>NC_141704.1:74458491-75148332 GCF_971803275.1 Cyanistes caeruleus
CAAAAAACTTTGCCCTAATTGCTTAGCTGTTTGTTTGTATTGCTAAGACAATTTATCTCTGGTCTCTGGGTCAAAATTAATTTATCAGACCATTACAGTACAGAAAGCTTAGTATGTGGGCACTGAAGCTTACAGTCATTGCACGCTATATTGAGCTCTGTTCCTCCCAGTGCTCTGCCTGTTTGCTCCTGGCCTGCTGTAATGGCATTTTTCATAACTCACTGATACTTATCTCCCTGCTTTAGTCAGTCAGGCTGCCCACACCCAGGCACTGGCAAGAATAGATAATCTTGATGGTCTTTCTTTTTTTATTTAGTCAGCTGTCTACAATATGTGTGGTGCTCATTAGTATAAAAATATGCTTGAAAACAAAGCTCCAAGAGCTGTTGAAGCTGTTCTTATGCTGATTTCTCTTACTCCAGCAGTTGCCACTGAAGGATCCCCTCCAGTGGGTTCTGTGATTGTCCCTGCTGTAATCCAAATCCAATAATACAATGTAAACTAGTTTCCACATGTTCCTGTGCTTACTTAGGTACTTTGTTATTAAAAAAAAATAAGAATTGCTTCTAATCTGAAATGTGTGGAACTTGCAGCATTTACCAGGCATTTCAGATAAACAAAGCATGGCTCTTTCTGTGTTTAGTTCTTTTCTTATTCCGTCAAGACTGTGGCTGCTGTAAATTTCATACTCCTTCTCTGAATTTTGTAGTTCGTGGAAGTTCACATTCTTTCTCATCTTGACAAAGAATTGCATTGGTCTTTTTAAGGTAGGAGAAGTTTCAATTTGATTTCTACACATAATCATTTCTGTGTAACCTTGAGTGAAAGGCTTCTGTTAGTCTCATGTTACCCACCTGCCAAGCTCCAATTAAATTTTAATTTAGAAAACAAGCCCGTTAGTGTTTAACAAGCACTGGGCAAGGGGAACTTGCTAGCCAAGGAGAGGCTGTGGTACCTTGAGGGTTTTGACTGCAAAACCTTTGTCTGCCCCATCTTGCAGGGAAACCCAAGGTCAGCTCTAAGTAAAATAAGGTACAATTTGTTATGCTGATTACTTCTGCTCGTTCTATACAGCACTGCTCTGTCAGTGAGGGAGAACTGCTTTGTGTCAAACAGTCTCAGCAGCACAAATGGTCTGGGCCTGTTCTGTCTTCTCCTGCTTGTCCCTTTTCCCCCTGCAGCTCGTGAGGCACAGGAATAAAGTCGATTCCTTAGGATGGGGGATTGACTAGTGCAGTGTGAAGTGGGGAGGGCAGGGTTGCATGTGGTAGAGAAGTGGATAGGGGCTGGGGAGCTCGTGGCTGAAAAGATGGGGGAATGTAAGCAGGGAAAACAGCATGTCTGGATGAAGATTTAAGGGCCTCTCACTCAGAGCTCCCTCGCACATCTTGCTGGTGACTTCAGAGCTAACCTGCACTCCTTTCATCGTCCATAACCACCTTATCCTGCCATCAATCTCTGCAGTTTCTCCTTCTCTTTATGGGGTGGGAGAAGCATGTGTGTGTGCGTGTGTGTCTGACAAAAGTCCTGGACAACAAAATTTGACTTTGCTCACTATACTGAGGAGCTTTGACAGAGCTCTGACTTTTAGTTCAATGCTCAAGCATCTGAGTTTTGCCTCTAACTGGTCAAAAATCTGAGTTTGTGTCCTCAGATGGCCTTAGAATTTTCCCAGGAAGAATGTCTAACATCTGCAGCACCTAGAGAGAAATCTTTATCTTTTGTTATCAGTACATTTGCCCAGTGACCCAACAGCAGCTCCCTGCTGGATGTAATAAACAGGATAAAGGGGGTATCCCATTCACTTCCAATTTACAGTCAGCCCTATATGTACTTGATTAAACAGAGGTTTAGAGATAGAACCATGTAGGGTTAGAGCCATAACCACATAGGTAGCTATTGGATTTTTGTGAAATGTGTCTGTACTCTGGTTTACAGAAGTCTCTCTTTCCTGTGATGTTGTATTACACCTTGTTAGATTTCTTTTGTTGTTCATTTCCCTGGTTGTGAAAGCAAACCAACTGGTGTTCTTGAACCCCTGCATATTTACTCAGAGTCTAAATTTAATTTTATTACTCATGCATTGTTGGGGAAGATGAAACAGGGAAACCTTATGAATATGATTGTTTAGCAAAAGATTCTGAAAATATGAAACCTAGAATTGAAATAGAAATGAAAACTATCTTTGAGCTATAGGAAACTGAGTCCTAGTTACTATATAACCAAAGAACAATAACATCTAGCCAGATGAAGGAGAATCCCTGTTGATTGAACAATACCCTTCTGCTGATAGAGAATCCAAAGGTCAAGCAGCAAGAGAAGAATTTGAAAGGTAGCTTTTAGAGTTTAAAATGTAACACTGTATGGTAATGTAGTAGTTCTTATAGGCTATATGTATTCTATAGAATGTGTGTCATGTAGTGGTTGGTTACTGGAAATTAGAATGTTGACTATAGAAAAAGATATCATGTATTGCAACAAGAACTTCACTCTCTTACCTGCCCTCACTTGCTCTTAACTCATGCTTTCTTAACTTCATACTTTCTCTTAAGCTCTGCTCTTACTTTTACCCTCTCTTCTGCACCTGTCTTAACTTCTTACTCTCTTAATCTCTTTACTTAGTTCTCTTCCCCTCTCTTACTCTTACTCTCTCTCTTAACTCCTTAACCTCTCTTAACTTCCTGGCTCTTACTTTCATGCTCTCTTACTCTTACTCTTACTCTTACTCTTGCTCTTACCTTCTTCCCTCATGCTCCCTGACTCTCTCTCTCTCCCTCTCTGATCGCGTTTATGCTGTGACTGGCAGGGTGAATGGATCCCTTCCTCCCTCTGCCTAAATAATAAACTGCTTATACCTGAACAGCCTGACCCTGGAGAAGTCTCTTATCTGTGAGCGTGTTTTCTACATCTATAATAATGCATAGTATTAAACTTTGAAAATTAAGTTAGAATTATCCTCCTGCTTACTTTACAGCAAGTCTCTGTGTGTGATGAGTAAACATACTGTGGGTGGCCTAGGGTAAAATAAAATTTCAGTGTTTGTTCGCAAGGGCAGATTTCTTCCCCTTCAACAGATAAACACCTAGCCACAGTTTAGTAGACCTTACCAGCTGGTTTAATTGATGCAAGAAACAAATATCTCACAGATGAATGTAGAACTTTTTAAAAATTATTTTGGTATTTTCAAAAGTACTGTAAAGCTTTTGGAGTCCTCTAGTGCTCAAAACATGACCCTTAGTTCAGATGTTTGGATTAAAGACTTTGCCACAGCCCATATCTCAGGCCTCTGCAACTAAATTGGAAATACAAACCCAAAATATATGCCCTTACTTTATCCACTCAGTATTTATCTCAGAAAAATATTATACAAGAAAATTATAGCAACTGAGAAAAAACCCCAAAACCTCATAGTATCACACAGTCATCCTCTCTTTTCAGTTGTATCAGCTGGGCACTAATAATGCACATTTCCAAAATATCAGTTGCAGCATTGTGATGCTTTAATGCATGAGCTATTGAAGGGCTAGAGGTTATTTAATCTTATCTTTGCCCGTTCCTTGTTCAGAAAGTGCTTATCTCTTTCACAAATAGAAGGGGCATGAGCTCATTATAGAATTTGTTATTCATGACATCACCATTCCCCTCACTGTTTCTCCTCTATGTGTCTTTTTTCTTCTAGCACTGTCTGAGCAAGGCAAATATCAGTATCAAAGTGTGACAACAGATGTACTTCTCCTGGGCAATGGGTTTCAGCCTGTTATTTGGTTTCAGTATTCTTGTTTGGGCAGCAAAGAGAGAGTGTAGAATTGTCTGACAATTCATGTGGGTGACTCCCATCTTTATTAAAGAAATATTATTCCCACTTGTGGCCATGGCTTCCTTATCAACCTGTTTAAAACTGGCTTAGTTTATTGGGGGGATAGGAAAGTGAAGGAAGCAATTTAAGTCCAGGGTCTTTTGGTTTACACTGTTAGCTCTCATTTGAGTTCTTTTGTTTAAACACAGCTGGCCTGTCTTGGGCTAAGACAGCTGTGTTCTGGCAGGTAAAATCTGCAGTTGTGCTGCTGAAGCAAGCAGTGGAAGTCCATGGAGGCAGGGAGAAATCTGAGGAACTCTGTGACATGGGACATTAGGCCAGCTCATTCTCCAAGTGCAGTGGATTAACTTTCTCCATGGACCTCTGAACCCAAATTATTAAATGAGCTGTAAACCCTGGTGTTTACTCACAAGCTTGTGCTGAGGGGCTGAGCTGCAGCCCAGGAGCTGTCTCGTAGCAGTCACTGCTAGGCAGTATCTGAGGTTCATGTGGGATTTGGAACAGTTGTAATGTTCTGCCAAACCGCATTTTCTACAAAATCACATCTTCATTCCTGTTTTGCACATGCCATTTTGCCAAGTATCTGTGCAGCAAAGTGTTTTTAACAGCAAAGGATGGTAAAAATTATTCTGGTATTAATCATAGCTATAGGGCTGTTATAATTTTATTTTTTAACAATAACATGGCTCTTATTTCTTGTTGATGTTAATCATCTGCAAGAATGTTTGATGTAGGCAGAATTTAACCATGCTCTCTAAAGGAATTTTTAGTTTAAGGCAAGAAGACAAGAAGTCTAGCATGAAAAAATGTTACAAATTTTTTCTAGTTTTCACTTTGTAGGTCAAAGTCAGGAGAACTTTGAAATGCTGATGTATTAAAAAACATTGTGGTGCTGGGAGTTACAAGGCTAAATGACTCTGTACCTATAGACAGTAAAATATTTTATGATTATAAAGACAAGAAAAGAACATTTATCTTCAAGTTCTTGTTGATGCCTGTCTATTCTTAGTAGCCATGTATTTAGAACAGTAAACGTTTTATTGCCTGACTTCTCCAGAGAATACTGCTTTCCAAAAGCACTGTTCTCAAAAGTATGCCTGTGAGGTTGTACTAGAAGTATTTTTAGGGAGAGTAGTAAATTATGTCAGTGAGGTGTTTTCTTCTGGGGGAAAAATGCTTTTACTCACTGGCAAAAATTCAAGTGAATGGCCATAGAAGGACAGAAGTTTGTTCTTGAAATCCCAGTAAAAATGAGGTGTGAACTCTGTGAACTAAAGGAGCATATGGCCACCTGACTTAAAATTTGACTCTGGGGGGGGTTGTGCTATTTTCCTTTTGCTATACCAAGAAATGCTCTTGTAGGCATTCTGTATATTTTTTTATCTTCTTTTTTATCTTTTATATTTTTATCTTTTTGCAGCCCATTTAATAATCTGGGCTCAGAGAGCCCATGGAGAAAGTTAATCCACTGCACTTGGAGAATGAGCTGGCCTAATGTCCAAAGTCATAGAGTTCCTCAAATTTCTGCCTGCCTTCATGGACTTTTTCATCTTTATTTTTATATTTTTAATATTTTTTAATCTTTTTTATCTTCTGTATCTTTGCTTAGTTCTTTAAGTTCCTCAAAGAAAAAAAAACTGAGCTAATTAGTGACATTTTTAGCTTTACTATGAACGTGCTAAAGGGAGAATGTAAATTCTTGCAAGTCTGTCACTTAGGGTGACAAGGGGTTGATGTTTCTTCTCTACCTATGCCCAAACTTACTGTGCTCATTCTCTGGTCACGTCAAAGGCTTTCAGAAGTACAACAATAACACACTGCCTTTGGAGCAGAAGCTTCCTCTTCATATGGAATTTTTATTTAACAATGATAACCATTGAAATAAAACAGGACAATGTAACTTCCAAATACTTCTTAATATTACTGCTTTGTTTTGGGTTTTTTTTTTGGGTTTTTTTTTGCTTTTTTTTATTTTTAGAATTGAGTTAAGATACATGATGTATAAGGACTAAAATGGGAATAGAGAAGGGAGAACTATTGAGTCTCAATAAACAAAAGGAGTAGAGAATGCAATTACTGGTGATAGGCCTCTTTGGACAAAGAATAATAAAAAGCCAGAGATGTGGCTATTTTCTTTTGGTGGGGGATGTTTGTTTGGTTTATATGAGCTAACACAGGTTTCTTGCAGAACTCCCATGAGAATGAACAATCAGAAAGAGTCTTTTAATTTCCTTTTTATGGTTCAGAGGAAAAATTCATACAAGAAGCTTTCTCTAGGTCTAGTTTTGTGGAAGGTGTGGCTCAAGAAAATTGGTTCCTTGTTCAGAAAGTGCTTATCTCTTTCAGTAAAAGACCTGTCTGGGTGGGGAGTCTCCAAAAGCTCTTGAGTAACTTAGGGCAATAAATTGTTGGAATTTTGTTGCCGTTATTAAAAAAGAAGTCAAGTACAAGCAATATTTAAACCAGCAACTTACCATCAAGACTCTCTCAAAGCTGAGAGTAGATGTCACTCACCAAGTGATTCACTTTGTTTCACCATATCCTTTTTCCGTTATCTCACTGATGTATTACAGAAATCCTGACTGTTTCTTGCTCTCAGGGTTGTGGTCTCACAATCAGTTTGAAATGATCTAAGACTGTGCTGCCTCTAAAACGTTTGTCTAGCTCTTCCCTCTGTCCTGCGTCCTCTCTACTTCCACTTTTCCCCTTTTCTCAGCACTAGATATTATACAGGTCACTTACCTGGTTAAATACCTTCAAAAGACCTCACAGAAGTGGCTCAGAGTATTAGAGTTGAAAAGAAATCCTTAATTATCATGGGAAAATTACTTATTCTGAAAATAAGGATTTTTTTCCAGTTTTATGGATCTCTTAACTCTTCTCAAATTTTAATTTTTAAACCTTTTGGCCCTCTTCTTTCACTTCATGTATGGGCACCTTAATGGTATGGTCAGGTTTCTGTTTGCCTGTCTGTAGGTGCGTCACAATACACTGATTAAGGGATGCTACTAAGGTAAACTTCAGTCTGAGTGATTGTCCTATTCCTTATTTATAAAGTTCTGTTTCAGGATAGTAGCGTGAAAATAAGAAGTTGTCTTTGAAGCATGTATCCCAAAGCATCTTCATGTGTTTTCACTTCAGCATCAGAAGATGCTTATGTACAGCACAGAATTCAAGGGAAATACCTTTATATCCACCTAGGGAATGGCAGGCAGAGAAGGAACAAAATAATACCTTCAGCTACAGTGTCCTGTGTCAGATTTATCTCTACTGGATAACAAGACCATTTTAAAAATTCACCAGCCGGGCTCTTTCAAAGAGAAAGAATCAGAATTATAAAGTCCCATTGCACAGTGTTAAATCAGACATTTGGCCAAAATGGAAATACACTTCAAAGGCAGAGTGAATAAACAGGGATGTGCCAGGATTGACTGGACAAGGAGCCAAGCTAAGGAGCAGAATGTGTGCAGTAGGAGGGGCATGTGTTAGGGAGGACACCTGTCACCAATGCACTGAGTGACAAGAAGTAATCCACATAATTATTAGGCTTAAAATATTCCTCTTTCCCCACACATCTCCTTTTAAGCAGTAGAGGCAGAGATGTTTCTTCCACAGTGACTTCAGTCCTGCCTCAGAAAGTACTGACTTTCTTCTTGAATTCCTTTTGATTATCTACACAGCTTTAAGATGGAGTTTTGCACTGCCACATTTTTTTTGGACCTTAAAAGGTCTGGGCAGCTCCCCACTCTTTCACAGCCCACTTGGACTTGCCACCTGGCCCTGTTACTGCTTTCTTTGTGCCAGCTCTTCCCACCAGGACAGAGGCTGCAGGATGAAAAGCACTAATTTTTGGTATGATGGTGACTTCAGGAGTGGAAGAAGAACCCATTACAGTAAATAGGTATTTTTAGAGGTCAGATAGAAATAAAAACTCTTATTTTCCTCCTGTACTTCCTACTATACCCCAGCAACAGTTAATGCTCCAGTCCTATCTTTTCATCTTCATGGATGAAAAAGGAAATTTGGGATTTTTTAATGACAACATGTTGCACTGACTCGGACCAGTAAAAAAGAGGACAATTCTGCAGGGGAAAATCCTGTATTTACTGATTTCATTGTGCACTTCCCAGATCTGCAGAGTTGTTGGCATGGAGATGTGTCACTGTGTCAGGTTTTACTTTTGCTGCTAATTAGAATTTGTGAGTGTAAGTGCACAGAGACATTTTTAATTTTGAAAACTGAATGTGGTGCTTGTATGGGACAGTTGTGCTTCTGATGTGATGACTGTGGCAGAACTTGCTGTGTTTGTTCCAAGCTCTGGATGGGTTGCTCTACAACTCCTCCACAGATCTTCTGTGCAAGTTTCCAGCTAAAATATGGTGCATGCTGAAAAATGGCAGGAAAATAGCACCACACTAAACACAAAGAACTTGCAGAATGGGTATGATTATTTGGAAAGAAAACTTCTGAGTACCAGCCTTTGTAATTTATCTAGGCCTTTGGTAGTCAAAATTAGTGGTTTTGCCTCGTTCTATTCAGTGATGCAACAGCAAATTATTTTCTTCACCTAAAACAAACACGTCTGAAGAAATGGTATGGAAAACTGCATATTTACTTTTTTTTTCCCCCCCTCTGCTAAACAAGTACGCTTTAAATCTCAGTAAAAGTGACCTGGACACATTCATAAAATTATACATTCCATCAACATTTTGCTACCGTTGCCCCTCCAAAGTAACACTTTCCTCTTCCTCTTCTTCTGCTATTAATTTTCACCTGGTAATACACAGTGGCTTGCAGCTGGTCAGTCACACCTTGGTGAAGCTGCAGTCACTGCATATCCACTGTATCCACGTTCAATTAAACTCTGGAAAAGCTACTGCTTCCTATTTTGTAACAGATAGGACAGAGCAGTCTGGTGCCTGGGGCAGCAGGAGGAACAGGGAGAAGCCCACAAGCACTTTGAGGTGAGGTTTGGAACACTTGGAAAAGCTCAACGTGGCCCCATCCGGATAAGTGTGCTGGGAGTGGCTCTGGGAGATGGGGATTTGAACTCAAATGCTTCCAGCTTGGTCAGCGTAAGGAGCCTGGAATATGGTAATATTATGGGCAGTTCTGCCAAGTGACTAACAGAAATAACTTTCTGTTTGGTGAATCTTGTTTGCAGAAATCCCTTCACACTTCATGACATACCCTTTAGATGTTTTCAGAGAGCTCTGGGGATTTCATTTGAAGAACTCCAAGTCCTCCCACCCTGGGACATTTTCCTGAGGTCTCACTTGGTATTCTTGATTTGCTGCCCTCCATTGCCTGTGGTTTTCTGCCTGGATTTTTTGAAAGATCTGGAAATAGAGGGAAAAGAAATCTGACAATTTTCAGTAGTATCAATCATAATTGTGGTATAATCTTCAAGACAGCATTCCTTTTTATAAATGCCACCTTTCACTGACTCCTAAAATGTATCTCTTATTTCTGGACCATTTTGGTGAGAGGCAATCTGTCTTTCTTGGTGGACTCCATAGAGTTTAACTGCTTTCTTCTGACAAGTAACCATGTATGTCACAGTCAGCAATGTTGTTAAACTTTAAAAAAGAAAATTAGACTGTCATTTTAAGTGGACCACCATTTCCTTAATGTTATATCTTTTTACAGCATTTGCCAAATATACTTAAAAATTGACACTTAAAAAAAAATAAATCTGTCATGCTGATGCTTTCTTTCCCTTTTGCAGCAATTGTTGATATTGTAAACTCCTTTTGTTATTTTCACTTTAACCACCAAGTTCCCATAAGATGGGGTAGAATCTGACACACATTGGAGGAAAACAGCTGGAGGTCACAGAAATAAATGTTCCTGCAAGCCCAGACCAAATGCTCTTTTCACTTTGAGTGTCATTATTGGTTGTGATGACACTCTAAATTGAATGAATATTTTTAGACAGTTAAAATCTTTCAAAGTAGGAAAAAAATCTTTTTAAATACAGATACTCCAGCCTGTCAGAACCTCTGCATTTCATTGCTGTTCATTACAAGAAATGGCAAATTGCTTTTGGGAGAAAGCTCTCACTTGCAAATAAAATACTCTCATACTAATTTGGATGGTAAAAAACTTTTCATTTTTTATTTGCCACAGATGTTGTTAAATTTTAGCCAACTTGGAATTTTATGGTGGACAGCAAAAAGGTCCTTCCCTTCCCTTCCCTTCCCTTCCCTTCCCTTCCCTTCCCTTCCCTTCCCTTCCCTTCCCTTCCCTTCCCTTCCCTTCCCTTCCCTTCCCTTCCCTTCCCTTCCCTTCCCTTCCCTTCCCTTCCCTTCCCTTCCCTTCCCTTCCCTTCCCTTCCCTTCCCTTCCCTTCCCTTCCCTTCCCTTCCCTTCCCTTCCCTTCCCTTCCCTTCCCTTCCCTTCCCTTCCCTTCCCTTCCCTTCCCTTCCCTTCCCTTCCCTTCCCTTCCCTTCCCTTCCCTTCCCTTCCCTTCCCTTCCCTTCCCTTCCCTTCCCTTCCCTTCCCTTCCCTTCCCTTCCCTTCCCTTCCCTTCCCTTCCCTTCCCTTCCCTTCCCTTCCCTTCCCTTCCCTTCCCTTCCCTGTTCCATAACTCATTTTTTTCTGAATCTCAAGGATATGCAGCTTTGATATACTTTGAGTTCATTGTAAACAATGAACAGCGTTAACTTCTCTTTAAAGCACAAATCTCTCCAGCTCCCACATTTCACCAGACATGCAACCACTGTCACCACCAGCTTGTGTATGCTGTAGTTCAGTGTGTCTGTGTGTAAGCTTCAATTATTGCTTTGGTTTGAAGTTCCAGTGTGTGTATTTAGTTGTTTGGGTTTTTTTTTCTTTCCTGGGCATTGGATTTTCCTTGTGTTATAGTGGGATGGATTCCAAGTGATCTCAAGTATGTTAAGGTGTTTGCATGCAGCTTTGCAGAATATCTTGGTGTCTGAAGATTTGTAAAGCTTTCATGGCAAAGTTTGCATTTAAGTTAATTCTGAATCTGCTGCCTTTGTGTGGAAGCAGAGTGTTCCCAGAGTGTCCCCCAGCAGTGCATCTCTGAGGAGAGGGTACAAAGCTGTGGCAACAGGAGAAATGTCCACAGAGAATTTCTGGAGGAGACAATTTGATCCTGTAGCCCCATGATGATAACAAATAACTCCAAGCATGACTTCCTTGCATTTTCTCCAGAAAGAGGAGAGTGAACTTCCCTGCAAAACTGGTCAGGAGCTGGCTACAAGTCTGTTCATAATGCAGGGAGCCAAACAATCTGTGAAGTAAATTATGCTCTATATTTAGCCATCACAGAAACCATAGGCAGTGGAAGGCCTTAGAATAAGTAGTGTTCATATCAAAGGAGGATCTTCCCTCCTGAAGACTTTATTGTTAGAATTTGACCCCATTTTCCTGACAGTAGTGATTGTGGGCTTTGTTCTTTACTTGTAAACCTGTCAGCACTGTGGTGCTCCCTGAACAGGAGGTACTGGTTTGGTGATAGTTTACCTGTGTGTGTGTGTGTCAGGAGTCTGGGTGGCAAGTGCAGCATCTGCACGTTTATGTTGCTTGATCCCTGCAATAAATTAACAGGTGTTTTTGCTTCAGTAGAGGACAATCAAGTTCACTTTACAAACAAAAAAGGGAATGAAATGTGAAGTTTCTTGTGGGAATTGGCGTGTTGTGTGTAGAATCTCTATTTCTGGTTTCTTACTAGGGGTAAGTAAGCAATAGGAAATGCATTTTATGCATTCATCTTACTCTTCAAATTGTCTGGTTGTCAGCATTTTCTCTTTCAAGCTTATGTGAATTTTGGGAAAACTTTGAGAAACTTTAGGGTTTTCATAGTGAGGCTCTTTTCAGTGAGTGTGTAGATAGGGGCAAGAGAAGTGAGTAGGATGGGTGGGTCGGTCTGAGATGGGTGCAAGCACAGTCTTCCTTATGTCATAAAACTGGGTGTATGTACTACATATGAGAAAGTTACTGGTCTGTTTTCCTCACTCAATATTGGTAAAGTAGAAAAAGAATCTCTGGGGATCCCTTTATACTTGGGATATTCTGTGATTCTGTGTTTCATGATGTTGCTGAAGGATATTTGGTTTTTGGGATGGTTCTTATGGGAGGGAAACTTTGTACTGAGGCTATTTCTTTTTCTCTACTTCCATACTGTTTCACAAAATTCCGCTTTTAGCAAACTCATGAATCTTGATGGTAGGTTTAATATCTACAGTCCCCTACTTTCTTTCCTCCCCATTGCTTGCAACTTGATTGTTTCAGTTGATTTAAAATTTGTCATCAAAATGTATACCTGTCAGCCAAAAGCCCATTAAAATAATTAACTACTTCATTTATAAATATGAATGTTTTGACTTAAAGTAGTAAAAAACCCCACACTGAATGTTTTACAATGTCATCCATTTGGCTTAATGCTGTCCATGAAATATTTTTTTCCAACAGGATGATCATGTAAAAGCTCTATTCTCACTGCTGTTGTAATTGACAAACATAGAAAAGCCCTACTACAGATTGTCTCAGTTCTTACAATATAACAAATACCAGATGAGTTTCCATTCTGCTCAGCAGAATAAAATGGATGAAGTTTAAGGAAGAATGTAGAGTATAAAGTAGATCATAGGTTGTTATATAATGGTCCTAGTAATTAAACATTGAGATTATTCTTTCTTAAAGCCATGAATGACAATTATTCTAAAGGCCTGTGATAATATTTCTTTAAAAATCTGTTAAGGCAGTGATACTGAAAGGGTTTTATTTCTCCATTGATCATATCAGTGAAAACTTCTTGTTGGTAAAAAACTTTCCATCATGTAGATCGTGTCTGCTGACACAAATCAGAGACTTTTCTGAAATAAGAAGACAAAATAAACACAGGAAATTGCTGTTTTTAAAGCTTTAAAAAAAGCTGCATTATGTCACTTCAGATACTGTGAGTAAAATTAGCAGCCTGTATGTGTTTGTTTTGATGACTTTTCACTTCCTTCAATTATTCAAACAGTTATGCTATTACTCAATAAACCAACTCATTTTGTACAATTTTGTACAAACTGCTAAAAAGACATTAGCAGTAAAAAAAAAAAAAAGGAGTGGGGGAAGGGAAGGTTTTTATACTAGAGTGTGTTTTCTTTATTTCTCTCAATCACTCTAGTGGAGTGACAGTGGCAGAGAAGTGTGCAAGAAAAGCAAGGCCCTGGTTTTCCTTTCTCTTGTTTCCAATGGCTAGACATGAGAATGTTTATCCTTTGGAGTGAATGATTTACCTGCACATATTTACAAGTTTACCTGCACATATTTAAAATTTCTATGTTTATTAACATAATAGATCACCCAAATGCTCTACAGAGACCACTGCATTTCATATTTATAGGATGCCTCGACTGGAATGGTAACTTGTGTTTCTACCTTGTGTTTATCGCTAATGTGCCCTACTCTATATGGGTAGAAGTTCTCTTCATCTGTCTAAATTTCAGTCTGGTTTTCTTCTTCTCTTCTGTGCTATTGTGTGTACAGATATGGCATTTTAAATTCAACAAACAATAAAAGCAATACAGGCTATGATGTAGAGCATTGTCTTTTCATGGATCTGTTGCAGATAGCAAATAGTGCTGTAAAACTGACTTGGAACAGATAAAAGTTTGCCTGGCTAAACAAAACTTGTTTTACTGCCTTTTTTTCTAAATGAGAGTAGGGAAAAGGTCAGGTTAATTTACTGTTTGAGAAGTATTCCTTTTCCTGGTTAGAGTACAAAAAAAAAAAAAAAAAAAAAAAGGCTCTGAGTTTCTGTGTTCTTTTCCTTAGTTTGACACCAATTTCTCGCTTAGCCTGAGCATGTGAAGAGTCAGGTGATGTTATTTCCATTACAGTCTCCTCTGTAAAGTGTTTTGAGATCTATTGGTGAAAAAATGGTACAAAAAGCAAGTTGTTATTTTAATTCACCTTGACCAGGTAGAATCGCAACATCATAGCCAGATGCAAAGACCATACAGTGTGATACTGCCAGGAGGTTTACAACCACTTTTCTCACGAAACTCAAGTGAAGAAATGAATTTTATATGGTGGTGAATGTTTATTTTTTTGGGGGGGGGGGGGGGGGGCGTTTCTTGGGGGTTTTTTGTGGGGGTTTTTTGCCAGTAGGTCTCAAAACACTAAGAAGAGAATGTTGATGCTGTTCTGTTTCGGAATATAGTGCATAAAGAGAGATGTGTGCTGTATAGTTCACCCAGAAGAAGGACTGGAAAGAGAATGAAGGAGAATGAAGTCCTCCTGGCCTTCCCAGCTCACAGAGACTGTGATGCAGGGCTATATTTATTCTCCATGCTCAACTTTCTTTGTTCTCCTTTCTGGTTTTCTTACCCTTTTTTTCTTTGCTGTGGGGAGATAGCCATTCAGCAGTGTAAAAAAAATAAAAGTCGTAAGGCAGTTGCCTTCTTTTCTGATTCTCCTAAGTAGGCCTTTATCTTTTCCTTCTGCCTGTAAATCAGTCTAAAATTGCTGCAATAAAAGTAATTGCACCTGTGCAATGTCATCTCTGCACTATCCTGGTCTCCATTTGTCCTACATCATCCCAGTAATATTCCTGACAGGGCCATAACAGCTCATGAAGAGCAATATATTTTGTTTGCACATGGCCCTTCAGATTCCTTAAGTATCCTTGTGGGAAATTCAAAACTCATTTAGAAAAGCAACAGCCCTGATGCCTTGAGGGTGCTGCAGTGATGTGAAATGCTGGTCTTTGTTGTCCACAGCATTTACTCTTTTCTTCCCTTCTGCTTTCTCTGCTGCGATCTGCTAATACTTCTACAAATATGGAAAGCACCAAACAGTGCTTTCAAATCCTGCTGGAGTCCTGTAGTCTCACTTTGCCTCTCTGCCAAAAGTCTGAGTCTGTTGTGCACAGTTCAGCTGCCCTGTGGCCATACCTCTTTTTCCTGTTGCTACCAGTGCCAGAAGCAGGCAGGAGGAGCTGCAGCTGCAGGTGCAAAGCCAGCAAGAACCTGTCGCAGAGGGGAAGTAGCTGTGCTGGGCACCAAGACAGGACAGGGAAGAGAAGGATTTGCCAAATTCTTTGCACTGCAGCAGCCTCCAAACTCTCCAGTGAAGTATTCTGTGTCCTGTTGTGTTTTCCTCAGTAACAGAATGTGTGCTCACAAGTGGGATGAACTGGGAAAAGGTTTGCCCTGTCTTTGGCTTTTTGAAAGTCCTGTTTACTCCTTTCCCAGAAAATCTATGGGATTTCATGGTACTGTGGCATTTTCCCGGTGAGAATTTAAAAAAAAAACCTCATGTTCCTCAGCATAAGCTTATCAGAAATTTGCAGTCAGAACAAGTGGCATTATCCACTCAAACTGTCAGTGTGGGTGAATGCACATTGTTGCCAGCTTTCCAACACAGTGCTGTGTATGTATAGTGGGAAAGCAGGCACTGCATCTCCACTTACGCCACAGGAGTCTTTGTACACCTGTTGACTTACTGTCAACCTGAGAGAGTCTCTTAGGAATGATGTTTGAGATGAAGCTCTGATAAAACACACTCTGGTTGCAGTGCAGCATCATGATGTGATTGCTAAACTGTGACCCCAGTGCTTGATGCAGGTTGTGCTCAGGGTCTGCTTCATCTCCATTTTTGGGGAAGGGAGCCATAAAGAATCCTATTTATAATGTATGAGCCCCACTCAGCCTGAACACAGCCCAGAGTGTTCCATCCAGAATTACTGCAGGGGAGTTGCTTCTTGTTGTGTGTTTGGTGATTCAAAAAGCTGTCCCAGATTCCCAAGCAGCATAAATTAATACATCTCTATTAAGTTTGGGAGTGCTGCATTCATTTGGAGCAACTGGTCCAGTATGTGAAGCAGTGACAGCTCATGCCCACAGCACTCTGAAGAGTTGCTTCATACCTCAGCCTTTGCAAATGAGTTGCTTCTGCCTTTTTCCTCCTTGCTTTGCTCAAGAGAACAATATTTTAGAAATGTATGCCCTAAATGCAATAATACAAAGATGATAAATACAGAAGAAAATCACCATCGTAGAAATATAATTGAATTTGACTGGATAATAACTAAGCCTCAGAAAGGAAATTAACCTTCTTATGTGTTTTCCATTTCCTCCAAAGTTTGAGAGTAGAATTGCTGGTGCAACTCTAATGTCTTAATTATTGGTAATTTCTCAAAATAGTGTTTGATGTGACTGTGAATAATTTTTGAAACACAGTGATTTTACATTTTTACAGAAAGTAAAAATATTCTGGGGATAGAAAAGTAATTTATACAATGCTGCATAATTTTTTGTAAGGATGAATAGTGAGACAGGGAGGCTAAGAACAGAATGTTTATAAAATAAGTCAAAATACAGAAAAAACAGAAACACAAAGGAAGCAGCCCATTTAAGCAAAGACCACCATGCTGGACAACAAGTATCCACACTCGCTGTTCTTTGAAGTCAGACACTTAATGCCTTTTATGTCAACAGAAATCAAAGGGAAAACTGAAGCATCAAACTTGAAAGGTTAAATTTCACATTGGTCATGACATAGTCTGGTATAAACTCCAAATGAAAAAAAATGCAGAAAAGTTTGCTTTGGTGTTTTTGGTTTTTTTTCAGATGAACCACTTTTGCTCAGAGACTGCATGAGCAGAGAGTCTCAACAAGAGCAGGCTAAAATGTAATGCTTCCTTTTTCCTTCCCGATTTAATGTCAGAGAAAAAGATCCCCAGCGCTGGAGGGCCAGGAGCTATGCCTAGGTTAATTTGTAACTCTGGGAGTAAAGCAGGCACAGGTTTTGTTAAAGCTGGGAAGTGAAAAGCAGTGGGAGGCTTGCAGGTAGTGATCTGGCCTCCTAAAATGAAACCACTATCATTGTCCTGCGCTTCGGAGCCATCAGTGCCATTTGCCTTCCAGCATAGGCTGGTGCAGCCAGTATTGAGCTGTATTTGCTCAAATTGCAAGCTTGGTTTTCATGTTGAAAGTAACAGAAATGATGCTGATCCTAGCAGGTACCATGGAGCAAATGACAGAACTCTAAACAGGGAAAGAAAACCAGAAAAATGGATAGCTGTTATCTCAAATTGACTCTCTGTCAGCCTAACTGCACACCTAGACAGAATTTGGAAAGTATATATATTTCAGGGGATGGGGAGTACCATGCTTTAATTTACAGTCAAAATTAACTATGTTGATGAAATGATGAAAAAGTTAAAAACATAGATTTAAAAAAAAATATTTACAATAATATCAAAGGACATAACATTTCACATTCTAAATTGTTTTAATAACTGTAAACACTTTCTCTCTGTCCATTCAGAGAAACTGTGTTTTCATATGCTTCACTCCTGCATAAAACAGACCTGGAAATAAAAAACTGTTTATTTCAGCAGTGTATTTATATGGCTAATTTCCTTATCTATTTTGTTGGTAATGAAATTCTGTGCTGTAAGCATTCAGTTGTTAAAAAAAGAAACATAGTATGTAGATAGCATAAGGTGGCTAGTTAAAACTTGCTGTAGTTTTTCCTAATCTATCATTAAAAATCATTTATGCAGAAAAATTGAGTGTTCATGATAACCAAAAAAGGTTTTGTAAATGCACATGGTTATTGTTGCACATATATGTGCTTGCAAGCATTTAGGACTTGGTAATGTTTTAAAATACAACTTGCTGGTGAAAAGAACCTAAACAATCTTTTTTTGCCAGAATTAAGGTATCAATTTCAATGTTTATTTTGAATCATCCATTTGTCAGCTCAGTTGTTATTGACAAGAGAATCAGCACAGGGCCCACTTTTCTGGACACAGAGCATCAGCCTGAAAGTATCAAATAACATCTGGCAGTGACCTGCACTTTGTAAACCCTATTTTTAAAATCAGCTTTGCATGTTTTGTCTAAACAAACCAAGAAATTAAGATGCAGAGGAAAGAAAAGCATTCCAGCTGCAGATAAAAATAGTTGCTGAAGCACTATCAGGAGACACCAAGTAATTGCAGAAGTGTGATTGAGTGGAGGCAGCAAGTATTTTGTATTTTAACTGTAAAACAGGACACCAGAAAAGAAAACAGAAGGTCTTTAATATGGTACTATCATTAAAAAGGGTTCGGTTAAGCCAGTATATTGTACACAGAGAAGTGCTATATTTGTTAAAATGTGTATGGAGGGAACTGAGAATAATTAGACTTATAATAGGAGTTTTTGGCTCTGGTTGTGCACGGTTTCAAAGCCTCAACTGTTCTTGAATCCTTAATAAGTTAAGGAATGAGTACAGCAGAGGAGAGAGCAGGCAGAATCTGTTGGAGCAGCTTGCCCACACCAGTTTGCCAAAATCTAAATAGCCCTTTTAAAAAAGGCTTATTTTTTGCTGATGACATCATTCCTGCCACTGTTAAAGTGTGACAAGTATTGGCTTGCCTAAAGAAGAAGAAAAAAACCTTTCCAAAATTGACACTGCAAAGATTTAAAAGATATGCAAGGACTACTATAAATGTGAGCTATTTATACCCTCTTCCCATGCTATAAATTTTCATTCACAGATAGCTTTTTTCTCTCATGCATTTAGACTTTGTAAATCACTGCATTTTAAATATCTTGTTTGTTCTTCGTAATTTCATTATGGCTGCCTTAGCTTGGGCATAGGACTGTTTTGATACCAATGCTCACAACGTTCCTTTTTTCTATTGTAATTAATTTTAAGGTCACTAGAAAAGTCTGCATAAAGTCAGGAAAGCCACCGATATTCCTGGAGGTGATCTTTCTGCATGATTTCCACAGTACCATGCTAATTTTATATATTTTTTTTTCTTCTGATTTCCTACTCCTTCTGATCTGAAGGAATATGGGGAAGATGCTCTGTGAATGTGTTTTTCCACACTCATATGATTTGCCATTTTCAGCATCGTCCCCAGCTGTGAATTGTACAATGAATAATTAATGTTGAATGGTGACCTTGAACCTCATAAAGCTGATTAGTAAGACAATGCATCTGGGAGAAAAACTTTAAGACTGTGCTTGTAAAAGAATATCAAAACAGCTTAACACAGTAGGGAAAAGCCCCCTGGAGCCCTTTTAAAACCAATTGCCTACAAACACTTCTAAAAAGAACAACTCCTTAGTGGGGGGGAAAATAAAATGTGTTAAAATCCTATGAAGTTCAGAAAATAAACCAGCTTTTATACTTAATTGTAACAGTTATTTACAGTTAAACACTGCACAGCATTACAGAGAGAAGGTACAGGCAGCCAGAATAGAGCATTTTTGTCTTTTCTAGTTCAGATTGTTACGGCACAGTTGCTTTCTAGTTCACTGGATCCTAAACTCACTCATAAACAAAGACAGTTCAGGCCGTCCCTGATACTTCGAAGAAGAAAATATTTGCCCCGGTTCCCTGTTGCAGAGGCTGTTGGCAAACTGCTTATAAGCCCAGGAAATTGTTTTTTTTTTGCATGCTGGCAAACCTGAGGGTGATGGATATTTAAGAAGGAGTTAATGCTTTTTTATTTTTTCCTGAAAAGCAGTGAATGTGTAATTTTGAGAAATGGATCTTTGTTTTTATTTTTATTAAATGACATTTGTCATTTGTTAATGAGCAGACAGGAGACATTGGGTTTGTTATGGAAACATGCAATGGTCCAGGTTGTGCCTTATAGCAGCCTTATCTCAGGCAAATCTCTTCATTTTTCTTTTCTAACTCATTTTATAAGCCCTAAATCTGGAATACCTAATTCATATATTAACTTTGTTTTTCTTCACAGCTCATTTAATCTGTCAATACTTGAATGAATTTAGTGGTGTCTTTTTGTTAAATGATTTCATCTAGTTCAAGAACTAAATTTCAATTAACTATAAAAAGTTGTGTTTCACAACAGTTTTGGAGATTGGAAATTTTATTCCAATTTTGGATAATTCTAAAACAAAAATATTTCAAAATTTCATGGTTTGGAAAAACATCTGCTCCTCAGCACTCTCTCTTAGAAATCTGAATAAAAAACTCTTACACTTTCAAGGCAATCAAAAGTATGCCCAGATATGAGCTGAATTTGGCAAGTACTTGGTCAGAGATAAGGATTCATTCCATAGCATCACTTAAATGTTTGTAATATTCATGTCTTGATTTTAAAAATCACTACCAAAATAGTTAATCTGAAAATGCTAAAAAATTTAGATTTAGATGAAGGTAATTCAAATTATTTTTACACTAGAGTACATATAACACAGTTTAGTGCTGAAGCACTTTCAGGCAGACTTCCCTAATTTTACTGAATTTGTTCACATTATGGAAGTAAAGTTCTCTAAAACCATAGCAGTTCAACACTGCAGACCTAACAAGTTTTAAAAATCTTATCACAATTTTAAAACATGCTGAGCAATTTTTTCAGTACAGGGAAACTTCCAGTGGTTCAATTTAATGTGCATATTAATGACATGCAGCTATAATTTATAAAATAACAGTTTGCTGAAGCTACTATAGATTATCCAAAAATTAAGTGAATGTTGTGGAAACAGATTAAGATAAAATACTTTTAATCCTAATTTAAATACAAAGCACAAATTATCACATATTTGTCATGAAAACTAAATTGTATTTTGAAAGTTATTTAATTTGTAGAGTGTTTCTGCTTTTACTTCCATGGCAACGCCATTCAAATTTTTAAGGAGCCTCTGAAACATGAAGATTCTATTAGCCAAATATTTGATCATAAAGGAAATTAAATTACATTAAAACTTTTTATTTTAGTTATGAAAAGAGGAATCTATAGGAGGATTCACAAGGAATTCTGTTATTGGAAAGAAATAATTTTTCTTTGTAGTGTGGAAGTAGAAATGACCCTCAGAAGTGGGCAAGTTGAGCCTAAGCAGTTTTTCATCTTCTTTGCTGTGACACAACAGAGGGAGTGCAGGGTGTTAGACTTGCATCTCTTTTTCTGACACCTGCCAGCCCTCCCCCAATCTGTTGTGTGCTGAACATGGGAGAAATACATGGGGAATCGGTAGGGTGAAATCCCCCTGTGATGCTCCAATTTTGTTGTAAGGTTCGAGCAAAGTTTAGAGAGGATTGGTGGCCATCTTACTCCACATGGCTGAGTTTATTCTGCTTAAATGTTGACTAGCTCAACTGCACACCCTTTTTTATTGTGTTGCTTTTTGGTGTCTTTCCCCTGCCCCCAAATACAGCACTATCAGCCAAGAATAACTTGAGGCTGAATTCAGCACTGCTTTTAAATGTTTTCAAAACACTGTAGGAATGTTTCTGATGGGTTTTTTTCATTCTAGATGCCTTTTTTTTTTGTTTTGTTTTTTTAGAGGTACTTAGTAAAGCTAACAACTCCCTGAAAGCAGCAAAGTGGTGGTGGTGGACTAGAAGAGAGCAAAGGTTCTGAACGCAAAGTCAATATACTGGGCTGCAGCTGAGGCTGCCTGCCTGGCAGCTCTTTGGGTTCAGGCCTCTCAGCTTCCAGAGGGCTCTTTGTGTCAACGCAGGCTAGTTCTGTTCCACTTATATTGACAAAAATCTTATAAATATCAGACAACTTTGGCTTTTCCTTCCCTGAACTTTGTGTATTTATCAGTATTCTTCACGTCCATTTTCTTATGAATTGACTCCTTTTCTGATTTGTGATCTATTCACAGATGATGACATTATGCGCATGTGTGACAATGGACAACAGTTTCACCTTGTAATTTAATAAGTGACAATGTATGCAATTTTATTTTTATTTTTTCTATTGCTTTTCCTTTATGCATCAGGCAATATTTCCTGAGCAGGTTTTGGGCGGAGTGAGAGAGGAAAGGTTATTGACTCAGGTAATTATAATCTTAGAATCGCCAGGATGGGTCAGGCTGGAAGGCACCACAGTAGAGCAGTTGATCCCATCTCCCAGCTCCAGCAGGGCCATTCCCAGAGCACACAGCCCAGGATTGTGTCCAGATGGTTCTGGAGTACCTCCAGTGAGGAGACTCCCCAACCTCTCTGGATAATCTGTTCAGGGCTCGGTCACTGCTCAGGGAAGAAGTTCTGCCTCATGTCCAGGTGGAACCTCCTGGGTATCAGTCTCTGCCCATTCCTCTGGTGCCATTGCTGGGCCCCCCAGAGCAGAGCCTGATCCCTGCTCTGAGCCCTCCCTGCTCACAGGGACACACAGGGCTGAGGGCCCCTCCCAGCTGGGACTCCTCTCGAGGCTGGACAGCCCCAGCTCCCTCAGCCTTTCCTTGTCAGGGAGATGCTCCAGGTCCTTCATCTCTGCAGCCTCTGCTGGCCCTGCTCCAGATGTGCCTCACAGGGCTGAGCAGAGGGGCAGCATCACTCCCTGACCTGCTGGCACTGCTCTTCCTGATGCAGCCCAGGATTCCAGTGGCCCTCTTGTCCCGCAGAGCACTGCTAGCTCAGGGACAGCTTGTCATCCACCAGGACCCCCAAGTCCTTCCCCACAGAACTGCTCTCCAGCAGATCAGCCCCCAGCCTGTGCAAATGCTCAGGGTTGCTCCTGCCTGCCAAAATCCCTTTGCTCCCATCCCCAAGAAATCACCCAACTAGCTGCAGTCCACTGGGGGTTGGGAGGGGGTTCAGCAAGGACAAAGGTAAAAGACAAAGGAGACTCTCTCTTCCGGGACACTGTCCGAGTTTATTCTTGGAATGAACTCCAGGAAAAAAACAGACTGAGCAAGCAGTGGCGGGGACTTTTATACTGGGGGGAAGGGGGTGGGAGAGAGTAGAATTACAGCCGATGGGATGAGATCAAAGGGGTGGGGCAAGGGGAAGGAACCAACATCACAAAACCAGGAGGGGAGCACAGGGAAAAACCATTTAGGGTAAATATCTTAGTGCAACATGGCACCTGCCCAGGTGCACGACCTGCATTTGCTCTTGTTGAATGTCAGATGGTTCCTCTCTGCCCATCTCTCCAAACTGAGTCCCTCTGAAGGCCTGCACAGCCCTTAGGGCTATTGGCTGCTCCTCCCACATTGTACCATCAGTGAACTGCTGAGGTGGCATCAACCCCTCATACAATCCCTGATGAACAAGTTAAACAATGTCTCAGTTCCACCCTGGTTTAGGCTTACACTGCTCCCACAGAAGCTACAGAGTGGGCTGTGAGAGGAGAGTCCTGTTTGGGCACTCACTGGCTTGCAGTGACATTAATGGATATTAATGGCCTCACAGATCTCATTATTGATACCTATTATCATGAAAAAATGGAGGAATGCCCACATGAGCTCTACCAAATTTAGTATATCTCCCTAGTAAGTTTATTAGGGGTGACTACCTTTATTAGGGGAGAATATTTATTAGGTACCTTTATTAGGGGAGAAGCTTTTCTGTTCAGTCATTATTCTAGATTCTGCCTCGTGTGCAGCGATTTGATGTCTGTGCTGTGCCAGCTGGTAAAAGATATTGTCCTGAAGGCTTTCAGCATCTCAGGTATCTGGTTGAAGTGTAGGGGAAATATGTTGTAGTTTTCAGCCTCCTCCAAGCCGTCTGCATCAATTCTTTTATTTTTCAGTCCCTCAGATTGAACCAGTAGTAATACTGTGTGGGTAAAGATGGTGAAAACAGCCGGTACTCCTGGGGAAAAGCCATAGGAAATCTGACAGTAAAATTATTGAGCAGGGAAATAACCTAAGTATGTCAGGCTTCATTAAATTTTAGAACCTGTATTGTTTGATAACGAGACAACCACAGCCCCTCATGATGGTGTTTGGTTGTGAATTATTCAGTGTGACTTGATCATGCTGCTTGTTTTTACTCAGATCATTAAGCAACTGTAAGATCACCAGTAGCCTCGCCCTGAAACACTTGCCTGTATCAATTATCTCAGCTGCAGTTTTATTCTGAAATGTTCAGATCCTTGAAATTAAACTGACGGCTTAGGTTCTACCATTTCCCACTTTAGTGAAGCGGGAAATTTTGCGGTTATGGACTCTATTGTGATTCTTGCTTTCACAGTAACTGATTGCCATCACAATTTGGGTCATATAGAGTATGAGTATAGAGCTGGCTCTGTGATGTTTGTATCAGGTTTTCTTTTCTCTCTTGTAAAATGCACCATTTTGGTTTGGGAGGAGTCACATGTCAGAATCAACAATCTGTTTATATTCTTACATTGTTTCCAAAAAGACAGAAATGGAAATCAAGATCTGAAAGCTAATAGACAATAGATGTAGTATTTAATGCTAGAATTAAAACAATATTTCATTCTATCTTGTTTGATCTACTTGTTTGATTTGCTAAGATAAAAGATAAAAATTGCTCTAATTTCATAAAAGAGGAATTTCATAAGAAGGTTATGTATTGTACACTTCAGTAGCTAAATCACAAAATCATATAGTTACCAGAGGAAAGGTTATAAATTAGTTTTTTACTAATAGTGATATTGTCACAATAGTGTTATTGTACAAAACTGGGAAGAACAGTAGGATATAAAATGAAAGTATAAAAAATTGTTTAAACAATGTGAATTCATTAAAAAAATTGTGCAACTTAAAACTGAACTAAAAGATGCCATGCTGGTTGGGTTTTTTTTCTGTCCCAAGAATATAATTTCCCTTATAAATTTTACTATGATTTATTAACAATATTAGGCAAAAAAACATATTCATTCTGTCTGCATAGAGATGTGTTGCCTTTTTTGTTCTCTTGCTTTTTTTGTGTTCAGCTCTTATCTCCAAGTTAACTATACTATCATTTAAAATAGAATTGTACAATTTAGATTTAATTAATGTGACAGTGTTCACTTGTTTATACTTTTATAGAGTAATTGCAAAGCAGTGACTCAGCAGACTTTATCATGGAGCTACAGGAAGGAGCTTGGATACAGTGGAGATGATTTGCCAAGTAGATGTACTATATACTGATGAATGCAGAGATAAAAACATTCTTCTTTGCTGACAGGTAATGAAATGGACTTTGAGATCAATATTCTAACAAGGGAAATATTCAATCTATTTCTCTGCTGAAAGTCCCAGTCTTCCCTCTTAGCAATGCAAGGTGTAGAGAAGTACCCAGGCAATGTGAGGTACTGAAACTACAGAGCAGCTTTTGTACTCCAAGTAAAAATAAAAGTGGGTTCTTTTCACAGCCCAGCCTGATGTATATGCTGGCAAAATAAATCAAGTTCTGGCCAGCTACAGATAGTTAGAATACTTTCCAGAGAGCTCCATTTACCAGGAGTCCCGTAACTAACCAGACTGTCAAAAGAGGGGTTTCCTATGAAACTGCATGTGACATGGGAAGCAAATTAATTTATGGTTTTATTGACAAAGGTCATCTGACACAATATCATGCTGTATTATTGCAAAAATTACTGTCCACTAAGTAAAAAAGGTTGGAAGAGATTGGCAAGAAATGCCTTGTGAGTATGAATGAACTTAAAGTGTGCCAGCCACGGGTAGGTGGAATGTGCCACTTATCAAATTATTCTATTTTTAGCACCCAAACCTTCTTCATATGCTTGCAATCAGGAGAGGAGCCCAGTATGTGTGAGTGAGGCAGCCAAAGTGAGCTGCCAGTCGTGGCCTTTCCCTCGGCTCGCCATGCTCTGGCTTTGCAGAGGGAAGGATCCCACTGCAGCTGGCAGCACGGAGCTGGCCCCTGGCCGTAGCCATGGTTTGGAATTTCTCCGTGTTCAGGATATTTAGACAGCAGCACACTTACAAATGTGTTGTAAAATTGGACAGCTGCCGGGGGAGACTTGGGCCTTCTGGTTTACTTACTAAGCCCATGTTTCAATGGAGAAGCAAATTTTATTTTTCTCCCCCCTCCCTCTCTTCTTTCTTTTTTCCCTCCTCCCCCACCCCTCTTTTGCTAAAGAGGCATCAGTGACTTGTGAGAAGAACTGACCAACTTGACCTCCTCTCTCACTGGTGGTCATGAGAATAATACAGGAGGAGGTCAGAGGTCAGCTTTTGAATACTCTTAGGAGCTAATTTATTACGAGGAGGGAGTTTCACATTGGCTGAATTATTTTCTTGAAGAGAAGACCACACTTGCGTTTGTTTATGCTTTGCGTTCATCAGGAGTTCTCTTTAGGTGCTTTTTCTATGCACCTGTGTAGAGCACAATAACAGCCCTTTTCTGTGGGGAGGAATAGCCAACAGCCAGAGGGAAAATGGGCTGGCCTGGAGCAGAACCTGCAGTTATTTGATTACAGAATGCAGTCTGGAGGGGCTTTCCATTGTAATTCCCTCTCCCCACACCCTTTTTTTTCCCTTATCCTGCTGCTGGGTGTTTTTTGGCTGGTGGAACATGGGAAAGCTGGGATGGAGGAGGAGGGAAGGAAGAAGAGCACATTTGCACCGACATCATGCTAAGAAATAAAAGCTCAACTCCTTCAGGAGACAAGGATCTAGGTTTCTTGGAAGTCAGTGGCAGTAAGAGCTGCTGTTGTCTCAGTCCTTCCATTTGCTGTTAGGGTACAAGAAAATTATATATTCTGCTTGCATTTCTAGTTGCCTTAGCTGCCTAGAACACTGGGATTCCTTATGACTTACGTTGATTTTGGAAATTTGACTAGATTTAAGCGTCCTGGCTACACTTAATCTTTCTGCATCTCAGCTACAGCCTCTTGGTTTTTTACTGTGTCTAGTTATATCTCAAGCATCACTTTCCCTCAGACAGGGCAGCTGTGGCTGCATATTCTATTGAGACTCACATTATCCATAAAATCTTGACCTACTGCAGTGATCTTTCTTTTTACAAAGCGATCTTCAGCCTTTGCAGTTTAAAGAAGGTCTGTTGTGTGTTAGGAGGTGCTGTACATTAAACTCTCTGTGCACTGAGATCTGTAAATTTGCCTGAATCTTCTACCGATTTAAATTTGTCCAGATTGTTGGGGAAAAACTCTGAAAGCCAAATTCATGTAAACAAAGCAACTTTCTTTTGAACACACTGGTATTAGGAAGCTGAACCTTCTCAGCACTGAAACCTGTGTTTGTTGGGGGAATTTTACATATTCCACATTTTCAAGCATCAGGACTAAGTAAAACTCAAGATTTAAATGTGCTCATTACCTTTGTCTCAGCAGGCAAGAGGTTGGAGCCACTCTGGGGGGCTTGGGTAGGAATTATGTAGTTCCCAGAAGTGAAGGCAAACTTAAGGAAAACAGACTTTATGCCTACAAGATTTCTCCCTGCCTCTGCAGTTGATTATTTGACTTAAATATCAAGATATTTTGCCTGTTAAATTTTGGAGGGAGGTTTACAGCCATTTATCAGATATTGCTGGCAAACATTTATGATATTTATATTGTATGATAAAAGGCTCATCTGCACACAAACAGATGCAAGAGCAGACAGGGCTCCCTCCCTGGGCCTTTACAAGGCTGTCACAGGGGAACACCAGCTCCATGGTCCATCAAGGTGAGAACACAGATTGAGGGGGTCACAGCCTCGGGTTAGGTGCTCATTTTGGGGTGCAGGCTTCTGCTTTCTGCCTTGAGGTAGTTCAGTATCACCTGAGGGAGTAGTGGATGCCTGAGCTGGGTGGATGCCTGTCTTTGGCAATAGTAACAAATCTTAGAGTAGGTGGAACAATATCGCAATGGGAGCTGAGATGATAAAATCACACACCATAGTGATGAAACCAAAAGGAAACAAGTAAATTTTAGTGTAGATCTTGAGAGAAGAATGTTGCCACTGGTGCTGAATAGATCACACGGACACAGGTGGAGGTGTGGTAAAAAGAAAAGAGAGTTATTTTTCCTCCCAGGATTCATAGGTTTCTGACCACGGCCAGGGATTGGATGGTCAGGATAACACTTTCTCACTGCACTGGCCATGAGAGATGCCCATCACAAGACGTGTAACAGAAAGAATGTGCGCATATCTATGTTTACAATTACTGTCCTGGGAAAGTCTTTAGAAAACCCTGTCAGCAAGCTCAGAAGCTGAGTTTTCAGGGAGACATCTCACCCTTTTTGGTTTAAACAAAAAGAAAAGGAAAAAGAAAAATGAACAAAGAAACTAGCAACATTATAAACAATAAAAAGGATAAATAATAGGAAAATACAATACTCCATACAATCAGAAGGCTGTAATTTTAGGGTGATATCTCACCCTTTTGTTATTACAAAAAAAAAACCCCAAAAAACAGAAACAACAAAAAACAACAAAAAATAATAAATAAATGAAACAAATGTCCAACATCAACACCTGCTTGTGGATGGCTCCCAATTTGGTCACGGAGGCAGAATCCATGGCCGAATTGAAAGGTGCCTGGGAAAACTTATGAAGTGCTGTGACAGCAGCCTGTAATTCCATCAATTGGGCTGATCCAGCCTCGTGACTCTCTAAAACCTGCCACTCAGATCCATCCTTCCAGGTAGCAATGACCTTTCAACTGTTTTCATTGGCCAATGATACCTGTGGAATGCAAATCTGGAGTGGCAATGAAAAAAAACAGCGACATCAATAGAAAGATTAATGTAATAAACTTGATGAGCAGAAACTGCTTGCAGAACCTCCTCCAGCATCTACTGTGCCTCTGGGGTCAGTGTCAGAGGTGACTTTAAATCAGAACACCCCTTTAACAGACCAAACAAGGGAGACAGTTGTGTTATGGTCAGTCCCATATAGGGACACAAGCATGTAAAAGTCCATTAATATCTGGACATCATTCATGCAGTGTCTGCACTGAATGCAAAAATAAATAATTGCACCTCCAGATGCAGGACTGTTTGTCCCAAAAATTATTTTGACCCTCAAATAATTTCAAGGAGGTTGTTTCTGGAGTCACTTGCAGCTCCATATCATCGGCAAATGCCGGCAAATTTTTGCACGCCTTATGGCAAAATCTCCATTGATATCTCTGTGTGGGCTCAGCATTAATGATAGCTGGCACCAAAAAGGCAAATTTCAGTCTGTCATCGGGATGCAAAGGAATTTTAAAGAAACAATCCTTCAGATCCACGATGCCAATCAGCAGGAAGCATGGCAGGTGAAGGCATGCTAGCCTGCAACATCCCCATGCTTTCCATCATAGCATTAACCTTCTGGAGGTATTGTAGCAGCCTCCATTTCCCAGACTTCGTCTTGATACAGAAAATAGGAATGTCCCAGGGACTGATCGAAGCTCCAGATCACCGTGATCCAACTGTTCCTACATCAAGTCATTGAGGGTTACTAGTCTATCATGAGAGAAGGCAACAGAAAATGATGAACAAAGAGTCAGTCTCAAGTTCTTCTTTGTGTTGAATGTGTCAGCATTGAGTCCAAGGGTCACTCTGGGGGCCTGTCATCAAACCTGACAATCGTGATGTCCATGCCAGTGTCAAAAAACCCATGGAGGCTAATCTCTGATAGCATCTCACCAAGGATGGACAGGGTGCAGACCTGTTCAGGATGATCCCTGGCTGTCAGAACAGCAGACCAGTGACCCAGGGAGGTCCCGGGAACCTGAAGCCACCATCTCCCTGCAGCTGGTTCTCAGCTCTGCGAACACAAGACTCAAAAGGCACAAGGTGAGCAAATCCGGGTCTCGCAGGGATAGGAACAGGAGGGGTGAGTGTGGAACCCATGGCAGAAATGCACTCCAGGAAATCCAAATCAACGTCCCCTAGGTGAACAATGATGCCTTGAGCAGTGGTATTCAGTCACGCCACAAGAAGAGCACTCATGCCCTCCCCCACCAGACCAAAGCATTCGGAAGCACATGGAATGCCTGATATGCTCAGCTGCACAGCCATCTGACAGAAGGACAAGGTCCACAGGCCAGCCGAAGAAGCTCCAGCAGCCTGGGACCCTTTGCCTGTGGAGGCCACTGGCTTCGCCCCCATGGCAGCACCACCGGAGCCAGTGGTAAACAGCACAGGACCCCAAGCCGCCGCGGCTTCAGGAGGTGACGGGGCAGTCTCTTCCCCAGTCACAGGCTCGGGCGATGCCCGGGAACCCAAGGCGGGGTGGGTTGGAGCCAGCTCAGCATAACCCGCCTCCAGCGCTGGGGGGGACCGAGGCGCCAGTAGAGGCAGGACCCATGGAGCCGCGGTACCGTCCCGCTCCGCTGCCAGGGGACAACCTGGGCTCGCAGGAGGGGAATCCCGCAGCATGGGGCCAGCAGAACCCGGCCCAGTGTCCGCACCACTCGCAGCACCAATTCCCACGCCCCATGAATCCAGTGCGGGGGGATCAGCACTTGGAATTGCCCCGAACAGTGTTTCTTCAGGGGCTAAAGGCCCAAAAAGCGGCGCTGGCTGCTCCTTTACTGGAACAGCGTGCGCGGCTGCCGGCATGGAGCCTGGGCCTGTCCTGTCCCCCACTGCGGGGCAGGGCACAGCCCAGCCGCAGCAGGGACATGGGACCGACCCTGAGGCATCCCCCAGGGCTGGCGCGGCCCCCCGTTCAGGCAGCCCTTCATCGGTCTGCACCGGGAGGGCACACGAAGGAGGTGACCCCACTCCGGGCCTACACCGTTGGGGCGCTGGCCGAGGCGGCGTTAAGCCCACCGGTTCCACGGTGCCCCCGATGGCTCACTGGCAAGGATCTAACCCCGCCTCAGGCTTACACCTCCGGAGCACCAGCCAAGGCGGGGTCACGCCCACTGATCCCACGGCACCCCCATTCAACCTGCTGGGGACCCCGGCGATCCCGGGGGAGCTGACCTCGGAACCTGAGACACAGCCACCCCCCAACTCCGTGTCACCGGGAAAGAGGGAGAGCGCTGCCCCGCTCCCACAGCCAGCTCAGAGGGAGAGCGCTGCCCCGCTCCCACAGCCAGAGCTGGAGCCAGAGCCAGACCTCTCACCCAGAGCAGAGGAAGCAGCTCTCGATCTGGCAGAAGAGGACGCGTAGCTCCTCAGAATGCCACCGCACCTTCACCAGATCCCCAACAGCTGGAGCAGCCGGGGCTCATAATCGACCAGCAGAGCCTCGATCAATGAATTGCCTAAAGCGTCCCAAGCCGACTTCGAAAAAATCGCCTCAACCACAGGGAAAAACCCCTCAATTCTCCTATACTCACACAATCACTGAAAGTCAGCATACGAAACATCAACCCCTTTCTGATCAAACACCACACGCCATAGTCCCATAACCAGGCCCTCCATAGGAGACAACCCAAAAACAGCCATAGCCACAGGCTAGACAGTACACTGTAACCGTCACCTGCAAGACACATCAGGGGTCACTAGATGTTGCCGCTGGTGCTGAATAGATCACACAGACACAGGTCAAGGTGTGGTGAAAAGAAGAGAAAGTTTATTTTTCCTCCCAGGATTTATAGGTTTCTGACCACAGCCAGGGATTGGATGGTCAGGATAACACTTTCCCACTGCACTGGCCATGAGAGATGTCCATCACAAGACGTGTAACAGAAAGAATGTACACATATCTATGTTTACAGTTACTGTCCTGGGAAAGTCTTTAGAAAACCCTGTCAGCAAGCTCAGAAGCTGAGTTTTCAGGGCAACAGAAGAAAAAAACCAAAAACCCCCGACATTTTTCCATGCTCTTCGAACATGTGGAGTCAATGAGGAGTCCCAAGACTTCAGAAAACAAGCACCATCCTGGCAGAGAGCAGGACCCAGATATTCACACTCCCATCAGAGCATCTGAGCAGCATCCCGAGCTTTTTATTCTGGCTACACTGCCCTATGGAACAGGAAGACATCTGGGAAATGGTGCTGCTGTGCTTAGAAAGAGGCTGGAACTGAGCATGTGCTCCCCACTGCCGCCTCCTTCCATGCTGTGGCACTTGGGCCTGCCCCATCTTCCCCTGATTTTGTCCTTCATGCTGTGGAATCTGGAGGCCAGAAGTTGTCATCTCACCCATCTGCACTGTGTCCACACCACTCAGAGCAGTGTAAATGCTGGGATCTGTCACAGCATTCCATTCTGTGACACCAGGGTGCTACTGTTGGGCTGGGCCTGCATTGATTTTGTGGGCACTGACACACAAACCTTTATTCAAAGACTGCCTCTGATTTATTCCATATTTTCTCTGTTGGTTTCAGTGTGCCGGGTGTTGACTTTTCTGTGTTTACAGAGAGCCTCATTCACAGGGGTTTTACTGATAAATCACAATCAGGGATAGCGCAGCTAAACCAACCTGTTGGAATGGAGCAAAACCAGGCTGGACACAGTGCCCATGTCACTGCTGCTAGGGGGCTGGCAGGGCCTGGGCTTTTCAGGATAATTGGATTGGATTGGATTGGATTGGATTGGATTGGATTGGATTGGATTGCATTGCATTGCATTGCATTGCACTGCATTGCATTGCATTGCATTGCATTGGACTGGGTTGACCACACGCTAGACTTTTCCTGTTGACTTCGCAGGGGAAGGAATTTCTACACCCATGGAGTTCAACAGCCAAACCAACACCATGCTAGTATTTTATGCTGATATATCAATTTTGCTGAGTGAAGCACTGTTTTCATTGCTGCTCACACTTGGTGGAGCCTGCCCAGTTTCAAAGTGGTCATGTCTAGGAGTAAAATGATATCTAAAGCTTCAGCTGCTTCCTCAGTTGTCAAACAAGGATCTTAGAATTTCTTTGTTTTGATCAGCAAGGACATAAGTTCAAATATGCTTCTTGCATTTGAATTTCTTAGGGATACAAAGAACAGGTGCAGTAAATCCAGAAGTTTGAAATTAAAGTGGTTGCAGTTTATATAAGTGTTCTATACATAATTAAAGCTGTTTTTAAATTCAATTAAGTAACCCTCAAATAGTTACATACATAATCTCTTGAGTGTACTCAACATTTATTCATATGTAACAGCTCTCTGCTTTATTCCCTCCTGGGAAGACTTTATTTCTCTTTCTACCCTTTCAAAATGCAGGCATGTCAGCAACTTAGCTGAATTAAGTGAAAATGACTATTTAGTAAGGATAATGATCTGTGGCTTTTTTTCTTTTATATGTTAGTGATATTGAGTCTGTACGGATCACTCAGCCCTCTCCTCTCCTCTCCTCTCCTCTCCTCTCCTCTCCTCTCCTCTCCTCTCCTCTCCTCTCCTCTCCTCTCCTCTCCGAACCTCTCCGAACCTCTCCGAACCTCTCCGAACCTCTCCGAACCTCTCCTCTCCGAACCTCTCCTCTCCGAACCTCTCCGAACCTCTCCGAACCTCTCCTCTCCGAACCTCTCCGAACCTCTCCTCTCCGAACCTCTCCTCTCCGAACCTCTCCTCTCCGAACCTCTCCGAACCTCTCCTCATTTACATTGTATTCCACTCAAGGAAATCTTGATTTCTAGGAATGAACTTACAGTTTATGACTGATAACAACTTCCTTTTGTGTTCCAGCATCATGATGTTTTGCTGAAGCACTATGGTAGACAGTAAGGTTCATCATGCCTGTTCTGCTTTGAAAGGTCACAGTCTCTGTTTTTATTTATAACATCTTGCCTATTTATAGAATTTATTTATAGAATAGGCAATCTACCAGATTGAAAATTGGGAGCCATGAAGGTTAAAAAAGCTTTTTATGATGGCTAAAAGCTGTGTAAAAAGAGTAAGCACAGTGGTTTGGTAGTGGATCATTTACCCTATATAACCAAAAAAGTTCTAATTTCCGCTTATAACTGATATCCAGAAGTAATAATTAAATTATTCTTCCTGGAATTTGGTTCTGTCAGAAATAAGTGATGTCAAACCACCTTATTCTCAAACTAAGCATACATAATATTTGACAACCTAGGGAAAGGTAACTATTGATACATCTATTTATGTTGTTTTGGGATTTTTAAAAATTCTTGTCAAGTCTGCTTTTTGTACGTTCATTTGAAAAGCAGTTTATTAATCAGTTTTTTTGTTAATTTATTAATTTTAAAACTTTAGAAGAGAGGGCTCTGCATGAGCAAACGCTTTTTGTATATGCACACAATCACCCACCCTGTACCTAAGGGAAAAAGATACATTCCTACAATAAAAAGGGGAAGAGTTTCATAATTGTATCTTGTCTACAGAGTTGCTGGTTGCTTAGCTGGTGTCCTTCTGGATTGTGTGTTGAAAATATTCCAGTTCTGGCAGGGACAGCTGAAAATCAGGCTTTCAGTGGGTGAAGGCTGTTTGCAGGATCTCCTGCTGAGCCTGCTAAAACAGATATTGTGGGGTAATTTCTGGAGTTTTGCCAGCTGCAAACAGGAGGCCTCACCAAGCCTATTAGGGTAGACATGAGGGTGGAATGCCACACTTTGCTGCACTCTGTTTTCCACTGTCCCTGCTCTGCTGACCACCAGAGTAAAAATAAATTAGGGGAATTTTTTTCACTATAATGTCTGGCATCCCTTATTACAATTTGTAATTTATAAATAGTTCATCTGATTAACTGTGATTTTATTTATTTTTCTTAGTACAGAATAGAATAATAAATATTTTCTCATTGACCTCCCTCCTCATCTCTGTAAGCAGCAGGACAAGATGACATACATCTTGTCATGTCACTTTATTTTTTTATGATGCAATGAATCTTTATTGGCCATTTGCTGATGTTGTTTAGGGGGATCAAAATTAAAATGCAGCTTTTATGTACTATTTTAATGCTTTAAAGAATGTTGTCATTAAAGGGTCCTGTCAATCAAGCTAATTTACACTCATAAACACTAAAGTGTAGTATCTCAGTTCTCAGGCCTCAGCTACCCATTGTGAGACTGATTTTCTTATATGGTGGGAAGTGTGGCTCAGGACAAAAGCAAAGTTGTTGCCTTAAAACTGGGAAAGGCTACTGCCTTGCTGTATTACTTGCTGAAGGTCAGGCATTTTGGAGTTTGGGTGTCCATTAAGGAGGTTTTCTAAAGAGTGGATTTATTAAATCTACTGATTTAACTTTATGGATCTGAAAAAAATTCCTTGCAATTTGGCATAAAGCATGAGATGCAGAAGTTTGGAAAGGAGTGTTTTGGGTGGGATTTTTTGGGGTGGGGGGGAGTGTTTGGGGGTTTTTTGTGAAGGTTGTTCATCTTGGAATAATTTAGCATTAAAGTACTCTTAAACATTAAACATTAAACATTAAACATTAAAGTATGTTGCACACAGATGTGGTTTGACACATGAACTGAATAGCCTATTGCTCTTTTCTTCAAGGTTTCAGAGCTATATTTTATAGTTTTTGGCAGTCTGTACCTAGAAGTCTCAAATTTTTTCTATAAGCAATATCTTGTGGCCATAAATTATCACAACCATTTTAGGTTTGTAAAAAGCCTACATAAATCTCCCTGTAAGCACAACAATAAAAAGTGCAAATGTGTTTAGTAATGTTTCTTGGATCACTGTTGCTCTGAGTTGCATGTAACAGTACCCTAAAAACTACAAGTGGAAGCCTATCTTACTACCTATTTGTTAACTCCCACTATAACATACTGCAGTAATAAAATCACTAAGCTGTGCTGTTTATTGCCCTTTTGATATGTGGAAACTTAAGTGGACTACAGGCACTCTAAGATAAAACAGGAGGAAGCTGTTTTCCAGTATTAATAGTGCAGATATCAGATCTTTGCTTCCTTGGAGCCAACAAACCAAGTTTGATTGTTGTGGGCTTTCTGGGTAGTTGACTTCATGCAACCTCTAGGTTCCTTATTTACTGGTAGAGAGAGAGCATTGCTCAGCACATGGCTGGCATCACTCTCAGTCATTCTAAATGACTGAACTGCTATTGGAAACATCCCTTCAAGTTCAGCTGTGCTTTATGAACCTGTAGGAAAACATGTTTCTTGCTTTGAAGAGCTCATAATGAGGTTCAAAATAAGGCCCATCACATCAAAAGAGAGATACAGGACAGGAGGGATGGAAGATGGGGAGAACTGAGGTGCTTTTATCCAGTGGGGCACAGCAGAATCAGGACTTTAACTCCTCACTGGTCTAAGCAGCTCAGTGTAAGGGTTTTAATTGTGGCTGTTCCAGCCAGTCCCCTTTCCCAAGAGTGTGCCCCAGTTTACAACAGGACTGGATCTGAATCCAGTCCCTGCTCTGTTTCCTCAGCAGGGCTGTGACCCAGTGTCACGATCCGCAAGGTGGGATTCGTGATGTGGTTCTTTTAGTCGGTCCTAGAGTACAAAAGATTATCAGCAAACCAAGGACTTAAACAAGAAAACACACTTTTTTGAGTGCTCATCAGCACTAATATGCGATAGAGGGAAAGAAAAGAGAAAGCAAAGCATAAGGAAAAGAGAGTAAGGGGATTATAGCTACCAACGTCAAAGTCCACTCAGCCGTCCAATGATGCAGAGTCTTCTGTCTGTTGGGGAGATCTCAAAGGAAGGTAAGTTTGGGGTATAATTTTATAGTCTTTTGCAAAGTGAGGGGCACAGGGCCAAAACCAGATGAGACTGATGATCATTGTGATGAATTCCATTGCGCGGGGAGCAGGTGTAGGGTACAGAGCGATCCATGTCTTGCAAGCCTCTGCTCACCAGCAGGAACGAGGGCAAGGTGTTGTGGAAAACCCATTGCACAGGGTACCACGCACAAGCCTCTGCTCACCAGCAGGAATGAGAGCCATGAGTCATGGAAAACCCGTTGCACAGGTTACCAAGCCTCTGCTCACCAGCAGGAATGAGAGCAGTGTACCGTGCAACCACCTGCAAAAAATCACTTGGCAAACATCCATCTCAGCTAGGCCCAAATCCCCAAACCAAGTCCCCTGTGATATTCAGGGTCTCAGTCTCTGTCCTTGAGACGGTTGTGAGACAGATGAGGGAATCTTCAGACGGTCTCTTACACCCAGATCCACCAGCAGCTCAACAGCTGCAGAGCACCTGTTGGCTGCTGAAGGAAGAGTCCAAAGCCAATCTGGAAGAGCAAAAGTTGGATAAGATTTCTGTTGTGCATCTGATCTGCTGCAGATACACTGTAAATAATTTAATTATAACATGCCATGTGCATCTTTCACCCAGTTCTTTAATTGCCTAAATAAGACTTTACATAAATGTTGTGTTGGGACGATTACCCAAATGAGTCTTATTGTTCACATAGTCAGTGCAAAAGATGTAACCTTGTGTTGTTCAGTTAATGATGCTGCTGGTATGTCCTTGCCAGGTGATTGACAGGCTATGCTTCAGGAAAGAGTGAATCTTTAATGTATCTTGGCTTCTATCTAAAACTGATAAAAAATACATGAATCAGGTTGACTCAAAAGGAAGGAGAACTCTGGAACACTGGGAAAGGTGCAGTGGGGCTGTTGGCTAGAAAAATGCAAGTTTTTTTTTTTTGAGCAGGGACTATTATTCTGCATGGCTGTAGGAAACTGAGTTGCAAGTTTCTCCACCATGGTTGGCAGGGCAGTCAGCTAAACCTGGGTCTCCCATTACATACGCAGTAAATGACAAAGCAGGTATGCATGCTATTAATGGGGTGCCACACTCATTTTCATCAGAGAATCCTTCCCAAGGCTGAGAAACTTCCCATATCACAGCTGCTGGGAACCTGCTCTTCGGGGATTTTTGTTTTCAGCTCATGATGGTTTCTTACAAAATCATTGAAAAATGTGGTTTTGGAAGCTCTCTTCCAGAGGTGATAATGGGGGACAATAGGCAGTATATACATACTATGGATACATCTCAGAGTAGAAAAAGTATCATCCTACACAGCTCACAGGAACTTAATTCTCCTCAGTCTCTGGAACTGGAGGCAGCACATCCTGGAATAAACTATGTAGTTAAAAATTGGCATAGAGTACAGTGAGGCATAGCTCAGTATTAGCTCAGTAGTCCATTTGTTCTACTTGCCACAGAAGTTTTCTCTGTTTTTCTCTGCTCCCAACACCCTAACATTTCTTTTTCCTTGACTTTTGGGAAAGTCCTGCATGCTCAAAGCCTCACATTTTCAGTGTTCCTTTAAGGGCAGCTCAAACCTGAGCCTGCTCCTCTTGGATTTGCTGTGTTCTCACTGGCAGATGATCTCTCATCCCTGTCTGTGTGCCAATGCTTCTGAAACTGCAGTTGTTCCAATACTGTTCGGTAGAAGCAGGCCTGGAGTATGGCTGTTCATACAGCACAAACTGCCCCCTCAAATCTTCAACGCTTCACTGACTGCTGAAATATTATGTAAGCAAAATATATTGCAGGTACTTTTCAGCTGTTCTAACCATTTCTAATGTAGAAGGTTACTCAATGTAGATAGTTTTTTGCAAAAAGATAAAATAAAATTACCAAACCTTCTGACGACTACCAGCTTGTAGTTGTTCTGTCACACAATTGTATTTGAAAAATGCTGTAGAATTAAAAAACACAGTTAGATTTTGTTCATGTGTTGAAGTGAAAGCTCTGTCTGTCCTGTAGCTCTGTCCTGCCCAAGTCGAGACTTGGCCATTCAGTGTGAGAGTTTGAGGGTGGAATTCAGCCGTTGTCATTTAACAGTGCCACAAACTCCCACCAGCTCACTTTACAGATGTAATGTTTTTGGCTAAGAAGAGAATTAAAACTCATCCTTCCATTCTCTTGCCCCATGCCGTGACTGTGACTGACTTTTGTCATTCCCAAGTAAAGCAAGGAGAGGATTCCCTAATTTCCACTACTCTTCAAAACAGAGAAAGAAAAGTCATGCATGGGAGTGGTTGGCAAGAAAAAAAAGGGAGTTGGGAGTTTGTTTAAAGCAGACCTGTAAATCAATGTGCACTTCAAAAGATGCAGATGGCGCTCAGACACCAAAAGAGTAATTGGTGCATTGAGCTTCTCTGCTTCAATTGGTGACTCATGACTGTAAAACCCTATGAGTCCTGTAGTTAAAATTGCTAACCAAGCGATTACACCTTTAAGTAAATAGTGTTGAAAGGTTGGTCTGCAATTTGGAGTGTGGCTTTTATTGTTTTTTAGGAGAATGAAAGCTACTCAAAAGGATATGTATTGTAATGTGCTTTCTTAAACTCTAGAAATGGCAATAATAGTAGAATTTTATTTTAAGGATGAAAGACAGCAGCCATTGTATAAAAAACATTCCCTTCTTTCTTAGGTATAATGTGTCTAAAATTATGACAGTGTTATTCTTGGAAGTGTAAATTGTACCTTTGAAAAATAAGAATATTTAAAGGTACATAAGTTTGTGCATTCAGATACCTAAACCCAAAATTCAGCTCTAGTATTAGTATGTGGCCTAAGATTTTCTGACAACTGTCTGCAGTACCTTAACATTCCCATGTAATAATCAAAACTGTCTATCTTCTCTTAAATTTAGGCTTCATAACCTGGCTTGAGGAAAATAGAGGTATCTTGGTATCGCATCAGGCCAGAGCTTATCTGGCTCTATCACTTTGACCCGCTCCAGGAGTGGGTCACACCCCAGGAGCAGGAGGACCTGAGGTGCAACTAGAGCACTTGCTCTACGGCTTTTTGGCTGTCAGTCTGCACTCTGAGGAGACAAGGATGAGAGGGAGGTCTTTTGCATGGGGTAATAGAGGATTTATTGCTCTGGGGAATCTTGTGGGCAAAAGACAGAAAATGAGAGCGTGCAACAGCTGAAATAGGGAGGTGGTTCAAAGGGAGGGTAGAAAGCATCAGCTAATCAGATACTTCCTGGGGAGGATAAAAGGCAGGGTTCACAAAATCATCATCCAATGAGGGAGGTAGGGGAGGAAAGTTGGGTCACATGGACTAATCAAGCGTCAAAGTTTAGGGGATTTCTGAAGTGGAATTCCAAGCATGCGGTTGACCTAAGACAGATTGACAGGAAACTCAGGGTAGATTGACAATGTGGAGTGAGAGGCTCTCATTTGGACCAAACTATCAACTTAGATAATAACAGGACGTACCATTAACAAGAAACACACTGCCACATCTTGGCTTTCTTACTTTTTCCTCTCATATATTTATTTAAGCCAGATTTTCAGATGTGATCAGCATCCAACACTATGAAATCTGTTCTTTTTTGTTCACTAGGCATGGAAGTGTATGATTTAACTTTTTCTAACTCCAGTTATCTGTGCTGAGTTTCTTTTTGTTGTTTGTCAACTTTTTTGACAATCTGCCCTTGACTGTGCCAGCATAATTGGATATGGTGTATGGAACAATACCTATAGTGAAGAGGCACTCTCCTTTTCATATTTTAAAATGTTTGTAGTTCTGCAAAATGTTTTTATTTATGTTGAAACTATCAATTTGTATTGCTATATGGAAGTGTTTTCTCCAAACTTAAGCCTGTTTATGTTTGTTTTTCTGGCTGAGAAAATTTTTTTCATATAATGCATACATGTAGTATATGTTAAGTTGCGGTGTAGTTGAAATGGGAAATAATGAGGATGACGATGATGATGATGATGATATTAATTTGATCTCCACCCAGAGGATTTTGGAGTTTTTGAAAGGTCATAATCTCTAGTCACACATCTCAAGAAAATATGTTTTAGTGTTGACTTAAACAGTGTAGTGTTAACTACATTACAGGGGTTTGATGAAAACAGTTTGTGCAGACACACCAGGCTTTTTTATGCTTTTCCACTCTTTGATCTTCTTCTTTGCAAGGATCACTCACCGTTTTATTGATCCTGTGCATATAAGAAAGCAGAGTTGTTTTCAATTTGTGTTGTTTGAGCAGACAGAGATGGTCTGCAAGGTGAGAGTTTGTGGGTTTGTGCTCTACAGCCTGTGTTTGTGTATTCTAGTTCCTTACAGTTATTTCACAGTTATTCCAGAAGCTGTAATAAGTTATTGCTTAAATGAATATTCCATTTCTGTGGCATGTGAAGACATGAGAAAAAGGCATTACTCTAATTCAGCTCTTACATGTCAGAGCTGTACCGATCACATTTTCATGGTTTCCCAAGGAGAGGAGGATTGTGAGATCATCCCCTGTGTCTCTCCTTTTGGAAGATCCCTCCCTTCCTCCCCCTCTTTCTCCCTTTGTCTTCACCAAGAACTTTTGAACTCCCTGGCTGAAAATTCTCATTTTCTAGAGCAGAAGTATGAAATTTATTAAATTCCTCGAGGTATAATGAATACTGGCAGTCAAGGTAGTGGAGAGACACTCCAAGGAGTTGTCCTTCGCCAAAGAAAAGGCTTCCAGTGTAAGATGGAGCCCTTGTTAGAGCGGCAGATAGTCAGCACAGGGGCAGCGCTAAACAAAGATATTGTTTCATGAGTCTTGATGTTTGCAGATATGTTTGGGTTTAGGCTGCTAAATGTTGTGCTTTGTGTCAGGATTAATCACAGAAGTGCTGCTGCATGGGAAATTTATGGGAAAGTTTTGCAGTCAGATGTGAATTTATTTTCTTTCCTTGCTTGCACACTTGTGTGTGTTTGACACCAGCCTCCTAGGGGATGCAGACAGACACACACATTCCTCATCAGCCTTTGGGGCTGGCCTTTCAGAACTCAGCTTTCCACTGTCTCTCCTTCTGCTACTGCTTATAGACAAATGGAAATATGTACTAAAATGAAACAGAGATGTTTTATACAAACCTGTGTAGCAGCAGGTTTGCAAAGGTAAAACACAAGCCTCTTCAAGTGTGTGTCTTTAATGTGGTCTTTGACTGTGAAAGCCTCTTGGAATATATCTCTGGTAGCAAATGTTCCTGCAATACAAACCCATCCTCTGCAGATATTTTATACTATATTTTCCTCTTTTCTTGCTAATGGGAGGAAAATTTGCCTTTTCTCTTGTGCAAGTCACTGATAATGCTCCAGGTAATTCTATGATGGCAAGCACAGCACTGGCATGGAGGGAAGTCTTTTCCCACATGTGACTGTCAGGGGATTCCAGGAATCAGTGGGTGCATCCAGGTTGGCTCCACAGATACCTCTCAGGCTGTCTGCAGTAGCTATGTCCCCTGAATTTTGGAATATCCTGTACCTGGGACACCCAGAGCTAGTAAGGATGGTGACAGTATGTAAAGCAATGGAGGGAAATTATAGATTTGAAACAGGAGAAAGATTGGATATGTTTACATGGTTTTCAAAGGCCCATAATAAGGGTTGCCTTCTAAGGCAGTAAAACAACTGTATGTATTTATACACACAATGTATGTTTACTTATGTTACATTTAAAAATTTTTCATTAACAAGATACACAAAACGCTTTAACTGTAACCATCCAGTATTAATATTTTTTTTCTCTCATGTTGTCTGTACATGACCAAACTAAAAAAAAGGCCTAAATACGTGGGGATGACTCACCAGCAGCTGATCTCAGTAGTTCTGCAGTCTGGGTTTTATCTTTAGAGTTCAAGGAGGACTTTTATGCACAGAGCTGTATTTCTTGATATTTAATATTTCAGGCCTCATTCCCACTGACAGTCTGGAGCAGATGGGGTCATGACTTAACTTGTCCATGAAGTAAATGGAACACTATTGATGACATAATGATAAGTCATATTCATTACAAAGACCACATTAAAGACACACACTTGAAGAGGCTTGTGTTTGGACACCAGGACAGGCCAGATTGATAATTGTATTTGTGATATCAATTCAGTCCCTGCACACATAAGCACAATGATTAGAGCTGGTTGATAATTGAGTAACAGATTTTTCTTTTTTATGTACTTCAGAATACATTAAATAGTTTAGAATCGTGTAGGGATGTATTTAATGAAATATGAAACATCCTAGCAAAAATTAAAAAAAGACATCTATTTTCCTGGCAAAGTGATACCTTGAAAAGACTGATAAAACCGCTATTTGTTTCAGTTGGCTGCTTATTTCAAATTGGTAGCAATTAGGAATGCTACCTATTTTAAAGGAATTCTTTAATTGCCTGGCTGCAGTCTCCTGACTCTGCATGGAGTAGGTGCACAAGAAATCTCTTTGCATGTTGAACTTCTGCATGTGACTTGTTCAGGGTGGGATTTGGTTGCCTCAGTGTAAGTATCTGCTGTCATTTGAGACACAAAAGTATCCCACCTGGCTTCTGGCTGTGATTCCTGAGGGTGGAAAGTCCCCAGTCAATCTTTTTTCCTGCCTGAAGCCCTGTGCAAGCATTTCAGATGCGGTGTAGTGTCTCAAGCAGCTCTAGTGCTTACACACAAACAGGTCACATCACATTTGACTGACTTTGCCAGCTGGAAAATACTTATGAAGTGGAACTGTATGTACAATAATGTTAATATACAGTTTTTCTCACCTTAATCTCAGGAAGACCAGCACTTGTGTGTCAGGTGTCAAAACCTTTAAGTAGTGTAGCACTGCCAGTTTTGTCCTGTGGAACAAGATGTGTGCAGCAGGGAGAGCAAAACACAGCCCAGGGATGTGTGTAAGTGAAGTCTGTGCCCCCAGGGAGGTATGTGGGCTCCTGCTAAGGGGAATAATGTGAGGCAACATCCTGGGGAACAGAATAGTGGCAATGCTGATAGAAACTACAGGCCTGTCCAACCTTCATGTCCATCTGTGGGCAGTAACAGATGCTTTGAGAAGCAGGGCAGAGTGTACAGATGCAAAAGTCCTCCCTGGAATTCTGAATCCTTCAGGGATGTGTCCAGTTGCTCTGAAGTCACAGAGTTGTTAAAACAAATCATTATCCCATTTACTCACCTAATAATACTATCACTTTGGAACCAATAAATAGGCATCATCGGCCTACTCACAAACTTCTCAGGAGGTAGTGTAACATTATTCTCATTTCTGGTTTTGCCTTTTGGTTTTGGACCAACAAACAATTCACAATGTTTTGCCCCAGAACTTTTAGGTAGGTATTTCTCAGTTCACTATCAGACATGGGACTAGTCTAATTTTTCAATGCTTAAAAATAAAAAGAAGTATTTTGTATTTCTTTACGTGTGAAAGGCCAAGTGTCTAAAGAATTGGAAAGATTTCAGCATTTTCTTTTCAGTCTGTTTTTTGACCTTACTCATTCACCATTTTATGCCCAAACAATGTCATAAAATGCTGCCTCAAAATATCTGAGTCTTAAATAAGTCCTGTGCATGGTAGCTCATCTGTTGCTGTTGTTGCTTTTATGTTGCCTTTTAGTAGGTGGAGTTTTGTCTAATTCAGATGTTCTCTCTTTAAAACCTTCCACCTAATGTCCCTTTTCCCCATCCTTCTTGACATAAGTGAAGGGAAAGGGTAGGGCAGCTCTCCATGTCTTTGCAAATACTTTGGCCTTCAGCATTTCTAGTAGATAAACTATCAACAAATGCAATAGTGGTTTAGCACTTGATTAAACCCCATGACTTTAGACAGCATAACATTCTGAGGTTTCTAGTAAACTTTAGAGTAATTGTTTATCATTACAAGAGTTAAAATTACTCTTGGTCTCTAGTTTGTGCTGAATTTGTAGCATTATTTTGCTTTCCCATGACACTCCACAATAAAAACCTCTGCATAACTACAATTGCAATGTATCTTCATTGCCACTTATTCTGAATTAACTACAGATGAATGTAACGTCGTGTTTTCATAGTAAAGTAGTAGCTTTTTTTTCCCTCAAAACATTCCATAGAAGGTTTTTTGGTTTGGTTGTTTCTTTGTTGTTTTGGGGGTTTTTGTTTTATTTCCCTGTAAGTATACATTAGGCAAATGGTCTGTCAATGGTCTTTCCCCATCAAATTTTAGGGAAACTTTGGCTAAGATTGCCACAGCATTTAGTAGTCAAATATGCATAAATAAATAATTCTTCCTTTGTTTTGTAATTCATGGAATTGCAACCTAATAGATGATGTACAGATCTTGTTACCCGTGTTTAGATGACTTCAAAGTAACATATTTAAGAAATTAACCCACAACTTTGATTGAGAGCAATTGGTTAAGATCCTAACATTTGGTAGGAAAATATTCTAGGTAATGTTAGTTGCTGTCCATGCATGGATGTGTAGCTTCCCTGTGAGGAAACCCAAGTAGGCAACTGTAGAGATGGCTCACTTATCATTTTTCCTCCTTTCTTTCCTTCTTATTCTGTGTTGTTGAGGAGGATTCTTCTAAGCAGTTTCAGATTCCAGGTGGTGTAATTATGGAAGGTTGAACAAACTCAGGGTTTTACCAAGCTGATTTGGTTTTTGCTTCAGTGCTATTCAGCAGAAGTTGTTCCCCTGCACAGACATTATAAGTGTGAAAATAAAAGACATCAGGATAGTTGTGTTTTGTGTTTGCTTTGTTGAGAGCTGTTTAATTTTTAAATGTTCTTGGATCAGTGCTTCTTCTTGGACTCCCCATTTCTGTCACTGACTGTCTTCATTTGGTTAAGCTACAAATCCAGATGATTTAACTAAAAGTTGAAATATTTAGTGCGAACCATAGCTGGTCCCCTGTGTGTCTGGAATCTCCTGTCTGGTTGGCTCCAGTATATTCTACAAATGGGATTCCTTGGAGAGTGAATCAGGAATATGTAAAAGCCATTTTCCAGTGGCTACCCAAGCTATTCACTGCTTCTTGGTGCCTTGCTTTATGTGCTGCATTTGTTTTATAATTCTTGCTTTCTGGCAGAATTCCTGTGTCTGGAAAGTAAACCTCAGAATGCAACAAGAACAAGAAAAAAAGAAAAACCCCAGATAAAGTCAGAACCATACAAAGACTAACAAACCAACACTGCTCAAAGTGTTCATGCTTAGTTAGAGAACAGGTAGGTCAAGAGACCACATACCACAGTTTGTCACTGTTTGAGTTCTTCCAAGGAAATAGTAACTTGTCCCAGTATTTAACATCAGCCGCTGGTAGGACTCGGATTGATACATGTGAGTTAAGGATGGCCTAACGTCTATGTGCATTCAGTCAACATTCCTAAAATCCCACTCTGAGGCAGGATATGTATTTCTACAGCCTTGACTAAGGGCAGGGAAGAAGTTAATTTCTATGGAGTACACACACTACTGCAGCTGGGATTAAGAGACTTCCCAAGGCAGCCTCCTAAAGGGAAGGGTATGTATGAGGATAACTCATACAATTCAAATATAGGGCAAAAATTGTCCCAAACTTCCCAGTTCAGCAGCATCAGCAGTTTCCAGGGCTTCTGTTGGTCGCATCAAAATGTGGCATGTCTCTAAGCTCTTGTCTTGTTTACATGGAGGCAAATTGTGTGCACTATTTTTGTCCAACAGCTTTCAATGCTTAATAGGGAACCAGTAAGGAAAATAAGGTTTTTCCATTCAGCTGTTCCTTGGCTCATTTCAGTTTGTTTGTTTTTGTTTTTGTTTTTGTTTTTGGTTTTGGTTTTGGTTTTGGTTTTGGTTTTGGTTTTGGTTTTGGTTTTGGTTTTGGTTTTGTTTGACAGGAAGCGAAACAGAGACATGTTTTGGGTTTTTTTCTGAGTACAACAGCATATCTCTATATTAAGCAGTAGGTCAGAACTTGTACAAACACACTGACTTTTACAGAGAGCATTTTACCTGTTTTGTTTAAGGTGAAAATCAGTTGGTTGTATTTTACCTTACTGACAGTAAGAAGAAACAAAAGTATTAATTGAATATAATGCTTGAATATAATTTTAAAATTTTATAAGGTATAAGTTTAATTAGTTAAAACCACTATGTAAAATGTCATGATATAATGGTGTTTGTTGGGTTATCTCCTCAGAGTTCCCTCAAGGCTCACCCAGAGAGTCTTTTCCCAGATATACTTGTTATAAATGCAAAGGCAATTTCGGGTTATATAAAAGAGAAAATTTATTATCAAACAATAATAAATTCAAACAACGAGAAAAAACCACAATAAAATAAGCAGCGCAGCGCTGGGTGGACAGGGTCTATACGCAAGGTATAGATGCTCCCAAATCCACGCCTGAGAGTCCTTTGGCCTGGGTTTTTATAGGAAGTTTGTGTCCCGAGGTCAAATTCCAAGCAGGCACCCTTTGCTAAGAGGTTCTTAATTGTTCGAAGAATAGATTTCCTGGCACTGGAGAATAGGGTCAATAGACGTTGGGCAGAGGCTCCTCATATGTAAAGAGGTCCAGGATGTCTTTTTGATATCATTTTGGTCTGGGCCATTAGGGTGGAGTGGTGGCACCCATCCTGGAGCCGATGGCTATCTCGGCTGGCTCCTCTTCCTTTGTCTAGTTTCTCCATTTCTCCAGCACAGGTGGGCAGGGTGGAGATGCTCGGGCTCGGCGATATCTCGTCCCGGCCCGTTCCTTTGTTTGTTCGATGGCCCGTGTCCTGCCCATTCTTTCGGCGCTGATGTGCCTGCTTGCGATTGTTATCTGGGTGCTTGGCTGCAATCTGTTGCTTTGGAAGAGAAATCCTGCCTCGACCTGGAGGAGGATTTCTCATTCCATATTTTCATCATTTACAATTACATATACTTTATTTAAACCTTTTCTTTCGAATTTTTATTCATCCAATTCTTTATTACAGTCCCCCACCTAATAATTTGACCACATTAAAAATTCGTATTATTTTATTCAATCTTACAGAGGGATGAGTGTGAGATTAACCACATTCACTTTTCTCCCAGTCTGATATTTTGCTTTTAGGATTTAACTCGTCTTCATCTCTGGAGAAACAGAATACTTGGTCAAATTGTAAACATACCCGGTCAACTTCACTTTTTAACAAATCTAAAATTATTGGTTCATTATTGAAGGAAGCTTTTGTTTCATGTTTCAAATTTCTATCTTCTTAATACATTTTTCCACTTATAGTACACGTTTTCAAGTTCGCTTTATTGTAACATAGGATTGATTTTGTAATATGCTATAAAGGTGGATTTTCTTTTTCTTCTGATCTAGATGGTTTTATTACATTGACTATAAATTGAAATCGGAGGAATCCCTCCCACTTCTCTCTTGTACTTGAAGTGGGTAGTTTTGATCTTTTGTCTTTCAGGAGTTTGAAACTGCCCGTCTTTAAAACTTGCCTCTGAGCGGTAACATCAGACCTCCCCCTTTAATTTACAGATCTTATACTGAGTGCCGTTGGAAAAACACATCCCCTTTTGCAGTTCTGGAGGACAGTCAATCTTTCGTCCGGTTTCTGTGGCAGTCTGACACTGCTCACACTTCCTCAGGGGACTCTCCCCCGGAGGTACCTCGGGACTCGTTCCCTCGGCCAAGAACACGGCTAGGTTCAGGACTATCAGGATTCCCCACCATTGCATCCCTCTGCCTTGCCCTTCGCCCGTATAGGAACATACGGCGGGGATTACCATCTTCTCGGCAGCAGGGACTGTCTTCAGGGGCCCTGGTAGTCCTTAAGGCGTACCTTCTTTTGAAAGTAGCTCACCGATACGATTTAGTTGGGTCTGTCCTACACAGTACTTTAAACTTTAATTGTTTTTCGGCACTCGATTTCTAAAGCCTTGGCTTTGGAATCTAACTGGCCTCTTAACCCCTTTTGGAACAATAGGAACCACTCAGGAGAGTTTAGTTCTAAGGACCCCGCCCGGGTGGCAAGTGTTAAGAAACGGCTAGTCTCCTCCTGTTCTTTCTCTAGACACTTTGTGCACAATCCTTTAGGTTTGCACCCTCTTAAACAGTGGGCTACCCAAATCTGTTTACAATAAGCACACTCGAAGTGGATAAATGGAAAACAATTACAATCAGGATTAATACAACTTATCTGGTCGTCACTTGTCATTTGTGATGACGCCGGAGTTTGATTTTCAGCTCTCTCGGAGGTGTGGTGACTTTCCCCTCGGAGGAGTTGTAATCCGTTACTTTTTTTCACTCGAGGTGAGTGTGTCCAGCTCCTTTCTGCAGTCCGGACAGCTGTGTCTGTGGTCAGGAGGATGAGAAACGGTCCTTCCCAGTGAGGGTTGAGGGGGAGCTCTTTCTAAGCTTTGATCAGGACTTTATCCCCAGGCTGCATTTGGTGTATGGCAAATCCCAGTGTTGTGCTTTGGGGAATCAGTCCTCTTTTCTGCAGATTGGTTAACAAAGCCGCTCGTTTTGCCTCTTTGTCTGCCAGGTTGTTACCTCGGGTGTGGAACTGCCATCCTGTTTGGTGTCCTTTTACATGGACAACTGATATTTCTTTTGGTTCTCTGACAGCCTGTAGAATTTGTCGAATGATTTCCCTATGGATTAACTCTTTTCTTTTCGTATTTATCAGACTTCTTTTTCTTAAATTTTCTTAAAAGTATGTACTACCTTAAAAGCATACCGCGAATTTGTATAGATGATCCCCCTCTTTCTTTTCAACCCCTGGAGGGCTCTCAGGAGAGCATAAAGCTCGCAAGCTTGTGCAGACCAGCTTGCTTTCAGGGGGCCTGATTTCACAATGCTTCCTGATATGCCATTCACTCTAGCATATCCTGACTTTCTTTTTCTCTCAACAACTTTCGAGGATCCATCTATAAACTACTTTTCTCCTCTTTCTAACTCCTGATTTTCTAAATCTGGTTTAACTTTAGTTTGCAATTACACAGTTTCAATGCAATTGTGTAATAGTTTCTCTGTTGGTTCCCCAAACAGGAACTGCGCAGGATTCTGTGCAGTAGTGGTTCTTAATTCTAAACCAGGCGAGCTGATTAAGATGGCTTTATATTTCAGAAGCCTCAAATCAGTCAACCACTTTTCCACTTTTTGTTGTAAGATATTTCTTACATCATGTAGACTATCAAGGGAGCTCCGAAAGTTACCCTTTTTTTTTTTTTTTTTTTTTTTTTTTTTTTTTTTTTTTTTTTTCTTCTCTTACTAATAAAGCCACTGCCACAATTGCTTGCAAACAAGTAGGCCAACCCCGACTAACCGGGTCTAAAAATTTTGAGAGAAACCTTATGGGCTTCTTTTTGCTGCCCACTCTTGGGTCAGAACTCCTTGTGCTGCTTGTCTATTCACATCTACGAATAACTGAAATTCTTATTGGTATCCGGTAAAGTTAGTACGGGGGCAGTTATGAGTGCATCCTTTAATTTCTGAAAATTAAATTCATTTTGCTCAGTCTATTTCAACTTATCAGTGTTTAACCTTTTATACAGAAATTTTACTTTTTCACTAAATCTTTCAATTCATTGTCTGCAATATCCCAGGAGCCCCAAAGATTGTCTTATCTGTCTTTTTTCTTTTTGGGGCAGGGAGTGCAAGAATCCCTGCTACTCTCTCAGGGTCTAATTTCTTTTTCTCTTGAGATATCCAGTGACCAAGGTATTTTACTTCGGGTTCTGTGAATTGCAATTTGGATTTAGATACTTTTAACCCCTTCTGTCTCAAGAAATTCAGTAAAGAAATCGTGCTTTTCTTCACCTTTTCTTCCGTCGTTCTGGCAATTAACAAGTCATCTACATATTGTAACAATTTTGTCCCCTCCTCTGGAATGAATTGGGTGAGTAGTTGTTCCAGAGCCTGTCCGAACAGATTTGGGGATTCTACAAACCCCTGCGGGAGGACCGTCCACCTCAACTGTTGCTTTCGGTTTGTGTCCGGGTCCTCCCACTGAAAGGCGAAGAAATTTCTACTCTTTTCATCTACAGGGCAAGTTCAAAAGCATCTTTTAAATCGATTACACTATACCATACATCTTTAGGTGAGAGCCTGTTCAGTAAAGTGTAAGGACTGGCCACCACCAGGAATCTGGTTCGGGTTCTAACATTTACAGCTCTGAGGTCCTGAACCAATCGTAAACTGCTATCTGTTTTTCTTACAGCCAGGATGGGGGTGTTATGCTGAGACATACAGGGTTTCAGGGTACCCCTTTAAGGAGGTCGTCAATTACTTGTTTTAATCCCCTTCTCCCTCCCATCGGGATGGGATATTGTTTGATCCTTATAGGGTCTTCAGGGTCCTCGTTTTCTATTTTAATAGGCTTGATATCTAATTTCCCTATTTCTCCTTTTGAGTGCCACACTCTAGGTTTAATTTCTTCTTCGTCTTTGGGAGTCAGTTTGAATATTTTTACTACTAATTCAGAGTTTTTAACAACGATATTAATTCTTAATGCAACAATCATGTCTCTTCTTAATAAATTATAATCTGCTTTTTCTACAAGCAATAAATTTCTTAAACAAATTTTATTTTCCGATTCTATTCCTACATCTCTATTACAGATACTTTGAAAGGATCCCCCTTGATTCTAATTACAAAAACTTTTTCCTTGCTTGTCACAGACCCCTCTGGCAATTTCTGCAGAGTACCTCTCTCTGTTCCAGTGTCCACTAAAAAGCTTACTTCCTGCCATTGGGGACTCACTTTTAATTTTATCAAGGGCTCCTTGGATGTTCTTGTCCCCAAATTAAAGAGCCTCTGACAGCCCTAATCTTCTTGAAAAATCTTTTCATTTTTTTTTTTTTTTTCTTTGCCTGCAATCCTGCTGAATGTGTCTTACTTTCTTACAGTAGTAACATTCGGGGAGCTCTCTCCGTGGGGTAGGGGCTGCCTTGTGAGTGCTTTTCTGTTTTCTAGGTAGTGTTTTAAACTTACCTTGTATTTGTTCTTGCTTTTGGACTTCTTTGACTGCAGCTACCAAAACCTTAGCTTACAGTCTCTGTTTTTCATCCTCTCTTCTCATATATACTTTTTGAGCTTCCCTCAGAAGCTCTTGGAGGCTTTTATCTTGTTACCTGTCAATATTTTCTAATTTCCTCCTAATGTCTTTCCAGGATTTGGCAACAAATTGTGTTTTTAGTAAGACCTCCCCCACGGGAGAGTTCGGGTCAGTTCCAGAGTAGATCTGAAAACTTCGCCGTAACCTCTCTACCCATTCCGTGGGCGATTCCTCCCTCCCTTGGCATTCCCCGAACACTTTACTAATGTTTTGACCTCGGGGAACTGCCTCTCTTATTCTCTGAACAATCATGTTTCTTAAATTCACCATGCTCTGCCTACCCTCCTCCCTGGGCATTCCAGCTCGGGCTCACGCTAGGCCATTTCTGGTCACCTGGTGTCCCCTGTGGACTGCGTCGGTCCCAGTCTCTGAAACCAGCTTGTTTAATCATTTCTCTTTCCTCTTGATTAAACAGGCGATCTCAGGATGGCCATAAGATCATCGTATGTGTAAATACTACTTCCTAAAAAGTTATCCAGCTTTTCAGCCACACCAAAGGATCGTCTAACAATCGCCCCATCTCCTTTTTAAACGCTAGCACATCCCCGGAGTTAAGGGGAACATTCACAAATCCAATCACTCCCGGGGCTGTCGGTACTTCCCTGAGAGGGAACAACCGGTGCTCATTCTCACTACTCTCTCCCCCCTCCTCGCCCATCATTTTTGCTTTCAAACGAGTTCTACTTGCAGGAGGGGAACTGAGGGTTGTGGGGGTTTTTCCTTTTGTTGATTGTGGGAACTCTGCCGTCACCCGGTTACCGGTAGGGACCCATTCAGTTAAGTGTGAGGGTCCCGGCTGTGGCGGCCGGACCAGCAAGGACGGATAGAGCTGTCCCCAGCCTTGTGCCGGAGAAACCTCTGAAGAGACTCCTGTGGCTGCGGTGTTTGCAGGCGGGGAAAGGGGAAGGGCTGCCGGCATCGCTGCCAGCACCGAGTCTCCCGCTTGAGACACATGCATCCCAGTGGGTTGGTCTCGGGGGCCCGAAGGTGCTGAAGGCACCACTTGATCTGGGGACGACGGCCCAGCCGGTCCATGATACGGGGGAGGTAAGTGGTCAAGGGGTTCCCAAGATTCAGTTTTCGACTCACGTTTTTCTTTTTGTTTCATTGGGAACAGCTCTACCCTGGCGTTTAACCAGAGCTTAGCATATTCTCTCTCCTCGGGGTCCGAGGGGTCCTTGTTCTCCACATAGGAGAACAACTTATTACAGGTCTATTTTTTTCAGATGTGCCTAACACTGGCTAAGTAAGGTGACTTCTCAACTCCTGTCTTCCCCAAACTTCTATATAATAATGTATTAATTTTTCTTTCGATTTCCCTTTCCTCAGGGGACAATCTTCCTAGTGTTTTAACATTTACTTCAAGGGACTTTCCAGCGGGATGTCTGGTGATCTCTCCTCCGGATTGGAGGGATTTTTCCCTGTGCTCTTTCTTTGTAGCTTACTTTTTCTCTGCTCTATACTTCGCAAATATACTCGTTACATGTCCACCTTTCAAATGTGCCCACCACAGGCTAAGTGAGGTGGTTTCTCAGTTCTTGCCCTCCCCAGACTTCGGCACAATACCAGATCATTTTTGCTTTAGATTTCTTTTTTTCTCTCAGGGCAATTTTCCCAATATTTTAACATCCATCCCAAGGGACTTTCCGGTGGGATGTCTAGTGATCCCTTCTCTCTCTCAGAGGGACCCTTTTCATTACTCTTTTTCTGCATCTTACTTTTTCTTTGTCCCATATTGAAAAATATCTTACCTTTCTTGCGTTGTGTTCGTTCCGCCTTTACCAGATGAATCAAAGTCTTTGCTAATACTCACCTCGCAGTTAGCTGTACTGGAGTCTCTTGTATTCAGCACTTCGATTCTCTCTTGGACCTTTGCCTAGGTCCGTTGACTGAAAGGGTTTACTAATTCCCGAGCTCGACAGGACGTCCTCTTCCCCTTTCAGCCTCCTGTGATCGGTCCCCCAGGACCTCCTTCGTCCCAGGTTTTTACAATCGTGTAAAAAGAGAACTTTCTCACCCCGAATCGCTTCCTTCTCAGCCGGCCAATTCCCTCGCGGGAGGATGGAACCGCAACCTTGAAGTCCGCACTCGCTTCGTGATCAGATCACGTCTCACACAATCGCCCAATCACTAGCTCAACCTCACAATACTTACAGCTATTTTCTTGCGAGGGCGTCTTCGTGCACAGATGACTTTTTATGAGCTACCAAGCCGCGGTTTTCTCGAAGGCTCCTTGCCTTCCCGAGCTCTCTGGATCCTTTTTCCTTTTTATTGTGGTTTTTACCTTAGCCTAAATTTGGTTCGGATGTCGGAATGAGCTGCGGAGATTCTCGACTCACCAGGCCGCTAAAATCAGCGGGGGTACCCGTCCTGGGTAGCAAGATTCTCCTGCAATTTCTCCGATCCGAGTCACGGCACCAATCTGTTATAAATGCAAAGGCAATTTCGGGTTATATAAAAGAGAAAATTTATTATCAAACAATAATAAATTCGAACAACGAGAAAAAACCACAATAAAATAAGCAGCGCAGCGCTGGGTGGACAGGGTCTATACGCAAGGTATAGATGCTCCCAAATCCACGCCTGAGAGTCCTTTGGCCTGGGTTTTTATAGGAAGTTTGTGTCCCGAGGCCAAATTCCAAGCAGGCACCCTTTGCTAAGAGGTTCTTGATTGTTCGAAGAATAGATTTCCTGGCACTGGAGAATAGGGTCAATAGACGTTGGGCAGAGGCTCCTCATATGTAAAGAGGTCCAGGATGTCTTTTTGATATCATTTTGGTCCGGGCCATTAGGGTGGAGTGGTGGCACCCATCCTGGAGCCGATGGCTATCTCGGCTGGCTCCTCTTCCTTTGTCTAGTTTCTCCATTTCTCTAGCACAGGTGGTCAGGGCGGAGATGCTCGGGCTCGGCGATATTTCGTCCGGGCCTGTTCCTTTGTTTGTTCGATGGCCCGTGTCCTGCCCATTCTTTCGGCGCTGATGTGCCTGCTTGCGATTGTTATCTGGGTGCTTGGCTGCAATCTGTTGCTTTGGAAGAGAAATCCTGCCTCGACCTGGAGGAGGATTTCTCATTCCATATTTTCATCATTTACAATTACATATACTTTATTTAAACCTTTTCTTTCGAATTTTTATTCATCCAATTCTTTATTACATACTCTATGTAATTTTTTGGAAACAACTCCAAGCCAAACTCTTATCCAGACTCAGAAGATCTTGTGACTGTTGGTTGTTTAGATCCTAAAAATTTCCACTTGAAACTTTTCAGCTCTGTGCAGATGGTTTACAAACAATCTAAAAGAGGATGTAGAGAAGTAAAATTCTTATTCACTAATTTTGTAAATCTGTGTACAGTTAGAAAAAAGCATTTTAAAAAAGTAGGCCTTTAAAATAGGCGATGTGTCTTCTACAAAATGAAGTCCCAATCCACTCTTCCAGCTGGAGATTTCCTCTTCCCCACAGCTCAGTGTCCATTAAGATACACTGTCCAGTGTGCTTATAAACGAAAACCACTTCTAGGTTTCTAGGTGAAAAGGAAGTGGTGTCTCAAGGATTAGACAAATCCCTGCACAATTTACCTTCTGAAGGTGCACAAGGACCTCGAGCATTGCAAGAGCAGAGGGGCAGAAGTGGAAGATGTGCTGTGGCTGCACTGCTCAGCTCTGCTCAGACGTCCCACTATTGAGCCATTTCCAGGGCATCTTCCATGGCCCAAGCTGTCCTGGCCTTCAGTCTTTTATGCAATTGGTCAAGTAGCCAAGGCCTTAAATGATTCCTTTCCATCAGCCATGGGAATGTTTTGGATACTGTGCTTGGCTGATTATTGCTTTCTTAAGTTTAAACATGCACAAGGAGCCTATAAATATTGGAACAAATATAGGTAATGTGTCTGAACTTGTGATTTCATTGTTCAGTGTGAGCAGGGTTTCTCTAGGGATTGTTTTTGTCCTTTTCATCCATTCATATGCATCAGGGTTGGACGTGGCAGGCTCTGATGTAGTCTGCATGCAGATCAAGCCACATGCTTGGTCCAGAGAGTGTTTGTTTGTCTGGTGAGGGGAGGCTTATTTTTTCAGATATCTGTGTGTTGAGACACTGAAATCTTTCTTTTTCTCTAATGCAGTGAACAGATAGGTTAAATCCAAGCCTGTGTACAAATTGTCATGGGTTGAGCCATCAAAACCTATGTGGGGGATTATTTTGTAAACAAACTTGCAAAATCAAAAGGTAAATTCCACTGGCAAAGTTAAAAAAAAATGGGCTTTTTTGCCTCAGTTTTCCTGGAACTGCAGTTTTATCTGTGTGGTATCATTTTCTAAACTGAATTTCAAGTGTAGTGCTATAGAGAATGCTCATAGACATTGTTCTGAAGTGATTTATCCTCTAAATCACGGCTGTCTTACTGCCTGCCTTCATCTGAGCCTAAAAGTATAAATGAACTCCAAGGCTTTGATCTGGGAGGTTCAAAACTCAAAGGAGATTTTCCAGGGCTTTGAAGTTGAGCTCTAGAGGGGACAATGCACTGCGTACTTATTCACTGAGGGTGTGCTGTCATCAGACAGCCAAGACTTCACCAGTGTAAATTCATTACCGTGTTTGATGCAGCATTATTGCATTAGTATTAATTTTGGTGCAGAGTCAGAATACAGGGGGAAAAAAAGGAGCTTCTTTTGTTCTTTGACTCTATTTGTTGATTAAAATATTAATTTATTTATGACAGAATTTTAAAGAGATTTTTTTAAGAAGTGTCTCCTGGTATCACCCCTTCCACCACTAAATAAACTTCTGAAAAACTGCTCAGAGACATTCTTACCTCTATCAGCAGTTTTCATTGGTGTAGATTTTTAATAGAGGTTGCAGGAGGCACAAAGTGCTGCGTGGCTGAGCACACCTTCACTGTTAAATCAGCAGGCTTCTAAGGTATCTCTGGATCTGAAAATATCAGAATATCAGAATAGGAAACAAAAATAAATAGTGCTATGTGAGTGTTCTCAAATAGCTTGATAGACACATTTTAGTTATTCTGTAAAGAAAAAAAAAAGGTGTTTTAGTTTTTAGACTCTGCCTTTTCAGTTGAGCTGTGTGGCACCTCATTGGTAAAGAACATTTGATTGAAACCTGTTATAAATGCAACGGCAGATTAAAGATTAAAAAGGTAAATTTATTATAAATTAATAAAGCAACAAAACAGCGAGGAAAACCACAATAAATGGACAGCGCAGCGCTGGGTGGACAGGATCTATACGCAAGGTATAGGTGTTCCCAAATCCACGTCTGAGGGTTCTTTGGCCTGGGTTTTTATAGGGATTTTATGTCCCCAGGCTAGAATTCCAACCAGTTCCCATTCACCAAGTGTCCCTGATTGTTGGGTGAATGGATTTCCTGGCCTAGAACATTGAGTCAGTAAGTGTCCGGGCAGAGTCTCCTCAAATGCAAAGTGAGTCTGTATGTATTTTAACATATTTCATCACAGCAGAGTCGAGGGATCCGGGCTAGTGCCGATGGATATCTCGGAGGAGTAGTCTCTTCTTTGTCTTTCTTGATTGAGTTTCTTTAGCATAGGTTTGGCGGGTGTGGTGTTCAATTCTGGCAACGACCATTTTCCTGAGGCTCGTCCCTTTTGTCTCGCTTGATGGTCTCCGGGCCGAAATCGGCCGGGCGTTGCCTTTATCTGGAGGTAGACTTTCAGGCTAGTTCTTTTGTTTTTATGATGGTCTTTGTCCTGTTCTTTCCTCCGAGTTGATGTGCCTGCTGAGGTTTGTTATCTGGGGGGGGGTTCTTTTGCAATCTGTAACTTTGGAAGAGGAATTCTACCTCGACCTGGAGGAGAATTCCTCATTCCATATTTTCATCAGTTATAACTACACATACTTTATTTAAACCTTTTCTTTCGAATTTTTATTCATCCAATTCTTTATTACAAAACCGCTCTCTTTTGTGACATGGACCAGATTAAAACAGCAGCTTTTGCAGATAAAAGGCTTGTAGGTTTATCTTTCTGCTACCTGATCCTGAAGAGCTGCAAACCCTCTTCTGTAATTTCATGGTCCTTTTGTTGGGAATGAGTATCATAAGGCTGGGGACAATGGCATGCTGGGGCTGGCTGTTTCAATAAAGACTGGATTATGATGAGGAGGATTTTTCCCCACTCACTGTCCTTGTCAATTGGGATGATAACTAAACCAAGTCAGCTGGCACATTCGTCTCAATATTTCAATTGACACTTTGTCTCACTCATTGTTCAGAAGTTAGCTGTTCTCCACCATTTATAGATGGCAAGTATTAACTTCATGAAAATCATAGATTTTATTCTCAGTTCACCCAGCAATTAAAAAGTTTGCCTGACAATTCAGGAATCACTATTCCTTATTATGGAACAGATTCCTGTTTTTTTACATGCAATAGTTTTCTGGGCTTTTTTATCCTTCCTTGCCAATTTTCCGCTTGCTCTCATGTGCAGTATAGTCTAAAGAGCTAAACACAGACCTTTGGTTTCTGTTGCATAAAGATCTGTACCGTAGCCATGATATTCCTACCTGGGAACTGGGCTGGATCCTTGGCTTGCTTCTGCAATTGCTTGGAGCAATGGGTTGTCAGCCCTCACCAGAAAATATAAGTGTATAAGTGAGAGTCTGTGGTGCATTTTCCTGCTATTTCAAGGACACATGAATATCTAGAAGGAAGAATATTATTTCTGTCTGGTATTTCACTCCCTTACTGCAGCTTTGCTTACCTGTCCCACAGAGTGGGCAAATTTAAACCTTATTGGCAACTGCCTTAGCTGTAATTCCCTACACATCTTATGACAATAACACAGTCAGTGGACACAAATGTGACCAGATTAAGAAATCAGCTACTAGTGAGTAGGTGTTTAAGCACAATAATTCTTTAAAAATTTGATTTCATCACAGGACTTTCTGAGCATGCAAATGGATTTATTTCCTGAAGTTAAACAGGCAGATGCATCCTAGAAGCCTTTAGCCCACGAATCTAATCTAGATCTATCCAGATGTAGAAACCAAACATTCCCATAATACCTGCCAGTTCCCCTGCAGAAAATCTCTTTACAAAGCTAATCCTTTTTTGCTTCCCTATTTGCTAAGGTAAATAAACTGTAGTGGGATGTAGAACACTTTTCCTAACATCTTCATCACTGGAAGTGATTGAATTTTAAGTTTAACCTATTTGTGACCTGAAGTTTAGCTGAACATTTAAAATGCCGAGGAGAGCCCAAAGAAAGGCTTCCTCAGCATTTTTCAGGACATTGATGCTGTTTAGAACACTTGGTCAAATTCAGAACCTTGGTATAAAAGTTTATGTTCCTTCAAAAATGCTACTTGTGGCATACTGTTTTATTTTAGCAGTGGTGGTCTGGGAAAGACCTGTCTGTGCTAATCAAACACTATGTGTCCCTACCAGTGTCGGTCACTCTATTTTTACACAGCTGATGACAATCAAATGATGTGGTATCTCATGGATGGAAATTTTGTTTTGCACCAGTTATCCTGGCTTTCTCCAAATTTAACCATGTTTATATGCAGTGTTTGTAGTAGATTCCACCAGCAATGCATCTAGAACTTTTAGTCTAATAGTGGTTTTGAGCAGCAGCAAAATAAAAGAAAAATAGCTGTCAAAGTCCTGCCTCCTAGTCCTGGTTCAACAACCAAAAAGGTGTAACTGTGGATACACATCAGGATATTATCATCACATGTTTCTATGTAATAGAATACTCTTTCTAAAGATTTTATCTGTCTTCTGTATAAGTGCTGGCTAGGAAGGAGGGATGCTTACAGTGGTATAATTTATTCTCCCCAGGTTGTGAGTAAAAATTAAAACTGTGACTGGACCACTATGGGAGATCACTGTGGTTTAAAGCAGATGTACTGTATTCCTCTGGCAATCATGAGGAAAACAAAGACAATTTAAGAAAAAAAACCAAAACAAAAAACCCCGGAAACAACAACAACGAAAAAACAACAAAAACCAAAAAACAAACCTGTTTCATATCGTATCCCAGGAACCTGGCTGTTGATTTGGGGATAAATACAATGATTCGGGAGAAAATTGGAGAAAAGTTTAACTGTGCAGCTGGCTGATTAGCTTGCTAAAGGTTGAGTTCAAAAGGCTAGAAAGACTTACAGCATTTTGTTGAGTGTAAAAGATAACCTTTAAGAGCACAGCTCATATTTTCAGAAGTAAACTGCACAGCATTTTTGGCACAGCAGTGATTAATATTGTTTATTTTGCAGTAACACTCAGCTATCTCCTCCAAAGATTATGTGCCACTGCACTGAATGTTTCTTTCCCCCCAGCTCCCTGAGGCTCTTTCCTGGATACGGCCTGCTTATAAAGTTAATCACAGTGATGTTAAGTAATTATAGGATTAATATTCTGATTGAAACACAGAGAATAATTTCCAAACTCTTCCTTTTTGTGCTTCAAGGTACAAATCACCTCTACAGAGTTGTACTTGTAATTTCTATCAAATTTCAAAGTCTGCTCATTGTGACCTTCAGATAAGCTAATCAGGATGGGTTCCATTTGCGGGCATTCTCACATTCTGCTTACTACTATTTCTCTCTGAGCGAATTCAGGAAAGCTTGACCATTCTACTGCAAAAATATAAATAAATCAAAGGGCTGAGGAGACTCCTCTGTGCTAGGCTCAGCATTCCTTCGTAAGTGTAAGTAATGATTGATGTTTCCCTCCTTGCTCAGGCGATACCCTGCAGTTCCTGAATGAGATAGGCTGAGCTAGCTTTTTAATTTCCTAGTTAAACTTGGAAGTCACTTTCCAACAAATGTGGAAATGTCTCCTTATGTAACTCACCAGCCTTTAGATAGCAAGAGAAAACTTTTCACTAATTTACGTGACAAAAAAATCCAGAAAGAAGCAAGTAAAGTATTAGTATTATAATAAAAGATTTATTTTTCTAATCCATTTCTGTCTCAGGGTTGCACGCTTGGGCTCTTACATAGCAAAACTTCTCTTCCAGTTTTTGAATCAGCTACTTGAGGAGGAAGTTGAAAACCACTAGGAAACGCTGGAAGTTTTTCTTCTGAGATGATCTGTTTCCTCTCTCTTTCCCCTGTCTACTTCAGAGTAATAGAAGTAAGAACAAATGTACAGTTAAAGAAAATACTTCAGAAAGAAAGTGGAGCTTGAAATAGTTCTTGACATCTGTAATAGCTAATTCTATTACATTGCTTTTGATGCAATGTGTGTGGCTGGAGGGTTGAACTCACACCATTTTATGATAAATCAAGTGCCTTATATTAAGAGTAAGGAAATAATTTTTTTTGTTTGTTTTAAGCCAAGACAGATGGAATCTTTTAAATATTTTGGTTTCTTTAATTATAGGATTTTTAAGAAAGTTGCAGGTGTCTGTGCTTTGAAAACTGCAAACTAAAAGTACTACTAAAAGTAGTGTAAACTTCAAACTAAAACATTATAACCATTTTTGATGAATTCCGTGACAGTGAAGCATATGTTAAACATGTACTATATATTTCACAGCGAAAGTAAATATGTCCTTTAAATAGAAGTACTCTGAACTTCCATGTGTAAGAATAAATTTCCATAGAAGCCCTGCTTACTGTTGCTTTTTGGTAAAATACCTTGTTTATGTTAGAGCAGAAAATTCCCTAATCTTATCACAACCAAACTTGCCAAACACCGGTTCTTTTACCAAAAAAGTGGAAATATACTATCAACCTGGAATGTTTATCACTTTAATTTTTATGATAGCATTTTAAAACCTCCTTGATTTCAGGTTTCAGTTTCTCTCATTAAAGTTGTTTTTACCTCTCTGATCTAACCTAAGTCTATAATCTATGAATCAGTTGCCAAATGAGTACTGCTGTAATTTGTTTTTAGAGTGACAGTAATAGGGAAATACTGTCTAGTACAGATATACATCACTAGTTGATAAGGAATGATCTACAACAGCCTTAAAATGTTAAAACACTGACTAATATGTTGTTAAATAATTCAAGAATTGCCCTCTTTGGAGTACTTTCAGTCCATTACATTTCATGTGTAGTTAATTTATCCCATTCAACTTATATTAAAATGTCAGTTTTACACTGAATTCAGAGATCATGGTAGTGTGTGACCTTGGGAAACAATGGAAGTGATTCAGGATAAACAAATGTGGAAAATGCTGTTCAGTGGATTTTAAGTTCTCTGTATTTTCAGTAGATTTTATGAATGAATAATGCTGTCCATTTAAAAGAGCTTTTATTAAGTCTGCATGGCCACAGATTTGATATGGCATTCCTGGTGTTACATTGTTAGGCAATTGCTTGGAATTTCTGAGGAGCTGGAAAGTGTTTTTTTGGGAAGTATGAAAAGTCCCTTGAATGTTATCATTCTGCTTGGATGTAAATCAGCACCTGTGTCAAGTGGCTCATCTCCCACCTGAAAGCTAAATATAGAATTTGTAAAGCAGGAATTGTATGAGTGTTTTGGTCAGCAGCTTCTCCTGTGACTTAAAAAGCTCTCAAATGTGTTGTAGAGGAAAAAATGCAGCTCCTGGAGTGTTTAAAAATAATCTACAGTGAGTGCTGTGGTGTGAGGGGAGGGAGAGGAGTGTGGGGCAAGAAGCTGAAACCAAGAGCCATCAATCACACCCTGTACTTCAGAGACAATTTTTTTTTTTGCCTATAAAGCTGATTCTAGAGTAAAGCAGCTGTGGAAATGTGTTTAAAGTGCATGAAGACTGAGACCTACAAATCTGCCTCTGTGCATGGGGTCAAAGAGGCCCTTTTCCCACCAGCAGAGATGCAGATGGTCCCCTAAACACAGGACTGTGCCATAACACAGGGAGATTGTCGCATGGAGAGGGATTACACAGGAGCTAAACCCTCTTCAGGCCTCCTCAAGGGAGCTGGGAAGGAAAGCCTGAAGTGGAAAAGTGTCCTCTCTGAAATATGAGCTCTCAACATGCTTCTCAATTTTTCAAAGCAGTATCTTGTTTCAGTCAGCAACCTCAGGATCTCATCCAGGGAAGCTGCAGGGTTCTGGGGACCAGCATGGAACACCAACCGAGATGGGCTCCCAGATCATGAAACCATTTATTCAGCATGGAAACAAACTCAGGTCCAGAACAGAGAGCCCCGAACAGAGGCACAGCAGGGGTTTTTGAGGGACAGAACTCTTAAGGATTTCCACCTTTGAGGATGGAGTTCAGGGTCAGGGACCAGTAGAAACACAACAAGGGAGAAACCCCCAGGGACTCAAACCCAATCAGAACTCCTGGGCCACCCCTCACAAGGGGTTTGAGGTAGGACAATGTAACTCCTCGCCTTCCCCCAGGCACATCGCCACATTATCTCAGGTTGTTTTCTCTGACCCGCAAAGTGATATGGCTTGAAAAGGTTAATAAATTGGACTGGCCACAGTTCCTGGCCAGTGGGGAAGCCATAGAGGTTTAGTCACATGAATCCAATTTGATTTTCAAGAACAAATTAATTGACAGTAGGACTAGCAGGTAGTAATAACTAATTAAAAGTCAATGCAAAATATCTTAAACATAGATATTATCAAATATCTAAAGCACGTTGCAGTGATCCAGTCTAAATGAGTGTATTCATTTACTATGATTGAAATGCAATGAGTGGAAGGCAATGATTGAAATGCACCTGGTTTCATTTAAGCATTCATTTTGTATTATCGTTGTTGGTGATAATAGTTTGTAGTCAATGCTCAAATTTAGTGAGTTGTCACTTATGATTCATAAATTAATTGTTGTAATAAATGTGTATATATATATACACTCTCTTCCCCCCATTCAGTACCAGGCATATTTTGGATTAGACTGATAAAGACTGAAGATATTTAGGCACCAGATAAACTAGTTTTGCGCACATCAGGAACCATCAGCAGAGAAGGGAACCAATACATGAAACACATCAAGGAAGAATGGTTTATGACACTTAAAACAGTCTTTCCTAAATGTGTTATACAGAGATAGATTTATTAACCCAAATTGTTAATTATGTAAGTAGATTATATGTAATAACATGATTATTAACTGGGTGAAAATGATATTGCTAATGGAGCTATTTTCTGAAATTTTCCCCTTTTTGTGGAGCTTTCTGTGTGAGCCATAGTGAGATTAGGAAGGTTTAACTGCAAGTGAGGGTACAACCCCATCCCACATACCCATAAATTCAAAAATTATCTCATGAAAAAACTATAATATGTGTTACCATCATCCTTTATGCTTTGTAGTGGATGTAATTCCCATCAGATTTTTGTGAATGAAGTGGAGAGGTGTGAGGAGGGATATGCTGCTTTCTTCTGTATTGTGTAAGATACAAAAAAAAACATGCACAGGAGGGAACAAACAACTTTAATAATCACATGTCAGGGAGACAGAATTTAGCAGATCAAAAACCTTGAAAACTGCCATCTGCTAAGTCTTTGACTTTAAAGAAACAAAATGCCCACAGCTTTATTTCTTCATTTAGTAGAAACAGTCTTTATAACTGGAGGGCTGGTATAAACATGACAAATGTTATGAAATGGAAGCAGAATATTATCAGACAAGTCAATCTACATTCAATTCAGGAATTATAAACCAGTGATTCTTTCTGTGTTTTAAGGGGTTTTCTGTGTGCAAGAGTTCTCAAACACCAAGTCTGTTTTCAACTCCTACCCTGAGTGCAAGCAAATGGGAAAATCTGAGTCAAGGAGAAAACTCAGCAAAGAGAGGAAATAGCTTTTGATGAATTTACTGTCAGTTCAGTGCATGTCCTAGTGGGAAAGCAGAAAATATAAACAAGTCTTTTATTTGGTCTGAGCAGGTTTTTGGAATACAATGTAGGCATTTATTGGAAACAAACCCACAATGTAATGAAATGTGATGTTTTAGTTTGTTTTGGGTTGTTTTATTTTTTTTGCAAACCCTAACCCTTCTTAATCAGCTGGTTGTCACGTATGTATTTCTAGATGAGTAGTACTCTAGGAACAAGACGTAACTGTAGTTTGGCAAGTGTTTAAGTATTAAGATTTAATTCCCTTGTCACCTGTGATCTCTGTTATTGAAAATGTTGCTGTATCACCATTACACCACCTATTGAGATCAGCTAAGGTGGAAACCTGTGGCCTCTGTCATTGTACCAGGGCTTGTGATGCTGGACTTTTGGGGTAAGACTAGGGGGGCATGTTCTGGTTGTAGTGGAAATTCTTATCTTTCTTAACATTCTGTTTTAATAAATACACCTTGAGATTATAGGGGCTTGTTTTTCCCTTTCCTTTTGTGTTTTTAAAGAAGCTGGGGCTTGTGGGTCTTTGTCCTACTTGACACTTCTGTTTGAGAGCCAAATAGATGAGGTCAGGAGGGGAGGAGTGGACTGGGCTACTGCAGGTTTGGAGAACTGAAGGTTTGCTCAAAATGCAGTAACTTTGGGTGGTCTTCTCTGGGTGACACATGGGAATAAGCATTTGAAATGCAACTCATTCTCAAATCAGTGAAAGGGGAAAGAAGGTGGCTCCACATTATAAGTATTCTCAAGTTTTTTGTTTTTGAAAGACAAGATTTAATTTGCAGCAGATTCTTCTTTATAAGAGCACCAGTCCAACACAATGTTCTGAGCTAAGATTAAGCAGCTTGAAAGAGTTAATTTTACAAAGCAAAGCAGTAATAACACTTTTCCCTGGCCTTTTCCAGGTTCCTCCTTCTCTTTCATCTACTGAATAATGCATGAGGCTCTCAGAGATTTATACCTATGTGGAATAGAATTTTTTAATCATTTTGTATACACCCCCTTTTGTATTTTGAAAGTGAGTCTTTGCTTTTTTTACCTGCTTTTTAGATTTTCCTGCAGGAAAAACAAGTGTAAAGTTGAAGCAATTTGAGTTATTGTTGTGATGTAGTTATTGCTAGATCTACTTAGAATATGAAAAATGTGGTAGTAATGAGCTTATATAATCTGGACAGTCATTTAATTTTGAACAAAGATCCAAAAGCCCTTTGAATTAAACTCTGATGTAGAAGAATATATTTATTTTAAACTAGGCTCAATCTGGAATAATTGTTCACAATAAAAATGCCAAAGATGAGTTTTCCAAAGGGTCAAAAGCCTACTCATCTTCCTGTAGGAAAAGAAAAAAAGCAGAACACACTTTTGATTTGATGGATCAAAACATTCCTGAAGTAGGACCTGGTTTCAGACAAAAAGAAAAAAAAATTATGAATAATTAAAATCAGCCATGAGAAAACAGAATAGTGAGGAGTTGGGGAGGAGCATGTTTTCCTTTTTGAAAATGTTTGAAATCTGTTTATGAGGAGGAAAAACTATTTAAACGATTTGCATTCAAGTGATTGAGGTATTTTTAAGTCAAATGGGCAAAAGCTAACTCAAACATATGGAAGTGAATTGATATTCTAGAAATGCCACGAATGCTGAAGCAGGTCACTCAGGGAGCACTAATCAAGGCTGGGAGTACATTACAAAGCAGTAGGAGTGAAATGAGATTACATTCAGTTCATAGTGGTCATACCAAAACCAACACTTGACACTTGTTGCAATTAGTCATCAGTGCCACTTCTTACAAATGCTTCTGATATAATAGAATCACATAAATTTGTTTGTACAGAATGTATTTTCCCAAAGGAGGCCTTTCTCGATATTGCAGTAATTTACTAGGTTAAGTGTACCTTGAGTATATAACTTTAAATTCAATCCAACAGCATTGTTGGAACAGCAGAATGTTCTGGATTGATTCTCTCTCCCAGCTGGCAATCATATGGTGCAGGTCACCCCCTTGAATTCTTTCTTCACTTTATTGCAACTAAGATTGCACATTCTTAGAATAGTTAGAGTGGCTATGCTCTTGGCCTCTCCTGCAAGCACTTTTTATTGTTTAGCCTTATCCTACCCCAAAACCTAGCTCTGATAAAGAAGAAACATTTGCTTGAACTACAGGAGTAAATAAAGACTTGCTGGAGGCAGGAAAATAAGTGAATGAATGTGTGCCTGACAGATCAGAGATCATCTGCGCACAAATAACTCCTCTCAAGTTGCTTACTGGGACTTTTACTATGCTTAATCCTTAAAAATTATTTTATTTTACACATCTTTAGCTGTGGAAAGTCATGGTGGGAAGTAGCAGGTAGGAGTCAGGGAACAAAGCAAATTGGAATTCAGGACATCAAAGGCTCTGAAGGACAAAGGCATCCAGAACAGCCTTTTCCAAACATGGGTGGATGAAATTTCAATGTCCTTAATTTTGATTGGCATAGTCAGTTTTAAAACTTCTACATTGAAGCAGAACTTTGAAGGTAGAGCTCAGACCCTTTGTTCAAGCCCATTCTCCATTTTCCCTTTTGCAAACACAGATTTCTACCAGAGAACTTAACACTAAAATGAAGTAAATGAAGTTTCAGGAGTTCACCTTCCTCTTGTAAAAAAGATGTTCAAGATTTCTTTTAAATTGTTCTTCTATTCATTCTGTGATTAGGCCAAACTTCAGGCATTGCAGAATTTCAGATTAAGTCTGTTTTTCTTTCTTATAAGGTGGGAGTAATTTAGTCTTTCACAATTAGCAGTCCTAAATCCTTTTAAAAAAAACAATCTCTATATTCATGTAACTTGGCCAGTCATTTTTTTGGAAATCATATTGCATTTGAGACACATGGCTGGGGAATTAAGACTGACTGATACTCTAAATGCACAAAAAGAGAGAGGATGGTGCAACAAACTTAACTGTGATGTTTTCTGATATTTTACTGTTAAATTCTCTAACAGAATTCTATGTTTGCAAAAGGGAGAATGAACAAAGGGGTCTGAACAAAGGGTCTGAGCTCTACCTTCAAAGTTCTGCTGCAATGTAGAAATTTTAAAACTGAGTATGCAAATCAAATTAATTCCCAAACATCAGGGCTATGGACTGCTCCTTCAGGTAAAGATATTTTCATTAGATAAATAATTTCAAATATGTGCTATTTAAATCAAAATGGCTGAGTATGAAGTTCATTGGCGGTGTAGAAAATATCAAATTGAGCTTTTTTTGAACTAAGGTAATCATGATTTGAGCCAGCTCTCAACTGTAGCAATTTGATGTGAAATTAATGTGTGTCACAGTTAAGTTACATACAAATATATGAATGTAGCCAGCCTGCCAGCTGGTTCAAAGGGGGGCCTGTGTCTAGAGAGAAAAGTGATGGTTTATTTTTTTCCTCCTATATATGTTTGAAGTTTAAATTGTTTCTTTTTCTTTTTTTTCCTGAAAAGAAGAAATAGAATTTTCATTTTAAGCTGATTCAAATAGGCATCCAAGCTTTTACCAACTCATATGCTAGGCTGATGCATGTTACACACTTTTAACTCCGGATCTGAGCTTGCAAATAACAACTTAAGTGGTTTTAATTTAACTTTTCCATTTTAAATATGTTCAGGGTTTTTTAATTTCGTTCAATTCACTTTTCTTAAAACAATGCACTATGTAAGGGGAAGGTTCCTGATTATGAGGGTGATTTGAAGTTTAAACAAATTTTTAATACTAATGCCCTCAATTTTGAACTCTGTTTCCCCATAACATTTATGGGGAAATAAAAATTCCAGCACAAAAAATGCTGACTAATACAACTGATTTTGGGGAGAGATGTTGTGAATAATTAAACCCTCTTTTTCTTCAGCTTGCTTACATTTTTTTACATTATTTGTATTTTTTGTCTGGTGTCTGGACAAGCAGTGAATCATTTACAGTTTGACTGGGGTAGTCTGTGATTTGCTGCCTTGCCAAAAAAAAATAAATCTGGTCTCAGAAAACAATAGTGTGTCTTCATACATATTGGTTCAAAAATATGCTATGATTTCATCTTTGCTGTCACCAAAATGGAAGGTCTTTGTGGCCAGCTGAACGCAAGTGGCAGCTCTGTCATTAAAGTGGAATAACTCTTGAGCAAAGAGGAAGATGTTTGAAAAATGAAACTTCATGGTCAAGTACTAGTTAGGAACACTTTTTCTGGGGATTCTTTGTGCTGTTTATGGAGATAGAGATTTCCAGCTTTAGAAATAAAGCTGTCTGCTAGAATTCAGATTTTACTAATAGAGGTGTCTCTTTATTACAGCTTTCATGCTACAGTAATAGTCTTTATTTTAAGCATGATACCGTGGTACTACTGAATTGTGGGTTTGACTTTCATACCCCTACTCCTTTAATTAGAAAAATTAGTTTCCTGGGAATTCAGTGTTTTATTTCAGCATATTTGAGGAATGCAGAAATTTATTTCCACAGTTGCAGTTTTTTGTAATAGCACATTTGGCCTCTTTTAAAAAGTGACTGGCTTTTACTTTCTTAAATTTTGATTCTGAAATATTTTGCCTCTGTTGCAAATGGGCAAAGGAATGCACAGCAGTTATGCTGTGTCAGTACGTGACAAACATTTGTCATTCTTAAAAGTTCTTGCTTTTATTGAGAGTACTTCAGAAAAGGTTTCCAGCAGATAATTATATATTCATTGTGGAGAGAGGGTTATTTCTTTAAAATAGTAGTAGTGAAATAATAAATTACCTATTTATTTTATCTCCTGTAAAAATAAATCCATAATTTTCTTATGTATGCTCTAGACCTTAGCTGAGTAAAAAGTGCAGTGTGAATCTCATCCAAATTTCTGCCCTCAGTTCTGTACATTACATTGCATTTCTTTCATTACGTTTCCATCAGGTCTGAAATAATTCTACCAGGTCTTCACATGGGTTCTGTGAAATTCAGGCCACTTCCCTGTAGAGTGTATGACATCATTTTAATTGAGGCAACGCAGTTAGAAATGTGTGTCAGTGATAACAAATCCATTATCCCTCCCTGTCAATGCTAATTAATTCTAGGAGTGGAAAAAACTTTCATTCAAAGCTGAACTGCCCTATTCCAAAAGAAGCAGTAAACAAATAGGAACCAGTATCCAGAAAAGTGAGTCAAAACTTTGTCCCAAGGGCCTCTCTCCTGGTGCCCACTGTGCCAAAAGCAATGATGGTGAGTGGCTTTTACATCAGTGAGGGCAAACAGCTCTCTGAACTCAAACTATTTCACAGTCATCCAGGGAAGAGTTCAGCTCTTCAGGAAAAGAGCCAGTCGTTTGCTTTCAACGAGTTAAAATGGAACCTTCTCCTAATTTAGCCTCACTTTGACATGACACTGTTCCCTGTGATGTAGATGAGTTGGGGAAATTTGACTCAGAGAAGGGTTCTGCTGTGTGGGTCTGCAAAAGTGCTGGAGAAATCATCCTTTGAGAGTAGGTTGCTGTGGGTAGGGCAGGTTGAGTTAAGATAGAATTATCCTTAAAAATGAGGAAAATTTTTGAGTGAAAAAAAAAAAAAACAGAAAAAATTATTAGCAAGAAGTTTCCCTAGGCTCAATGCAGGAATGATAAAATGTGTAAGTAGAAGGTGAGGGACTGGAGCAGCTTTACAGAAAAGGGTACAAATGTTATTTCAGAACCAACACAGAGGATTAGGCGTCACTTTCTTTTCTCAAGAGAGCAAATACCACCTTGGGACGTATAAACAGGGATGCAATGTTCAAGGCACACGAAGTAATCCCCCAAAACCTCTGAGGAAGCACTGTGTCTGGTTTAGGGTAACAGTGTTTAAAGAGAAAAAAGGGTTCTAACTGAGAGAAATAAAGATGATCTGCAAGCTGGGCAATAGGAACCTGTGAGGAACTTGTTCTCCTGCCTGGGGAATGGAAACTTGACAATGACTGAGAGGGTTTGAGAATTCACACAAAAGTGGTGTCAGGAGGTAGGAACTGATATAACCTACACACGATATAAATTTATACACCACTTCCCTGACAGGCAAGATTTAAAATAGGGCATTTGCTATAGTAACATGGATTTAGGAGAAATCTCATGAAAACTTGCTGGAGATGCTGTCAGACTGTACTGAAAGTCTTTGAGAGGAGGCTGAGTCAGGTTTTTTAATACCATTTTTGTAAAGTGTTCTGCCTTAGGAAAGGGGGAATTTCTGAAGCCCTAACTAGGTAGAGGGTGGGACAACACTATTACAAAACAAATATTGTGAATTGCGATTGTAGCTGTCTTTTGCACAGAATTTTGAAATGTAAAGGATTTTTTTTCCTGCTTTTTATCAGATACTTTATTTTCTTTTTAGAAATTATAAATCATCTGGTTTTGAAAGGAACTTTTTGAAATTTAATTATTTGAGTATGATACAGTTTTATAAAAAAATGACATCTGTTAAATATGGCACTTGAACTGCCCTTGCCAGTTGTGTTTGACCTCCTTAGTGCTCTGAGCACAAAAGAGTAAAAGGGAACTTGAGGATTTGAGGGAATTCAATCTCCTTGTAAAATTACCAGATATTATCTTTTCCTGGGGTTCCAGAGCCACCCACACACAGGAGCACATTGGTCACCTGCAGGTGACAGATGCAGACACAGGTGACCCAGAAATATCTGAGTTTTATGTAAGATTGCTCTTAGGCTGTTTCTCTTCCTTCATTTTAAAAATGTTGCCCAGTAATGTGCTGGAGGAATCTCATCATGATGATCCAGAAAAAGGTAAATTGTCCCGTTCCAAAGCCATGTGAGAAAATCAAAATGGTTGAAATAAACCAGTCTGAACTAGAGTTTTTTTCTGTTTTAAAGAAAAAGTTGGCTGTATGTTTTATCTACTTTCTCCTTCTGGGCTCTAATCCATTGCTGAGCAGCTCCTCCTTTTTGTGTTTAGCTGTCACCTAACATTCTGGCTTGAGCTTTTTTTGATTACATTTTGATAATTTTCACTGCATCCTCAGACACCTGGTAAATTTTTGTCTCGAAACTGTTTTTAAGTAACACTGAATCAAACTCACTCTGCAGTTGAAAAAGCTCTGATAGGAGCCAACAATAGTAGCCTTTTCCCTAGTAGGTGCTCACTGATCCAGGTCTCTAGCTCAGTTCTGGTGTTCTACGTTTGTTGCGGTTTTCCATTGCATCCCTACCTACTGCATGACGAATTGTTGGCTACCTGCAGAAAGAAAGAAACTTTCAGTGAGTTTTCTGCCATGATGAATCTGTTTCTTCAGCCCTGTTTCTTCCTGAAATGTGCATGAAAATATCCACAAAGAAAATATTAATGCCAGAAGACTTCCTGCCTCTTGTGGCTAAGCAAGGGCAAACTCTAACAGTTCTAGGTCAGATAAATAAGGATCTTGAAGGACATGTGAATGCGCATCTCATTACCTACATTTTCCATATATATATATACATATATATATACACATATATAATTGTATGTATTATTTTTCCTTTGTTTTGGGAAGTAATTCTTTTTTTCTTCCTCTTCTGGAAGCCAAAACATAAAGTCTATCCAGTCTCATTTTCTTGTAGGTGAGAATGTTGTTGTCAGCTCTTTTAGACTTCCTTTCCCTCCTTGCCCCAGTGCTAAGGTATCAGTTGTTTATTTACTGGTGTCCACTGAGCTCTTAGTTAAGAACATGTGTCCTGGCAGGTAAATCATTAAATTCACTTGTTTTTAATATAGAAGTTCATTTATGTAGGAAAATTATTTCTATGTCATATGTTAATAAATGTGGTGGAGTGGGGGCTGTTTTATTTGGTTTTTGTTTGGTTGGCTGTTTTAGAGGGGAGTTAAGGGAACAGAAATAAAAGAAAAGCTTAACTTTTTAAAAATAAAGCAATGGTTTTAGTTGACTGCTATTCTTTGTGCTGTAGGTGCTCTGTGTGTCACTTTTGATTTATTTCAGTTTAGAAGATGTAATTAGCCCAGTCAGCACTATATTTCTTTGTTGTCTTTTGCTTGCTGAAAATCATGATTTAGCAAGGAAGTATTGCTTCAGCTGCCAGGACATGAAGCTAACTTTAGATATAAAATCTCTCGATCTAGAAATTTGGATTTGCCATTAGAACACTTGTGTTTGTATTTCAGCTTCTGATCCTTTTCTGCTTGCACAACTAGAAGTTGTTTCTTATAAGTATTTTATATGTAACATCTTACTTCATTTAATCATTAACCAGCAGAGCTGTCTGTGTCTTTTGTACCAATTTAGTCAGTCACTGTGGCTGATGTCACTGTGATTATATGACTTTCTGTGCAGACTCAATAACCTTAGTTTGGCCTCCTTTGGGGAGACAAGATGATAAATCTCTTTTGTCTTCTGAACATATGGCTAACTTGCTTCAATTCTCCCTTTCTGGCTGTCAGTCAATCACTCTCCAGAGCTCCAGACAGCAGTAACTCCTAATGATAGTATCTAATCACAATTGCCTGGGATGAAAGGCAAACTCTTTTCTCATGTAAGAAAAAACAGAGTAAGTAGTCGGTTCCTGCCTTTTCACAAAAGGGCCACATCCTCTCTCTCCTTCCTCTTGCATCCCCACATGCAGGTCAGCTCTGATGTCACACACTCAGTGGTGGAGTATGGCTTCTCCTTGTTTGGAAAAAAAAGAAATTAACTTTTAGTTGATACGGTCATCAAGTTGTAAGATGAAGAATTTTAGTGGTGTATTTGATTTCTGGCACCCCTTTCATATATCACAAGCATGTTTCTAAGACATTATTCTGGGAAAATTGTTCAATATATTTCTCTTCATTTCCTCTCAAGTTTCATAACTTCTGACAATATTTAGATGATATTTAGATTATATTAAAGATGCATTTTGCACAGTCTGAGTTATGCTTTGAACCTCAACATGAGGTAGCAACTACAAATGAAATGCATTTAATTTTAAAGTATACTGAAAGATATGGAGAATGCATAATTAAGGATTGTTAGGTGTGGTCACTGAGAAGCATTATCATGTGTGGATAATGGTTTTACAAGACATCCACTGAGATTTAAATGTATGAAAATATTATTGTTATGTATTGGTGCTATATAAAGGGTTCCTAAAGGCAAGGCTTATTCTTTTTAATCCATTCAGATCATATTCCACAACAAAAAATGTGCTGATCTTGTATGCTAGCAGGCAAAGGGCTTAGCTGTTTATAAAATTCAGGCCCCAGGCTTTACATTAATGAGTAAGCTAGCCTCTAGCTAAACTCTTAATGTTATTAATTTGAAAAAGTAAAGAATAGGTGTTGAATCCTCTAAAAGAAAGGAAATAGAAAGTTCAGCTTGAGGCTTCAGTCCATTGCAAAGTCCTTAAGACTGTAACACATACAGTCAGATGTTCTGGTGGGAGAGGCTCTCTTCTCTTTGTACATATACATGTAACTGTGCTATTCTGCCTTCCCCTTACTGACACAAAGAAAGACAAATCCTGCTTATTCTCAATCAAAACCTGAACCCAAATACTTAAAAAAAATAATTCAATTACCCTCCCTGACACCCACCTTCCTTTCACTTATTAGCACTTTTTACCATGTCCCATCTCATCCCTCCCCAAAGTTTCTTGCTTCAAGCATATTCAGAATTTAATAATCTTTTATTTAGACATTTTTAAACTCCAGTTGTGTACACAGATTAGGAAGCTCATCATGTAATATGTTTTGGAATTTTTTAACCAACCTCCAGATTTTCTACTGCTATAGTCTATCAGTCAATACCTTGTCTTTGGAAGTAAAGTCCCAAGATAAATCCATGAAGGACTGCAAATGTGTGATATATATTTACTGAATAATAGTAAATATAGTTTTATTCAGTGTAATGAAAGCTTATCCAAGCTTAGTTAAGGCATTTTTTAATATTGCTGCATGAACATCCTGACACTGACATGAATTGAAGTCTTCAGTTCCATGCACCATGTAACTAAAATCATGTGGCCATTGATCTCATCATCCAGCCACACTTTAATTGCTCACTTGCCACTTTCTAATTTACTTCACAGTGTGGGGATGTTTCTTTCTAAAGCATTTTACTAATGTTCCTTAAGCCCTCTGTCTCATTCCAGGTTTTATTATGTTGGGATTGATTCTCCATCCTGAGCTGTTAGCTTGCTGAAATTATCACTGAAGCAAAATTTTTTTCAGTGCAGCTAAGTCTCTCTTTGCTTTCTAGGGAACATCCTTCTGCACCAGAAAGCAACACCTTAGATTTTCCTGTGTATTTGGGGCATTTTCTTCAATACCTGCACACCTCAGCTGACAACTCCAGTGATAACGAGTGCTATTAATTTCTTTCTGCTTCCACCTCCTAAGGCCACCAAATGCTATAGGAAGATGTTCTGGGAAAAGCAGGCTGCTAGTCTTTTTCTGTTGCAGACTTTTTTCCCCATACAATTCATTAAAACGTGGGTATTTTTAAGCATCTATTTAACGGTGAATGATGTACAATAAAATCCTAAACTAAAACTCACTGAAACATGACCTGAATTGAATTTGCTCAGTCAAAATGTCTTCACTGTAAATGCTGGATACTGTGAAGATCTGCCTCTGACGTTGGCCTTCAGATGTGCTGACACCTTATTTAATGATCTAGTTTTGGATTCTTGCTAGAGAACAGCAAAGAGCACTTGGAACATTGAATGTCTCAATCACACAGGGCAGCAGAGCCTTTAGCTTTGTTTTCAAGTTCATTAAGATAATACCATAGAGAGGTGCCAAGCTGACAAAATGGATCCGTTTAGTAGAAGATTGATGGAAATGTTGCACCTCTTAGAATCAAGGGTACTGTTTGGAACAGCATCATCAATCTGTATTTTTCCCCATAACGCACCTCTCAGGGTGGAATGGAAATCCTGATGACACCATATTGGACCTGAGAACCCTGGTATTTCAACTTGTGAACATTGATTGCCTTTGGGCAAGGTTATCTTTGATTTGAAAATATTCCTTTATCTTTTAGAGAGAAAAACAGGAAGGGAAAAAGGAAAACATCTTCAGCCTCTGGATTAAAAACTGGAGGGGGAGAAAATAAAAAGCAAGGTTTCCAACAGATTTTAGAGATTTTTTTTAGACTGCTGTGGCCAAATTGGTCTGTCGGCAGAGAAAGGCAGGAAAAACCAGTCATCTGCCACTTTCGAGTTTGGAATAAATCCTACATATCAGAAGTCTGGGCAACAGTGATCCCTAAAGTCACTTGTACTTTAAAACATAACATCATGTAGCTTCAGAAACCTTCACAGTTATTAAATAGTGGAGTTTGCTATAGCAGTGGCACAAACCTCCCAAATCTGCTATGAACAGAGAGTGCTGTGTGCCATCACTGCCTCTGAATGAGAAACAGAATTTGGGATAAGATGTGGCAGTCAAGTGGCATCACTTCATGCCAAGTTTCAGCCTAGAGTCAACATTTATGGGCTCTGAGAGTTCTGCTGTCCCATAACAGCTGCCAGATTCTGAGGTTCAGTGGTGTTAGTGGGCTCCCAATATAATACAAATGTGTTCTTTCTTATGATTTATGGGTCTGTCTCTGTACCTTTTATTTTTCTGGGGTCTTGGGTAGGGGTTGTCTTGAGCATGCCAAGCCTCTCTGACTGACAACTACCTCACTGGTACCAGGACAAGGAGGATTTGTTGGCTGCAGTACCCAGCTGACCAAAGAAAACAGCTCACAGTTGGCATTGACAAGGGAAAGCGGAGTAAAAATATCACAAGGCCAAATATGCAAACCACTGACAGCTGAAGCCAAGCCTGGACATGTAAATGGTGCAGCAGTTTGGACCAGCACTTTTTTCCAAGCAGATAAAAGAATTTATATGAGGTAGAGTTGTTAATTTTCATGCTCTGTAAAAATAATCAGATCTTGGAAAGCTAAGAGTTTTGAAGTGAAGTCATTGACAAAACGAAGTGCTTATTACTGAAGACGTGCATGCCACGATTCCTTAAGCAGTGCCATTACTAAGGCAGGGATAATTACCCCGTTGATACAACCAGGACATAAAAACATTGAAGACATCAGGTAAGTTAGGAATTTGGAGTATTATAACTTCTATGTATGCCAGGCTCTGGAAGCAGTCTTCTGTTTGTGTGCCTAACTTATAAACTGGGAAATACAATTTTGCTTTAGCACTCTCAGTCCTCAGGAAGAATTGATTTTTTTAAACACATGCTAAATATCCAAGATACTTTTTATTAGTTATTAACACAGAGCCATTTCATACTGTGCTCAATATTAGTTCTCTGACAAACTGGCCATTTTCAGCTTTTATTCTTGAAGAAAACACTTTCAGACACAGTACAACTTCTTTCTCATATTTCCATCCCAGCTTAAACCTGCTTGACTTGGAACCATTTCAGGACACGCATTTTTATTCTCCAAGTTCTCTCTGCTGGAGCTGTTCAAGGCTCAGGCTGCCAGTTCTGTTCACCCATCACTCTGAGCCAAGCCTGACCCAGGTGGTATTTTCCTTTCCCCTCAGAAATAAAACTAAATTTATTGAGGGATAAGAACAGTGCCAAGTTCATAATGATGTATGATGTAATCAGGACCTTTGGGAGCTTGTAAGAAGGTATCCACCATTCACAGACCTGAAGACAGAGCAGTTTGTAAAGCCTGTATCATGTTTTTTACATGTCACAATACCACAAGCATGAAAACCCTGAGCTTTGAGTATAAGGTGTGAGCAGAGTGGAATACAGCTGGTACTTTAAAGAAAACAAAGCATTTTTGTGTGGCTTCCCTTCTTCGTGAGGTGTGTAACAGTAGAGAAACTATCTATTTTCAGGCCAAATTTTCTAATCTTCTGATAGACTGGATAATTTTTTATAACTGGATAAGTTATTTTACACTGAAAAGTTTCATTAAGGAAGATGCACTATTAGCATAAGAAATGACAGGTCTGTTCAGGTTCTAGTTATGCCTTTAGCCTATGGTCTATTCAAATGATATCATAACAATAATTTCAGAGATCGAATGTTCTTTAGAAAGGAGTTGACATGCTGGTGACAGAATCTGTGAATTTTTTCACAGATTTTCTTGGTTGCCTTCTTAGGAGAGTGGAAGGCAGACAGTTGTTGCATGCTGAGTAGAATGGAGAAATATGACCATATTACATGAGGCACTGCCCCCAACCAGCTTGATAATTCCTTTTCTGCTGTTGTCTGAGGATTGCTCATAGTGAGTCATTTTGGGTGCTGTTCAAGCTTCTGCTGCCTCTGCACCTTGCCCATATTTCTGCTGTTTGTGCAGGAAAGCACAGAGCAGTTTCAGGTCTGAAATTCTGGGAGAGAGTAAACAGGGTAGACAAACTGAGGCTAATGTGTGGGTTTAGTTTTTATAAGATCATCCCTGGGATCAATAAGGAAAAGTCTTGTCCCTCTAAACCATTGATTCCTGAATCAAGCTCTAAGAGTGCTCTGAGTGATGGTCTTTTACAGCTTATATCATTTCCTGGTAGTGGAATTTCCTGATGCCTTCTGAGAATTTTTTTTTCCAGATTGTTGCTGCCATGCCCATGGAGGGAATCCAGGTTCTCTGTCAGTGTTCAACCTGACAGCAGTGCCAGTAGTTTTCTCAACTTTCTACATCCCAGCTCAGACTTGACATAGATTTGATCTTGTGGTTGGTTTAATAAACTTCTCTGGCTCTAAATGTTGCTTCTCTGAGGTTTAATGATCGTTAACTGTGCTGCTGCCTAATATGCTGCTGACTCAGCATTAGGAGGCATTTCCTTTGTGTGCACACATAAATAGGGAATGCTGTGATTTTCCTTGGCTCAACGCCTTCTTCGACGAAAAGAGCAGTCAACAAATCAGAATGCTGATACATCTCTACAGAGGAAAATAGTCATTAAACAACAGATTGTTTTAAATAAACCTAATTTAAAACATCAGGAAATAATACAGTGTGCTGCATTCCACCAGCACTTAGAGTACATCCTAATAACTGCGGCTTATTTAAATCATATCTATGTTTTCTGGTGAATATTGAACTTATGTAAATAAAGTTTATGTTTACCTGAGTGTCTATTTTTAATTTATTTGTTGTTATATAAATACTTCCTTTAAATAGTTAGATAAGTCTCCATTTGTTTTGAAATTTTACACTGGAGTTTACTGTCAGACTTACCAGGTTGTTTTTCTTTCAAAGTAGAATAGATCTATTGCACTACAACATTAATGTGCATTTTAAACATTGTAGTTTTATTAAATTGTGTAGCTAACAGATAGCTGAATTTAGTAAAAAAATGAGTGAACCTTAACTCTGTTCCTTTCCATCCCTCTATCTTTGCTCGTCAAATCCATTCTCCCCTCAAAATGAAAGAAATGAGAGAGAGGCTGAAAACTACTATGTGCCGATGAATTTCCTATGACCTTGGTTGGGAGTTGCGTGTTTATTTTTGTAAAATCCATTTACACAGTAATTAAAAAGATGAAACTCTTGCTGTGAAAATTACATCAGAAGTTATTTTTATTTAGTTATCTCTTCAATCCATGCTTTAATAACTCTCACCAAGCTTTCTCCTCTCTGTTTAAGACATGGTTCTTTTTAATCCCATCTCATTTATTATTGTATTTCTATAAGTCAATGGCTTTAAGGAAGCACCCTGATAGTGCAGCTCCATTTTATGCGCAGCAGGTAGGAAAAAGTTACAGGCAGCAAGCTGACAGTGATATTAATCAAATACAGTCCAAATTAGTCTTTTCCCCAGCTCCTGGTTTATACCAATACAAAAAGGATGGAATATTGCAAAGGAGACACATTATTTTTCTTTCAGGTGTTTCAAAATGCTTTAAAGCTTTTGCTGACAACCCTTTGGGTTCTCATAGTCCAGTTTAAGCCTTGATTTGTTTTGGGTAGTTATTTTAATAGATTTTAGTAGGTGTTGGTTTGATTACCTAAAATCCTTGGATGCTCTACTCCTTGCAAGCCATTCCATTCCTTATGTTTTAAAGACAAATTTATAAGCTTCAGCATGACAGGGAGTAATCTTTTCCTTTCATCTTCATGGTTCAATTCTGTCTTTTTTCTAGACATGGAAAAAATAGGAAAAGGAGATTTTTCACTTTCAGATCAGGCAAGATAGAGAAGGAAGGAGGTGCTGTAGAAGGAGATCTTTCTTTTGCTGATACTAGAGAATGGGAAAACTGGTCATTCTGTGCACTACATCAAACCTGTGTTGAGTAGGTCGGACGCATTCATGGCTTTCGTCTCTCATAAGAGGATCACAACACGGGCATGAATGCTGTAAACATCTGCACTGTTTCTGGGCATGTGTATGAACTCTCTAAGGCAGTGCCCATTTTCTCTTGTGCTTTCTTTTATCCATAAGGCCCACATTAATGTGAACAAAATACAAATTAAAAGTATTTGTCAAAGCAAGATGGAAATCCCTTTGGAGTTAAGTTATGCAAGAAGCCTGCTGCAATAAGGAATAGGAGATTTTCTGAGCACCCCATTGTAGCATAGAGAAGGCCCACAGTAGTTGCAATAACTGTTCTTTAGTTTCTGCCATACATGACACTCCTTTCTTGCCAATTTTTTTCTCCCGTCTAATTTTATCAACAAAGCACAGAATGCTGAAGGGACCTGAGTAAAACTCCTGTCTGCAGTCAAAGCATCCCTAGCATTTTTTGTCATCATTGTGTTCTGTGCATGAGCCCAGAAAAACAGCAGAAATTGAGTCAAAAATGGAGTGATCACATTATGTCCTGCCAACAGAGGATGGGGGAAGGCAATTAATATCTGTGGACACTCCTACAGCCCTTCTCTCACTGTCCTTTTCACACCTGTGAAAAGAGGAATCAGCGCAGTGTCTGTGGTTCGTCACTCACCCTCATGTAGCACGTAGCTCCTACACTGAATATACAATATACTCAGTTCCTGTTGGCTCAGAATAAAGATAGCAAAAACAGCAGCCAAACTCTCCAGGAGTCAATTGTCCCCAGGGTCAATTCTGCTGTCAGAGCTCCAGCTAAAACAGCAGTGGCTCAGCACTTTTTCCCCTCATCAGCGGCCTCTCTCTCTGTTTCCCATGTGTGCCCTGTCTTCATTTCCAGTGGGAGGCTTCGTCTACATCCACATGGTGGAATTTCAGTGACGAAATTTCCCACTGTCTCTTCTGCTGCTTCAGCAAAAAGGATCCTTTGTCAGGTAGCTTCCAGCATTTCTGATGCATTGTGTTGTAGCACTTTGCCTACCACAAATGTAAGCACTCCAAAGTCCTTTTATACTGGGACAGGCACTTAGAGATCTCAGCTTCAAGTCAGCTTTGTTGTGTTATTCTGTGTGTTGTGTATTTTGTTATCTCATCTATGTGTCTGCATGGTTATACTGTATAGAGCAGCAAACATATCCTTTTTTCCACCCTTCCCTTGATTGTATTGCTTCTTCTGTAAAATACAAAGCAAAGTTAAACATGCTGCATTACATGTTTTTAATGTGTTATCCTGTCCCATGGAATTGAGTGGCAATCAACTAATTGAATTCTACAGGTAGCCTTTCTGTGGGATCTCATTACTCCTTGTAGCTTCTGTTTATGACCACAAGAAGTTTTCCTCTGAAAGTATTTTTTTCTGTAAGAAAAACTGTCTAATTACTATCATTTGTTTTGAATTCACTATAAAATATGCAGGTCTGCCCACTAGGCAAGGGCTGCCCCATCCCTGGAAGTGTCCAAGGCCAGGTTGGATGGGGCTTGGAGCAACCTTGGATACTGGAAGGTATCCCTGCCCATGGGAGAAGGTTGGAATTAGGCTATCTTTAAGGTCACTTCTAACTCAGGCCATTCTGTGGTTCTGTGAAAGCTGCACTGATATGAAAACTTCTTTTGCTCTGAACCTAAACCCCACAAGAATGATGATACACCAGTGACACCTCAAAAGTACACTGAATTGTTCACATTGAGTTTGTATGTACAGAATAACCTTCCGCAGATGCACACTAGTCATTTTATCCTGATGTTGTTTAGTGACTGATAATGCTCAAAGAAGTCAGATTATCTCAGCCCAGAAATGATCAGACGTGCTAACAAGGCTCCAGAGGAAGGGTTCTGCCACATGAGAAATGTGACTGGTGTGATAATTCTAAAACTCTTGTGTTTATACTTTAGTTAAAATTTTCTGGTGATCCAGATGCTGGTTCCAAATATCTTTTAATAAATGTTCAAATTAACATCTTGCAGTGCCCAGATGTCTGCTGGTAGCTGAGCAGTCCAGATAACAGCGCAAAGTTGTTGTGATAAAATGTTCATTATCTGAGCCTCATCTTGCAGGCACGCAACAACATCCATAGATTTGCTCCTGGAATGGCTTCAGGGATTTCATTGGAACCTCTCAGGGAGATAAAACTAGACACTGCTTAAACGTTTAAAAGTTTCAGGACCTAAGAGAGAACATGGTATGACTTAGTGAGGAAAAAATACCAGGAACAACAATAGTATAGATGTTAGATATCACTTCATTAGTTTTGTTATTATTAAAACAGAGAATTGAGATACCTTGATACCTGAATGATTTTATCTCTTTCATGTTTAAGCTTTTTCTCGTAGTTTAGAAGAGACTTTAGTCTGATACATTTTCGTTTGCTTTCTCTTTCTTTGATGAAACCATTAAGAAACCTGCTATCAAGGGAACTATTTTATTTGTGTATTAAATTAAAATCAAATATTGTATGTAACTTCATTTATGAAAGCCAGCATAAAAAAGCATAGGGAGAAAAGAACACACATACCTGGGTTAATATATCCAGGGCTACTATTAAAATAATTATCTTTTAGTGTGCCTTCCTAGGGCAGTAAGTCTTAGGTGAGATCACAGTCTTTGGTCTGTTACTATTTTCTCCTCAAAACTTTAAACCCATGGTAAGTTTCAAAGTTGACAGGGAAAAGGGACCTTGAAGATAAAGCCACTACTGAACCAGAAGGAAAATGTGGCTGTTAAAGAATCTGTTTGATAGGAGACAGAGAGACAAGTCAATACAGATGTATGGATCCCAATAAAGGTCTGTGTATTGAGATCACCACAATTCTGGCTGACAGAAAACTGTAAAGATAAGGAATTTTTACAAAGAGAGGAGTTGAGCTTTCCCTAGAAACACAGTCCATGAACCAGGTGATTTCCATGTAGTGATGTAGCTCCAGTTAAGGGGAGCAGGTAACCTGCTTTGCAAATAGGTTGTATACAGAGAGGTCACTTGCTCACTCCTTTTTTTATTCCCAAGGATCTGAGGCCAAAGGCAGCACCTTGTTGTGCCTCTTCAGTGAAATTGGATGCTCTGACACACAAAAGGAAAGGAGAAATGCAGTGGTGACTGAATTCTACTGCTTCTCACAGACCCAGCAGTCTTTACCAGGTAAATGTTTTGTAGCCTCCTTACAGAAGTGGCAGCTGAGAGAATGGCATGCGATTCACTGTTCTGGTTTGACCCTTTGAACACTAACCTGTGGATATTGTTCCTTCTTCTGCCCACATTCTGCCAGTTAAATGCAGTAGAATAATGTAATACTCTATTAAATGCTGGGGTTAGAAGCAGCTGCAGAACATGGTCCCACAGGGGACACAGGTGAATCTATTTGACTCCTGGTGCAAGTGAATGGGGACAGAGGAAGGAAAGTAATTTAACACCACAGCAGTGAAGTCAGGCTCAGGAGATCACTTTCCTCAGGGATAACAGATGGTGAGTGGCTGTAAAGAATAACCCCACCCCGCTCTGCATGTGACACCCACCATTTATAATGGATGACCCTAAATATTTATTAAGTGTTATTAAAAAAGCTCATGTTACAGCATCCCTTCAGATATACCAAAGCCAGGGTAAGGTTACAGAGGTGGCAATGTCAAGCCTTCAGCTGGCTTTTTTGGTTAGTTGTTAGTTAGTTTGTTAGTTAGTTAGTTAGTTAGTTTGGTTTAGTTAGTTAGTTAGTTAACATAGTGTTATTTCTACACTAATGTAAAACCACTGAACTTGTGACAGAAAACTTAAATGAAGATTCTCTGCCCACCTATGAACTCTGGCAGCTGTAGAGATTTTAACAGGTGACTTCTTTATTGGGAATGCATCTATCAAAGAAGTACTTTTCTTTCCTCCTTCTTTCCCCATGATTTCAGCACATGCTGGCTGACATCATAAGTAGGTTACACTCATAAGAGAGGGGATGTGAATGATAGTCTTTGTCACTCAAAGTGTTGCAATCTGCTCCCGAGGGACCCCTCTGTCCTACCCCTGATGGTGAGAGCCCTGCTCTTCACTGAACACTGGCAGAGGAGGGGGTCCTGGAGTGGACACAACACAGACTCAAAGTATCTAGACACAGGAGGCCCAAACTTGCTGGAATAGTCCCTGTTTCATTGCATGTCATCCATCCAGGGCAAGAAAGAGACTGAAAATGCCCTGGGTCTTCTCTCTTATACTAGGGGGTGGGGGTGATCAGGGGACACAGGGAAGTCACAGCCAGTGGGACAGGGGGAAGGGAAAAGGTTCTCAGGTAGGAACTAACATTAAACAGACCGAAGGTGAGTTTTACCCTTGGGATATATCAAGATTTTTAGATGCACTACAACATTAAAGAAAATTGCATTGCTCACTGAAACCTTCAGGTTTTTAAGTTGGTTGCTTGGGATTTTTTTTCCTTGTTTGTTTGTTTTTCATGTCTGAAGGTGCAATAGTACTCAGCCTAGAGGAGAATGAGAACTCAGAGGCTGATTAAAAGTGCTGAGTGCCACAAAGTGGTCATGGCCAGCCATCCTGTATCAAGCTGCAGTATTTGCTTTGTGGTGTTGTCTGGACTGGAAACCACATGCTGACTTTGCCTTTTAGAACAGGCCATGATGAGTCCAAAGGCAGTTCTGCAAAAGAAGGAGAAATCACCTGAGCTACACAGGAATTTTGGTCTCTCACAAAGAGGAAGAAAGGTTTTATTTTCTCTTCTCCAGCCTTGTTCCTTATGTTCCTCTGATTTTCCAGGAAAAGAAATACCCTTCTGAAATGGTGTTCTCACTTTGCAAGAGCTGGTAACCACCAGATTGGCAGAAAATAACAACAGGAGTGGCTGTTAGAGAACTTATACATCCTAAACATTCTCTAGTGAGTAAGCAAGCCTCTTTAGAAATGTCACAAATGCACACAGCATAGATGAATTTGGTCTCATTTATGACATTTTCTAGCCTCTTGTAAATAGTTGGCAGACTCCAGGTTTCTCCAGGCAACAGCTTGAAAACCAAGGAGCCGTTATAGTACCTCCCTGCTTCATCTTTGACAATAATGGCTGTGGATTTGAGTGCTCTGCTTGACTGAACTAAACCAATTCTTACTTAAAACAGTGGCTTCTTATAAATGGTTGTTAAAATGCTATTGTGACTGGTATTCATGAATTAAATTCTGGTTTACCATGGTTTTAAAGCATTAGCTAAAAAAAATCACTAAAAAACTTACTAATTTCTTGCTGTGAGAGATGGATTAGGAGACGGGCAAAACAGGCTTAAAACTTAAAAGGAATAAAGAAAGGTTACTAACAAAACTACAAGAATAAGAAACCAGAATAAAACCTCCAAAAACCCTTTTTCCCCACCACCCAACCATTCCCTTGTTTAATTGACAACATAGAGAAAAAACCTGGTGGTTGAAATAGTCCCAACTTTGCTATAGTCTTTTCATCAGTCTTTATAGAGAAAAAACGGTTCTCTTTTGTCAGTCTATGGAGTCTTTAACAAGAAAACCATTTTCTCACGGATTCCTTTTTCTCTGATGCCAGCCACCCAGAAAACTCTGTCATCAGTCCTTTCCTCCTATTTCACACCACTTTGAGGTGAGTTTGTGGGCCATGATTCAAGGGGTGTCATTTTAAGGGTGTATTATACAAAGGCAAAAGATCTCTTCATCTGTCTCTGTGATCATCTCTGGAACCAGAAGTTTTCTCTTTGTCTCTTAAGGGCCACAAGTCTTCAACAACTCTCACTTCTCCATTTCTCTTTCAGCATCTCATAGGATCACAACTACTTCACCATTTGCTCAGCTCTATCAATGAATTACTTTTGCTTAGATCTACATTTTGAAACACTCCATTTCCCTCAAAATACTCTTTCATGAATTAAAGGAATTTTTTCAGAACATTATTGTACATCTCCATAGCTTTAACAAAAGAATATTTTAGCTTACTGAGGCATCTTCTTATCCTCTTCCCACCTGAGGCTTAATTCCTTTCCTCACTGGCTTTGATAGTTTATGTTGTCTCTTTACATGTTAATCACTTTCACTTTCTTCTCTCTGGAAAAAGGATTAAATCTGCGGGTCTCATCTGGGTAATGAAAGGGTTAAAATCTTGCCCAGGTCTTGTGGATGGTCCCATGACCTCTGCTGGGGCAGTGATGGAGGATTTTCAGTGGCTGTGCTAGGGGAGAGTGGCGAGCATCTCAGCAGCCAGGCTAGCCCTCAGAGGCAGCACACTGCGGGCCAATGGCTTCCCTCTCCCTACCTGGCAGTCTCTGGTGAAACCCAGCAACAGCAGAAATCCAGCCGGCCCCACTGCACAAGGCCCAGCGAGCCTTCCGAGGGGTTCAGCCCCTCTGGGAAAGAGCTCCTGTCACTTCACAGTCTCCATCCTCCCCGGGAACCGCAGAACTCCGGCCAGCCCCGTTCCCACCATGGCCTTGTCCGGCCTGAGGGTGGAGGAGGCTGAACCGGAGCTCTGTTACCTCTTCAAAAGCCAGAAACCAAAAAGAGAGAGAGAAATTCCTGGGCTTAGGTTTTAAAGAGTGGTGTTCACAGGTTGATCTCACTTTTCAATTGTCAAAACTACTGTCAGTTCTCAGAATTGGCCAGTTGCTGGCCAGGAGAAAAAACTCCCATCAACCTCCAGCAGCCTTAACTTCCTTAGCCGTTTCTCTTTTTTTTTTTTTAAATGCCAATCTATCACAGGTTATATTTAAGTAATTTCATGTCTTCCTTATTGCCTGAAAGCACATTTTTGTCATTGTGTTGAGACAGAGACTGAAACCAGCTGGCATTAGGGCAGACCAGTTGTAGTAATGAAAATCAGGATACTGCTAAATGTCAATATTTGTTTATCTTGAAATGTGAAAAAAATCTCAGTTTTATAACTTGGTGAGAAGAACACCTGTGTTCTCAGAGGATGCAGCTGATGTTGGGATGATTAATTTTGAATGAGAGGTTTTTTTGAAAGTTCAGGTGTAAGCTAATCTAAATAATCACTCAGACTTTTAACTATGAAAAAATTTAATAAAGTCTATTCTTTGAAGTATTTTTTAATGTTAGCTGTATTTCTATGCTCTTTTGGCACAAGTGAAATAGTTATTATATAAACATTTAAATTATTATTTGGGGTCTTTTACTAATTAATGCAGATGGTTAGTTTTACTTAGATGCGAGTGGTTTCTTCTTTTAGGGAAAGTACCATACTCCTCATGGATGGGGAAAGCTGGCATGTCTCATGTGAAGGAAAAGCCCAGATCCATGTGTTTTTAAGAGCAGAAAAGAAGAAAAATTGAGTAGCTAGAAATCTTTCATGTGTTCCTGCAAGACTTGAGGACAACCTGAAAGATTCATGAATTGTCTTGCAAACTGGCACCGGTTTGAATTTAGTCGTGTGCAAAACCTGCTTGACACTTAAGAAACCTTCAAGAGATTGAAATATTCCAACAAATACTAAAGCCCACTTCAAGTCTCATCTGCCTTGTAAGAAAGTTATTTTTGCATAAAGACATAAAGTTTTCCTTCAAATCTGTGGAAGTTGTGACTATAATGTATCTGCTGATGCAGGTCTTCTTGACATGATCTTACCCGACTATTTTTTTCAATACTCTCCTGCTGGGTTTTTTGGTGTGGGATTTTTAAGGACTAGATGAAAAAGATTTATGAGGCCCTTTCTTTCTAGTTTCAACTAAACTAAAAATCACTGAGTCTACACCAGCTTTGAAATTTTTCTTCCCAAAAGTATTTGGGAACCAGGTTTGAAAACTGCCAATTTTGCATGGCTACAGCGAAAAGAAATTCTTATTAGTTCCGCGTCAGGACTTTCATTTTGCAGCAGCAATCTAGGAAGTAGATTTTGACACTTCCTACACTTTAATCTGTGTTTTCACTTGCTCAGTTTACAGAACAAATGCTTCTTGTAATACATACAGAAATAAAAATGCATACTACCATTATTCACTTCACTCGTGACAGCCTGAGACTGATTAGTTCCAAACTGTTCTAAAGCAGTTATGCTGTATTTAAACTGGAGAGAGCTGTTAAAGACTTGCTCTGCTGTATTTTTCCAGAGATTTTCTGCTGTGAGACAGGAATGCTTGATGGTCTGACTAAGAATTTGAATATTTTACCCTGTGACATTAGAAGCAAAGGTGAAGGTATTAATCAACAGAGCTTTGTTTTAGGGCAAAGGGCAACATATCAAGACATTACTTAACAAATAAAAATGGAATCTTTCACATTACTTGTAAAAGAAAATAGTGAAGATTTACTTTTTAGAATGATTGTAACACACATGTAGTGCAGTTTTATGTCTCCAACAAAGTGTAACAGATGGACTGTGGGTTTATTGGGAAAAAAAGTGCGCTGAAAGATTTTTATTATGTGAGAAAGAGAGAACAAAACCCAAGGAAACATCTGGACAATTAATCTCTCAAATCTTTGTATATAGCATGAAGAAAAATACTGAAATATTTCAGAAGTTTTGCTCAGAAACAAATTTGTTAGCAAAGCACAATAATTTACCATCCTTCATGCAAAAAGATCTTTGTAATTAATAATTAATTGATGCCACTTTGTTCTTCACCCCTGGAAAAATAAAGAAGAGGGCGGGTAACATATTCCTCCTGAGGTTTCTCGTTTGTCATTATAAAGTGATGAATCACTTTCACTGAAGCTGAGCTGATTTGTCATCTCCCAAGGAAGCAAATGTCATTGTGGGGGAAAAGGTTCTTCTCTGTTATTCAGGCCTGTATGGTGTCTGGTTACTGACCTGGACTCAAACATCTGGCAGCCCTGCCAGCTCTCTCTGACATGTGTGCACAATATGCACTTTTGCTTTGTGGGTCCCTGTGTGGGGAGGGTTTGGCTTTTTATTTTAAAACTGTACAGTGACAGGTGAGCAGGGAAATAAGTACTTTTTGTCTGGGCTGGGGAAACATTATCTTTTTTTGACAGGGTAGATTGCTGTTTAAAGGGGTGTTCCTCAAAGCTGTGGGGCTGTTGAGCTGTTCTGAATGGGAAAGGGGAGGTTGCCATCCCTGCCTGCCGGCTGTTTGTCCATGTGTTGTTCTTCCCTGTGACACTGCAGAGAACAGCCCCAGATCAAGCCATCCATATCCTCATTTCTCTCCTCTTAGTTAGGATCTTGCTATGATGATTTCCTCTCCCTCAGCTTTAAATATTTTAGGAAATGGGAAGGAGGTCCATTCACTAGTTTACCCCCTTCTACCCTTTGAATTCCGGTGTTGGTTTCCCCTCCTAGCAACCCTACTGGAGGTTTTCTAGGAGATACTAATTCAAACACTGCTATAAATGTATACTTTGGCCTTTCTCCTGTTGCCCCAGCCAAATAAGAACACCTTATTTGCTGCACCATTTCAGAACAGCTCTCTCTCTGTATTGGGGCTACTTTTCCCTCTGAAATCATGGGAGCTCCGAAGCAGGAACACAAAGGAAGTGTTAATCAAATGCTACTAATAAATCATTCCCACCGTGCAGTCTGAGTTGTGGCCAAAGCTGGGAAATCAACCTCCTTGTTGAAGCTCAGGCTCCTGGTTTGTGTCCGACCTGGCCTATTGTACATCTGGATGCTTGGTATACAGGACCTGCCTTTATATGTCCTTTGAATATTATTATTTTTTTAATTATTTTTTTTTTTTAGTGATGAATGAAGAAAACTCTCCAGTTATCGATTGAATGAGGAATGTAGGATTATTTTAAGCTTTTAGTTTGTTTGTGGGTTTTTATTTGTTTGGCTTGGGTTTTTTTGTAGTTCTTTTTAGTCAATCTAAGAGATAGGAAACCTCTAAATACATGGGCTTTAAAAATAGTATGGTTCAATGCTGGCTCTTGAAAACAGAACTGTTTCCAATATTCTGATTTTCAGTGCCCAGTTTTTTATATGATCTTCCCCATCCAGTTTATCTGTTGCCAAATATTGTCCAAAAATACACTGTCAAAAAATTCCTTGGTGACAAAGTATTTTTAATCAGACTGTTTAAGATCTAGTTTTGGTAGAACACTTATTTCATGTTAGCTGCAATACTACTCAATATGGTGTTGCAATTAGGGCTTCTTGAAACAAAATTAAGACAGTTATATATTAGGATAATTATCTAGTGCCATCAAAAGAAGTTGAAATTTAATTAAAGGGTAGCAGTCTTTGAAAAACTTCTGTCATCATATTAGCAATAAATTCTACTTTGGTTTTGTCTTGCATGAAGACAGAAAACAAAATGCAAAATCCTATAGAAAATGTACTGGGTTGTTTCCCTCTGGGAATAATTTGTTGTTTCGAGTCCTGCCATGAATGATAGTTTCAAATGAATCAAAGAAAGTTTATCATATTCTCACCAGTGATTTAGGAAAAAAAAACCCATAAAATGCCATAGCTACTTTTATTGCTTCAATGTGTATGCTGTGTTTATTTGTTTTTCTTTCATGAATCATGTTTGAAAGAGCATTAGGAAATAGATTTAAATAGTGTCTTTTGACTATTGTCTGTATTTCTGTATTTAATTTTTCAGAGTATACTTACCAGTTATATTTGCCAAATTAGTTGATCTCAGCCACCAAAAGAAAGATTTCAGGATCAAGATTCTTGTACTGACATCAGTTTCTGTGTCTCCCAGCTCTGCAAATGAGCTGAGATCAACATGAGAGTTTTCCTTTATGATAAATTTGTTCAATAGCACTGTACTGGGAAAATGTTATTCTCTAAAATGGACTATTTAATACTTCCTTCAGTTACTGGTCACTGAAATAATTTTAAATTCACCATGGGTATATCCATTATCAATGTCTCACTAATTCATGAACTGCTCACATCAGTCTCATCTCTAACCCTACTGTGCCTTTCAGAGTGGAAGGATATGGGAACCTCATTTGCAGCTCTGGCTTGGAAAACAGATGATTCTCCTTCCACCTAAAACAAGTGTTTTATTCTGCTACAATAAAAAGCAAATTTCATTCTTTATCCTGCACAGAAATCCCTGTCTGCAGATTCACAGCAGTTTCTCCTGCTGTGTGCCTTTGGTCACTCTCCCAAGAAAGTCCAGCAGGGCAGACCTGCAGAACCCCACACACCTCCCAGGCTGGTCATCCAGATTGCAAAGGAGTTTGAACAATTCACCCTCCTGCACTCAGTGTGAACCACTCTGGCCCAGGCAGGTTCCCTCAAACATGTTTTTTACGAAGGCAGTGAAAAGGTCAAATTGACATGGGAGAGCTTTCCTTTCACTTGGCTGCCGGTTTTGACAAAATTTGGGAATAAAAAAAAAATGGTGTGTCCTTTCCAAGTTTGTACTTTTCTAATAAGTTGGATTTTTACCTTTGGATACACAGTGAATGATGTTCATGTCCCTCTTGTAAGACTGACAAAACAAGGAAAAGGTCTTGGAAAAGACTTCTGTTGTCCATAAGAGAGTTTTTTTTACCAAACAACAGTGGCTTTTTGGCTTTTTTTTTTTTTTAATTAGGTGGTGTTTTCCTTCTGAATTGCCTTCCCCCTTAGGTAATGTTTTATTTTCCTGACTTGTTGAGGACATAAATGAAACCTGGGACACTTTCAGTATTGTGAGGGCTGAATCAAGCATCCGATTATTCCCTGGAAGTAAGCTAAATCTCTTAACCTGACAGTATTTCTGATCTGAAACTGTTTCTTTTCCCGGCACATTCTGCAGTCCTCAAAACCATGTTGTATGATCTGGGTGACCAGCACACAGATAAAACCTTATCTAGGATTTCAGTTCCTTTGAAAACACAACAGAGCCCTTGCTGTTAGACACATTTTGTGTAACAAGGAGAGTGTGTTGGATTCCCTTTATTAATTAGTATCAGGGCTGAAGCTGCTGACACTGAGCAGAAGTTTCTTTTGCTGCTCACTGAAACAACACAGTCCTGTCACAAGGACACCTGCTGTCTGTGTCACATGTCTTGTCCATGTCCCTGAGATCTGTGCTAGTACACTGGGAGTAAAAGCAAACAAGGAATCCTGAGGGTATTTCTACATATTCCACCTCTGCACTGATTGATTTAAGTCAATCTTTCAGTGCCTTCTCATTTTCTTCATTTCACTAAGTATTTTTGATAGTGTCCTTACTATGATTTCCTTTCTGTATAAGTTACTTCTAGAAGGAATATTCTCTGAACCCTTTTTTTGTTCTGTTTTCATATAAGCTGTCACATTGTTGAGGCTCTGCAAAGACTCAAATGAGAGAAATCAATTGTCTGTGCTTGATTCCTTTGTGGAGTTGGTGGAGTTGTCATCCCAGTATTTTCAACTCATCACAATTGCCATGGGATGTGACAGCAGCTTTTTTACTGTAGCTACAGTAGCTATGTGTTTGTAAATGCTGTGCATTTCTTTTTAGCATCTTGTCCAGAAGTGCAATATTTGAAGTGAAAACACTCTATCTCTGGAGTACACTGTGTAATACAAAGCATATTCAAGTCAGATATGATTAACTGCTTCTGTTACATTCTGTTTTACACATTTGCTTTAGTGTTGTACTCCAACCTCCACTGTAGTCAGAACTGCACAAACACATAAAAATGCTGCCTTTCTGAAGGAGCCTTTTTCCATGCCAAAATGTGCCGCCAACCCTAAAGGGCTTCCTCATTTTGCAGAGACCCAATCTTTTGTAGGTACAAATTCTTTGAGTTTGAAACTTTTCCAGATCTCACTTTACTGCATATGCTCTTTAGCTTTTTATTGCTGCAGTAAATTGGGGCAGATCCATCAAACTGATATTTGTGTGTGCTTTACAAATGCACATAGATGAAAAATGCAGAATTATTACATATAAAAAATGGCATTAGAAGGACATCAGTGGTTCAAATGCCATAATTCAGAGGCTGGAGGTTCATTGTATGTTCAACCTTATGTGTGTAACCCACACACGAGGTTGCAGAATCACTTAGCATTTTTCAGTAGAATTTTTGCCTGGGTTTGCATGTAAAGGTGTATTTTTAACGGGTGTTTCCTCATTTCTGAAAGCTTGGCTTTGACACCACGTTATTCCCTTGACAGAAGTGCTTTTACTTACGTCTGTCTTAAAATGTAAATTCCAGTAGCTATGATGTCCCAATCAGTATTCTTTAACTCATTATCGCATTCCCATTTATTTTAATGCTGCATCTGAGGTTCCTAACAAGTGTTGAAAGTCTTTGAAAGAAAACATATCAATAAGCAATACAACCCCCCAATTCCAATTAAAAAAAAAAAAGTTTACTGGTACTTAAGGTCAGCAATTTACCTAATCCCATGAATGGAGCAAAGATGCAGTAGGTATAGAGAATATATTTTTGCTTCTCTCTCTCTGGTTTAGCTATTTTTGTGTTCCTGTTTCACAGTTGCCTGCTTTTTGTTCCAGTGGATGTTAATCTTTTGGTTTATAAAATTATTACTATTATTTCAAAGCCTGTCAGATGTTTGGTGGGAAAGTCACCATGAGGGGAAAGTGTAGGCAGAAGCATCTCAGCACTCTGCTCTTTATCCTTTGTGTGTGTGTATCTAGCAGAGCCACCCTGCCCTTCAAAAAAATAAGCACTATTAAGAACTTTTGCTTTCTGGCACATTTCTGAATATTAATTGTTAGGCAAGGCTGTACTTAAGGTCCTTCCAGAAGCATCAGTCTATCTTGTAATGCACCCTTGTGAAGCTTTACAACCTTAAGGAATACGCAGATTTCCAGAGTATGTTTTGAGAGTATTCTGCTGGGCACTCAGTAACCAAAACACTTCAAATCAGTGATATTTTTAGAACCTTTGGGCAGAATTTATTCTTTTTCTCTGTTTTTCTGGTTTCTGTGTACTAGTATCAGTGGGACAGTGTTACATGATTCCAGGCATAAGAGTTTTTTGGCACAATAAAATTTAATTTTTTATTAAATTTTCCAACAGTCCCCAACAGCTACTGCCAATTTATGTCACTCGGAAACTGAGCTATTCAACTATAATATTTTCGTATTATTGCTTTGGCTTAGGATGTTTCTCCCTTGGGTTAGGCAAGCTGGATATGAAGTTTAGTGATGATATTGAAAAAAAAGAAGTTTAGAAGAATGTTTAGAGTTAATCTGAGATAAAGCATGAACCTCACTTTTGAGGAGGTTAAGAATTTCTCGAAGGATTTAACTGGGTTTTGGCTGTTGTTAAGCTCTGTTTGCCACCAAGCTGAAACTTTGGCTTCCAGCCCCATCTGAGTTACAGCGTTGGAAGGAGTCACCTGCTGTGTAATGGACATCTGGGTAAAGCTTAAGGATTTTACTTAAGGGGATGCTGAATGGTGCTTTGAACTGCCTACATGAGAGATGTGGCTGTTTTACATTTTGTCATTTTAAAATTTTTGCTATTGATAGGTTTTTTGGTGATGCGAAAGGTGAACCTCCTTTTCCTCTGCTGTTTCTGGGCCAAGAGTTGCTTTAAACCTCTGTGTGGAAGTGGAGAGAGAGAAGGCAAAAGGAAAGAGAAGTGTAATTTCATTTTTCTGTACCTTAACCTCTGTGTGCCAGACTGCTCTCACCCTTCCACCTATAACTTGAGTTATTTATGAAGAGTTAATTCCACCGCTGCAGATTGTGACCTGGCCAGTAATCTAGGAGCAGTATACTCCTGTCAACAGTGGATGCAGGAACTGAACCTTTCAGCAACGTTTGCATTTGCCTCAGCTTTTTAAGGCTCAGTTGCTGGTTGGGAAGCTGAGCTTCTGATGCCCCATGAAAATAAAAAAAAAAGGTAAAAGAATAAATAGTCTAGAATGGTGTGCTGTCATATTCCTGGTTTCTGTGGGGTATGACACATACAAATGAGCTGGACTGAGTTTAGTTCCCACTTTGTGAGCTGGCCAAGCCCAGATTCTCTCAACTCCCATCAAGCACAGGTTAATAATAAACTGACAAGTTCATCAGTTGCTTCATGGCCAGTGGTGTTTCCACATTCCAGGCTAACCTGAAATATCCTTTGTGAGATGTCCAGAAAAAAGGAAGGCATTTCTAGAAGAAGAGTTGATTTTGGTGAATTTCCTTGGAGCCCCAGCCTGATGTGATGAGGGATTGTCTGTGTCTGCTCATTAATGAGTTAACTGGAGGAAGAAATTATAATTTCAGAGGCCCTGAAAATAGAACTGAAAAATTCAAGAAGCCAAGTGGTGTCTGGTGTAATTTAAATTTATTTTACCCTTCCCATTTGCTGATTTGGCCCTTTTCTGTGTGTGTAGTGAGGGCAGGAAGAGTGAGGGAGGGAAAAGGGTCTTGTGTAGACTGAAATACTGAATAATTTCAATTACTGACAGGACCTGTTGGAGAACCATTGTCTGGTGGAAAATCCAGTGTCTACAAAATCTACTTTTTCCATGTGAGAGCCTGAAATATTGCCAAAACACAGCAGGAAACCCAAATTGCAGTATATTGTTTCAGGTCAGTTTGATGCCCATCAGATTTTAATTGAATGCATTGCTAACATTTAGTTTTAAAACAACTTGATATAACTGCTTTTTCCAAGCAGTATATTTCCCTCTAAAGCCTGAACTCCAAGCTGCCTTGGTTTCCTGAAGCCTGAGCTGACCAGAGGACTATTTCTGACATAAAATAACAGTTCTCATTTAACCAGTCTTGTTTGTAACGTACCATAGTTATTATTGTGAAACTCATCATGGAGTTACACAACTGGAATTTATTATGGGAGACACAGAAAGCCTAACATAAGTGGGATCTGAACTGGAACTTCTCTATGGGAATGAGAAATGCATTTTAATGGTGAGATTAACTCAGCTGAAGTGCTTTGTGTCAGCTCAATAGATTGAAATGAGATGCTTTTGCTTAAAAATGATAGAAATATAAGAATGTTGATAGCAAGAGAAATGCAAGTAAAAATTCCCATGGCCTCCAGAAACTGTCCATGAATTATTTTTTTTTCTGGTTTTCCTGGTATCCAAAATCACCTTAAAATTGTGAGAGAAAACAAATGGACAAGCTTTGTTTGACATTAGTGCAATTAAATTATATTGATGTGTTTTTGAAATATCAGAACTTCTCAATGAAGAAAGGAAGTTTGAATTTGACAATGGATGTTAAAATTTAGGCACAATGTGGAGAACATAGGTGTGATGTAAGGAGGCATCTGAGGGGTTTCCTCAGGCAGCAATTTTTTAAAGACAGACACAGCTGGATGCAGTGGAGGTGAAATGTTGATTTGTAAGCACTTCTGTGCTGTGTTTATTTAGACATAGATGTTCTCATATTGATACAGAGATCTGGAGACGTTCCTGAAGAGAAGGGCAAAAGAGTGGATCTGTCTAATCATGTTCTGGGAATTTAACACCATCTTTGTCCTCTCATCTTTCCTCTCTTAGCACAATTCCCTCAGTTTGCTCATTTTTGTATTAAAGCTCCATTGCTTTAGTAACATAATATTGTTGTCCAACTGCCAAAGCAAATGTAGAGTGTGGATTTTCATTATTCAGAGCTCTGGAAGCTTTTATTTGATTAATTATTCTAAAGCAACACACAAGTTGCGTGATAAAACTTTCCATGTTCCTTTTACCACATATGCTTATGAGAGGAACTTGGGGGGTTATTTATATATTGTGGTAAAATATTGCATTAGCACTTACTCCCTCAGCAAACTCCTTGAGTTTTGCTGGCATTCTCCTCTGATTATCCACTGGCCCTATGCAGTAAAATATAATGGAGAGCTTTGGAGACGTTTCAACACTTCAATCAATTATCAGTTTTATACAAAGGGCCATCTGTGAGCGGGGTGCTTGCCCAGTGCAATGGAAGGACCTGTGGCTTTTGTTCACACTGTAATGATGGGCAATTCCCAAAGAGACAACAATACCCAATCATAACATGAGCCTGAAGCTGGGCAGATACCTTACCTTGGAGCTTGGCAGATACCTTAGCCAGAGAGGATAATTCTGATGGTCTGTTAAAGCCATTCTTCAGTGCCATGACTCTGTCATAACACCCATTCAGGCCATGTCTAGGTTGTGCTGGGTTTGTTGTTGTAGCTGCAGTGGAAGTCAGCTGCAGCAAAACCTGTGTCAATACAAGCCCAGCACAAGCAGTGGGGTTTGTGTGTTATTAGCCATGTTGTCGTGGACTCTGTTTTCCCCTCTGGTGGCTGCTGAGGTCAGACGTCGGTCTGGGAGCACACAGAGAAGGGCTCTGATGGTGCACAGATTACCTCATTAAAGGACTATGTGCTATATGAATAGTGGCTTTGCCAGTGTTACTTTAGGTAAACCCTAGCTTTTTCTGGCCTAGTCATAACACTGAAACACTTCCTGTTAATTATGAGCTTCCATCCACAGTGCCTGGAGAAGAGGCAGATGGAGTGGATGTGCCTCTGAGCCTATTTCCTGCCTTCTTGTTTCTGCAGCTTATAAATTGGTGTTATGATAATAGTGGAATGGGGGTTGGAAGGGACTGTGGAAGATAAAGAGGAACAAGTTGGCTGCTTTTCTCTTCCTGCCTTTTCCCACTTACAGAAAGGGCTCTGCTGAGAGGCATGAGCTAACTTAAAAAACATAGTGTTATCCTTGGCCACACCCTTTCCATGGAAAACCATATGTGAGCGCTGCAGATATGCCTCTCCCCGCAGAGCAGTCTGCACAGGCTTCCCCATGTATCCTGGGATGACCTCTCATGGACAGCACATGGTCTGGTCACTTGCTGTCCCTCTGATGCCTTAAGTTTTAACTTCTATATTTTTCAGATCTTGTACTGCATTAGTATATAACTCTTAACTCTGTATAGAGTATTAGTAAGCTCTCTTCACATTTTGGTCAGACAAAACAATCCTTCCAGGCCTGAGAACCAAGGGCAAAGCCTCTGCCTCGGGCTCCGAGAAGTATAAACAAAAGTGAATTGGGAGAGAAAACTGGGTGAATGTGACTTCGTTACCTGAAGCCGTAATTGGGGGATTAATGCCTGATATGCAAACAGACCAAATTTATATCTGTCTGAAAAACTTGTGACTACCGTCCATCTGGGGTGCAGCCTCTGCAAGGTTTTTGGCTGCCCAAGGTGTACCTATTGAAGGCCTTTAATAAGTATCCACTTTATCCTCTTAACTCTGTCTAGACTCTTCTCTAGGTAGCCACTCAAAGGCATCACTTAGCTGGGCTTACAGCTCTGCTCCACCACTGTGTTCTGTAGCTTCCCTGCACTGGGGCTGGGATCCAATGACCCCTCTGCCTTCTTTATGTTGGCTCCCTGGAAAAAAGAGAGTGGTTTGATTTCAAAGTTGGCCTTCAGGAAAAAGAGTCTATAGCACAAAGAAATGTTTTAAGGTATCCAGGACCTGCTGTTTTAGAATTTAGAGATGGCATTAATTTTGAGTCTCGTAGCCTTGATTGGCAAGGTAAAACCATTGCTTAAGTGGTTCTTGGACTGTTGCCTTAGCAGAAGAAAATTCTGAAAATACTTTTTTTTTTTTAAACAGAGTTATTTCCAAAAATCTGTCTCCTGTATTATTTTCTGCTCTTATAGTAAAAGATGTCTATGTGTCTTTTAATAAATTGTTATGTTTTTTAATCTGTAAAACTGAATTGCATTTTAGTTGGGTGGCTCCTCTCACTGGTGTTGGAGAGATTGGTTCAGAAATTACTGTTTTGTTTTTTATTTGAAAGAGGTCTTCTACAACTGAAGAAGTTAAGTTACTGTAGAAGTAACAATTAACCTTTTAATACCAGGTCAGGTGTGGTGTGTAGGAAAATGAGCAATATTAGCAACACTTCCAAACTTCCTCTCTTTCACAGACCACCTTCTAGCTGGGAATCACAAGTGCTGTATGAACATAAATATATATGAGTATATATGGGTAGAAGAAGCCTGACCCACAGGAATGTTTTGATTTTTTCTTGAGATCACACATTGGAGCCTGGTGAAAGAGTCAGGAGGGATGCCAAAGTTTCCTGATTTGCAGTGCTTTGTTCTTGCAGGCAGACAGTATCTCTTGCAGGCTGTGTATGTGCTGGCTGTATTTACTGACATTTGCATGTACACAGCAGAGAGCATGAACATGGGATCAAATCTCTGACAAGTACCTCTTTCCTAACATATTCTCTGTGGGGAATGCAACCGATGAAGCTTGGTTTCCTATGGATTTGAGTTTCATAGCTGGACTCTCTGATGTCCAGTAAAATCTAAGTTAGAATTGAAGCTTTTCCCACAGCTGGGATCTTGTGTGCTTTGATTCTCTGGTGCCTAATAAAACAGAGGTTTATACTGCAGTCTTACATGTTTGTGGGGCACCACTGATGGGGGCTCCCTCTTTTCATCTTCTTTGCTGCTTCTATTTTCAGTAAATTTATTAGAACAAAGCATAGTTGTGATCATTGCTCTTCTGTTGAAGTGGTTATAAAAGTCCATCTCAGATATACTAAGATGGAAAACCAAGAGAGTTGTAAAATTATGCAGACTTTACAATCACTTTAATTTTCTTATGACACAGGGCTAAAAATTGGGTTGGCTTTTCAAGCAATGTATTGCTTGAAAATTACAAAATTAAAAATGTGTTTTTTTCTAAGTAAAACATGAATAAGAACTGGTATTTACAAATGGTGATAATACTTGAATATGATAATATGGGTTGTCATCAAAGGCATAAAAAATTATTAGTCTGACTGATGATAATGGATACAAATGCCTCAGGACTTCTAAGGAGAAGAACAAATCCAGTACCAGCAGAGCCTATGAAGACAGGCAGAAAAACTGGAAATGAGAGAGTTGATACTATCCAGAAGTAAAAGCGATTGAACAGTCAATTACTTCTAGAAGTTGTTTGTTTAAACATTGGGCTACTGCTAACATTTTGAGTTATCCATCTGTGAACAAATAATAATGCTGCTGGATGTCCCTCAGCCATTAACTGCAAACCCTTAGGAGCAATTCTATTTTTGCTCTGTTGAAATAATTTTTTTTTGACAATGTAGCAGTAATGATGTGGGTTGAAAACTGCACTTGGTTCGGAAAAAAAAAAAAAGTTAAACTGCAATTTAGCACAGCCAATGAAAACATATGTTTCACAAGTTTAAACTTTCCCATGGGAATGCTGGAGCAGCCCTTCTGATCTCTGTGTGTATTCAAAGGAAACATCTTTACAATAATGATACTTGGGAAAACACTCTGGAATACAGACATTGCTTCTCAGGACCACAGAAAGACAACAAACTTACAGCTGCTTGTTTATAGTTAAAGGTGTTAAAAAATAGAAGAAAAGCTTTGGGGGAGTGTTTTTATGTTTGCTTGGGGGTTTTTTTGTCAGTTGTTTGTGCTTTTCAGGCTGAGGGTCTTATCTTTTTCCAAACACAGGTAGGCACAAACAAATCTTTGCACACCTGTAGTAAAATAAAGAGGTGATTTTGATGCCTGCAGTGGCAGTGGGTGAAGCTGCTGGTGTCATAGCTGGACTTGGGCCAGTTGGATCAAATTCACCTCCTACGGGTCATATTTCAGTGGCTCCAAAGAGACAATGGAGGAAACTTCCACCCCCATGGTGCTTAGGTGATCTGTCAGCATTCAAGACATGACAAATCTATAAGAATTTTACTATTGCATCTGTGCTGGACATGATTTTGTACCTTTCCTTTGTAAAATCTTCCCCTCCAAGATGGATGGACATTACTTAACAAAATCAGGTGTTTTTCCTTGCAGGGCTCAGGCTGGATCATATTTCTGCAGTGGCTCTGATGTGTAGATTGTGGTCCCCTTCACAAACATCTCAGCACCAACCTGTGCCCTGGATTATGGGAACTGAGAGGGAAGCAAAGTTTTCATGTGGCATTCCCAGCGACACTGGTAAAACTGGCAAGAATACCAATGCTGGTCATCTTCAGGGCTTCCTGAAACACTGGCAGAAGCTTTCCTACCTTAATCAAATGGCTTTATGTAATTTTAAAGAGTTGTAAAATCAGCTGGTGTTTGAAGAAGGTGTTTGTTGTGCTGGAAAGCAGAGTAAGCCGTTCAAAACTATCCCCTTCATTATCAAGTGAGGGAGCTCAGCCATTGTGGCAAATGGCTGGGTAGTGTCTGTCAGAGGGGATGAAATGACTCCAGACTGTTTTGAGCATTTCTTTGAAATGTCCTTTTAGGCCTGAGTGCCTAAATCGTGGTTGCTGTGACACCTAAATTAATCACCTCCACAAGGTGATAAGAATGTAGTCTGAAGTTTATATTTTGTGATTCAGTCTTGAACTATGATTGCTGTATCATGGTATTTTGGCTGCCTCTTTAATCTTTTTTGGGTGCTGAGATTCCTCAAGGACCAGTAATTCACACCTGTCTTTTAGAAGGGTTCTCAGGACTGCCTTGCTAAAATTCCTGCCACATCCAGCAAACTGCATTCAGCACTGCTGAATAAAGCTAGTGGAGTCAGGTACTGTTTTTCCTTCTCTCTGATCCCACTGAGGATTCCCACTGAGTTCAGTATCATGGCGTGCTTTGGAAAAGGTCATGTGGAAGTCACAATGCACATCCATCCTAGTGGTGAACATAACCTCATTAATGCCTTTTTCCTGCGTATCATATATGTGGTTTTGATGTATGATCTCTGACTAGGTGTTGTGGTTTTAAACTAATAACTAAAAAAATTACTTATTTTTTGCTGTGAGATATGGATTAGAACAAGAGCAAAACAGGCATAAAACTTAAAAGGAATAAAGAAAGTTTATTGATAAACCACAATAATATGAACACCAGAATAAACTTCCAGAGAAACCTTTTCATCTCTTATCCACCCACTATTCCCTTGTTCACATGACAACAGAGACAAAAACTTTGGAACTTTGGTGGTGAAAACAGTCCCAATTCCTGCTACAGTCTTTTCACCAGTCTTTGTAGAGAAACAGAAGTTTCTTCCTGTTAATTTATAGTTTCTCACAGGAAAACTATTTTTGTTATAGTTTTCCATTGCTCTGATGTTAGTTTCTCAGAACTGCTGTTATTAGAGTTCACTCCTCCCATCTCACATCACTCTGAGGTGTGTATGGGCCATGAGTCTAGGGATGGCATTTTAAGGATGAGTTATTCAAAGGCAAAAAGTCTTTTTCATCTGTTTCTGTGAGCTTCACTAGAAAACAGTTTTCTCATTGCCTCTCAAGGCTTCAAATCTCCCAGCACTTCACTATACCATAATTACTCTACTTTTTACTCAAAATTTACACTTTGAACACTTTATTCCTCCCTACCTACTTTATCATGAATTAAAAGAGTTCTTTTCAGGACTTCATTGTCCATCTCTATAGTTTTAACAGGGAGATATTTCAGCTTAATTAAAGCATCTTCTTAATTCTCTACCTTTTCTGAAGCTTCTTTTCTTTCCTGTCACTGGTAGTTTATAAGGTCTCTTTTCATGTTGATCACTCTCTTTTTCTCTCTCTGGATAAAAAGATTAATCTGTAAGTCTCATCTGGGTAATGAAAGAGTTAAAATCTTGCCCAGGCTTTTGTAGGTGGTTCGGTGATCTCTGCTGAACAGGAGCTGGAGCCGTCTGCGATGGAAGGTTCTTCATAGCTGCTCTGGAGAGTGTGGCTGTCTCTGCTTGCTGCAGGTCCAGAGCCTCTCTCCTTCTTCATTCGGCAGTTTCTAGTGAATTTAGTTACAACAAAACCTGCAGCCGAGCCAGAGATTGGCTCGGCCCGACCAAAGCCCGGGGAAAACCTTCCCCAGGCCCCCCCCATCTCCCGGCCGCGAGACGCGGCAGGCCCGGCCCCATCCCCGCCCGGCCGCATGGCCTGGGCAGGGAACAGGAGGCCTGGAGCTCTGCCATCCTTCACAGCCAGGAAACAAAGAGAACCCAGAGAGCTCTGCTTTTACACTTTAAGGTAGGGTTCACAAGTTGATCTCCCTTTTCAATGGCTAAAACTGCTGTCAATTCCCAGCAATGACCGATAATTGGTCAGAAGAAAAGACTCTAGTCAGTCCCCAGCAACTTCAACTTCCTTAAAGGTAAAGTAACTCCATAACACTAGGGTAAGACAAAAATTTTGGGCAACCTTCAGTAGATCATAAAGAGTCTTTTTGCAAAAGAGTGTGATCTTAAAGTGCCAAATTTCAGCTATGGGACAAAGCAGTAATTTAGTGCATGACCTTAACCACAGTTACACACTTCAGCCTTGGCATAGGAGGAGTCCTTGCTGCTGACTGCAGAAAGATGGTCCATAATGATTTTTTGTTGCTGCTGCTTGGATGCCTGATTCATAATTCTCTGGAAAATAATTCACTGGTGATCGGAACTAAATATAAAACTAAATTCCTAAGAAAATTGCATATGCTGTAAGAGATAGCAAAATTGCTTCATTCCCCAGAGAATTTATTGGATAGAATCAGAAAAAAAAACAATGTTCTTTTCTTTTTTGCTTCTAGACCGATGAAGAGCTCCTGAAGCCATTCATTAAACCCAGCTATTGCTTAAATTAATTATCAGACCTTATTATAATTTGGTGTTTTTTTAAAATATTTTAACAGAAACCATTGTTCACTGGAACAAAAAGAAGTGTGTCATAGACCAGCTAAAGAGCCCAAAATGTCTGACTCAAACAGCTGGCCACAGGAGTGTGTTTCTTAAATTCCAGCTGCTCCCACTAATCTCTTGCCAGCACACCTACAACAGCCTGATCCTGGTTTGTACAAGTAGCTGTCCATGTAAACTGATAAAAACATTTCTGTGCCACTCTCTTCCAGTAATAGTTCCATTGAAAAGTTCCAGCTGTTGGAGACAAAAATATTCTGAGGAGGACAATGTGGTGTTTTTCTAGTTTCCCTCACTTAGCAGTTAAGGGGATGTTGCCTTTAGCAATATTTGCCTTTGTTCAAGGCCTCCTGACCTGAGGGATCTGTTTCATAGTGCACTCATGACCTTTCATTACTACATACACAAAACAAGACGTGGCTGGAATGACAGAAATACATCTGTTAAGTGAAAAAACTAAAGGACATCTATCTGAAAACATATATACTGAAAAAAGTAAACATTAATGGGAGGGACTGAAGATCCAGTAAAGTGAAGCTGACAGTGAGTCTGGCATCTCTTACTCTGAAGCTTTAGCTTTATATTAAAGCTGTTCCAGTGGTAGGTCCTTTCCTGAAGAGTGCAAAAGCCATGTTCCTCTGTCTGTCTCTACAGCTGATGTTCATAATAAATGGTTTTGTCAGTATTCAATTATTGTGGAAACTCCTATCTTACTGTTTGTACCCCTCAAACACGCATGCATTTATAGAGATCTGGGTATGACCTCAGCGTACATATGTGCCAAACAAAGTTATATTTAACCAGAGTAACATTTTACTGAGCTAATTTCGCGGAATTGTTGCATTAAAAATAGTCTTTTAAAAAACTTGATTTAGGAGGAGTGAGCTTTCAGCCTAGGTAGTGCCTGTATCTAGTGATATCAGGTTGCTCATGATTTACAGTATCTGGGCTCATGACCAGAGTGCAAATATCACTGAGTGTTCCATTTTATAACACACGTGTGGTGATTGTCTTGGTAGTAACTTGAATGGCGTTAGATATGTAATGGTTGCTTTTGCTACTGACCAGCAGTTGTTCAGAACACTAAGAGAATTCACTGTGTGTATGGGGCCAAACACTTCTTGGAGATGCACAGCAGACACAACTTGCAGCCAAAGTAATTTATAAATATATTGAAGGGGAAAGTACTTCCCATGAGAGTGATGAAGGGCTGGGAGAGGCGTCTGAGGACGGTGTGTGAGGTATGTAATCTCCATCCTGAGAAATACTCATAGTTAAGTGTGCAAGGCCCAACCAAGCAACTCAACCCAGTCTGAGAGCTGGGACTGGGAAATCTGCTCCAGAGGGCACTTCTGCTGCAGCCTGCAGGGTGATGCTGCATGGTGCAGCTCAGTGAGGCTTTTTTGGGGCTGTGGGACAGGTGTAGGGTTGCCTAATCCAACCTGGCGTCAGGATTGGACAGGACTCAGAGTAACCTGGGATAGTGGAAAGTGTTTCTGCCCATGGCAAGTGGTGGAACTGGATGATCTTAAATCTCCCTTCCAACCCAAACCATCCCGTGAATCTATGACTTCAAGGTTCTAACCTAGGGGACTTGCTCTGTTGTAGTGCTGGAACCACACTTTATCAAAGAATCCTTGTTGATAACAGCAGAACAAGCCCCTAGGAGTAACATTTATTTTATGTAATACTATTATTTCTGTTTGAACACTCACAGCTTTCCAGCAATGAGACTAGAAATAGTTATCATACTTCCATGTGTAGGAAGCCTCCAAATACTTAACATTCCATCCCCTAGGAAATCTGCATTCTGAAAAGAAGATGCTTTGAGAGTTGTATAGCTGGACTCTCTTTGATAAAGAGAGAAAAAAAAATTGGAGAAGAATGGTACTGAATTGTGACCCTCATCATGAAAAACTGAATTTGCAGTTCAACTAGATTAAGTTATTTTTAATTAAGAGCATGGTATCATTGAAAGCAATAAAACCCTATGCAATAATTGACCAATTTATTATTTAATTGTCAAAGACTGAGCTAATAAACATTTTATCTTTTAAATACATAATGTTTCTCTGTAGCTTGGAAATTAACAGTAACATGATCTAGCTCTTAGTGATCTAAAGTCATTGGCCAAATCTATTTGTATAAAGGTACTCTTTTTAAGGTATTTTTGTGTCCATGTTGTGTGGCTAGAAAAAAATTTCTGCTTGAATTTCTGTAGGAAGGAATACATAGTCTTTTGATCTCAACCTTTTGAATTCTGAATTCTTTAATTCTGAATCAGTGATAATGAATAAATAAACAGGTCAGACAGTTTCATTGAAGTGCATATTTAGAGGGGGATTTTAAAACGAAATGTTGAATCTCTCTGAAGTGAATGTGGCATTTGCAATGCAGCAGCTGGCAATTTACACCAAGTTGGAAGTGATGTCAAAAGTGCCTATTAAAGTGCATAAATACTGATCAAGCTCTTTTTCCTAAAATTTGAGACTAATTAAGCAACTTTGATCATTTTGTTACAGTCTGAAGAAAAATTACTTAGGAGGAAGACAGGAATATAATAATGATAATTTTTCATATCTAAAAGGCCTCAGGCATTATTAAAGCAGAGATATATTAGAAGTGATCCAAGTCTCTCTGAGTGTCCCACTGTTAATTATTCATGTCCTGGGGAAATGTTGCTACATCAAAACAAGTGACCAAACTGCTAATAAGCACTATTTTTTCTCCATTCCACAGAAACAGAAAATCTGGTTTAAATTTCAGAACTGCAATTTTATTTTAGCATAAACCAAGGATGGTTTCTCTGTTGTTAGGGATTGTTTGACTGGTTTGTTTGTTTTTAAATTGAGAGCTTAATATGTTGAATTCCCAAGGTCTTCAACAACGCTATTACTAAATATTAATAATTTGAGGGAAGTGTGTTTATCTATGAGATTTTGTAGGAAGTTAGAATATTAATTTCTATATGTAAAAAAAAAAAAAGCTGATTACTATAGGAAATGTAATAGGTATTTTGACCAAAACACTACCTGGGCCATTAAGAGGTTGCTCATATTGCTGCTAATTTCTCAGATCTGTTGCAGGGTTGCATATTTAGAAGTTTTGATGTAATTTAACTGTGTTACTGTGTGGTTGAGCTGCGTTAGTGAAGTTTGGGTTTGAGAGAAAGTACCAGCAATAGCGAATAACTGGATTTTTATGGGCTTTCTCTGTAGTTTCTAATATGATTATTGGACACCTGTGTATCCACTGCTATATCTCTATAAATCCCTATCTTGTATTTGATAAATAAAAGCCATCCTGTAAAAGAGAAGCTCCTGCTAGGTTAGGATGTGTCCCTTGAGTTGGTTATGGATTCTTCATTAGCAGTAAGGCTGTTTTTCCTGATCTGATGCTGGATGAAGGCTCACCTGCATGGTCTGCGTGTCTCAGTTCCTTGCTCAGATGGAGGAAGGGTGTGCAGTTGTTTCTGAACTCATTTTAACCATTGCAGCTTGTACTTTCTGCTGTGTAACACTGAATAATGATGCATTTTGAAAGGGGTTTCCAGATGTGCCACAGAAACCCTTGCGATGCACAAGTGCTTCTGAAAGTTGTAAGAGCATTCATGGCACATCAGGCATCCTTTTCCTTTAAGAAATAACTTCTCTTTCTTACTTGGAAACTTTAATTTATTTTACACTTAACCAAATTAAAATATATATTTTTAAACATGGCATTTTAACTTGCAGCTGTTCCATCTGTCTAGCAGAGTATCACCAAGATGTTTAGGATTGGGTTGCCTGACATATCCTTGGCACTGGGGAATAAAAAGGGAAGGCTTAAAAAGGGAAGGCTCAAGGGAAACCTTGCTGTTGTCTGCAGCCGCCTGATGGAAGAGTTTAGAAAAAATTCATCCCTGTGACAGAACAGGGGAGCAATAGATCCAAGCTGGGCAACGGGAAATGCTGGGTAGATACAGGGAAATGTTTTGTCATTATGAGGGGGATGGGGTACTGGGACAGCTGGTGGTTGAATAGTGGGGATTCTCCATCCTTGGAGAGATGCACAGCTTGATAAGACCTTGAGTTTTCTGGCCTAGGATGGCCTAGGATGGCTGTGTTTTGAACAGGAGCCTCGACTAGATGATCTCTGTGCATCTTTTCCAAATACTAATGATTCTGCTGTTCACTCCAGGATTTTTGCAGCAGTGATCTTTTGAAGGTTGCTGAAGAAAATTATGAAAATCAGCAGTTAATAGGAGCCATTCAGATTTACTCAGGTGCTATGGAGGAGATTGTGCTTATTTTGGAAAGTGATTGTGGTTTCTGTAGCCACTGTGAAGCAGTACCAGGTTTGACCAGGAGAAATTCATGCAACAAAAACAATGAATGGATTTCCTGTAGCCATCAGAATAGCTCCATTGTTTCCTTAATGTTCCAATAGCTAGGATATTCTCCTAAAAGCTGAATAATATTTTTTTTAATCATAAGATATACCCTGTAGGATATTCTCCTGATTTATCTTTGTTTTGGGGAACATACAGAGATACTTTATACATTCTTGTTAATCCAAATATGTGTTTTGAAGGAACAGCTTATAATAGGAAAATCATGATGTCATAACTCACAAATTAGAACAGCCATGAGGAAATGCCATAATCATAAGATTAGCTCAAAGATTTAAGTGAGATCAGAGACTTAACTCACCAGTTGTATTTTGACTTTTTTCTGAATTAAATGAGGGAAGTGTGTATGAAGCACAGAGTCAGATAGGCTCTGTAATTCATCTGTAATTTTTATTCCATTTTCATTTTGGTGGGTTTTAGTTTTTGGCATTTCTGGTTCAGGATAGCAGTAATAACTCTTGTTATCAGTGTTATTGGGCATTTACCACAAACCTGGTGGTCAGCAGAACATAAGTTTTCCAGAACACAATGATAGAAATGAAGGTTTTTCATTCTCACTCAGATGTAAAACACTTCTTGTTGCTTTTCTTTCATCATTTCTTATGGAGCCATTGGTAAATTAAAGGAAAGAAAATTGTTGCACCAAAAGATCTTAGGGAGAGAGTTGCTTCCGTGCTACTTCAGTGGTACTACTGTGCCATTGGCTGTCCCTTATCTGGTACCATAAATTAAATAAAGCTAAGGCTGGTCATTACTTGGCACAGATTTTTTTGTTGAAACTTCTTTTTTTTGGGTTGTGCTTGCTCCATTACTGCAATTGAGAATTAGAAGTGCATCCTAGCATTGGAATTATTCAGATGAGTTTTGAACCACAGATCCAGTAAAAAAATCAGGAGCAGCAATTTATATACTTAGGCTAAGCATGGTAAAAATCTGGTGTCGTTTCCTGTAACTAAAAATTTCAGACATCTTTGCAAATATGTTAAGTGCTTTGTAATCCAACTGGCATCTCTTCCATGCGAAAAAATCCCAAAGAGTCGCAGTCCAAAATGCAGCAGAACACACCTGCTGTTTGGCATTGATTTTTCTGTATCAAAGGTTGAAACAGGTAATTGATTTTTGTTGCTCATTTTTACCACATCTTTCACAAGAAAGGTGAAAGGTCTTTAATTGACAGCATTTTAAATGCTATCACTCATGAGAATTGCAAGATTTAGATTTGTACAAGCCATAGTATAATTTCTTAGTCACAGTTTAAATCAACGTTTAATGTGAGTCTCAGATGAAGATTTTACACAGACCTAGATATTTTCTGAAGGAAAGAGATATTCTTCCTCATTACATGAGCAGCTAGCCACAAGGAAATGAAGTCTTAGGCTTACAGGTTACCAAAAACATGTTATTTCATGTGAGGAATGATGTCTTTAGCAAGTGTGCTCATTTAACTCAATGACCTAAAAATTAATGATTGATTTCTAGAATCTGCTGATATTGGAAACAAAAGTATTTTGCCTAAAATTCAGCACATGTGTTTCTAATGAAAGCACATATTACTGCAGCCTTCTGGCTCTGAAGTTTTTGATCCATAAACCCAGGCTCTTCAAACATTTCTATTCACCTGCTTATTTAAAGTTAAGTTTTATCGCACTCATAACTTAAATTAAAATCGTGGCCTTCACTAAAAGGAAAAGAGAGAAGCACCACTTTTCCCTTTGGACAGGAAAACTCTGGAAAGCAATAAGTGGGAATCTGCAAAAGGAAGTTTTATACTCCACTCCTCTGTGTGTTCTAAAAAACCAGCCTTTCCAGTTGGCAATTGTTAAAGCCCTTGTGAGCAGATGCAAGACAGACAAAAAGGGCTGAGTGAGCCACAGGGATCATACCTGGGTCTTCCCTGAAGTGCTGGATGTGCAGGGGGAGCCACATTCCCAACATAAACAGCCCCAAGTCCAGCATGACACCTAACAATGCCTCCTCGAGTTTCTTTATTTTGGGCAAGAGGAAGAATTTATTGCCAGTATTGCTCTGAGTGTTCAGAGGTTACCTAATCCTTGGCACTTCCAAATTTTGCATGATGGTTACCAAAATCTCAGTGTGATGTGAGCACCCAGCACTGTAAATGGTGGTGGGAAGCAGAACAGTTCCTTCACACACTGCCCTGGGTAGTGAGAATGGTGTTGAGCCCAGCCTGAGACCCCTGCTCTGTTACCACTATTTTTGTTTAAATTTCTCCCTTGAAAACTGCCCATCCAGAATGTGGAGAGTATCAAACATTTTAAGCCAGGAAGACCGGACCTTTTTTATTTATTTTTTTTCTCTCCTTTTAGAACAGGCACTTAAACACTTTTGTTTGTGTGTGTGCAGGTTTGGTAGGCAGTGTAGGTCTCTGGTGAAATCAAAGTCAGCTTTGATCAAGCTGCACCTTTGGAAATGCAGTAAAGTAACCTTTTGGAAAGGCAAGGTTTTAAATTTGATTTAACATGCATACAGAAAATTAAGTTAGAGAGCCCCAGGGTGAATAATTTGTTCACTTGTAGATACCTCGTATTACTGACAACATAATAGAAAACTGGCATTCAATCCACTATCTCCAGAGCTTTTCTAGCACATTCATATCATAGCTGGAACTCTCCCAGACTGTGACCTCTGCTCTGGCAGAGCTGCAGGGACTCAGCCAGGTAACTCCTGGCTGCTCACCTGGGTGAGGAGTTCTTTGGCCTCCAATTACCCTTTTTTTTCCTGTACAAGGAAGACCATCTTCAGAACATGGTGATATCCTGAAAAATTCCTGTGTGATTGTTAAATCTGGATGCTGTATGGAAAAGGGGAAGTAAATTTAACAGTTACTATGAAAAGGGAAAACCTTGATTTGTGCAAGTCAACACAGAAGTGAAGATGATGAAGCCAGGGCTACCTCAAATTGGGAAGGAAGGGGAATTGGATTTGAGGTTTCTTACACACACATCACTTCCTGGCTTCATTACAAGTTCTCTGTGGCAGACTAATAACTTCTCTGACCTCAGGTTGTCTCTTTCCAATTTAGGCTTATTACAGATAACTATCAAGCCTTTTCTCCTCATATATAAATCCATAATTAACTCTGGTTGCAGTGCAGACTGTAAGGGGACTTCTGCCTTATAGGCACATCAAAGAATTTGAAATCCCTTAGCAGTCATTGTCCATTTAGCTCTTAACTTCTTATCAGTGGCATTTCCTGCTAGCCTAAACACATCCCCAATTAAAATCACATACCTCAGCCTTCAGCCAGTTTTACTTGGGTCATTTCTACTGCTCAGACAGCTTTCTTTCTCCCTGCTTTTTGTTTTTCTTTATAAATAAGGATTTTCATAACCAATAAAGCTTTCAGACATTCCAGATATAAATCCTGGCTGATGTGAGGTGATGCAGATCTGAGCAAAAGTGCATTGATTCCACAGAGAAAGGTTTGGAAGGATCCAGAGAAGGGACTCTGCCTTTTCTACACTGTCCTTTGAATCTGTGACAAAATCACTTGACAGACAGAAAAGGGAATAGTGGGTAAAAACATGTCTCAGGTGCAAAAGGCAGTAAGTCTGTGAAATGCATGATGTTCCCATGGAAATAAATCTTAAAGAAAGTAGAAGGATGATTGCTTCTTGGCAAGCCCCAACAGTGGTGACTCATCAGTTCTTGACTAGAAAGAAAATAATTTCTCCTTCCTTACACATGATTAATTTCTTGAAAGGCTGTTAGCAAGGTGACAGCATTGTTCTTTAAATAGAAATTATTTTGTTTGTTTTCCAAAATGTAGCTTTCTGTTCATCTAATTATTGAAAACATCAGTGGAAACTTGGAGCTCTCTTGTTTTATTTTTTGTGTTTGTGCTTTCCCTATCTGATTTAGTTCTGGCAATTCTGAATTGGATCAATTTAATTTCATGGGTAACAGATTCTAATGTCTCACACCCAGGACTGTTACAAAATGGCAGGATCAGGCAGAAATGGAACTGTGTTATTTGTAAGACTCAACTGTCTACTGAGACTTAAAACAAGAAGTAGGGAAAGCTTGATTTCCCTATTTTTTATGTGTTTTTCCCCTTATTTTTATTCTTCAAAATTCACTTTGTGTCAAAAAGATTTAAAAAAAACCTGGCAGGCTTTGTGCTATATTTGCTATTTACATACAGCATGACTTGGAATTCGAAATATTTTAGGTGAAGTGCTGTGACCTCCTGCTTTCTTCAGATTGCTGGAATGTGCATCACTCAGCTGTCATGGGTGATGATAATAGTTCATTAAAAATGGCATCATTTGGAAAGCATATTTCTTGAAGTATGAGAAAAAGTACCAGCACTACAAAAAGAAACATTTAAAAACATACTGATAATTTTGTCTCACTGACCTTTAAATTTTTAGTAAAAAAATCCTAATAGAAAGAATTTTAAGGAACATTTTGTTAGGACATGATTGTCCATTTGCCACTTTCCATATGAGCACTATTTAAACCCTGGGGTCAAGACACCCCTCGTTCGTTTTATCTTTAGTCCCTTATGTTTGAGTCAACAATATATTTTATATCTGGATTTTTGTGATGGTCCAGAACTCTCAGGAACCTTCTTTATCCTGCTTTTCCTGAATTAAGGACCCTCCTTATGTTTTATGGTTGAGAATAATGCCATTCATATAAATACATTCTCCTGTGAAATGAAAGGGAAACTTCCAGTTATTTACAGCCTGTTAAAGATGTTCGGAAAAAAATTCTTGTTCAATATTTTATTACAATTTTTATCATAGAACTGTAGCAGATTAAAGGAATTCATAAAGGAATGGGTTTTCATTTGAGATACACAATTGGAATTTTTCTTGCGGTTGTAATTTTTTTGTCATCTCTCACTCTCCCATTTTGAATTTTTGTAAACTTACAAATCTGAAACTAGATTTTTTTGAGTTTGTTTCTAGATTACCTGAGCTACTTAGTTTTCCACAGTCATTTATTTTCTTCAGTGTCTTTCTTTGCATACTGTGCATAAATGTAATTCCTCATTTGGGCCTTGAAATATCAAATTATATTGGGGTAGGGGGAAGAAACAGGATTTTTCCTGGATTTCAGTTTAAAACAGCTGGCAGGTCTGCCTCTCCTCTTAAAACATAATATTTACTGTCCTAGCATTTCATCCTCTTGGGATGTTTCTATTTTGGGAAGAACCCAATAATACCCTGTCGTGGTTTTAAACCAATAACTAAGAAAATTACTTACTTCTTGCTGTGAGATATGGATTAGAACAAGAGCAAAACAGGCATACAACTTAAAAGGGAAAAAAAAAGAAAGTTTATTGACAAACCACAATAATAAGAACACCAGAATAAACTTCCAGAAAAACCTTTCCATCCCCTATCTACTCACTATTCCCTTGTTCACATGACAACAGAGACAAAAACTCTGGAACTCTGATGGTTAAAACAGTTCCAATTCTTGCTAGTCTTTTTACTAGTCTTTATAGAGAAACAGAAGTTTCTTCCTGTTAATTTATGGAGTTTCTCACAAGAAAACTATTTTTGTTATAGTTTTCTATTGCCCTAATGTTAGCTGCTCAGAGCTGCTATTATTAGAGTTCACTCCTCCCATTTTCACATCACTCTGAAGTATGTATGGGCCATGAGTCTAGAGATAGCATTTTTAAGGATAAGTTATTCAAAGGCAAAAAAAGTCTTCTTCATCTGTTTCTGTGAGCTTCACCAGAAAACAGTTTTCTCATTGCCTCTCAGGGCTTCAAATCTCCCAACAGTTTTCTCATTGCCTCTCAAGGCTTTTAATCTCCCAGCACTTCACTATACTAAAATTACTCTTTACTCAAATTTACAATTTGAACACTATTCCTCTCTAGATCCTATATCATGAATTAAAGGAGTTCTTTTCAGGACTTCATTGTCCATCTCCATAGTTTTAACAGGGAGATATTTCAGCTTAATTAAAGCATCTTCTTAATTCTCTACCTTTTCTGAAGCTTCTTTTCTTTCCTGTCACTGGTAGTTTATAAAGTCTCTTTTCATGTTGATCTCTCTCTCTCTCTCTCTCTCTCTCTGGATAAAAAGATTAATCCGCAAGTCTCATCTGGGTAATGAAAGAGTTAAAATCTTGCCCAGGCTTTTGTAGATGGTTCGGAGATCTCTGCCGAACAGGAGCTGGACCCGTCTGCGATGGAAAGTTCTTCATAGCTGCTCTGGAGAGTGTAGTCGCTGTTCCAACCCGCTGCAAGTTCAGGGCCTCTCTCTTTCTTCACTGGGCAGTTTCTAGTGAATTAGTTACAGCAAAACCTACAGCCGAGCCAGAGATCGGCTCGGCCCTGCCCGGGGAAAACCTTCCCCAGGCCCCCCCATCTCCCGGCCGGGAGCCGCAGCAGGCCCGGCCCCATCCCCGCCCGGCCGCATGGCCTGGGCAGGGAACGGGAGGCCTGGAGCTCTGCCACCCGTCACAGCCAGGAAACAAAGAGAACCCAGAGAGCTCTGCTTTTACACTTTAAGGTAGGGTTCACAAGTTGATCCCACTTTTCAATGGCCTAAATTGCTGTCAATTCCCAGCAATGACCGATAATTGGTCAGGAGAAAAGACTCCAAGCACTTCCCAGCAACTCCAACTCCCTTAAAGGTAAAGTAACTCCATGACATACCCTCAGCAAGGACACATTGAGCCCAAAGCCATTTATTATGCTAAATGTTTTTCTTCCTGAATTTCAAACTGCAACATTGCTGGGATTTTTTATGGGGGAAGAGTGGATCTGGAGATTCAGTTACAGGTTTTTGTTTGGCTTCTGCCCCTGAGGGAAATCCTGGCCTGGAACAGTCACTGCTTTCATAGAGCAAGCCTAATAGATGTTGCTTTAAAAAGTCCTCTTAGGTCGCTGTGTGTAAACTGATTTGAGAAATTTTCACCAGAACCTCCATTGCCACAATATGTTTCCTGATGGAGTGATGTAGAATGTGGAGATTGACAGCTCAACACTCAAGCCTATCCTGGTCATAGATGCTTTGCATGCACTGCAGGGACAGTGGCAGAGGCAGGGATCAGTCAGCCTCAGGCAGCTCTCCCTGCTCACTCCATCCCACCTCCATCCTGCCCACAGACAGGGACAGGGATGGGACCTTCCAGGCTCCCATGGGAAGGGGGAGACTGCTGGCATCAGGTTGATTCAGCCCATGCAGGTGTCTGGGCAAAGGAGACATTGGCTTTAATCACTAACCCCGAGTTTCTCTCTGTTCCTCTCTTTTGCAGATAAATGTCTGGTGCAGGTCAAGTGGGAGCACCTCATTAAAGCAGGAAAGTAATCAAGGGTAGAAGCTTAGTATCTTACCCTTACTGTTTTGTTATCAGGTTTATGAAGTCTTAGATCATCTTAAAGTAAGAATTTCTAACAAATTGTCTGTGCTCCTTAAACAGTGTTCACAGAGAATAATAAATGTTAGATATGCACTAAGAGCTATTCAATAACAAATTTTTGGAAACATCAGGCTCAGCATTTCTGTTTGTAACTCTGATCTCTGTTTTATTTGCTGGAGAGTATAGAGCAGGAAACTATTTTGGTCATAAGCTCTTCAGAGAGCAACTGGATCCTTTTAAAAATACACATGTATTTATTTTTATTGGTTTACAAAAGCATAGTGATTCCAAAGTCTGCAAAACCTTGGGGTCGCAGTAGAAAACACAGTATATGTTAATAGTGCAAAAGGAAAAGGAACTGCCAGAAACTGAATTTTCTACACATTTTACTGTTTAAAATATTTGTCTGACTTGTTTGAACAGAAATGTAAGGCAGAAAAAAAGATGAAGGGAAGAGGAAAAAGAATGTAAACAAAAAAGTGAAGGAAAAATTTACAGTTGATCTGTGATTGAAACTGTTGCTGCTAATGTCTTTCAGAGTTGTCCTCAGTAGTTACAGCACATATAAGTAATTTTTTCTAAGTGCTGGCCTATGCTACATAACATAAATTGTTTCCTTTCCATGAAGTTAAAATAATGTACAAACATAGCAGTTATTATTTCTAATCCCTTGATTGAGCAGGTATCAGAATCCCTTTTGTTATTTGAAGTAAAGGAATAAAATGTCTCAAAAAAAGTATTCTAATTTGGACTTTCAGACCTAGGCTTCCTCTAAAGTTATTTTTGCTGGATTCAGGAATATGTTCTATTATGTCTTCGATGCATCTCCAAGGCTGTGAGTTTGCTGAGTTTATGCACTGTTTTTTTCCTACCTCTAAGGCTCTAAACTGAAGTCCTTTGGAGACTTAGAAGAATATTCAGCTATTTCCAAAAAGTTCCACTGTGGCGTGTTTGACTCTTTGTTAAGTAGGGGTTGCCAAATGTTGAAGGAGACCAGAGAAAACATCCAGGATACAGCAGTGAGAATTGAGTGTACTGCCCAGGGAGGAAGTGTGGGACAAGAACTGAAACAGACAGTCATGCAGGATTTTAATTTTAACTTGCAGACCTATTAACTATTAACTATTGGCTGAATGCCAAAGGTTGCAAATTAAAAGGATTGACCTGAACTGAAGGTCCTTTGGTAACATCCAAGATGAACTACTGCAGCTCTTGCATATTGATCTTCTAGAAGACAATGTAGGTAAACTTCGTTTATTCAAAACTCTGATGTTGGCTCACAAAGTTTGCCCAAGGGATGAAAACAAAGTCCTGAGCACTTTGATTATTAAAGTTCTGTTGATGTATTTGCAGAACTTGGAGGTGTTAATCCTGCTGGCCTGGCCAAACGGCTGCTTCAAGGATTGCAGTGAGATTTTCCTTCTCCTCTGGTGCAGTCACACTTGAATTCCTTCCTAGCCTTAAATAATTGTGTCATCCCACTGAGTTTTGTAAACCCTCACTGTTCTCTATATAATAGAGGCTCAGGGGCTGCAGCTTGGACATCTAGAGCATGATGTGCACTGCAACAGTTCTTCCGTCCTTTCCAATACCACTAGAGCTAAAGCAGGACTCTTTCCCTGGCCTTGCCCTCTGTTCCCCGAGCTTCATGTGCAAATCCCAAATCTGTACCCCTGTCACGATCCGCAAGGTGGGATTCGTGATGTGGTTCTTTTAGTCAGTCTTAGAGTACAAAAGATTATCAGCAAACCAAGGACTTAAACAGCAAAACACACTTTATTGAGTGCTCATCAGCACTAATATGCGATGGAGAGAAAAGAGGAGAAAGCAAAGCATAAGGAAAAGAGAGTAAGAGGATTATAGCTACCAACGTCGAAGTCCACTCAGCCGTCCAACGATGCAGAGTCTTCTGTCCGTTGGGGAGATCTCAAAGGAAGGTAAGTTCGGGGTATTATTTTATAGCCTTTTACAGAGCGAGGGGCGCAGGGCCAAAACGAGATGAGATTGATGATCATTGTGATGAATTCCATTGCACAGGAGGCAGGTGTAGTGTACAGAGCGATCCATGTCTTGCAAGCCTCTGCTCACCAGCAGGAACGAGGGCAATGTGTCGTGGAAAACCCATTGCACAGGGTACCATGCACAAACCTCTGCTCACCAGCAGGAACGAGAGCCATGAGTCATGGAAAACCCGCTGTGCAGGTTACCATGCACAAGCTTCTGCTCACCAGCAGGAATGAGAGCAGTGTACCGTGCAACCACCTGTGAACAGTCACTTAGCAAACATCCACCTCAGCTAGGCCCAAATCCCCAAACCAAGTCTCTTGTGATATTCAGGGTCTCAGTCTCTGTCCCTGAGACGGTTGTGAGACAGATGAGAGAATCTTCGGACCGTCTCTTACAACCCCAGTGCTGCAAATCCTAGAATTCTGTTTTGTGTAGATAATCCCTCCAGTCACAGAGAATCTCTCCTATGCCCAGGTAATTTCTCACTGTGTGGTACCTGATGCTGAAGGATCATTTTCCTCTCTTGCAGTCTGGGAATTTACATCCCACTTAGCCAGGCAAATCAGTGCCCTTTGTTTGTCCTTTGTCATTGAGCTTGATCACATTTTTTAAACCCTCCTGACAAGAATCTGTGACAGCAGTGAATTACATCAGTAATTGATGTAACAATTGCAATAACACAGAACAAATAATTTTACGATGTGGAAAGAGTGATTGTGTAGTATTTTATTCATTAGAAGGAACATCTCCAGCAACTAGATGTGATTTCTTGTTACTGCAGTACAGGGTCTGGTTTATGATGTTACATTTTTTCTCTCATTGTTTTGCTCTGCTACATAGTCTGGAAGACAGCCTGAAATAATGAGGGCTTATTATCAGTTGCAGAAGTAATCTGAACAATTTTTTTGTTCTCCCTTACATGAATTAAACTCTGATTTTAAGGCAAGGCATTATTCTGTTTCAGTTTGGCATTTAAAAACCTCTGTTAATTTTAATGTGTGATTCAAGAGAAAATGCTGTTTTTTCAACATGCCTGTTCTCATTAGGTAAAACTATTTATTTATTTATTTATTTCAGGTGGCCTGCATTTCTTTGTGCTTTTATTTTATTTTTACTTTACACTTTAGTGTCCTAACTATGAAGTGTAAGGCTTGATTAAAATCAAAAAAGACACCACTCAATATGTATGAGGGAGTTGGACTACCCTGGTTAATGGCAGTAGGTTCCAGATATAACAGATGGTTTTAGTACCAGAGAACACCATTCAGTACTGGATGAAACAACCAATTTCAGATGCTCCTGTTGGATAGTTTCTGAATGGATTCCTTGACCTAATAATTCCTGATGGAAACTTCATGTTCTTCCACCTTTTTGTATATCCTTTATATGCAATAGCTTATGGAAGACAAATATCCTTCTAATTTTAAGTGTTTCTTTGGCCTTCTAAGTATAACATATTGAGCCCTTTATTCCTGCTTGCTGATTTTGGCTTTTACAGTTACCCCATCACTTTTTAAAAAAAAAAAAAAAGTTTTATTATTGTGGTGGATGAACATTTGCCAGCTGCTGCTTCTAAAACCTTCAGTTATATCTGTAAACTACTTCCATTAACTAGAGTAGACCAACTCCCTTATAAAAACTGAGTGGTGTCTTGTTTAATCAAGCCTTATGCTTTGTAGTTAAGACACAAAAGTGTAAAATAAAAGAAAAACACAAAAATGCATTCCACTAGATAAGCAATAAAAAAGACATTGTTTTACCTGTGACAGTGGGGGTTTTGGCAGAGTAGAACTGTAACTTTACAGAAAAATAAAATTATCTTAAAAAATGTTGGTTGCAGTATAAATAATCTGCTCTTTCTGAAGGACAGTGGCTACGTCTACATTACTAAATTCCTTTCTGCTTTGAAATTGCCTTTGGGTTGTTCATAAGCACAGTGGGATTTAGAACAAAGAAAGGGAAACTCAAAAATTTAAAATGGAGCTAAGAATACTGTATCATTAGAAGGCCTGTTAGAAATTCAAATATGACAAAAAAAAAGGATGCAAAATAGGATCATAAAATCATGAGTGCATTGAATGAGCCAGTGTATCTAGAAGTTTTGTTTTACAGGCAAGGGACCCACACTTAATCACCATATCAAAAAGTGCAACTGAGGAATGATATTCTGATGCTGTAGACTGGTAACAGCATGTGCTGGCTAGCAGGAACCCTGGCCCTGAAATTTATGAGATTCCTAGGCCAGCCAAGTGCTCATTTTCTAGAAGTGGAATTATCATTTTCAGATCTGCATTGTTTCAGCTCCTGGCATAAGAAGTGCTTTTTATTTGTATTTCTTCTGAAAATGTTCCTCCCTCTGTCCAGCTCCAAAGGGAAAAGACTGCTCCTAAGGCTCCAATTCAAAGAGACAGGACTAAACCATTGCAGAGGGATTTCAGAGATTAAAACAAGAGAAAAATGGATTGGCTGACCAGAGCTACTGGGTTATTGTATTTTCATCGACAGCATCCGGGTGGAAGCCTATCTCACATTACAATTTACAGCACACCTCTATTTTACTTGGACAGTTATGATTCCAGTCCCAGCCTTCATTTTTAGATCTTAATGTAAGGACTAGGCTGCAGTGGCAGCCCTGGGGCACTCTCAAGGGGAGATCAGGGACCACATGGAGGTAAAATTATCCTACCCCCACCTGCCTTAGGTGTCATTTCTTTCTGTCTGAGCAGAGACTTTATGGACAAAACTCCAATTGCCACAGTGGTGAACACATTTTAGCAGCAGGAAATCCCTGCCCTTTCTGATAGGTGCAGTTTTATCCTTGTCTATTTCATCATTCCTGAATCATCTGCTCCCTGAATGCCCTCCCTTAGAATCAGACAGAGTGGGTCATGATGGCATTTTCTAAGACTTGTTTGAAGCTTGTGAAATCCATGCCTTTTAGTCAGGGGTTTAGTTAGCTCACAGCTGGGGATTTGTTTTACACTATTATACCACATTCAGGACTTGAAACAATCACTCCAAGTGTTATTATTCTCATTAGGAGGCCCTGTGTTTTAAAGATGCTATCAGGTTGTATGGCATCTATAATTACTCCATCATACTAGCCTCTGCAGCCCTGCTGAAGCATTTTGGGGTTGGTTTTTTGTCTCCCTGACTGTGCCACATTGTGTCACAAAAAGCCTGTTGTTGTAAACACTACAGGAACAGAGGGGCACACAGACAGCCCATTGACAGCTGAGAGGCGACCCAGAAGATAATTGCTAGCATTGCTTGGGAAAAAAAAACAAGCAACCAAGTGTAGCCAGACAAGGAAGGATATGTTTTTATGAAAGCAGACAGTCTTAATTCCAAAATTAATTGTGTCTCCAGCCACTGATAATTAAAGGGGCAAGAGAGGGATGAAGCAGTGCTTTTCCCTTTGTTCTGTAATTTCCTTATCAGAAAAATGTGCTCATGTGAAACAAGACAGGTTTGGAGAATGGATCATCTGGCTTTGTTTTGGAGGTTTAAGCAGCGGTTTAGGACCAAGAGATTGCAGGGAGACTTGTGTCCAACAGGCTTTAAATGGCTTTAGGTGACAAAGAATTGTCTTCCTGTGTGCACTCCGACATGAAACGTGATCATTACTCCAGAGCAGCACAGCCAAGTGCACCAAGCCAGCCCTTTGCTGGGTCAGCAGGCTAGGCAAACAAAACGTGTTCTCTTGGCCAGGACAGCCAGGACAAACCCAAATGGCTCACTTTGGCACCCAGACTGTGAAACAGATAATGGAGACGCACACCATGCTATTCAAAGCTCAAAGCAGCCTGCAAAAAGTTTCTAATTTTGCCAAACTCAGTGTAAAGAAGGTGGTGCTCAAGTGTAGAGCTAATGTCATGTTTGCTCTTTGGAACAAATGCATCCTTTAGGATAAGGATCTTAGTGAGAAAGATTCTGTGGCTGGTCTTAGAGAGCAGAATTACACACCCACTCTATCCCTTTGTTGTGTCCATCCTTGTCTGCACACCAACAGGTAGAAGAGCTGTGGAACAGCTCCTGGTGCTACAAGGGGATCCTGCAAGTTTCCGAAGTCAAACCCCAGCTATTCCTCTGCACTCCAAATCAAACACACACAGAAAATAGAGCTGGCAAAAGATTCAGTTTGCACATATATAATTGCTCTATTTAAACACAGAAAATCATTAGTAAAAATAACCCCAACGAATAAAAAAAGCCAAACAACAGCAACAATAAACATCCTGTCGTTCTATTGGGAACGGCGAGAAGAGCGACATAGACTCTCTAGGGAGTCAGAACAGGAGAATTCCTCTAGTTTATTGCTTCAGGTCTCTTTATAGACCAATACGTGGAAAGTACAGAAAGGAAACTCTTATTGGTTAGTTAACTGCTACATCACCATCATTGGTCAGTGGTGTATACCACCTCCTGACTTTCTCCTGCAAGGAAAACAAAAGACAGACAAACAGCACCTGGCATGGCTGTTTTCTGTTCCTGAGGATTGTTTTGAAATCCTCCCATGAATTTCTCAGGCTAGCTCTCAGGCAGGACCCAGCTCTGTGGCCTGTAATAGCTACAGGCACTCTGGTTCAGATTTAACATCCATAACATCCCCCATTTTTTTGCTGCATTTAAAATAGTAGCTTACTGCTACTGTGCGTGAACAGTATTAAAGGGATAAAACATGCTAATTGTAATACCTGCTAAATATAGCTCTAAAAATTATTATTGAAGATTTAGATGAGAAAAAGGGTCTAGAAAGTTTGGAGAAAAAAATGATGGAGCATTTCATTCCACATCTTTCTGTTCCTGATAGCTGTTTCCTCAGCAGGACTTTCCCATATTTGCAATACAAAATTCAGATTTCCATTCTGCACATGCTCCCAAATCCCAGTCACTGCCAGATATGCACTTTGCAATGGGGCTAACTTCTGTCACATGTTGTTGGTTAGCTTGGCACTTTAGCCCTGGCAACATTCATGTCCATAGCTCTATAAATTGAACTTAATCCAACAACACTCGTGCTTAAAGTCTGAAACAAAAAGCAGTATTAGGGAGTATTGAGTGGATGTAAAAATGATTTGGAGGGGTAGTGCTCAAAACAGGCACTGAGAAGTTACATAATAATTAATACTCTCACTCTCATGACTGTTACTTTTGATACCATTAAACTGGAGGAAACAATGGTCCCAATTACAGCCTAGCAGTTTAACTTGGCTGATGGAATAATTGAGTATAAACAATCCTCGTGTAGGTTTAGGGAGATCTTCATGTTCACAGACATGTCAGGGAATTTCTACTTTAGCAGTACAAGACATTTCTTCAGTGCAACAGTTATGCTTATGTGAAGGCTCATATACATATGAATATTTTAGGGAAAGTATTAGATCCTTAGCCAGACTAATTACATTGTGAAAAGTAGTAATAAATAATCTCTCTTTATATTCATTCTCAGGAAATATAGGGCAAAATTATACAAGTGATTTCCCATTTTGGGAAAAAAAGAGAATATGGTCAGAGTTAAGGAATAAGTCAGAAACAATAAAAAGATAGTTGTCCTTTTTAACCAAACTGTTTTTATTTCCTGGATTTAGTGCCTTTATTTTAGTGCACTTTTCAATATTGAATTCTTTTAAATGGTAACTTACATCTGCCATAATGCAATTAGACAGTATTTTTCCTCGAAGCAGTAGGTGAAATTGAACTGCCTTGTTTCCACAAAAAAAAAAGAAAAAAATAAAAAAAAAGAAGAAAAATAAAAGAAATAAAAAAAGCAAATCAAAACCAAAAAGTTTTCTTCAAATCTTTGACTTTAAATGCTGTATGACAGAAATGTCTTGTGGTTTGCTAATAACAAATCACAATTCCTGTGGGATAAGAAGGTAAAAGCATTACATTTTGCTAAATGGGTAAGCATTTGTTACATTTAGGAAAGCCAGTCCAGCATCCAGTGTCATTACTGCAGAAGCACAATGTATTTAATTCAAACAGGGAATCAGATTTCTTCTGGATAGACTCATCTACAGCCAGTGTCCCAGGGAAGAGGACTAACATTTTTAAAAACGACCAATGATGTTGAATACCTCAGCTGACATTTTAAAGAAACTTGACATCTGGAAGCTCTGGCTCATCTGTCATTAAAGAAAATATTCTACTTCAGGTTTCTAAGGGGTGGAAAGAACAAATGGGTCACTGGGTTTTGGAACACATGCTATTTCAGCTGTGCATGGGGACTGATATGTTCTCTTAGAAACAAACTCTGCACGGTAACCAGTGAGGGGGGGGGGGAACGACGACGACGACACGGGGGAACCCAAATATTATACATACATGCCCTTCACCAGTGATAATTTTGCTTATCATTTGTGTTTCTGGACACCAAGGTGCATTGTGTCAGACATGATAGAAAACCAGAGAGGGCAAGTTCCATAAGAAGAGAGTAAATTTTAACTCTTTCCCAGCGAAGGGATTGACTCCTGAGTAGATTGTTGCAATACCAGAGCTTCCTCCTCTCATGACGCTAATTGCCTTTCAAACTGATTCCGGCCCAGTCTGGACTCTGACAGAATTAAGGTTTGGGGGCATCGCAGAACTGAGCCTGTTCCTATTGGGGTTTTGTGGACATGGCAGTGTTTGAACAAGATTAAACTCTTGGTTCTGCTGTGAAGCCTGTGGGATGCATTCCTGTGTTGTCTTGGCAAACTGCACACACGTGGCTCTGCCCTTTTACCATGGCTGTGGTGCTACTCTCATTCCTTTTCCAGCAGTGGGAGAGAGAATTTACACATCCTTTGGACAGTGCTAGGCTTTAAATCATTTTTAACAGCAGTGGAAAGTTAATATTTTTCAAATTGTATTTTTAGTTACTATGTAGTTACAATTGCATTCCTAATACCCACATTTAAAATACACTCTGTTTTTGTTCTAAGACATGTTTGATGTACTTTTTAAAAGGCTTTCCTAATTGACTTCTTAAATCTAAAGCATTTGAACTAGCATTCTACTCTCATGTTGCCTTGCAATTGATTTTGGTTTGTAATGAATTTGCTTTGACTGTGTAGACAGGTGTTTTGAGTTTGCAGAACTGAAACATCAGATTTTTTAGCAAATATTGTGAACAAGCACTGCAAGTTGTATCTATCAGAGCTAATCCTTGGCAACTGGTATCGCAGAGGAATATGAATGTTATGATATTTAAGCAGAACTAATTGAAACACTTGCAGTCATTCTTCAGTTTTTTGCCACCTATTTCATTATTGTTTTATCATTATAAAAGAAGGGTTTGGTGCTGAGCTTCACTGAGATCAAGAATTGTTCATGGTTTACTTCAGGGTACTACTGAGAAACCTTATCCCACACTTGATAAGAACAGTATAATCTTTTATTTGGAGAACTGGCCAAATCCTGCCAGCATTATTCACATGCTGTGTGCTACTAAAATAATGTCTTTAAATAAAGTAGCAATCCGAAGTACTGTAATATAATGCAAGTTAAACAATCAGTGTGTTAAAACATAGCTCCAGGTATAATAGTATAAAAGACAATATCTGGAAAGACTGTGAGTGAATAAATTCCCAGGACAGTTGCCTAGCATGCAGACATCAGCTCATTTCTGATGAGGTCCTTGATTTAAAATCACCTTTATCCTCCTCAAAGTACATCTCACAGAATTCTTACATTATTTTGCAGGTGATGGAACATATCTGTGTTGCTGATATTTTCTCTTTCTAACAACTGGATAGAAAATACATTTCAGATGTGACTTCTCAGTCTGCTTTTGAGCATAAACCACTGATAGCACAAACGGGGCTAAAGTGAATAACTGTTTAGGGTTATTTTTAAACATTATTTTGTTGGATTTGGTTGTCTTCTCACTAAACGCTTTTACTCAATGGTTAGAATTAGTCAGGATTATAACAGTTTGCAAGGTGGATGCTTCTCAGAACATCAAGCATAGGGCACTAATAGTTTTTTACATGCTGAAATAGATTAAAAATATAAAGTCTAAAAATCTAATCTCAAATTATGACTTCTAAAGAGACATTTTAAATGTACCCATTAAAGAAATATGGGCTGTTTTTCAGTTTGAATTCTAAATGCAATTTGAAATTGCTACACAAAAAACCATAGATAAGTTAATAATTGCAGCTCTTCTGCCTCTCATAATTTACCTATAGACTTCTTATTGTAGCTAATGAGCAGTGCAGCCAAAAGTTCAGACATTATTGTCATCCCAAAACATTCCAAAACTGCAAGCCAGAAACCTGAAAAATCACAAAATGCTGCATTATTATGATTAATTTTCTATTCTTCCACATTTTATTCCAAGTTTGAATCGCAGATATCATATATACAGATTTTTCATGAGCTGTAGGAGCTGGATTCCAACATAATTAGCAGCAATTCCAACATAATCCCTTGCTGCCTGTGGCATGGGATTCTGAGAAATTCAGGGACTATCTTGGGACTGTCCATGAGGTCACAAGAGTTCATTATCTACTTCAGAGCTCTGATCTCATGCCTGTAAACAAGCACATCCATGAGTGCCCAAAGTTGCTTTTTACCTGTAATACTTTACCTACTTCTGTATGCCATGGTTAGCATACAGACAACTTTTGAAACCTGGCACATTCACCTCCCAGGAATATTCTGAGGCATAATTCTGGTTTGAAAAAGGGTTTCACATCTCAATGAAACATTTTCTGAGCAGAAAATAAGATTCTGACTGTCCTCAGTGCTGTGGTCCAAAATAACTTGTCCTCTCTTTTGGATTAGTGTTTCTTGCCATGTTGCATGAACATATTTTTAGGACCCCATTTTTATTATTCGTTGCTGGGTAACCTGCTGGTTGGGATCCTAGCAAGAATCAGTCAAAACAAAGTATTTAAACTGCTGCTGATGACCATTTCGTTAGATTACTGACCCCCTTCTGTTCTGTCTCTGCCTGCACTAATGGCCAATTTTCAAGAGATTGTTTCCTAATTAATTCTGCCATGTGATGATTAGCATTGTCAAGTATTTAATATCTCCTTTCAAACTGTGAGAAGAACAAAACTTGCAGGATTTTGTTATTGCTGCCATAAAACCAGCAAGTTCCTGACTTGATGATAATTCAGTTCTTTCTGTGGAGACCATGAGAATGTAACAACCTTCTGCTGCTTAAAATAGCTACATGTACAAAAATTCCTCTGTTCTTCAGAGGATTTTTAATAGGTTTATCCTTCCTTTAGGGAGGAAGGGAAATTAAGGAGGTGCCCATCACAATTGTCACCCTGTTCTGCAAGTAGAATGCCAGTACTTTAATGCAGGAACACCTCAGTCCAGCAAATGAGTCTGTTACAAAGATTTTAAAGGTTCTTGTTGTTTTCCATTACCTATTTTTTCCTGCTCTAAATGGTCTCATGTTCCATCTACTAGGAAGAATAAAAAGCAGATTTTAATTTTCTGTGTATTATATTTGTAATTCAGTGTTCAGCAGAAAGTTATCCCAGTTAAAGCACCTAGTTTTCCAGTTTCCTCAACAATAATGGGGTTTCCAGAAGAAACATGGATATCCTATTGCTCAGAGCAGAGCTCAAGGGTTTTGAGAGTGAAGTAGTGATGCCACCGGGGTTTATTTTCAGGGTTAAAATTGCCTAGAGCCGAGCATTATGCAGCTTCTGCAGATTTCCACAGGAATTCTATAACTTAATTGGCAGTAGAGTTTGGCCATCTGAATTTTTGGAGAGGAAGGATTTCAGATTTTAAAACTGCCTTAGATGTTTTAAATTCAGAAAGAAAGTGGTCACAACTAAAAACTTTGTTGTGAAGGACTAATACTGGTTTAATTAAGCTGTATTTCAGATTCCCAAGGAATAATCTGGCTTTCAGCTTCTCCCCCCTGATCTGAGCACTTTTCCTGATAGAACTTGCTGTTTCCTAAAATTTGCTTAAGAATAAACACTTCTGGGAACAGTCCCACTTGCTCTGCATGTGTGTTTCACTCTGAAACCCTAGCTTGGATGTGCTGAGAGTTTAATTTCCACACTGACCAACAGAAATAAACAACTGCATGAAAACTGTCAAATATTAAGAAAGGAAAATGTCAGAAAGCTGTATATCTTGTTTGTTTGGGGTGGGTTTTTTTTTTTTTTTGTTTTGTTTTTTTTTTTTAGAAGGAGCAGGAGGGAACAAAATAATGCCTGTAACAGGAAATCTCATCCTGAATGTTAGCAAAAAGCAATTTCCCCCTCCAACCACTTTGCAAGAGAGGTTTCAGTCCCCATGTGAATAGCAGACATCATTGGAGAAAGCACAGTCAGCACTTTAGCATAAAACCCCTGAAAAAAAACATTAAGTCACAGAACATGCTGTCCCAAAGGCTTGGCAGGCTGAGGTCACCGAGGTCATGGGCCTAATAAGGGAGTGTTTTAATTGGTTTCTACTGTTTCTCCCCTGACATCCCTCCTTTCCCTCCCTCCCCCCCTCCACCAACCTTCACACCTTTGATCCTTCAACTGCTGGGATTCTGAAACTGTATGGAGAAAACTGCAATTATCCAAATATCACCATTGCTGTGACACGCTGCAGATAGGGCAGCACAGGGCCTCCACAACTGAGTAATCCTGTAAATTGCTTAAAATAAAAACGAAGAGCACTATACACTTTTCTCATCCATTGTCAAGCTGAAATAAATAGGTCTTTCTTTAACATGCCTAATCCTGCTAAACAGTACAAAATCCTATTACTCAATGAATTATAAATCCTGCTTCAGCACCTTATTTGTCCTGGAGTGTTTCACTGTGAAACTCAGAAATTCAATACCTCATTTTAGTCACACGATCCCTACCTACTTTTCCCTGTCCCTTCCCCCATCCTCCCATGTTGGTTGTGCTCAGTAAGGTTTGTGTTAGGGCCACTACAAACCCTGGGGAAGCAAGGAAAGACAGCAGGAGCTTGTTTAAAACACAGCCTGCATTCTTCTGCACCTACATTCTCATTGTTTACTTTGGGAGGGTAGTGCCAGACAGGTTGAAGCCCTTGTTAAGTTGGTGTTGTGATGAACAACTGTTGAGCCACATCTCTCCTTCAGGCACATCTGTAATAGCAGCACATCTTTATTGTTTTCCCCTTCAGCGAGACAATTGCATTTTCATATTGAGGCCCTGCATTCACCAAGTTTCTGGGATCTTTCAAATGCACCAAACCTGCATAAACAGTACATAAAGTACTGCATAAAGTAGCTTAGGTCACTTAGGGTCTTGTCTTTGGTGATGAAGGAATACAGCCCACAGCTTCTGGTGGGCACTACACCTATACAAAGCCTTCTTGGACTTGTGGATTTGCTGCTATTCCTGCAACAGGAGTGAAGCAGGACTGTCTCACCAGGTTCTGTGGAAATCAAGTGAGCATCAGGCTCGTAGGATCACCATGAGAAGGAAAACTGGTGTGTGGAGGAAGAGTTTTCTAAAATAAAATTCTCATTAAAACCAGCTGAGTAAGAGCAGGGTTAATCTTGATTCATTTCCTTTGGTTTGCTAAGTGTGGGTCAGGGAGAACCTGATAACACGAGAGGACAGAGGAGGGAAGGTGAGGAACTGTAATTCCTCACCTCACACTGCAAGGATTTGGTACAACCCAGGGCCAGGATCCCTGGCACTGACCCAGAAAGTTGTCAAATATGTGTGGAAATGCTGGGTGTGTGGTGGGAGGGACAGCATCCACTCCTGGAGGTATCTTAGCTGTCTGTGCTGGAATTCCTCCTGGGCTAGCTCACATCCTTGGTATCCTGTCCCGCTAGAAAAGGACAATCTAAACCTTGGAATCTCAAGGACTGTGTTTCACAATATGTACCATCAATATCTTCTAGGTAGTCTGAGATCTGCCTTCTCTCTTGCCATCTTGCCATTTCTAAATGCTCTTTAAGATGGGATAAACACCTAATTTAACTTGGCCTTTTTAATGAAATTCATTTATAATACATTATCATGTGTGTCATGCTTGTCTATGCATTTAACTATTTTAGAGCTGTATGAAATAAAGGATTACAATTATTTTAATGAGTACATTTTCCCCTACCTTCAGTACATTTAAAGGGGAAGATTCTTTTAATCAGTTCTGTTTCCCTTATAAAACCCAATGCAAACTGCTCCCAGACATACTTTGCTAGAATAAAATACATTTTAAAAAACCAGACACAACCTAAACAAAAACAACAACAAAAAAACAATAAACAAATGCCCAAAACCAACAAACAGCTCATTTTCCCATATTGTAATTACAACCCAAAATGAACCTAAGCCAAAAATAGAATCACAGTCTAAGCAGAGGGAAAATCACCTGTAGCTATGTCTGATTAGATATTTCAGATTACATGGGGTTTTGGTTGTACTTACATTGTTCTTGAAATCAGATGGAATTTATTTATTTTTGCCAAATTAAACCCAAAGTTTTTTAATGAAATAATTTTGTCAGTACTAACACAAATATTTTGACTCAGATTTTGACTTAGAAATACATGCAAATTTTATTTTTAAAGTCATTTCACAGACATGAAACACTTCTCCTTTTTTTGGCTCAGCCCAGCAAGATCCATACATGTCTAAAATTACTTTCCACCCAGTGCATCATGCTGTAAACTACAGAGCCATCATAAAAATACTTGACATTTCTGAATAAGCATTTTTTTCCCCAATGATTGGTAGCTTTTTCTGAACTAGGAGATGATGCTTCCAGCAAGTCACCAAATAGACCATTCAGCAAATTCATCTGGGTAATTTCAACCTGTGGTCTTGACATAAATATGGGAAATACAAACATTTAATGAATTTGAAACAATTCACAGAAAGTTACTGCTTGCCTGTCTCTTGCTGAATGTACACAGTTAAAGATTATCAAAACAACTATCAGCAAACAAATGTTCCTGGTGATGTGAAGAAACCAAAATCCTGGACAAAGTTGGGAGGGGGGAGAAGGGTGAGGGGGTGTTCAATCCACATTGTTTCAGAACCAAGGAAAGAGGATGCTACAGCGGTAAGAAGTTATCACAAGATAAATATTTTAAATGCTGATAACGATCAGAGGGGAAAAAAAAATCCAGACTGGGAACACTAAGATTTAAAGATTGTAGGGTAAGGATTTACAAAAGCATTAGAAGAAAGAAACAAAAGTTACCTTATTACTAGAAGTAGATTTTATATTCAAGGTTTGTCATCTCGCACATTAATACAATTAAAGAGAATATTACTGTAGATGCACTTTTTTGAATGAAGCTCTACAGACAAAAATTAAAAAATCTCTAGCTCAAACACTTCACAGTTTGAACCCTCAAATTTTGAATCCGTGAATTTGCCTGTCTTATCACACAAGTAATTACTGAGAAATCCTAGACACGTGAACCCATCCCCTTGAGCTCAGGAACACTCAGCACATCGGATTTGATGGGTTAGGTCCCACATGGACAAGGATACAAAAAGATGGGGGAGAGCAAAAATGTTGAGTGTGGGAATTCAGCAGAGAGTGCTACAAAGGGAGCAGGGCTGAGCTGTGCAGGGCTGCACCTCCAACTGCACGCAAAGACATTTAAGATTTTCTTTTGCCTATCAGGATCTTTGATTGCTTCTGACTAATCCTTTCCTGTGTGTTCTCTCCTTCTATTTCAATCCATGCTGTGTTCCCACAAGTAGAAAAGTGTCATTTCATGTGATTATGCTGCAGTGAACCAGGGCAAAGCCTTTGTTTTCATAATATGTTATAAACTGTATTTTTTAAATTCTTCATTGAGTCTATTGAGCTTTAAAAACAGCCCTTTCTTCTCCCTCCCCACCTTCCCCCACATACAGCAAAAAAAGGAGGAGAAATCCCCCTAACACCCTATGCAGTGGTCTGGGATGATTGACAGACTCTGCTCCGAGACCCTGGATCCCAAAGGGAAGGGTGGCTGCAGGTCAGGACAGGGGCTTATTTACAGAGGATGGAGGGGCCCAGGATTCCATAGGGATCAAGAGCAACACAAGGAGCTCAGGTCATAGCAGAAAGGAGCTCCTGGCAGAGCCTTTAGGGAGCCCCAGGACTGGAAGAGCCAAGGGTGTCACAGGTCAGGACAGAGGGGTTTTGGCAGAGCCAAGTGGGCCCAGGACTGCAATGACGGGGGTGAACAGATCACTGGCATTGGCAGGAATGTGTGGGGGGAGAGCTTGCCTTGCTCCGAGTGATATACTCTTGCTTCTACTCCTTGATGAGTGCTCTCTTTACCCCTGAAATATCTTTAAAGCCTGCTCCTCTACAGTCTTAAAGTGGCCTTTTAGGTATGACAGAGAGGTGACACCACAAGCTACAGCAGTGATCACATTATGTGTTGTGTAATCACCAATTTAAAACCAAAGCAAAACAGAGTTTTCTAAGGCTCTTGAGGGTCCTGGGTTTACCAAACTCCCAGGCTACAGAGACTCCACAAAGTCTGCAGCTGAGGGGAGAAGTCGATGTGGATTCCCTCGGGGCTCAGAACAAGATCCAATAGACAGCCTGAGCTCTGGTGTATTGGGCTGTGATCTGCTAACCCTTACAATAATGCCTTGCACTAATTACAAGTTAACCCACGTGGGCGTAGATGAAGTCATTGCACTCTACAGTAATATATGTTAGAGCATAAAGTTTACCTTTTCTTGTGGGTGGATTTTCTATCAGCAGTACCAGGACTTTGTAAATAGTTGTTTGAGCTGCTCATCAAAATAAAATGAGAAATGTGCTTTGAGGGAGGATGGAATTAAAAAAAAAAATAAAAAAAAATGAAGTTAACAACTGTAAAGCTAGGTCTAGAGTTAGTTAAGTAATTTCCCACCTCTTCTTTTTCTTCATTTTCTCTGCTTCTCTTGCAAAAGACAGTTTGGGAAATATTGAAGTTTTATGATAAACTGTTCTAAATTGTATGGATTCCATCTGTTTTCAATAGTAAACATTAACCTTCAGTAACATTTAATTTCATGTGAATAATGAGAAATAAAGAGGAAAAATGACTATAACTTCACAGTTATTATATGTTTACTGAAAACTATGGATTTTACTACATATTAGGTATATTCTTACCCATCAAGGGATTAAAAGTGCACTGTTGTATCCTGCCATACTTAAAATACTGCCAAAATGCTCTGCTGAACCCTGTCACAGGGGCCCCAGGGCCTGTAATCTAATATTCAGTGTAACAATGGACAGGATCCCACCAAAATATTTCATTAAGGGGGCAACTGAAGAAAGGTAAGTCTTGTAGATATTCCATGATGCACTCCCCATGATCCTTTCCATCCAGAAATGTGAGGAGCCCTAGGAAGATTCTTTTTTTGGCATAGTTAGATGTCAAAAAACTACATTCCTTGTTCTGAAGTGGTCTCACTGCTGTTGTGTTATATTGTGACATATTTGTAGTACACATTGCTACTTGCTCCTCAAATTTCTCACAGTCCCCTCATGGCTTGAATCACATGATAAACACTTGAAATTCTTGCTTCTGCTTTCCTGCACACTTCAGTGCCAACTCCTAAATCTTCAAGAGCAAAACATCTAAATAACATCTCTTCTGGCTTTTCATGCCTTTCCTAACCTTCCTTATTTTTCTTTACAGAACACAGCTTTTTTTTTGCATGCTCTGCTTCTCTCCAGGCTGGGCAAGTCCTCTCTGTTCTATCATGCTCCATTGTTGCAGTCCTTCTCCCCGATGGGACCCCTCTGTCCCACCCCCCGTGCTGTGAGCTTGCTCCTCTCAGGGCACAGGCGGCGGAGGCGGGTCCTGGAGTGGATACAACACGGACTCAAAGTATCTAGACACTGGAGGCTCAAACTTGCTGGAATAATCCCGGGTTTATTGTGTGTCGTCCATCCGGGGCAAGAGAGAGAGCCCAAAATGCTCTGGGTCTTGTCTCTTATACCAGGGGGCGGGGGTGATTAGGGGATGCAGGGAGGTCACAGCCAATGGGAAGGGGGAAGGGAAAGAAGGTTTTCAGGTAGGAACTAACATTACACAAACCAGAGGTGAGTTTTACCCCTGGGAGGTACCAAGATTTTTAGATGCACTACAACACTCCATCCTCCTCTCTTCGCTTACATCCCTCCAGGTACCTTTGCGTCTCAGAAACCCACAGCACTAAACTGCTATGCTGACTCACAGCATTAAAAATGTCAGATCCCTCTTGCTCTTTTCTGGATCTGCTCCAAAGAAGCATGAACCATATGGAAAGTCATGGAAAAGGGAAGCTTGCCTTCCTTTCTGTCAAAGGCCAGAAGACTGTAAGAGCAAAAAGAGGGGAAATCTGTGATGGAAATAAATTTTAACAATACTGAAAGGCATGGTTCTAATGCGTTCACATTTTTGCTGGGATGTAACATTAAATACAAGTATTCTATTTTTAAATATAGATGGGTAATAAGGGACTGGTTTAAATAAGCAAAATATGCATTTACAGTTACTTGGTTTACTACCAATGCTGAAAAAGGCCAGTTCATAAACAAAGCAGAAACATAAGTGTGTCTTTGCATTTGAACATACAAAAAGGTGTTCTGGGACACAGACCCATTTTCCTTCAATTTTTTTGGGTCTTCCACTACAGTTTATTTTGGAAAATAGAAGAAAATAGAGGAAAATAGAGCTGAGAGCTCTACTGTTTCCTAAGTTTTCAACAACAGTTCCACTACAGCTGAATCTGCAGGGTCATCCTTTAATTCCTCCATTGCCTAGGCAAGATATGCAATTCAGCACAATTTTAGCACCAGGTAATAATGATTTCGTCCACTTTTAGCATAATGCTTACCTGCATACTGAAATAAATTGCTTTGCTGAGTAACAAAGAGGTTATTTTTGTCCTTAAGTGCTTTGCTGAACTACAGACTGTTTCTGGGTTGAACACACAGATATCAACAGATTCTGCACATTTGGAGGAGATCTGAGCTGGAAACAGGAGAATGTAGCCATACACATAACAGGAAATAGTACAGAGTGTAGATAACTCATGCAAAATAAAACAAACGTGGCAACTGTGTGTCACTGAATGGTCAATTATAAACATTTTTTTCTGTGGTTCTGCTGGGAAAAGAAACTAAGTACAGGCAGTATTGCTATTGCTACAGTTGTCAGATTGCTAGAGAACCACAACTGTGACAGACTGAGATTTTAAAGAAGCATTAATAAAAATAGAGCAGATATGCACTATAATAAGGCCACATATAGTACATGGCTTTTGAAAAAAAAAATTACTATTAATAGTCTGATATATTCTTAAAAATTCTCAAGTTTCAGTCTTTGTTGCCATACAAAAACTGATATGGCAAATTAACCAGTTCTCCTTTATTTTTTACTGAATTTCCATTTCTAGTCACAAGTGTAATGCAACCCAGACAGCTGCTTCTTTCCCCTACTTCACTGGGAGATGATTATTTACATCTATTCACTGAATTTAAAAATTGCAACCTAGACTTTATGGTATAGATGACAACATCCTTCTGACAGATACAATTTCCAACAGCTCACATGTAGGCCCCAGTTCAGTAAAATGTGGTAATAAGGACTGACAGTCGCTAGGTAAAAATATGTCTTAATTTCTACCTGGAAAAAACTGTTCTCGCTCCTCATTAGTGGCAGTTAGAGACTCCAGCCATTACAACATATCCCTCACTGCTTCTCTGATAGGATATAAACCTTCAGAACGACAGGGTCTGGTTCCTTCTGACTGTAAAGGTCAGAAATCCAGTGTGTGAACAAACAGGTAGCCAATATTGACCAATATAACTGTGAGAATACTCAGATTATTAGCAGTCCTTAACATTTGACCTAATGATGCAAAAAATCTTGTCCTAGATATCACAACCATTCTAAGATTCCACATGGGCTATTTGATAGTTGTGACTTGAGGAGAAAGAAAATTTCAGCCATCTAAAAGTTGTGCTTTATTCTTTGCCTGTTTTCTACCCTTTGCCTGTTTTGCTACCTTTTCCCACCCCAGTCTGAGTACATTGGCTTGAGATCCAATCACTTGGCTCAAGAGATTCGGCATCCACTTCTTTTCTTGGATCTTCTGTATTGCCTCAGAGATTGTAATCATCATTATGCTTCCAACTGAGCTATCTCTTTTTTCTCCACACCATGCACAAATAGTGTGTGACTGTGCTTTGCCGAATACTTAATTCTACATCAAATAGAAGTGAGTTTTGGCATCTCCCTTGGTTAGGAGCATCTTCAAATCTAATTTATACCTTTTGAGGGTTTTATGTCGGGCTCAGGTCTGGAAAGAACAACATATGGGCAGGCTATTCTTGTAATTAATTGTTTGCTTTCTCTGGCTACTCTGAGAATCTGTTCTTTGTCCTGTGTATCAGATAATGTCATGACTCTTAGGTTCTTTAAAGCCCTAGTAGCTCATGTACCTTAATGCATTTATATTTCAGAGTCTTCAGATGGGCTCCAAGCTGGGGTCTTGCTAACAGAAACCAGAGCAGGGTGGAAGCAGCCTTCCTGATAATCATACATTCAAGGCCTCTTGTTGTGATTCTTGTCTCTTGCTGTTTCTGTGACCTCTCCCATTCCCCTCATGGTATAATCATCCTTATTACAGTAACAAACATCTTGCATTCTCTAATCTATTGTTTCTAATCTCACAATTATTTATTGTCTAGAATGTCACTTTTATAAACAGGAACAGAGTCCAGTGCCTTCTGTTCCCAAAGCACAGGCATCCACCATTCAAGTGAGTGAGGAACCTTAGTAGGCTTTAGATTTAGATTAGGCTGTAGATTTAGGGTTCATGATTAAGATTGCCTTAACTTCCAGGTGCAAGGTGCTGGCTCTATATATGGAGCAAGGAGGTGTTAAAATATAGTACATAAACAGCAACATGAGAAGAAGTCACTGATATTTTTGCCCTTTTGAAATGCTTGGTTTAAAATCAAGCAGCAATGGGTTCATTGCAGTTAAAATCACAGCTAACAAAAAGAAGCTGTGGAAGATGTGGAAATGCTGAACATCAGAGGCCCCTGGGAGGATTCAGCCCTCACCAACAGGATTCCCACCTAAGAACATACTGAATAAAGAGTCTATCAAGCCTCATCACCTGCCAGTGATGTGGATACTTCAAGAAAAATAGATGTACCAGTGATATTTGCTCGCCTTTCCAGCACCTAGGGCTTTGAATTCCTCAGGCAAGTATTCATTCTATAGGTTTAGTGAGTCAGATGCACTGAAATACATGCTGTGGAGTTAGTCTAGGCATGTTCAGTTAAGTGGTCTGAGAGGTGGAGGTGTCAGGTTTCCTATCTGTCTACTGGTGCTCCTAGAAAAACGTACAAATTAGATACTATGAGTCTGCTGCATGTGCAGGAGTATTTCCTTCCAGAAGTCTGATACAGGTAGCAAACAAGGGGAACAGAGAAAGAGAACAGAAGACCTTTCTGCTTGAGGAAAAGCACTAAATAAAAGTAGTGTTCACTCTCTCCAAGCAGGACTGTCAGAAGTTCACTCTTATCAAAATGACTCTCAGCTCTATAAGCAGCTGTTCAGGCTCCAAATGACATTTTTTTTACCTGTTCATCAACCATTATCAGGATGGTGCCATTAACCTGGATTGTCTTCAGCCATGGCAGTGGGTGCATTTGATCTCTGACCACTTTCTGCACAATTTAACCCAGACTGAAATCTAATATTAAATAATAATTTGTAGACTCATCCATGCTCACTAAAAAGAACCTAATTTCCAGCATCTCCCAGTTTAAACAGGTGAGAAGGACAGCAAGAAAGAGAATTTCACTGACCTAATCAACTAGAGACATCAAAATAAAACTAGTAGGCTATTAGAAGTTAGTTGGGGGGGAAAATAAGGCAATGAAGCAAAGCGTGTGGGGTAGGAGAAAGCAAATACATGATGGGATGAAAGGGAAGGAGTGTTTAAGCAAGTGATCTTTTGTCAGCAAGAGCAGAGAACCTAAAACTAGAAAATACCATGAGACCATCTGAATGGCAACTGGATGTCCTTATCACTCATACTACCACAGCTTTTAAAACGGTGGAAAAAATCCAAACGGAATAACCATTCCTTTTTTTATATTTAACAAATCATATGACTTTCACATTCAGAGGTTTCATTATAACCTCTGGCAACTAAATGCTAATGGGTTCAGTTTTCATGTCTGCACTTCAGAATGAAAAAAGGGTCAGAAATGAGTTGCATTTTTTCCTCTTCTCATTTAAAAGAAATTATATTTTGACTTGTAAGGAAGCAAGTGGAGTTCATGTGCTTGGTTTCCTCTGTGCTGCACATAAAAACAGGAAAAGCCAGTCTTTTGGCTGTGCTTCTTTTTAGTGTTGGTTGTTTGACATGTTTTTCTATTACAATTCACAGCAGGGAGCGTTTATCTCCGTTATGAAAAGCAGTTGGGCCATTGTTAGGGAAGAAAGCTGCACTTCCCCAGGAGGAAGTCAAGTGTCTCTGCAGTGTTGTAGGAAGGCATTCTGCTGTGGAAGCCAACATGTGTTGGTGCTGGGGGACTGTGCTTTCTGAAGGAGGTGCTCAGCCACTCTCTGAGGAATGTCAGGTCTGTTCACTTAAAAAAAGCATATATTGTATCTTAAGGTTTATTTTTCTACCTCCTCCTTCCTTCCAAAACAGTAAGAAATATAATGTTGTCTTATTATTTTTCTTTTTTTCGGTCCCAATGTTAAAAGGTCATTGTTTAATTTTTCCCCAAATACAAATTCCTTAAACATTCATACCAAACATAGTCAATACATTTTTTTAACTCAGAGGTGTGTGTTGATTCAAAATTAGACCACGGTATTTGATTCTACCAGTCAGTCTTTTGGCCAGAGCTGGGATGGCATTACACCTTTGAGAGGACCCATAAGTTAAATTCATTCCAGCTTGAATAAATGTGATTCCATCTGCCTAGATCAAATAATAAAATGAATTTTAAATATAATCCAAATCATTCATCAAAGTTAGAAATCTCAGGCGGTGTGAATTTTCAAAGGGAATGTCAGTCAGGAATCAGTATCTGCTCTTTTCAGCAATATTCTGATCTGATGTCAAACTTTGTATTTGCATAATGTTATTGTTGTGACAAACGACGTTCACTCTCTTGGTAAAATTTAAAAGTTTAATAAAAGACAATAGAAAACACAGATAATAAAACAAAGATTAACAGCCGGGTGCTTGGCACTTTGCCAAGAGCACACCTGGTGTTTTGGAAATACCATTTCTATTGCATCAACCTGATGCATTTTCATAGACTTTATGTATATTCAAACTTTTCTGTTAACTAGTTTGCATTTTCCAGGAACTGTTTAGCATGGCCACTCCTTGGGTCCACCTTTTCAGAGCATGTGCGTTTCTTGGCTTGTGGTTTTAATCCTCTTCTTATCATCTTTTAATTTGGGCTTTGGCTCCTTCTTTCCACTTGTGTGAGTGTTGATAGCAGCCTGGTCCCCATCATCTGTTCACTGGAGGTTATCCTAACTGGGCAGGCAGTACAAACACACTATATCAACTCTTATCACTTATGCCTAAATTTTTGCTAATAGCAGAAAAAAAACTACATTCACACAGCAAAGCCATTTTCACATTATACATATAACATTCATCTTAATACTTGCGAAAAGTCAATATTATAATATGTATTTATAACATTGTCAAAATCTGAATGAAGAACACAGAAAGTAAGATTTTTATTTTGATTTATATTGTCTGACTTGGTCAGATATCTGGTAGGATTTAAAATACTTAATTAAATTATTCAGCCTTCTTTTTAAGTTATACACCCAGTGTACTGGATTGTTATGGTTTGTTAATTTATTGGGTTAATCAAATTATTGCATAATCCTGTATTTATTATTATTAATATTTCTCTTGGATGAGTATCTGTTTTTATACAAGGTTTAGAAGCCAATAACAATAGTTTTAAGACTAGAAAGCAAAATAAAGATTGTCGTGGTTTTAAACCAGTTTAAAAATTACTTATTTCTTGCTGTGAGATATGGATTAGAACAAGAGCAAAAAAGGCTTAAAACTTAAAAGGAATAAAGACAGTTTATTAACAAACTACAAGAATAAGAACACCAGAATAAACTTCCAGAAAACCCTTTTATCTCTCACTACTTGACCATTTCTTTGTACACATAACATAGAGACAAAAAAAAAACTTTAGAACTTTGGTGGTCAAAAACAGTCTCAATTCTTGCTAGAGTCTTTTTATCAGTCTTTGTAGAGAAACAGAAGTCTTTTTCTGCCTATCTATGGAGTTTCTCACAAGAAAACTATTTTTGTTATAGTTTTCTATTTCTCTAATGTCAGCTGCCCGGAAATTTGTCATCAGAGTTCACTCCTCCCATTTTCACATCACTCCGAGATGTGTATGGGCCATGGGTCTAGGGATGCTATTTTAAGGACGAGTTATTCAAAGGCAGAAGTCCTCTTCATCTGTCTCTGTGAGCCTTCCTTGAAAACAGTTTTCTCTTTGCCCCCCAAGGCTTCAAAATCTTCACTCTACTCAATTCCAGCAACTCACAGTATCACAAGTACTCTCTCTTTTGCTCAAAATTTACACTTTGAATACTCTATTCTTCTCAATACTCTTATCACGAATTAAAAGAGTCTTTTTAAACTACTATTGTCTATTTCCATAGCTTTAACAGAAAGATATTTCAGCTGTCAAGCATCTTCTTATTCTTTCTCTCTTATTTAAAACTTAACTCTTTTCCTCACTGTTTTTGGTGGTTCTATGATGTCTTCTTCATGTTGATTGTCTCTCTCTTTCTCTGTCTTTCTGAGAAAAAAGAGTAATCTGTACATTTTATCCAGATAGTAAAGAATTAAAAGCTTTAGAAAAGCTGCAAGAGTTCATGGTATCAGGTTTCAGTCCAGCAGCAGCAGTAACTGAGCAGCTCTGCTTTCTTTTCCTCCCCCCCCGCCCCGCCTTTCGTCTTCTGTGGCCTTATCGCCGAGGGAGCGGGGGTGGGGGAAGAAGAGGATATGACAGGGCCTTGTTACCTTCTCAAAAGCCGGAAACAAAAGAAGACAAGAGAGCTCTGACTGTACTTCATAAGAGAGTGTTCACAAGTTGAATTCACTTTTTAATGGTCACAACTGCTGTCAATTCTTAGAAATGCTTGATAATTAGTCAAGAGAAAGGACTCTCATCAACGACCAGCAGCCTCAACTTCCTTAGCTCTCAAAACTACCTTAAACGTAAAGCCACCCCATAACAAAGATAAAACATAACTGGATTCTCACTTCAACTGCTAGTCCAACGCTTCATTTGTGCACTTGTTTTTGGGCTCAGTTTGACCTTTGTAAAATATACAAAACCAGGAGACCAGTCTGCAGAGTTCATAGTCAGAGTCCTGCCTTGTGGACTGGGATTTCTTTAATACACTGGCTCTTCAACTGGTGTTTTAGTGCAAAGGCTGTGAATTGGCTGTGAAATCTCCATTGTTCCTTATGACTTTTGTTCTTTTAATTAGTCCTTAACAATTCATCGCACTAGATTGCCTCTGTGGAAAGAATATTTATTTCAAGAGATCTCACAAAGATAAAAAGCTCATTGAATGTAGTCCTTCAGTTCCAGCTGAGGCAAAACAACAGTACAAGACAAATAATTGGTTCTAATGAAAAAAATGGATAGCAAACAAGTTCCAGATAGGGGGATATTTTTTAGTTTGTTTCCCTAAGACTTAAGAATTCTATATAGCAAGAATTATAAACTTTCTAATCAAACTGTATTAAAAGCCCAAAGTCCATTTCAGACTTGAACTCCCCAGTTTTCCAGTTATTTTTATCTGAAATTATACAAGACTGTGTGCATGGCTAAATCATCTAATAGTATTAAAAGCTACAGATATCCAGCATTTAAAACATTAACATTAAAAATCCACTTCATTGTACAAAAAAAAAAAAAAAAAAGTTTTGGTAACTCTTGACACAATGTACAGTACATATTTTTTTGGTTGTATGCATTGAAATTGGGCAGTTTCTGCACAGTTTCTTGCTTATAAAACTTACATTGAGACAGGAATGACAAATGTTTGTGACTGAAGTATTTCTACTTCTATTTCTGGAATATAAAAGGCCCTAGAAATCTTTGGAATATTTAAATGGTGAAGACACTTTTGTATTTATGCAAATCATATTGTAAGTCTATAATATTAAGATTTAACTTTGTCAATAGAGTGGTATAATTAATATGAGGATTCAGAGCTTTCCAGGAGATGAAACTCATTCCCTGGCAATGGATAAATTCCAAAAACATTTTGAAAGGGAGATCAAAGTTATTTTGCTACCTTGCTAGGTTTGCATCCATTAGCAGAGGTTACTCCTAAGGTGCAAATACTTGCCTTTGAAATGAAGTAGACTGCCTCAGGTATCAGGTGTTTCCAAAAATGTTCCCCACAGAGAAATACCAAAAAAATAATTCCTTATCTCTCATTTCAAGGGATATTAGTTTGTATATGAAGTCATAACATCCTAAAGTGTATTTTAGGAAAAAAGTAAAAATATTTCCAACAAGGCTGCTTAATCTATTTGCTTACTATCTGCTACCTCCTCCTGACACTGCTTTTTTCCTTGACATGAAAAAATAAATGAATCATTCATCAGGCTTCAGTGTCTTCTTCCTTGCTCTTAGAAGCATTTCTTGGAAGGAGCTAAAATTTTTGCTGGAGTCTACAATAATATTCTCATGGAGTTCAGAAATGAGTTGTTCACACGGCATTGAAATGAATTTGAAATAACAATAATACTAAAAAGTCATTACAGATATTTCATTGCAACTTGGAAATTAAAGAGGCTACCTTTGAAGATAAGAATATAAAACAAGTTATTGGTGTCATTATTAGGGACAACTGGGTGAAATTTCACTAACAATCACTATTACCTGTTTCCTGTCTCTAAAATCATTTAAAATTCTTCCCATTTTGAAAATGAGTAAGTGAAAGTGTGCTATATCACATGCAACAAAAATCAGCTCTAACAGATTAACTGTGGGTTCCATTAACAGACCCAAAGATGATCTTTAGTCTTTGGTTTTTGCAGCTCTGCCTCTACATGCATTTTCATTGCTGGTTTTGCCTTCTCTAACTGTTCATTAAAATCTGCTGTCATAATAAACTCTTCAACATAAAAAACTCAGCAAAGTTTCTCACAAGTATATTTATTCCCTCTCACAATTTGCCTAATTTGGTTACATCTTGCTTGTCACTGTTGTTATTTTTCTGTAATGCAATAGCATCTGTAGGTCCCCTGCAGTATCAGGGGCTGGCTGTGTCAGACACTGTGTAAATAGACACTGAGAGACAGTCCCTGGCCCTGAAAGCACTCCCAGTCTAAATAGACCCAGTGGGGAGGGAAGCAGAAGGATGGAGCACTGATGTGATTTTGCCTGAGGTCATGCAACAGTTCATTAGTAGCTTTTGGGAAAGAAGCTGGCCTTTCTGCTGGTCTTCGAAAATCTTTTCCATAAACCTCTCATATGCTGATTGAAATTTTCTTAAACGTTTGCAGTTGTAGTGTTGTCCTTGTATTTCTGTGTGGTGTGCTGGGTGATTTTCATACCACAAAGCTGATCCCAGTTCCTTTACGGGATATCAAAATACAGCTTGCCAGCCTGATGGGCCTCTGGGGTTATTGTTACCTCATAACTAGAGATTCTGCTCCAAAGATTCGCAAAACCTGAGCAACCTGACCTAACTTTGACATTAGCCCTGAGCTAACAAGGGATTGAACTGCAATCTCAGCCTGGGTGAGTGTACAATTATGATTTTGTGGTGATTAAGTCACTTCATTCTTACACTTTTTTTATAGCTCTGGCAGGACATCATTAATTCTGAGGGAGTTCATGTTACCCATTCTGTCAACCCAGCACCCTTCACATGTAGGCAGGAACTCTTCTGAAGAAAAGGTTCAGAGACACATTTTCTTTAGGAACACTTCTGTCACTGCTATGTATTCTGTTCTTTTCCACTCCCTCATCCTTTATTATCAAGGAAGTCTGAATGAAAAGGACACCTTTTCATCTGAAGACTTAATCTTACTCCTGTAACTGTTCCTCACCTGAAGCCCTGTCCACAGGAGCCATTTGTGAAGGGCTCATAGGGAGTGGAATGGCAGTAGGAGCAGATGGAATCCCAGGAAACAAAGATAAAATTCTCATGTGAACTCATCTCCAAAAAGAATACAAAGAAAATAAATTCAATGCAAACACTCTTTTAGTGAAACCTTATGATCATGAAGTCAAAGTCACAAAAGTCAGAAGTTCAGCAGAAGAGTTTTGTGGTTCTGTTGCATATTTTCATTAAACTTTTAGCTTTTGTGTCTATCTCCCAATCTGATTTTCCACAGTGGATATGAGTTAATGTCTGAGTTAAAAGTTTGTATTCTAAATTTCTGAAACAATGTCACCTTTATTAGGCACCATGGCTTAAGTTTGCAAACTATGAGCACAAGTATATTTTAAAAAAAAACTCAAAAAAACTAAAATTAAGTTTTTCTAAACATTGATTTGAGCTTTCTGATTTTCCAGGTGTAAAAAAACATGCAGAGTTATGCTACATGAATAGAAAGCTTTTGTACTGGGTTTTTTCTTCAATGCTTTTGGGATTTTTATATAGTGGGACATTATGTCATTTATTCATTTCAACTTCTTTATTTCTTCATTGAATTTGCAATCAGCTTCTTGGACAAAAGTAAGGCCTCTGAGGAACTCACAGTAGTCAGGATAACCTGGAAAGCTGCACAGACATCTAAGCCTAGCCCAATTTGGTACAGATTCCTCTTACATGGAATGGGTCATGTGCACATTAGTTCAGACCTTTGACACACAGTTTTCAGTTTTCATGTTGCTGACTCTGTGACGTGCTGTCACGCATGAAGAAAGGCACACCTCTGGTGGCTTCAGTTTATCCTTCACAGCTGAGGCTGATTAGTGGCTGAGTTCCTGGCCAGTCCATCTTCAAGTGTTTCAGCCTCCCACCTTTGTTAGTTCAATCCAGGCACTCCATTTCCCCACCAACTTTCTTTAGCTGTAAGAATGGGATGTTTGGTTTAGGATTATTTTAATATTTGTGCAGTGACTCAGCTTTTAAATGAATGCAAGAACTGAAGCTTCCCTACTAGAGTGCTATTTTTACAGCATGGTATTTTCTTTACATTTAAAAAAAAAAATTAAATTGCAGTCACCTGAACTTTGTTGCAAAAGCCAACATAAATCAGGTAAGAGAGACTACAAGTGAACTTTCTCCATTCTCTGCTGAATATAATGCAGAAAATAATATCTGAATATATTTTCACTCATTTTGAAAACTCCAGCAATCCTAATATAATGCTAATGCCTAGAGGCTTCAGCTGAGTTTGTAAAGGTACCTAGCATATGGCATTTCCTAAACTCTCTTGGTTAGTGCTGCCACCTTGACTTTTTTTTTTTAAATTTTATCAATAATTTTTATTTCTGGAATGCATTTGCTGTTGTTCAATAAAGAAAAATATACATTAGCAGTAATAACACAGTGACATCACAGTTGATTCAAGACTTTACTTGTGAAACTATTCTGTGGGCCAACATGAAAGGAGATACAGAAAAATAGTATATAGCATTTTTTTTCTCTTTCCTGTCTTACTATTGCAAGGGAAAACAGAAAAACTCTACATAGAGATATGGTTTTTAGAGATCTGTGTCTAATATAGGTGTGATTGCTGGTATTCTTGATTCTTTTCTTTTGAGAGACACCTGAATGACCTTAACTTGGCTGTATTTAGAGGCAAAACATGAAACACAAAAAAAATTATGTTAAATCTGAGAAGAAGAACAAAAATATGTCCTCCCCTCCTAAAAAAAAAAATTATAAAATAAAATTGTCACAGGCCCAAGGACTTGTTGCTTGCTGCTGACATGTGAATGAGAGGAAGATAAACTATTTCCATCTGCTGGGCAAGACACTAATGCTGTGAGGGGAATAAGTGTTTGGGCACATCTAAAAAATTCATGGGGATTAGTAAATTGCTGGAGTAAATTCCTAAACCTGAGCCTATGCCCACTGCCCATGAATCTTTCTGTGCTCTTCCCTTGGCACCCATGACATGAAACATCCCCTTGGCACTGGCCAGTTGCTTAATGTGTGCAGCACAGGCACCCCGAGGGATGTTGGCAACCAGAGGTGTGGGATTCCTGCAGAGAAGGCAGGGAAGGGAGCAAGCTTTGGCATCGGGCATTTCTGATTATCATGATGCCTTAGGATTTTAGCTTTTATATTTTTCATATACTTTTAAACCTGCAATTCTTTAGTGTATAACTCCAAAGCTCCATAGCCTGTCAGCTACTGTTCTCCCATTTTATTCAGACAAAACAATTCCTCTCTGGGCCTGGGCCTCAAGGATACTTGACTGCCTCAGACCCCAAAACATATAAACAAAGGTGAATTGAGGGGGGAAAATAACTGGGGGATATATGACTTCATTACCTAAAGCTGTAATTGGAGGATTAATGCCTGATATGTAAATGGACTGAACTTATAATGTATGTATGAAACTTAAAATGACTGTATGAAGAACATTACCATTGTCCATCTTGGGTGTATTCTCTCAGAAGCTTTTTACTGTCCAAGATGTACCTGTTGAAGGCCTTTAATAAATACCCATTTTTATTCTCTTAATCTTGTAAAACCTCTGTTTTAGGTAGCCACTCCAAGGCATCAGTCAGGGCCAGGCAGCGTGAGCAGGGGCTACAGAATGCAGTGAAGAGCTTTCTCCCATGGGAGCTCTGGGTGGCCAGACTGCTGGCAGTGAGGTGTGAGTGTGAGGCGGACACAGAGCTGTCTGCAGCTATGCTGAACTCATGGAAAGCTGTGAGCTCCTGGGGACTCAAGCTCACCTGATCATGGTCTTTAGGGGAGGGAAAGGGAAACAGGTTTCCATGAAGACACGCAGGAAAACTGTTGATATTGTGCCTGTGATTTGGGGGCTGTTTGGAACCTTCCTGAGGGAAAGGAAAGCTCCTGCCACTAAAGGGACCTTTGTGAGGGTAGAAATGGTGCAGAACAGGGCTCTCCTTCTGCCCAGGAGCTTCCAGTGTGGGTGGTAAAAGCCATTGGGAGTCTCCAGGTGGGGCTGAGCTCCTGACTGAGGTGTTGGGACACCCCATGGAGCTCCTTCAGAAATATATCTGGGACCACACGCATAGTTTTCTGGCTTGTGAGGAGTCAGACTTATTAACAATTTATGTACTTGGAACTTGGTGTGCTGGGCAGCACATCCTGCTCCCTTTAGTGCTAATTGCAATAGGAAATATGCACATAAACCCCCATCCACTGCCATTTGTCTCTAACAGGATAAGTTTCTAGAAAACAAAATTAAAACCTATATGTAATAAAAGAAAATGCTTACAACTTGACTTTATTTCACCCTAGATCTCAGTGTTTTCAAAAATTTTAAACTGCTTGGTTTCAACCAAGTCAAGCCGGTTAAGTTTGCCTTTTTGATATCTAAAATGGAACTCTGTTTTATAGCTTTAAAGACTGTTTTTTCAGAAGATAAAGTTTTGAGAACCTTTGACTGGTCTGTAGTAAAATATTTTGCTGCAATTTCATTCGCCTGAACAAATATTTTTAGAACATTAACAGAAATTTATGGCATAAATTTCAAAGCCTATCTTATAATTTCATGTACAAATATTTATATACACAGTCCCGAGGAAGTTAAAAATGTAATGTTTTTACAGAAAATATACAATACAGCATATACTCTCCCTATAGTATATGCTATCTAAAATGAGGTAGGAGAGAAGTTTCTTTCAGTATCTCCCAGAAAATAGCTTTCATTTAAAATACAGCTGATAAATGTTAGCAAACTGAAATTTTATTTTGTAGTACTGATACACCAAGAAACTCAGAATTAAGAAGGTGCTTTTGATGGAGATTAGAAAACAAAACAGTGACTGAAACTTTAGGAACTCTGTGTGTTACAGAGGGCAGCCTTTCATCACTAAATCTTTTGTCCTACACATCATCTGTTCAAATTTATTGCTTTTTACAGTGAACGGTCAGTAGTTGATACTTACGGAATATTTGGGGAGAAGTTTGTAAGCCAATAACCTAGAGCTGAATCCTTGCTTCAAGCCCTCACCCTTCTTCTGATGTTGTTAAAGCCTAAACCTGAGCTAAACTCCCTCTGACCCTCAGCGAGGAATGTGCCAGTGCCCTGAGCTCAGCATAAGGAGATGAGTTCTACCTGGCACATAATGTAAAGAATATTTACGTAAGCCAGCTCACAGCCAGCCAGTTCAAGTGCCCTTGTTCTCAAATCAGCACCGGCTGTTTTCACTGCTAATTTGCCATCCTCCCCTGCCAGATACGGTTACAACACTTGGTTCTCAAACCTGCCAGGCTTCACCTATTTTTTCACAAGCTGTCAAGCTCCTGTTGTGGCACATAGCATCACTGAGCTGAAGGAACAAGTCAAGCTGAGGCTGAGCCAACACAAAGCTCTCCATGACTGACGGCAGGTTCTGCTCCAGCTGCATATCCTTCCCCTCCCTGCTCTGTACATCATCCTTGTGATTCAACTCTGACCCAATTCACAGAGCTGCATCACTCTCACTTCAGTTCCTGGAAAAATCACGGAAAAGATGATTCTGGGAGGGACTGAAAAACACCTGGAGGACAACACAGTCATTGGTCAAAGCCAGCATGACTTCATGAAAGGAAAGTTCTGCTCGAATTCCTTCTATGATAGGGTAACCAATCTGGCTGATATAGGAAAGCCAGGAGATTTTTTCGGACTTCAGCAAAGCTTTTGATACTGTTTCTCCCAGGATTCTTCTGGACAAACTGTCTGGCCCATGGCTGGATAACTGTGTTACATGATGGGTGAGCAAAAGGCTCACAGGTGGGGCACAAAGGGTGACAGTGACTGGGGTGACACCAAGCTGACACTGGTCACTAGTGGGCTTCTGCAGGGCTCCATCATCAGCACTGTGCTCTTCAACTTCTTCATTAATAACCTGGATGAAGCAGCCTAATGAATATTTACTCAGTTTCTGATGACACTAAACTGGGAGGAGCTGTTGATGCCCTTGAAGACAGGGAGGCCCTGCAGAGAGACCTCTACAAATGACAGGGCTGGGCAGTCACCAATCATCTCAAGTTCAGCAAGGGACAGTGCCAGATTCTGCATGAGGGATGGGGCAACCCTAGATGCACGGACAGACTGGGAATGAGAGGCTGGAAAGCAGTGCCAGGGAAAAGGACCTGGGGGTCCTGGTCAACAGCTGCAGTGCCCTGGAGCCAGGAGGAACATCCCTGTCCTGCAGGCACCAGGCCCAGCCAAGCCAGGGAGGGGATTCTCTCATTCTGCTCTGGGCTGGGGCACCTCGCTGCAAATATTGTGTGAAGTTTCGGGTGCCACAATGTAAGAAAGACATTAAACTATTAAGAGAGTGCCCAAAGGTGGGCATGAAGATGCTGAAGGGCCTTGAGGGGAAGCCATGTGAGGAGCAGCAGGGGACACTTGGTCTGTTCAGCTGGAGGAGACTGAGGGGAGACATGGCAGTCCCAGCTTCTCCTGAGGGGAAGAGGAGGAACAGGCACTGAGCCCGGCTCTCTGGGACCAGGGACAGGACCTGGGAAAGGCCTGAAGTACCATCAGCAATATAATTAGTATAGTCTCTTTTATAATTAGTAATAGTCTCTTTTCAAAGTGGTTCTTAATGTGTGACTAGGTCAAACTCTGTAACCCGTTGTAGAAAGAGTCTGAACAGTTTTAATTCTGATGCTGATATTTCTTTAACCTGGGTGTGTGTTTATTGATGGTTAATCTAACCAACTGTTGGATTTTTATACAGGAAAAATGAAGTTTGTTCTCTTGCTAAGAATTTTAAAGTAATGGAAGGAGATAGCCAAGGGCTGTCCAGGAGAAACATTCCTAGTTACCAGGAGATATTCATGTTCAAATAAAATCTACAGGCTTGGAGGAGGGGAAACCTAATTCTGATTTTTCACAGGAGTGCTCAAGGTTAACACCAGGTTATCCTTAAGGATTTCAAGATTTCTGATTGTGATTAGTGAGTTTCTTTTAAATCAGAACTGAATAATCTGGATGTACCTCTTATAAGTTCAGGACTCTGATGCTGGGTAAAATAAATAACCCTAAACATTTTGACGACCATTAACTTTAATGTTTTCCTGATGATGAAAGAATAGTCCAGGCTCTTTGCTGGGCTTTACAGTGTATTTCTTTAGCAGTGCAATGGTTGGAAACATTAAAAGGTTAAAAATTAAGAAGTGCTGCTATAATGCACACTTAATTCTTGAATGGAAAATATCTCACTTTACATCCCATTTCAGATTTTCAATGATAAGTGTTATGGGATAGAGCAAAGCCTGCATTAAATGAGCAGTTACTTATTTTTAATGTATTTATGCTTCTGATATAGTCTGCAAAAGTAGTTGATGTCTTATTTATTTTTGTCCCATGTAAGATATAAATGTAATAGTTTTGCTTCACAAACCCAGAATTATCCCAGGTAATGTTCACAAGAATAATCTGATTCTGTTCACAAGTCTGATTCTGTTCCTGAAGTCAAACATCCACACCTTTTCTATGTCATGTCATGTAATGTCATGTCATGTTTGTTTTCTTCAATGCTATGTAGAAACTTGACTTCTCACAGGTATATCGAATTTGCCTGTCTCTCAGTCAAAAATCCCAATTTGAACATACTCTTCTTTTTAAGGGTTAATGGTTAATTTCACCTCTGCTGATATTATATGACTCTATCGGTTATTAATATAGTCAACTCATAAACACAGTTTAGGGGGCACTGGCCTTGGAAGAACTTTCCAGGAGACCAATATATCAAATCAGTTCTGAAGTCCCTTGACCTCAGGATAGAATTGCAGGTTTATAATTTACTCAACACTTACACGACCCAGAGAAAAAAGGATTGCCAAGTCAGTTAAACTAAATTACTCCTGACCTTAAATTAGTCATTTTCATACTATTAAAAACTATGGCTAAATCACTCTTGAGAGATTATTTTGAGCTTATAAATCAGATATGCATTTTCCATATTTATGCTCACAAACTAGAACTTTGCATATACTTTAGTTCATATTTAATTATTTTTGGAAATTTACCAAAGAGCTTAACTCATGGAAGTGAATTAAATATGGGATTGTATACATATATGTGTCCGTCTCCAAAATTCCTAGTTTTCTTGTGAACAAGATGAAAATATGCAATAAAATCATGCAGAAATAGTGAGGATAAATAATTGAAGAACACTCCCTGAATACCACTTTCAATTGCATAATCAGGCTGCCATATTGCAAATGTTAATTTTGAATATGGCTTGCTACTTGTCCACAGCCTCTGTTGTCAGGGAAATAACTCATGTACAGAATTACTTGGATGTGGGTTTGTAGAATCAAGCCCTTCATTAATTCTGAACAGATCTTGGCCTATGCAGGTATTTTTTCTCAGTCATTTGGAAAGTTAACTAGTTCCCCATTCCGTAGGTACTTCCATTAAAGAGCTATTTAGGAAGGTGTAGGAGAGGTGTGTAAACACTTTCAGGGTTTAACTTTACAGCTGCCAGGAATTGAAACTGTAGTTTCAAAACATGACCTGAGGTATTTGAAAAGCAGCATGCATGCATGGTGTATTTTTTAAAACTTCCTGTGCATTTTCAAGAGTCTCCATAGTCTGAAAGTGTCCATTAACAATGATCTTGACTATACTTGTGACACTTTGTAATTCAGGGAAATTATCAGTTGTCACTCAGACTCAACTGGTTCACCAGTTCATCAGACACTGGTGATTATTCTACAGAAAACACATTTAAAGATGAGTTTGGGTAGAATAAAATTACTTAATTTCCCCTGTAATTTTCACAGCATGAGGCTTGGAAATCTGAGTAAGATTGAAGGGATGACAACAGGAATTTTAAGACTGGGAGAAGAGCTTAAAACTTGAGATTATGAGGCTTCAAGGTTAGAAGACTGGTAATAGGAGAGATTAATTATTTTGTTAAATGTGAAGTAGATCATACTTGAAAATGTTCCTGTCTGATTCCTGCTTTGTCAGCCTTTGCTTGATGTCATGTGAAGTTAGGTACCTTTAATTCATGGAGTGTTGTGTAAACGTCTGTTGATTTCTATCTGTTCTGGTTTGCAATTCTGCCCTGAGGTTTGTTTTGAGTTTCAGGTTTGGGCAAACTGAAATTATCAAAGAAAATTCACTTTAAATTGTAGCCTTACAAGTGGTTTTGTTTTAAATCCATGCCAAACCTGAGATTTTGCAGTTTCTTTTTGCATAATAGCCAAGCAAAAATATAAATTGTATCAAGCTCCTTTGGAATTGGGGTGGAGTTTATAGGTTTGTGAACTTTTAGAAAACTCCACCTGTAATTCATTATCAAGCCAGCTCAATGTTGTGAGGACTTGGAGGAGAGCAGAATTCTGGGAACTTTGGTGTAAGAGAATTAAATCAGAGAAGAAGCACATTCTTATTTCAGCTCCAAATGGAGAGATGGTCATGACCTATTTCACTTTTTGGACCACTGGGATTTTGGGCTTGAATGTGAATACTTGAGCTGCTGCCTCATCTCTGCAGTAAGTTCCTTCAGATCTAGAATAAAGCCAGTTCTTCAAGGAGAACATAAAACTGATTTGAGGCAATTTCTATGTGTCTGTTTCTTAGATTAAAAAAATAAATAAATAAATCCATTTCAGTGGGAGTCTTGATAGCATCATTTCCAGTTTTTATTTCATGCTTACATAGGTAACTTCCAAGAGGAGATCTCAGATTGTTGTCAGAGAACAATCAGCGGGTATGTGTCAAATGAAATAAAGATCCTTGTTTTTGGGGTTTTCTTTGTTTGAACATATTTCTATATCTTGATCTTAAAAACAGCCTTGAGCAGTGCAAAGATAATGAATAGTTTCTATCAAGTGTTCTAATTACAACAATTCAGGTGGTTAGCCACCTAAATGAGTGCATAATTATTTACAAACACTTTTGATGGAAGTACTGGCATCCTCAAAGCCCAATTAAAAAAAACCAAACAAAACACACACAAAAAAATCAAAACCCAAAAGACTGAGACTTTAAAGCACAAATAGCCATTATCCTGTTACTCAGTTGTGCACTGAGTAGTAAATGGCTATATTTTGCTTCTATCATTTGCTAATAACTTTCAGTGAACAAAAAGTTGATGATCTTTCGAAGGAGGGGAAAAACCACTTCAAAATTAAGATTTTCAATGACATACCTTTGGCAGGCAATGGAAGTTTTGTTAATTTAATTTTGTAACAGGAGGAATGAAAACAAAACTCACTCGATTCAGGCAGAATTCAAGACACTGCTATTAGTGGAAAAATTGCCGAAGTCCATTCCAATATTTGAACTGAGTCTTCCCAGGATGATTTGCTGTTTCATGGGATAACATGCCATTCTTTGGTACTATCCTGTAAATCAGTTTACATCTTCCCTTAGACATGTGGTCTTCATTCTGCACCAGATGATGCAGTGTAAGGTAAGTCTGCAGGGAAGAGTCCCAGTTACAGGGCAGAGAAAGGGCATAAACCAGATAAAATGAATTTATTTCATAAGAGGATAAAATATTTATTTTTTGGAATCAAAAGTGCATTTAAAATGGAGGGGGGGGAATAGAAGCATATTATCATTTCAGATTCAAATGCTTTTAGAATCTTTTGTTTCATAATTACTTTTAAAGTATTTTTCCTTTGTGCTAGGATGGAAACAAAGACAGGAAAATCAGAATTCCCCAGAGCATGAAGGCACAGATTTCCTCACTTACCTCAAAAAAAGAATTTTTCCTGTTCTTTAATAGTAAGTCACAAGCAATTGGTATATGAACCCTTTCCTCCTGTTCATCCACTGGCTGAGCTAAAGGTCTGCCAGAAAAAAAAAAATGCCAGGAGATAGCATCTTTTCCTGAAAGTAAAGAAAAAATGCACAACCTTTGAACAGAAAGTAGTTTCTCAATGAGCAAGTGAAATCTCTTGAAATGAGCATCTCAGCAAAACTTCTGGTTTCAGTGATTTTTTTCACAAGTGATGCTTGCAACTCTTAGCAAGATATTTATTTCCATTGTAAACTATTGATAAGCACTGCATATTTTCAGTATTAGGCAAGTGAGACCTGTAGGATTTTAATGCATGTTCTTACATGAAATACAGGGTGGAAAAACAATACGTGTCTGTGGTCACGTAAAGTTCTCCCTGTGAGGTTCTGAGTATAATCACTGTTGTCTGCAAAATAGCTCACGCACACTAATTTTTTTCTTTTTAAAGATACATGATTTTTATCTGGTTTTGAAATGGCAGTTCCTCCAGTGGCAAAGCAATATCCTTTCTGGGCACATGGGTTTGTAGAAACTGGTGTTGGAGCTAAAAATGGGTTGTGATGGAAGTTTGCATGGATCTTGTGAGGATATCTGTGGGTTTGAGAAGACCTTTAAAAGGCAAATTTGCAGGTGATGAAATAGGAGATCCATTTGAGAACCAGTTCTCAAGGGTCTTTTCTGCTGCTATAAACTGGTTGTTGTATCTCAGGGCTTGATACCAAATATTAGTGGAGGGCAAAGTTATTTCCTTTGAAGATTGCAAGTTTCAGCCATTCACATCCCGTAACCAGGTCCTCACAAATACGATTCTGCGTGCACCCATGCAGCCTGACCCCCAGCCTGCGTCCCAGCTCTGCATCCAGGTGGGATGCTCTGGATTTCTTGCCATTGTGTGGAGGGCCATGTAATGCTCCACTGAGTCTTCATGCTGGGATCTCCTCAGGATCTCAGGTGCCACCAAACATTTTTTGCCTTTGGGATCTGACAGTGACGAGGATCTTTTATTTCCTCTGTGCTCTGCCACCTCTGGGAATGATTAGGATTTCTTTCCTACACTCTGTCTTCTTACCAGAGTGTCTTAAGTCTCCAGCCCTGTTCTGTATTGTCCTACCATCACCTTGTAGTGGTCTTTTTCAGCTCCTGACTGAATCTACTTCTTTGTGTTCCTGAATTGAGTATTTTCAAAAGCTGTTCATAATTGTGCTGTGATGTTCATGGTCTAGCACCTACCACCTTCACAGGGCTTTTTGTGCTGGTGCTCCTTTTCTAACACTTTCACACACAGACCTTCCCATTCATTCTCCATTCTAGCCAGTCTAAGCATTTCGATTATGAATCTCTGTAATTACTGGTAGCATGATTTAAACCACACAGAAAAATAATAAAAAAAAAAATTGTAGGATTTCAGTCTCCCCTTGCAATTCCCCAGAGAGCAATACTGTACTCTCTCTTCCCTACACTAGAGCTTGGTCTCTCTGCCTGGCCATGGGCAGTGCATTTGGCAACTCTGAAGGTCCCAGGAATAAAGACTGGCCTGGAAAATGTTCAAATTGCTCTGCTACTCCAGTTGGAGAGAGGACCCTAGAATCTGAATACTGACAAATTTAAATAAAAAATAAGGCATTTTTTAACAGTATATAAAGGTCTTTCTATCAAGGCCAGATGCCTTTTTGGAAAGTTACTTTAGTTCTACACAATGTTTTTGGCTCAGGGCAAGGGCAGCTGTGTGAAATGCAATCCCCTTCACTGTTGAGCAGGTCACATTTATGATATAATGGTCCTGTTTGCCTTCAGATGCTGTAGGTGCCTTGCATTGCCAGGTATCTGGTGAATGAGGAACTAATGCCTACATGGATTGCTCAGGTGCTCAGGAGTGGGGAAGCAGGAAGATGGGGAGATGAGAATGCTTTGGAAAACAGCCTCTGCTCAGGGCACAGTGACGTAGCAGTTTATCCCAAGCCTGCAGACTTGCAACATCCCTTCTTGCTTATCACCACTAAGGGATAAACATATTGTCATTACCCTTCTTTTTTTATTCTGCTGACTCATTCTATAAATAAAATACTACTTCATTTGTGACTGCTAATTTCCTTGAAATCCCCATGACACCTCCATGATTTAGACAGGTTTTACACTTATTTTATAGACATATAAACTAGAGCACAGCCACGTCAAATGAATTGAACAAGATCACATGGAAACACAGAGGCCAGTTGAATCAACCAGTTCAAGAACCCAGGAGTTGTATTCCCGTAGCCTTTGCTACAACTACTAAATCACAAGAATGAAGGAAAGATCCTGCCAAAAGCTACTATTTTTTGTTTTTTGAAACCACAACAAGCATTTTGCGTTATTCCAAAGATATTATTCTGCAGATTGGCGCAGATTAATTAATTACATATTTTTAAAAAGAAATATGAAGCTTTGGGCAGCCCAAAAGCCATTGAAGTTTTAACTCTCAGAACTATTTCCTTACTAGACTGTTATCCAATTCCTATTCAGGCAAGATAAGAATTAAGATTATGATGCCAAACAAACTTGTTATTTCAGAGAATCAGACTTTGCCAGGCATTATATTCTCATGACAGAAAATCACTGAGGCATAAATACAGTGCTCAGTCATTGGTGTATATTAACAACACCACATAGTTCCCATAAATGCTGAACACAGTGAAGAGGAAAATGAAGTCCTAAAGTTCAATCATTTTGCTTGTGGCATTTTTTTTAAAGTGAGCAAACCAGAACCTATGGAATAATGCTGTCCCATTCTTGTGCTGCACAGATGTGAAGGCTATTTAGATTCCAGAAAGACATCTATGGGAAGTTGTTTGGACTTGGTGATGGCTGTCTCTGCAGTGTCTTTTACCAGCTAGATAGTCTGTGGGTATTTTTTAAAAGATGAATTGATGAAGACTAATTTTTAAGGAGAGAGAAGTTAAAAAAAATAAAGTACTTAGCTGCTAGGATCAGTGAATGCTGTAATATGTGGGATAAAAACGTGTCATTATCTGCCAGCATCTGTTGACATCCCAAGAAGGGATATGTGGCTTGAGGGTAAGCAAATGAGAACTGGCATGGAGACAGGAGTGTTTCACCTATCCTGGCACCAGCAGTAGTGATGGTCAGCACTAACACAGGAAGTTATTGTGCCAATTTCTAGAAGCTGTTTGCTCAGGAAAAAAAAAAAAAAAGAAAATCTTTCTGTGTTTGCATTTCCACACTGAAAAGACATCCCTATGACATCATCTTGTTTGTTCTGATGTTGCAGAAAGAATGGAAGAAATAAAATGGCAGAAAAGAGACCAGGGAATTTTATTTTGCTGCCAACAAAAAATAGAGGAAAATGTTAACTATAAATATCCAAAGGCTACTTTAGTTCTCAGAGACAGTTCACCAGATGAGTTGTTGTTCAAGGGCAGTTGAGCATCCAGACACAAGAGCATTCTGTAGTAAGCTTAATTGCTCATTTTAATTATGAATTTAACTAGCAGGGGACTAACACAGTTCTTTTCTCACACTTTCTCAATAAACCCACTCTGTAAAATTACAGAACAAACTTGTAACTGAGAACTTCAGCTGTCTGCAGTTGAGAAAAACAACTCCAAGTTCAGGGGCTTTTCTTCTTCAAGAAATCACATTCAGTGAGCAGCTTACATTCACCTCTGAGCATTTTCAGGAGCTTTTTACTTACTTTATTCAGTTCCTGGAGAACATTAAGAAATCACCCTGTTCTGCTGCTTCTCCCAGTGGTGTTTCCTTTGCCAATATATTGTCTAGCCTGTTGTTCCTTCTGTTGTCCTAGTTCTTCCTCTTCTGGCAGTTTGCCCTTAGAGCTGTTGTCCTGTCCCTGTTCTGTCCTCCCTGCCCCTAAATTCCCTCCTGTAGGAAATCTGCTTTCTTTCCCGTTCCCTTCAGGGAAGGTCAGCTTAAAGGGGCAGCTAGAAGTAGAGGCAGCTGTGTTGTGGAATGAATTCAGAGGCAGCAGTGTGTCTGGGATGAGGGGTGGTGGGTGAAGACAGAAAATGCCATATAATCTTCAGCAAAACAACCAGATCCCAGAAAGCTCCCCCTCACAAACTGTACTCTTTCACTTCTGTACTCTTTCCTACCTGAGACTGTACCTGCAGAGGAGGGATTTGTAGAGTCTGCAGCATTCCTTCACAAACTGAGACTGTCAGCAGGGCGTGGTGAAGCCAAATAGGCCTTCATGCTGCTCTGTTTTGAGAGGAGCCAATCCTAATTTATTTGTAGCTTTGAGCCAAACACGGGCTTGAAAAGGTTCTGGTAACGATATGGTTAGAATAGCGATGAGGTAGGTTTAAGGTGGAATGGTGATTAGGAATAAAGGGGAAAGTTTTGTCAATATTTTCAGATATGTTCCCTCAGGTTTCAGTGCAAATAGGATCTTATATAATTTCCATCGTGTAAATGGTGGAAATGCTCCATAAGTATCTGTTCTTTACAAGGCTTTGATGAAATATTACAAAACTGGAAATCTCTCGTGTTATTTCTCTGCTGCTCTTGGCTTGGGATGAACTTCGGAATCAGAATCATTGCCTGACAGTTCAGGTGTTTGCATGTCAGACTCAAGCTGCAACCTTCTCTACATTCTTGTGGTTTAAAAGGCTCAAGGCATTTTGACTGGCTTGGCTTTGCTGAAGGCAATAATATTTTCATTTACAGGGATGATGATTTTTTTTTTTTTAATTTGGATTTTTCAGCTTCCCTCAATTTTAAAACCACACTACATAAGCTCCTTTCCCTTGTGATGAGAACTGTGTCTCTCCACCACTTCTCTCCAGCAATAGAAGGTTCACATTGTGTGTGTGTGTGACTTGATACAGACCAACTGCTGCATCTGCTTGTGAGATGTTCTCTAATTCTATCTTCTTTCTGATTTCTCTGTTCCCACCCTTCTTGTCCCTTGCTTTCAGTGCAAATAAGATTTCCTTTAAATTTTACCAATAAAATATCAGCCCATTTGAGATAATTGCACATGGAAAAAATTAAAATTTTGGACTAGGAATCAATGTTCTTCCCAGAAACAGAGCTGGAAAGCAAATAATCCTAAGCAGATGTGATAGAAAAACAAAAAGGCAGAGTTCTCAAGTAACTCCTGTACATTTCAGTTGCCATCACTGATCTAGTACCTGTTTGTGCTGGCTTAGAAACTAATGCCCATTGGACAGCTCCAGACCAGATGATGCTGTATGTTACTCTGCACAGGACTTACCAACCACCCAGGGACCAGTATTAAAACAAAGTTAGTGTGATTCTGTATGTGTTTTCCTGCTAAGCAATCAAAATCTGACAAATGAATGAAGCTCAGCAGTAACCCAAGTACTGTGAGCATGTATCTTCAAACCAGTTTTGCAAACTGGGACATAGAGCTATAACTGATGGTCTTGGTATGGAAGACAGGTGTCTGGTAGGAAGGGAAGGAGCCTCCCTTGGAAGGAAAATGTAGACCCTCTCCCTCCAAATCACTATAATTTTGAAATCAAGGGGCTCTCAGGCAAAGATCTGGGGATAGGAATAACAGTTCTTTACTAGTGTGTATAACAAGGCACACAAACAACAATAACTACAGCGTTAACAACAAAACAGAACCAGGGACCCTGTGACAGCTTTCTCGGCTGAGACGGGAAGGGATGGAGGAGAGGCTTTGCTTCACAAACCCCTCGGGCAGCCAGTCCCGGTGCCCCAGCAGGGCTCTGAGGAACACTCAGCTGGAACAGCAGGGATGAGCTGAGATCCTGGGCCGGTAGCTGAGGTGGATCAGCAGCTCCACGGTGGTGGCTGGCACTGCCACACGTCCCGGCAGGACAGGGGGTGCGAGGCCACCAAGGAAGAGGGAAGAGGGAAGAAGGAGAAGAAGCAGCAGCTCCATCTGGGTGATGGTGAATTCCCTTCTCCAAGCTGCAACAGCTCCAAGAGTGTCTCGCTCTTCAGCCCAAGAAACCAGCCAGACCCCAGCTGACCCCATCATCCCTTCTCCCTGCTCCACTTCCCCCCTGGGCCCAGCCAAACTCCCTGTGTTTCTCTGTCGTTCCGATTGGGAACGGCTTTAAAGAACGACAATGGACTCTCAAGGGAGTCACAACAGGAGAATTCCCAGTTTATTGCTTCAGCCCTGTCTTATAGACAGATACGTGGAAAAGTACAGAAAGGAAACTCTTATTGGTTAACAAAGTACTACATTACCATCATTGGTCAGGGGCACTTTGCCCCCCCTGACTCTCTCCTGCAAGGAGAAACAACAGGCTGCAAAACAACACCTGCAAGGCTGTTTAGTATCTCTGAGAATTGTTTTAATTCTTTTTCATGAATTTCTCAGGCTAGCCTTCAGTCAGGCCTGAGAGCTATGTGGCCTGTAATAACTACAGGCACTCTGGTTCAGATTTAGCATCCATATTTCTCAAGTACCCAACAAGTACCAGGAATCAGGATTCCCCACAACTAATGGGCAAAAAATTCCATAAGTGAGACAGAATAAAAGGAAGGACAGCCAACCCACAACATTGACCTTGCTGAAGTGGCCCTTATTTTCCACAGCTCATGATTTTACACTGAATAACTCCTCTAATTCCTGACACCTGAATTAAAGTCGGGAAAACCCATCTGGAATGCATGTGCCACTATCTGCAGCTACCCTGCCGACCAGCCTTGGCAAAGTCCCTTCCCTGATCTCTGCACTAAAGTCAACTCTTATGATTAAAAAATGCTGCTGGACTGAAAATGCATCCCACTGATACCAAACTTGTTTGGAGGCTTGTTGGAGAAGGTGAAAGAGGGAAACCTTATGAATGTGATTGTTTGGCACTAGATTGTGAAAATATGAAGGCTAGAATCAAAGTAGAAATGAAAGCCTGCTTTGAGTTATAGGATACTGAGTACTGGTTAACCAAAGAACAATAGCCTAGCCAGCTAGAGGAGAATCCCTGTTGATAAAACAATGTCCTTCTGCTGATAAGAAGAGTCCAAAAGCAAAGAAGCAAGGAAAGAACTTGTAAAGCTCTGTAGAGTATAAAATGCAACACTGTATGTTAATATAGGGAAGCCCATAGGTTGTATGTAAATTATTTAGTGGGTGTGTCTCATGGTGATTGGTTTCTGGTAATTAGAATATTCACGATAGAAAAAGATATATTGGATTGTAACAAGAACTTCGCTCTCTTTACTCTTACCTCTTGCCTCTTTACTCTTCTCTCTTCCCTCCTCCCTTTACCCCTCTCCTAGCTCCCCTCTCCCTCCTCTTAACTCTCAGACCCCTCTCCCTGCTCCTACCCCTCTCGCCTTCCCTGCTCTTTCCCTCTGTTGCTCTCTTACTCCCTCCCTCCCCCTTCCAACCTCACCTCCCCTGCTCTACCTGTTCTGTCTCCCCTCCCCCGGACCACGTGGACGCCAAGGCTGGTGGCAGACACGGGTCTCCCCTCCTTGTACCCTTGTAATAAATTGCTTATACTTGAACAGCTTGACCCTGGAGAAGTCTCTCACCGCGAGCGAGTGTTTTTGCATCTCCAGTAGAGGCTTGACCTGTACCTCAGCATGGCCTGCAATAGTTGTCACTCTGTCTGGCCTTAGGGTCCATTTAGGTATCTTTTTTCACTTAAAACATTCCCTGACTGCTCCAAAGCACATTAGGCTTAGGAAGTTATCAGACTCCATATAGAAGAAGAAAAAGAGGACATCTGAACTGGTCAATACCAGCTTTTAACAAACAGAATGCTATATCAAAGAAAGATTATAAAAACATCCCTGTGAGATAGTTTTTACAGTTGCTTTGGATAACATCATCTCTGTTTTCTATTCTGGTTCAATTATTTACAACAAAAAAGAAAATGTTTGACTTCTTTGGCTTAAGCTACAGCCTTCCTGCAATTAAAAAAAATTAAAAAAAAAAATAAAAGAAAAAGTCTTAAATATACCCAAGTGTTTTAGCTGAAAGTGATGTCTTTCATTGCTGTCTGAGCCCTGAGCAGAGGAGCAAAACCAGTCTGCAGTAGCCCTTGGGCACACAGCTGTCTCACCAGGCTCTGCACCCACACAGGCACAGCCAGAACCTGCAGAGGGGAGGCTGAGCCGGCCAAGGGATGTCCCCTTCCCCAGCCCTTCCAGAGTAGCTGCCAAGTGATTCTGAGCATCCCACCAGGGTGGAGACTGTGAGAACATCCATGATCCAGGACCACCACCCTCTCCCTCCCTGCCCTACCACAGCAACAGCCCAGGAGCCAAATGAGGAGCGACTCATTGTAATTGTAAGGACAGTTTTGAGCCCTTTTAAAATTAAGCATCATGCTGAGAAATCCTTGAGCAGAGAGGTAAGGAACATGAGCTGCCTTGGGTCCTATTGAAGACACAGAGATTATGTCAGTACCATTTATGGATCCAAGGATATGTTATTTCAGTAGACATTTCATGGTATTCATTACAGTTATAGATGTTGCAAGATTCTATTATTAATTTACGTGCTCATAACTTTCCCAAAGCCAGATAACTTCTGTTCAAATGTCATCTTCTCCTTTACAAAGCATTTTAAGGAAGGGTCTTGACAAAACGTTATTTCCTGTTGTTTAGGTTAAAAGATGGAAAAGTATGGAATTACGTCAATAAAGCTCTAATTATATTATTTTATTTTATATATATTATATTATTTTGAGCATAACATACACACAAAGCAACCTACCCAATACAAACCACACACTCCACCTCAGTGTGGACTCCATCCTTATGATGAGCTTGGGTTTCTGGGTAAACTTTTTAAAATAATTAAATTTCTTCATGTGCTGGAAAGCATCTCCTCATGTATGTGTGAATGTGTGTGTATATGATGTGTGTGTCTGTGTGTGAGTGCATATGTGTATATGTATATGTGTGTCTGTACACGTGTCTGTGCATGTGTATGTCTGTGTGTGTGTATGGGTCTATGTGTATGTCAGTGTGTCTGTATGTGTGTGTGTGTGTACGTGTGTGTATGTGTGTGCACGTGTGTATGTGTCTGCATGTGTATCTATGTATGTGTGTATGTTTGTATGTGTGTATGTGTGCATATGTATGTGTGTGTGTCGGTGTGTGTGTATGGGTGTGTGTGAGTGCATGTCTCTGTGTGTGTGTCTGTGTATGTGTATGTGTGCTTATATATACGTACATGTGTGTCTATGTGTGTGTGTATGTATGCGCATATATGTATTTGTGTGTATTTCTATGAGTGTGTGTGTATGAGTATGTGTGTATAAGTGTGTATGTGTGTGTATATGTGTGTGTATGTTTATGGGTGTATATGTATGTATGTGTCTGTGTGTGTATGTGTGTATAGGTATGTGTGTTTGTGTATATATGTCTGTGTGTGTATGTGTGTGTCTGTGTGTCTGTGTATGTGTCTGTGTGTGTGTGTGTCCATGTATGTGTGTTTGTATGTATGAGTGCTTCTATGTCTGTATATGTGTGTCTGTGTATATGTGTCTATGTGAGTGTGTGTATATGTGTATGTGTGTGTAGGTGTGTGTGTGCAAATAGGTGTGTGTATGTGTGTGTCTGTCTGTGAATCTGTGTGTGTATTTATGTGTGTTTATTTGTGTGTGTGCATGTATGAGTGTATGCGTGTGTCTGTGTATATATGCGTGTGTATATATGTGTGTATGTGTGTGTGAGTGTTTCTGTATGTGTGTATGTGTGTTTATGTGTGTATATACGTGTGTGTTCATTTGTCTATGTGTGTATGTGTGCGTGCATTTATATGTGTGTGTATGTGTGTGTGGACATATGATTGTGTGTATATGTGTGTGTCTATATATATGTGTATGTGTGTAGGTATGTGTGTGTTTGTGTGTTTGTATGTGTGTGTGTATATGTCTGTATGTCTGTATGTGTGTATGTACGTGTGTGTATGTGTGTGTATGTGTATCTGCGTGTGTTTGTGTGTGTCTGTGTGTGTGTGTAAGGGTTTGCTGTGTGTGTGTGTCTGTGTGTTTGTAAATGTGTTTGTGTGTGTTTGCGTGTGTCTATGAGTGTGTGTATGTGAGTGTGTGTATATGTGTGTATATATGTGTGTATGTCTGTGTGTGTATGTGTGTGTGTTTATGTGTGTGTGTCTGTGTGTATGTGTACATGTATGTCTGTGTGTGTACTTTGTGTGTGTGTGTATGTGTGTCTGTATGTGTGTATCTGTGTGTGTATGTGTATGTTTGTGTATGTTTGTGTATGTGTGTGTGTGTGTGTGTGTGTGTGTGTGTGTGTGTGTGTGTGTGTGTGTGTGTGTGCGCGCGCGCGCCACTGCCATCTGGTGCGCAGAGGCAGGAGAGTTTGGCTGCTCTGCGGGACAGAGTTGTGGGAGCCCACTCACTTCTGTTCCTGCTTAGAGCAAGTGCTCAGGTGCTACTGTTTGGAACCAGGCTATGAAAGTTGTTGAATCCTCCCCCCACCGCGAGGGAGTGAGAGACTACAATCCCTGTGTAGATCTGCCCCTATCTGTATTGTTTCCATAGAAAATGCCACAGGGAAAGAGTGTGCAAATGTGGTGTCAGTCACACCCCCCCTCAGGCTGTTGTCTCATCAGCTGCTTATCCTGAAGTGTCCCAGAGATTGCTGCAAGTGGTGCTGTGCTCCTCCTGAGCACTACCTAAGCAGGGCCCAGAGCATCTCTGTCCATTTGTTCTCTCCTGGTGGATGTTTCTGGCACATGACAGACCAACACCTTCAAGGCCGAAAGAGTGTTGCCCAAATCCAGGGGTTTGGGAAAAAATGAAAAGTTTAGCATGGTAGATATATTGGGCTACATTCAGGGATAAATATTACCTGGTCAGTAGTAGCTGTAATTATCCATTATGGACATTAGTGGTCAGAAACTGATGAAAGTCAACTAAAATCTCAAAAAAATGTTTAGGATCACTGCCACAGTGCCCCAACCCCCTATCAGAAAGATAGCTCTGATTGCAGTACAGAGCAGGAGTTTTTTTCACCTGGAGCTGCTGTGCTCCCTGGGGATTTATTGGGACAATTAAGATGACTTATTCATATGTCTCAGTCTATGGATTTGCACCTTTTCATGCTATTTTTCCATCAAAGTCAGGTTTCATACATTTCTGAATCTCAGTTTAAAACTAGTGACCATCAAATGTGAGCAGTCACTTCTATTTCAGAATTTTCTCCCAGTGAGATTGGTGTGAGTTTTGCCAATTGGAACACAATGATATCAAGTGCTTTGGAATGATTGTTGGGTGGCCTTCTCAGCTATATTTCACAAATAAATGACTTTTCTCTGTAAGAATGAGGCTGTTTTAGCTATGCATCAAATTCCAAGAGTTCAGTCTCATGGTTTTGAAAACTTTAGCTTGGTAACACAATGGAAAAAGTTCTGTAGCCCTGATTTCTGCTGAAGGAGAGAAATTAGGACAAAATTACCACCTTGTTGTGGTTCCACCTCTGAATTCTTTAAACTTGTCTATTTAAGCCTGTTTAAACAGTGCCTGAACCATCTCATATGGATTAGTCTAATAAAAAAAACCCCTCAAGTATATATATGAAGTTTCACATCATTTATTCCTAGGGGATAATTTCAAGTTTTTATCTTAACTGCTACACAAGGGAGGTAGGCTAACACCTAAATCTTAAACTGTGATTCTTTTCCAGGTATTAAAAAAAAAAAATAATAATTGTAGGGGCTGACAAAGATTTCTCTATCAATTCTGTGCCATTTGCAAGCAGAATGTAATCTCTGTTCTAGTCAGCAGCCACAGGAGCTCAGCTGGGGCCCTGAATGTCAAGCCGAGAGTTTTTTTCTGCCATAATAAAGGTCCTGCAGGCTAAACTGCTGCTAGCTCATCAGTGACGCTTCTGAAATCTCCTTGATGGGTTTACACAAATGTAAAGATTCCTCCTCAGCGGTGCTGCTGATGGTGTACAACGAAGGTGTTCTTCAGTCACATTCGCCCTGCTGTCTCTCCTGTGTGTTTGCACTTATGAGTGTATTTATGAGGACATCTACACGGATATACACAGATAAATGAAATATAGGCATACAGGCAGGACAGATACCTATTTGTGCGTGTATTTGATATTCTGCTGGGACTTGAAGTGGAAAGAGCAAGAAAAAGCTACTGAAAATTTACTTTAAAAGCCTGTGGCTGTGGCATCTTCACCTGATCAGAAGCTCTCAGGCACAGGGTGGGATTATTGGGGTACAGGGCCAGGAATTGGATGCAAAGATCCCAATGGGTCCCTTCCAAATCAGCACATTCTATGATTCTTAGATAAGCACTATTTTCCCCAACAAATAATTATAAAAATGAATTAGTATGCTAATTCTTAAAACACAGTCCCTGCTTGTTTAGCCTTTATTTCATTCACTTTGAAATGATCCACTGTAGCCTTTCCCCTTTTTAAAGATTTGTCGCTAAACTATGGCACTCAAGTAGGTGGTTAAGCCAATACTTCCTTTTCCTCAGCCACACACAGTGGGAAGAGGCAGCATATCATGTTTTCAGGAGACTCTTGCCAGAATGTTTTCCTGGGATTATCATCACATCTCAAGGATTATGTCCATATAAAACATAGATTTCCCAACAATACAGGTTCCTTGGAAAGAAAATTTTGTTTTCTTTAATTAACTTATTTTGAATGAATAAAGGAGTCCACTGGGAAGGAGTCAGTTCTTAAAGAAAATACTCATTCTTGTAATTACCATGTTCCTGCTTCCTCTCTACCCTGCCAAAATTCATCATAAAGAAGAGGTGTGGTCATTAATTGCCTGCCAAGTGGCACAATTCATGTTCTGCAAATGCAGAATCTTCTAGGTGAAGTGATCCAGATGAGCTATAAAATATCCCTTTCTGTGTTTGAATACCAGTACAGAAACACACATGTGTGCTGAGATGACGTGTTGTGTTCATTTTTATTCACTTTTTTTTTAGAACACTTTGATTTTTCTTTCCTTCAAAGTACTTTTTAAAGGACTTAATTTCTGTGCAATAGAGCTCAAGGGCAAACACTCAGTAAATGCTAAATAAGGAATGCACTCATGGTTCTAAAAACATTTCACATTCTTCAAACTGATGTTAGTTGTATGCATTGACAGTAATCCTGTCTAATCCCTTCCACATGTATTATCTTTGTACACCTGCTTTCCTTGTCTCACTTATCAGTTTTGAATACTAAGAACCACAATTTGCAGGAAGGCAAAGCAGCAGAATAAAGCATCCATGCACTCACATCTTGCTATGCTGCAGTTTTGCATTGTAAAAATAAAACAGTTGTAGATTTTGGTCCTTGGAGTCAACATCTTCCATTAAGACATTTTTCCACCCTCCTGCCCCCCCAGCTGATGTCTGTCTGTGTTTGTGTTCCTTGGCAGACTGACTGAAGCACACAGAACAGCTGTGAAAGTCATCAGGAGAATGCAGTATTTTGTGGCCAGAACGAAATTTCAGGTAAGCAGCAGGATTAATTACAAGTGCATCTCGTGAGCTTGTGTGACATCAAAGGTGCTCTCAGAGTGGACTTGTGTTGGTGAGCATGGTTGTAATAAGTCAAAGGTATTCTTGAAGTTCTTGGGCTCACATCTTTCGTGGATTTTTTAATGGTGTAGGCAAAATTATCAGTGATGCGTGGATGTAGTATGCTACAAACCCCTGACTGTGGAGGCAGCATTGTTATTTTTTACTTCTCTTTTATTGCACTTGTTTTTGATGTTCTGTTTGTTTAACTATACTGACCAATACTTCTCCATCCACTGGCAGAAGTGAAGAAAACACTGGTGTTGGGGTGAATGAAACCTATGTCAGGTGTTTGCAAAAATACTGATCATAACAAGAATGTTATCAGTCATCTCATCAATTAGGAAATGTTCAGTCCTGTGCTGCATAAGGCTGACTGATCAATAGCTCTCACTGACCAGTACTGTGGGCGCAAAGTTGCTTTCACAGGTGTGACCCACATTTATAAATGACTTTCGTAGAAAGGGACCTCATAGGCCATATTTTATAAAATTGTGAAAATTTCAATTTTCACCTGAAAATTCTGGAAATTTGCTGTCTTTATGAAGCGTTCAGTTAATTTTCTCAATCAGGTTATAAAGTGCTCAAACTAAATGTGCGGCATTGAAAATACTGTTTCATTTTGCCTGCTTAGTGAGACTAATTATGATAACACTTGTTTGGAATGTGATCCTGATATCATCATTCTCATCATCCATGGTCTGGAAATGCCATGGAAATGAAAAAATAACTTCTGGACTAATTTTCAAAGCCCTCATTATTTTCATCTCAATGTTCATCCTTTTTTTGTCCAAGAGGCTCCACAGCAAGTTAATGGCCTTTCATAATCCTTCTGAAGAGGTTTTAAAAAAATAAATCAAAAAGCTTAATTTCAGGGAAGTTTAATTAGAGCTGAGCACTTAAGTGCAAGGGATAGAAGCTTGAGATGAGATTCCAGGACTCAGAAGACTCTAAATTAGGGCAGATAGAACATCTTATATATCTCCTAATCTCATGCAGATGTGTATCTTCAGATAACCCTACCACTTGAAAGAAGACTAGGAGAAGTCCATTTGTTAAACTCAGAAAAATGGGAGAACAGGATTATACTGTAAATATACCAGAGAGATAAACACTATGGGAAATTTCAGAAGAAAAAAAAAAAGAAAATAGAGATGCCAGTTCAGTAAAACAAAATCAGTTTATAAATGAGTTAGGTTAAATATTAGAATATTTCAAACCACCAGAGACCTAATGTTCTGGAGCTATCAGACAGTAGCAGTCATGCCAAACCTTAAAAACAGAATTTCATCAATCTATGGAGAGAATTCTGTGACTCAGTGACAAGGAAGAAGAAGAAAGAATAATTTTTTGTTTCTTCCTTTCTTGGGGCCATGAAATACAGTTTATAGGACTCTACATACTAATTAGATTTTGGAAGTTCAAAGCGGTGTAATATTATTTACTTTTGCATGTGAAATGTGGAATACAGAGCTCAAATGGCCAGGATTTGGGATTATGAACAGAAAGAAAGTCAAAGGAGTTGTTCAAGTGCTGCATTTAGCACACTTCTCTGGAAGCCCATTACCTCCTGACTTCAGTTGTATTGTTCTAGCATTTCCTAATAAAAACATGACAGGGGATTGTGCCAAAGTTTGGCAAGACATAAGATGACCAGATCCAAAGATTTATGGAGAAAGAGGAGGGGGAAATGGTGAAAGTTGGAGGGATACTTTTACTCAGTTTCAGAGAGGACTCAGGCAGATTGCAGCGTCCAGCACTTTGCAACTGTAGGATTCAGAACTGTTGATTTGGTAAAAGGGATAACAGACATTTTCCCTCTCTTTTGAGAGGGAAAAGAAATTTCACTGGGAGTGAGTAGAATTAATCATTCACATAGTAGCCCATGGGGGAGAGGGGAGGGGAAGACTCCCCGGCACATCTAAACTCTGTGACATGCATGGTGTTTACATAGAGAGTGTCCAAAAGAAAAGACACAAGATTTAGCCAAAATGCTGTCCAGGCACCCCCACTAGTCCATCTAAAGAGTGACACTGGCATTAGTTCTTGGGGTGAAAACAATAGGCTGCTTTTCTGGCCAGAAACAGTGATGTGTCAGCATCTGCAAAATGTGGAGCTGGAGAAGGGGGAGAAAAAACAAACAACCAAAAACCAAATGATAAGCTGAAAGCTGAAACCTCCCTCCCCACGAAGCCCCTGGTCCCAAATGCACTCAAATGTACACACACACACCTCCAAAGCCATAACTCTTCTGAAAGTGTTGGTGAAGGTAAGTGCTGAGTACAGGGAAGGCATTTTGTCACGAAGAGCTCTTGCTTCTTCATTCATCTCACAGGATTTGTTTCCATTCCAGTTCCAGGCTTTCATTTCAAATTTCTAGGATTGTGTGGCTGCCTTCCAAGCATGACTCCAGCACATACTGTAGGTGTTCAATGCATGTGTGCAGTGGTGCATGCTAATGGCTCTGGCTGAGCCACTCTGTGTCAGAGTGCAAACAGACAACAAGATGACTAATGAGCTGTTTTCAGTAATTTCCAATTACTAGATTTGAAGTTTACCTTTGCTTTTTTTCATCCCCTCCCTTCTTTTTTGAGTCAGAGCCAAATACAGAGACATCTTGTCCCACATTTCCCATAAGGGTTCTCAAAATGATGGTCTTTCAAAAAGACCATGATTTGTGTTTATACTTCCACACACACATTGATTTTACTTGCTAAAATTTCACTGTGCTGTACTTCTTATAACCGCATCACTTTATGCAAATTCTGTAGACTTGTTTCAAAATTTGGCCACAAGAGTTGCAACAAGAAACCAGAGTTTGGCATAAGCATCTGGATTTTCATTAGGATGGGAATATAGCTGGGTAGGTGGCAGTTTTCCAACTCTCCTGCATTTTTTTATCTGTCCTTTTTTAATTGAATTGCACCTTTTCTTCTGATCTTGAAGGTATCATGAAAGACAAAGGAGCACAAACAAAATCTATGTGCAGCAAACTCCTGACTTATGCAGAGTATCTGTCCTCCCTGTTCTTCAAGTAGCAATATTTCTGTCACCAGACATCATTGGTCTTCAGTGACATTTGATTCTGGGTCCAAGTGTTCTGAGTTGGGCCAGTCCCTAGGGTTCAGTCCCCTGACACTATGATTAACTCATAGCTTTGGAATGAGCCAGGAGATACTACACATGGGGGTCACAGATAGTTATCCATCTTGGGTTCATGCTTCCCAAATACACTGTGAAGGGCTAATATTTTGCTCAGTATGGAGCAACATGAAGACGTGACTCTAACTGACAGTAATGGGAATTATTTGGCTCCATCTCCACAAAAAATATTCACTCCCACAAAGGCTGCATATTTAGTTACTTTTTGCAACAACTGTTTCAAAATGGAAGGCAAATAGGCAGATAAAAAAATAGAATGAAGGCCTGTCTGAAATAGAAATCCCATTTGGCCAATACTCAGCTTTCAACGTGCTGCCTGCCTCCTTTCCCAGCAAGCTTGGAAGCCATACGAGGTCCGTGACGTGATTGAGCAGTACGCCCAAGGACACCTCAACACGATGGTTCGCATAAAAGAACTTCAAAGAAGGTGGGCCCTGTCTACCTCATGAAATACCTGATTTCTCTAGTGCCAGCTGGCTTTAGGAGAGAAGGATATTTAATGAACAGTAATTGTCCAAAATTGCAAGCACAACAGAGAGCACAATATCTGGAGGATTTAACTTGGAGCCATTTTTAACTCTTTTAATGACCAAGTTTACAGTTACCCTTTATTCTCCTCTCCTTTTCTTCCAAGTGGAATTAAAAGAAATGAAGGTGCATGCTGTGAAGTTTATGGTGCGATCCAAGCTTTTCTGTCCTCTTCTTAGGAAAGGAAAACTTTTCAAATAATGATTTACCGTTCTCTTTCCACTCTGTGGTTCTTCACAACTGAGAGAAATCTGTTTCACTTGTGCTTCACTATCTGGAACTTTTCCCTGCCCATATTCCTCCATGCACATGCTTTATCCAAGTTTGGGATTTGCAGCTGAAATATTTTGCCACAAAACTATTCTCTTCTGTTTCAGCACAAAGTGCTTTTTTTCTTTTAAAATTAATGCTGTGGACTGGGACATCAGAATGAACTCCCCTGGCCCTTAAATGAAAAAAAAAAAAAATCCTATTGAATGGAATCTACTGTGTCAATATATATAGATATTAAATCTGCCTGCATGAAGCTCTAGGAATAGTTGCAAATGTTATTAAGAAGTCTTTCTGTTTGTAGTCTTTGTTATTAGATGACATAGGTCATGGGAGAACTATGTTTTAGTTACAGCTTGAAAGTCTGAGAAATATTAGTACTCATGAAAATAACAATAATAAGGTTTGATTTTGGAGGAAAAACTTAAAGAACTAAACTGCTGACTGTGTGTGCAGAAAGTCATTCTAATCTCATGTTTTTGCTTGTTTTGGTTTGGGTTTAGAGCTACTGTAAATTCTCATGTAAATTATTCTCCCATGCTTAGCAACAGAGTTTAAGTTGCTTGGTAATTGCTCTGCCAGTAATTTTCTGTTTGCTTTTCAGGTTGGACCAATACTTGGGAAAGCCAGGTCTTTTCCTCCCAGGTATAGTGACTGCATTTTATGCAAAATTATTATCTTCATAACTTTGTGAAAATACCCTTGGCTACTGTAATGTGGATTTATAATCTAGCTAATTATACATTAATGTAATTCTGTTAATAAACCCTGGAATGCCCGTGTGAAGACAAATACATTTCATTCAGGTGGTAGTGGAGTAAATGGAAATTAAGAATAAATGATAAAATGTGTATTAGAACATGATGAGATGAAAACATCCTGAGGGAAATTCTTTTACAAAAATAGTCTTTCTAAATCTTTTCGGCTGGGATTACAATATATATTGATTCAATTTCAAAAGGTTTCTTCCTTCCTTAACTCATGTCCCATATCCCCAAGTGACTTGGAGCACAACTGAGGGTGGCAAAGTAATTTCAGAGCCTCTAAAAATGGCATTTTGTCAGTGGTTAATATTATCAGAGCAAGGAATATAATTTAAAACACATTTTCAACATCTGATTGCTGCAGAAGGCTCAGTAGTACAATCCTTTTTCCCTGTAGCTGGTTTTGAACCACAGGAAAAGAATCTGTCAGCTTGAATTCTTCTATAAATATTTATGTATGGGAATTCATTCCACAATGTGCAAGCTAAATTTATGGAAAACTGTCCCTTACCTCCAAGAATGTATTATTTTATTTCAAGTGTAGTATTACCAAGCTGGAACTACAATTTGTTCTTGAAAAGACCAGTGTTAGAAGAACTTTTTATCAAGAAGTTTCTAGTTTCGAAGGAGGTGAATAACTAGAAGCTTGTTGTGAAATACTGTTCTGAGAGGTTCAAGAAGCTGAAGATGTTCAGGAAGTGTCATGGGGTGACTTTACCTTTAAGATAGTTTTGAGAGCTAAGGAAGTTGAAGCTGCTGGTGACTGATGGGAGTATTTTCTCCTGACCAATTATCAGTAATTTCTGAGAATTGACAGCAGTTTTGACCATTGAAAAGTAGGATCAACCTGTGAACACCACCTTAAGACCTAAGCCTGGGAATTTCTTTGTCTCTTTGTTTCCTGGCTGTGAAAGGTAACTGAGCTTTAGCTGTCTTCCCGTCCCCTGCCCAGGCCATGCAGCCCGGGCAGGGGGGCTGGGCTGAGCCTGCCACGGCTCCCGGCCGGGAGATGGGGCCTGCAGGGGCTGGGCTCTGGCCAGGCCAGGCCCGTCCCTGGCTGGGCTGCAGGTTTTTTTTGCTGTGACTGAATTCACCAGAGACTGCCGAGTAAAGAAAGAAGAAAAGCTCTTGACTTGCAGCAGGCTGAGACAGTGACCACACTCTCCAGAGCAGCCATGAAGAATCTTCCATCGCAGACAGCTCCAGCCGCTGCTCCGGCAGAGATCACAGAACCATCTACAAAGCCTGGGCAAGATTTTAACCCTTTCATTATCCAGATGAGACTTGCAGATTAATCCTTTTATCCAGAGAGAGAAAAAAAGAGTAATTAACATATAAAGAGACTTTATATACTATCAGAGACAGTAAAGAAAAGAACTAAGCTTCAGGAAAGGTAGAAAATAAGGAGATGCCTTAGTAAGCTGGAATATTCTTTTGTTAAAGCTATGAAGATGGACAATAGTGTCCTGAAAAAACTCCTTTAATTCATGACAGAGTATATAGGGAGGAATGGAGTGTTCAAAGTTTGGATTTTGAGCAAAAGGTGGAGTAATTGTGATACAGTGAAGTGCTGGAACAGAGTGAGACAAAGTAGTAGTTGAAGATTTGAGGCCTTGAGAGCCAATGAGAAAACTGTTTCCAGGGAAGCTCACAGAAACAGATGAAGAGAACTTTTGCCTTTGAATAACTCATCCTTAAAAATGACATCCCTAGACTCATTGACCCATACACATCTCAGAGTGATGTGAAATGGGAGGAGAGAGCTGATGACAGGATTTCCGGGCAGCTGGCATCAGAAAAATAGAAAACTATAACAGAAATAGCTTTCTTGTAGAAAACTCCATAGATACGCAGACGAAGACTTCTGTTTCTCTACAAAGACTGATGAAAAGACTAGCAGAAACTAGGACTGTTTTAAACACTAAAGTTCCAAAGTTTCTTGTCTCTGTGTTTTCATGTGAACAAAGAAATGGTGGGTAGTAAGGGATAAAAAGGGTTTTCTGGAAGTTTATTCTGGTGTTCTTATTCTTGTAGTTTTGTTAATAAACTTTCTTTATTCCTTTTTAAGTTTTAAGCCTGTTTTGCTCTTGTTCTAATCCATATCTCACAGCAAAAAAAAAAAGTAAGTCTTTTAGTAATTTTTTAGTTACTGCTTTAAAATCACGACAGGAAGTTTGGTCTCACCAAATCTTGAGTCAAAGGAGTCGTAGAAACCATTGGGAGGGTCTTTGGTGGGCCTGTGGCTTTGAACAAGTGTTGGAAATAATCTAAAGTACCAAAGAGCAGACTGGAAAAGGTAGAATGGATGCAGAAGCTGGTGAGCTCAGTTAGGGGGTTGCAAGACCAAAACCAGAAGTTATTTGATCTAGTAGTTATTTTTCCTAAACCCTCCACAAATCCAAAAGTAAGATAAGTGGTTCCAGAGAAACGGTCTGCAGAACTAAACTTTGTTTGCAATTCCTCCTGGTGTTATCCAACCCACCTTTATTCCCAGGATTTTCCAAGTGGTGAACACTGAAGAGTGGGTGTGGTATTTGTCTGTTTGTACTGTCCTTTTCTAGAAAAAGGGTAATCCCTGAGTTTCCCTCAGAATGTGTGGCTTATTCTACACTGAACATAGATTTTTGATATAATACTTCTCCAGGCATTGCTAAAAACCTCATTTTTAACAATATGGGTGTTTCACCCAGACTGTGTTATTTTTGTACTGATGACAAGCAAAAAAGAAATGACAATGCAAAGAAAATTAAACTGCCAAGGAGAAAAACATGAAAAGAATTTTGCTTTCCAGCTCCTTTCATTTTTTCCGTTTTATTATAGTCCCATTCAAAGAATATTAAGGGCTGATTCCAAGCCCGATGAAATTAACGTGAATCTTTCCAGTGACCTCAGTGGGGTTTGGATTAGTATTTTTATTGAAACTCTGTTGTGGACTTTGATGATATTATATAAAAGTAACTGCAGACTGTCTATAGTATTATTACCTTTCAAAAGTTAATGATAGCATAAATGACCCAGAATCTGAATTCACTGGAAGCACTTATTGTTATTTTTCAAGTAAGTTTCTCCAAGATAAGAAAGCACTAAAACTGTGTTAAAACAAGATAAGGATATGAGAAGAGAATAAAAGCCATGCTGGGTCAGAGCAGTCCTGATTCCGATGGAGGCAAGAGCAAGGTTTGAGAAACGTGTAAAAACCTCCAACCTTCCTGTCAGCTTTCAGCCCATTGCACATCAAGCACTTCCTGACAAGGTTGCATTGTATTTACTGTCCAAAATGGTTTGTCCTCAATGAACTTGCCTAATTATCCCTTTAAACTTATAACATCTGCCATATTTTGTACAAAGAATTCTCATAATTCCACCTTCACATATGCATATCGTGAAGAATTCTCCCTTTTTGCTTGTTTTGGTCTTAGCATCTCCTCCCTTTCTTTGAAATTCCTACAAGCAGGAGTGAATGTAAAAACACTAAGATAATGAATCAATTTTCCAAGGACCTGGATGCTACTTTTATGAATATATTCAGAAGACTCTGAGTGGGTTTTAATGGAACCCTGCCCCAGTGTTCCAGGGGACACAATTTTCTCAGATGAAACAGATTCCTATCATAGTAAACATGTGACTTCATAATGGAAGGTGTTGATGTAGAGGCAAAGAGCATATTAATTGAATTTATGGAATCAATGAAGTAGATACATACAGTGATACAAATGAGGAGTGTCTTACTTGACCTTCACTACACACACTGCTTTTGAATGCAGTTTTTGAGACTTATTATAGCTTTTCAGGGGCAAAGTTAAAGAATAATGCCAAGGTAAAACAAAAGGTCCAGTGTTTGGGTTCAGAAAAGTACAAAAAATCTGATGTTTATCTGCAGTTTATCTGAACCTCTTGGTTCTGCATGACACTGGTGGGAATGCCTGAAGAAAAGGGCTTTCTTACAAAATTTTGACAGTTCCATTATTTGCTTTTTTTTTTTCCATTAAGTGCCACTTAAGCTTTCTGATACTTTTGTCTTCCCATCTGTAAAGAAATTAGGTCACTGTATCTTTTAAAGTGTAATAAATATGCTCAGATTAATTTTTATCTTTTTAAGTCCATTAATATTTGAAATGAGAGACACCCATATTTCTGCAGGAACTGATTTATCCTGGTCCTGGAGATGAAAATATTTTGGCAGTTTACTTTTTAGGCTGTCCAAAGGAAATCACAAATGGCTATGCCTTACATTTTTTTAAATTTCTTCTACCAATCAGCTCTAAAAGAAAAGAGACTCCAATTAAAATTGTCATGACTGAGGCAACTTTGTTACTTGCTATTTTATGGGTGTAAAGGGGCAATCCTGACCTTTTTCAGCAGCGCACATAGTTTACAAACTCAAGAATCCAGATCTTGCCATAAGCTCATCAAAATTATCCCTACGTGGAGCTTTGTCAGAACTGAAGCAAGCACAGGTCCAGAAGGCTGTATTTGCACCGAGTTAGCCAAAAGAAGGCAGTGGTGTCTCCTGGGCTGTTCTGCTTTCTGAGACACCATTTACAAAGGTTTTGAGATGTCTCCAGCAACCTGGAATATCGGGTCAAATTCCTCATTTATTGCTTGAAAGGAATTGATGGCTTTCAGATAAATTTGAATATATTTGAATTAGGTCCCCTCTAGCTGTGTAAAAATCAAGGAAGGACTCTTGCTCTATAAAGCAGTGTCGTTCCAGCTTTTACCATTTTCAGACATCTCTCTGCAATTCATTCACTTTTCTAAAGGTCCTCATAAATACTTTTCCCTAACCAAAGGAAAGAAATTGATTTTCTTTAAAGTTTAGTATATTCTTATGAGATGGAATAGACTAACGGTCTGAAAAAATAAGATTATGGTGCCATTCTTCCTTTGATTTGCTTTCTTCCTCCTGCTTATATCAGTATTGTTATTTATATGATGTGCTTCCATCTGGGGAAAGAGTTATCATCTCTTGAACTGGTGTGAAGCAAACCTAAAAGTGTGTGTGGTTCTTGGTTGGTTTTTTGTTTTGTTTTTTTTTTACAAGAGTTGTATCTTGTTCTTTACTATGTAAATAGATGGGCCAGCTTTGTGAAAATATTAGGAAATTAATACAGGATTGTGTTGCTTTCAAAGTAGAATAGTATGTATACTTGGGAAGGCAAAGTCTTCCAGGGAAGAAATGTCCATATTAATAAACATATATAATTATTATTAATCTATATTAACAACTATTCAGTCTCCTGAATTAGAATGCCTATTGCTTATTTGCTAGTGTTTTCTCTGATTCAAATCTTAAGTATATAAATAATGGGTCTGTATCATACCAACCATGTGATACAAGATGTTTTCAATATTTTTTTTATTTCTGAGTTAAAATTTTCCCACATATATTTTCATCCAGTTATAAATAATTGTGTTTCCTTTCATCATGCCATGTATGATCATGTATGATTCTTTGTGCCTTTCCCATAAGTGTAACAGGATCCCTCAGCTGCTCTTCGTTTTAGTACACCCCAACAACGCAAAGAGTAAAAACTCATGAGTAAAAGAAAGTTATTTTGGATTAAAAAGCAAAGACTGGAGAAATTTAGACATTTCAGATTTATAGTTGGCCATGCAGTCTTTTAAACTCTATAAAAACAATCAATCTAAGATGTAGGAAGAATAAAATCATCTATCTAGAAATAACTTGAGAGAGAAACGTAAACATGAGATAGAAATCACACCTACTGGAGCAACTTTATCTGAACTTGTGATCCCACTCCTTACCCAAGTGTTTGGTGGATTGTGCACATGCCACATTTGCTTTTAAAGATGGTCTCTGTAAGAAGGGAGTGCTTGTAAATTAAGGCTGGATGCTGCTCCTCATGGAGGCTGACAGAAAACTGGGGAAGATCATGGCATTTTGTGACTTACATGGCCTGCATGCCAGCAGAGGGGTGCATGAGATGCAGTTCCCTCCATGTGCACCCTTCCTTCCACTTCTGATTTTCCACATCTTAGAGCAATGCCACATGCCACAATACAGCTTCTTATTGCTTATCTGCTCCCTATTTTCTTTTCTGTTCTGCACAGCTTTCAGGAATAATTAAAATAGGAAACACTACTAGCTTAGTTTGGGATGTCTTGGTGATTATCTGAAGGATGGAATTAGAGCTGGTGAGGGAATGATTATGTAATTATTTTAGAAAAGAAAAAGCTTTTTGAAGTATTTCTTCAGATTTAGGGGACTTTTTGGGGGTTAGACCTAAACAAAACCACCACCTGCCCACTGCTGTTCAAACCATATCCCAATGTAGAAATCCTTAAAGTAATGCTTTTTTTATATATATACTTTGAAAGATGTGTCTACAGATTTACTAACTGGAAAATAGACAGCAGAGCCAATTATTTCATTTTAGGCAGAGATGAACACAGAGGTAAAGTTGAGCTTCAGCCACTTACATTTTAAGAAGTTTCTGAGGCTGTGAATGATGAACAGTGCACATGTATGAGCCAAGCTGTGTCATTTACTGTTCCACATTTTCTTTCCACATTTTCTTTCCTGTCTATTTGCTCCTGCAGGTTTTCTGGGGAAGCACTTCTTTTTTCTAAGCCTGCAAAGAGCTGCCAAAGGTGCAGGACATTTTAAAGTTTCTGGGTGGTGTGTGGAGGAGAAGGAAAGCACAAAGTGCTCTTGTCAGCATTGCTTTTGCTAGTCTTCCCCTGGGGTTGTGGTGCATGCAGCACAAGTTACCTTGAGGTGAACTTTGCTGCAAACAGATCACTAAACATATCCCATTAGCAAATATAAATGGTGAAGCAAGAACAACTCCCTGAGAAATCCAGGAACGTGATGAGCATACACAGGCATTCATTGTGAACTCTGGTGTGAATTCATATCTCAGCCTACCTTCCTTCATATCTCAGCCTACCTTCCTCCATATCTCAGCCTTGCTCAAGTGGCCACACACCACCCTAAGCAAAATTGACTTGGATAGCTTTAAAAGCCAGACCTTAATCACTCATGTAAATGGAGCAATATACAAAAAAATCCAGGAGTAATTACTCCAGGTATTGGAAATATACTTCAATAGAGAAAACCATCCAACTTCCATTGGCATCAGGTTGTAAGTTATTTCAGTATTGGGCTGTGTTTTTTCACTTGTGAATGTTGTCTTCCAACTCAGAATAAGTGTGGGTTTGTGTTTCATTCCCTGTGCAACAACACCCTCAAAATATGGCATTCCTTAGCAATAGATCCTGTGAACAGAAAGGATAGACCCTATTTCCACAGTTTTCACTCTTGGCGTTGCACCATTTGCAGTGGGATGTGTAACTGGGCTTTTACTAATCAGGCCTCATAAACAATAGGAGGGAAAATTAGGATGCAAAAGTTTTTCCCAGTGTCACTCCTTTTCAGAGAGGAGATGGATGGGTGGATGGATGGATGGATGGATGGATGGATGGATGGATGGATGGATGGATTTATAGAGAGATGGATAAATCTGTCACTCCAGCCCATGAACCCCTGGACAGTGTTGCCTCCTGAACCTGCAACCTCAGTTGAAAACTATTCTGATTTCTTTATGTATAGCAAGTTTACCTTGCTCAAGCCAGAGATACTCAAAATTGCAGGTGTTCCCAGGTACCCTGCCCATTTCATCTGACTACATATAGTTCACTGAGATAATTAAACAACAAAACAGTGTTACTCCAGACTCCATCTATAGCCCTTCATGTTCACAGACTACGTCTACCAAGGTCCAAGTTGCCCTTTAGATTAACTTAATCTTGTCAGTCTGACAAACTAATTCCCTTCTCTCCAGCTACTCTCTTCCATTTCTGTTTCATTCTTTCTTGATATGTTCATGACTTTTATGTTACCATACTATTACCAGTTGTTTTTTGTTTTGTTTTGTTTTTTCTTTAAATACCATAGGTATAATTCATAGTTTGAATTTATTATCCACTAATGAATGTCCCATTTTTATTCTTCTTTCTTTAGAAAAAGGGGTAGACAAAGGATACTACAGTATAGGAGCCAGACTGATCCGGCTGGAGGATAAGGTAAGTGCATGAAAGCTTGCTTCTTTTTTTTTCTGAGCAATGATATCTGATCTAGAGACCTGCAAAATAGTATCTTGGCATGATTTACTTTAGAATTACAGGGCTACATAATAATGAATAATATCCTAATTTTTGTGAGGGAGTTGATGAAGTATCATGTGCATGTTGTTCAGCATTAACTATTTGCCTGCTATGCAGTCTTTGTTCTTGATTGTAAAAGGAGCTGCTTTCATGTTGAAGTCAAACCACACACCTTGTATACAAGTGCTGTGAACTGGCTGGTGTTTGTCACACAAGAATTAGTGAATTAAACAGAAATGTTAGTGACAGGAATCTTTGTGAATAGCAACAGTTGACATCTCAGTTACAAATCCTGACATTCTTTAATGTTTACTGCATTTTTTTCCCCCTGTGTAATTTGCACATTTTCTGCCCCTCCCTCACTGTCTTGTCTCTAGGAATTTGTTCATCTTTGATATTAATTAGAGTTACTTAGCTGTGTGCCCACAGGCCAAAGCTCAGTGAGGCTCTATTGTCTTAGATCTCTTTCAAACATCCTCCAGAGCTTTTTCCACTCAAGTGATAACAAAAATACGAGTTTGCTCAAAACTCAGACTCTATTTCTCTAACAGTGTTTTGGTCAGCTCTCCTACCAGCCTCTAAAAGTTGATGTCCCTCCAGCAGGGTTCTTTGTGTGGGCAGGAGCAGCACAATGGCTTTGCTAGGGGATTGTGATGTTGGTGAGACAAAAGTCCATTTGAATTTGGCATATCCACTGCCTATTTGTATACTTGTCTCACTCAAATTTGTCAGGCAAATTGTCTTTTCACTTTTTTCTGGGGAAGTGAGAGAAGAAGGAAAGAGGAAGGAAACTTCTCATAATTCTTAAGAACTGTGCATCTTGCCAAAAAGCAGAAATTGAAATTAAACTAATACAATCTTTTGCCTAATTTTTAATGATCATTGCTAGGACAACATTGGAAATAAATGACACTGCACTGTCAAAGGACAGATTTTCCTTGATTATTAGCTTTCTTGTTGAGTGTCAGAGAATCAGCCTCACAGAAAAAGACATTATTTGAGCTAATTTTTAAAGTGGATTGGTCCCTTGTGCAGTCACAGCCATTCAAAGTGAAAATGGCTTTCATTCAGATTGCCTTACTCACTTTGAAAGAGATAAATTGCTTTCTGGCCTCTGTAGTAAATTCATACCATGTCTTTATTCAGATTTCTTGAATGTGCATATAAAGAGAATCTCCCAATACAGATTGAAAATTTAGCAACATAAGTATCTGTGATAACAGCTGGAGTGCTTTGAGTAAGAAATACTGCTGGTATTGTAAATACTTCTGGAAGCAGAAGTTCATAGTCTCCTGACTGCTCCATATTTATGAAGAGAGGTGAGAAGGTTTTTAGTGTGTTTGACCTTGGTCCAGCTTTAGCACAATGTGCTGTGGATTTCATCAATTTTATTTCAAAGCCTTACTTAAAGTGCTGCAGAGGCATCTTGGTATAAGAAGGGGAATGTTACAGGAGATGTAGGAAGTGCTGCAGTGACTGATCACTGTTGCAGATACCTGCTTGTGTTCTGCCTTTAAATTAGGTGTGATCTAAATAAAGTCAGTGCAAACTCAAGCCATTAGTGGGCAAGACCAAGCTGCTCTTTTGTTTGAAGAGTTAAACTTTAAATTTTGCATGGGAACTGGTGATTTCCCACTCTCTCTACTTATTCTTGTGGAGAAAACACGTGGAAAAGAATGTGTCAAGTTATTCTCATGAGTCAATCATTGCAGCTTCCTTTTTGTTCTCAGACCAAACTGCAAATGTAAAATAAATGTCAGATTCAGAGGGAACCCAGGGCATTTGATCTTGCAGTTCAAATTATCATTCTTTCAGGTGTACAAGGCTACAATCTCACATCTCTGCTAAAAAAGTAGACGTGGAACAGAAAAAGGGCAAATATTTGTTGTGTTGGTTTGCTTCAGGTTTTGGTGGCATAAGTTTGGGGTCCTCAGTTTGTTTGAGGTTCTTTTTGTATTTGCATATTTTTGGCACATCAGGCTAAAATACACATTTACATAATGAATACACAGTTAAGCTTCCCAGCTATCTCTGTTTTAATGGGACAGTAGAAACTACTATAACCTGCTGTCAAACTGCTTCCCCTAATTTTCCCACATCTCATGGGCTCTCCTTCTCTAATAGTGCACTGTAGCACATAGCAGTAGCTGCTATGTGCCCAAATGTGAAACAATATATTGTGAAACAATATAATAACAATATAACAAAAGAAGGACAAGCTGAGTTTCAACCTCTGAGGAAAATAAATGAAGAAGGGCACGTCTGACATCAGGCTCCAGATGGTCGTGGAAAATGATCTTCCTCTTGGAACTAAAAAACCTTTGGAATCAACTCCTTTGCCCTGGAGAAATTATTTTAACATTCAGTCACCCAGTCTAGTGATGGCAGGCTCTCAAAAGAGTGACACATCTGATAAAAGAACACAGTTTTGGATAAAGGCCAGTTGGTGCAGACTGATAAAAAAGCAGTGTGGATTTCAGAATTTTATCTGCCTAAATGAGTTGTATCAATAAGCAATGAGGACACCTCTGGTCCAGAATGATCTTCCCCACCAGCATTTTGGAGCTAATTTGTTTTATCTGTCTCTCCAGAAGCGAATCAGAGTGTAACAAACCCGTTGAGAGCTGTGTGTTGTTCTGCATAAAGCCATAAGTCTTTTTGCAAAGTGAGGGAGAGAGAAGCACACATTTCTGATGATTAACTCCATTCCCTGGAGAGGTTTGCTGTTATTTCATTTAAAACATTACATTTGCTGTACAGAAAGGCAGAGGTGAAGATCTCTGAAGGGGTTTCTTGGTGATAGGTAGAAACTTTGAGGCAAAAATATTTCAAAGACACAAAGAAAATAGCCTTTCATTCATGTGGCATGAGAGCACTGCCTGTAGGCTCTCTTGTGTGACCAAACAGGTTCCTTCTGAAAGTTTGAAGTAGCAGGGAAGAGGTAAGAACCAGTTTGTGGAGGATAAAGTGCCATGCAACTCCAGCAGAAAGCATAAAAAAAAATCTACTCCTTTTTGCCTTTAAGCATTGCACAGCTGACTAGAAACAGGTAAAATGCATGGTGGCAGCTCTCAGGCAAAAAAATCCAATATCCCTTTTGGCAACACCAACACTGTGCAAGGCTTCACTCCTCTCACTGACATGGCATATTGCACAGTGTGAGTTTGCCTGGAATACTTTTCAACCTGTTTTTACTTGAGTAGGGCATAAAATTCTTATTTTGTTGTGGCCAACGTAATAAGCTAGTGTGGTTCTTTTCACAAAAAAACCCACAGAGATGTTTGGAGAAAGTATGGGGCTCCCTTCCCAACACGTGCTGTGTGCCATTTGGCTGACCCCTCCTTCAGTTCCATGGCAGGGTTTAATTTTATATTGTGGTATGTAGCCATTGACAGATCCTTTTGAAATGTATTAAGAGGGAGACTGGTTCCAAGATGATGTTCTAGAGCTGGCATTAGTTTCTTTTCAAAATTGTAAACTAATGCTTCTTTATGATGAAATGAATATTCTTTCTTTTCCTTTTATTTTCAAAATTAGAAACAAAAATCATGGTATGTTATGTCAAACTGCACGGCAACCTATAAATAAAAACAGGAGAGAAAAGAATCTGCAAATGAAAGGTTAGAAAGGACAGCTGTGTTGTCTTTGAAAAAGAAATCTATTAGGTATTTTTATAATTATATGGCAGTCTTTTTTATGTGGTATTTACAGTTATGATTTACATCCATATTACCATAACTGTTTCCATACTTATAGACAACATGTGATAATGCTGAGAGCCAAAAGCAACCATTTGGTAGCATTTAAAAAATGTAGGAACACTAAGAGAAAACAGGGCAGTAAAGCAGAACCCTTCTGAGTCTTATCCATCTGAGTAATGTGAGCCAGGACAAAAATGTCATCCAACATAAACAAATGTAGAGCTTGGATTGTGGCAGTAAACTCTCTCTTTACCAATTTAAACACTCATTTTTTAGTTGGGAGGTTAAAAGATGGGCTCAGAGAAGGGTGGTAACAATGGAGAGATGGATGTTGGTGAAACTAATTCCTGTTGTGATTACATCAGGAGTCATTAAATAGTAAATTATTTATCATGGCAGTGCAGTACCAGTGTGAAGAGCTGGTAAGAATTTCCATTCTAAACCCCTAATTTGTGAGCAGGATGATGGGCATAACTGAAATGCATTTTAAAAAAAAAATAAAAAAGGAACAAAAAAGAAAAACAAAAGCTGAAAATTGGTGCACAGTGAGTTGGTTGCAATATGAGCATGCTATACTTTTGAGGTTTCAAGAATATGTCTGAAATAAAACTCTTTGTCAACCAAACCATGTTTTGGTACCAAGGTGTTCATGGGTTGTTTTCCCCTAGTTCCTTAAAAATGGAGTCATTCCATAACAGAAAACTTTTCAGCAGGCTGCTTGCAAAAGGATGTTGTGTGGATTTTCTTAGGTCAAAGTCTTATCTCATTTACTCTGAAGCAGTTCAGCATAAATCCATTGACTCTGTGCCATAAGCATAATGTCATTAAACTTTTATTTTTAATCTGTTGCTGAATTAAAACAAAACTAACAAAAAATTAAAGTTCTGATGCCTCAAGCCAAATTGTGCTTCCATTTATGCTAGTGAACTTACTCAGGATTTATGCAGGTGTAAATGGCAGCAAATATTTTAAATGGCTTTAACAAAATTCCAGCTCCTGTGTTCACACCCTGCTCGTCAAGAGCAAATTGACAAGAGATGAGGTGAAAGCAGAAATAGGGACTCAAACATTTCAGAATGACTCTGAGTGAAATAATGTTTTTCACCTGTTATGACTATGGGAATCTTTGTGGTATGCTGGGTATTGTAGAACTGAAATTGTGCTCTTGTACTGGAACATCAAGATAGGTTTTAAATTTGCAAACCAAGTAATGAAAATTTAACTGCTTAGATTTCAACCACAGAACTTTTCTAGTCTGCTACTGACTCCTTGGTGCAGAGAGGAACTATTTCAGTCCTGAATTCTTCTCACTGTCTGGGATGGGTTTATGATGCTCAGATAAACCTTGTTCAATAAAGTTGAGTGAGAAAGGCTGGGTTTGAGCTGCCTGGTTTTCATGGTAATTTCTGGTGGATCAGGAAAAATAAGAGCTAATTCTGATACCCTTTCAAGTAAGAGAAGAGACAGGTCATATATTCTGAGGCATAATGGAAAGAGTCCTCCCTCAATGCTTCCCTTATGTTTTTTGTTGTGGAGCTTTATCATATATGGTACTTGGTAGCACCCTCCTGTTATTAAGGTTCTACACCACTTTCCATTACAGAGCTCTATTTTCAGTTCCTTCCATCTTTGTCAAACTCCAGCCATCTGGGCTAAAATTCTTGGAGGTAGATGTCACCTTGAGCTGAGATCCTTTGGAAAATTTGTATGTCAGATTGGGTCATCTTTTCTATATTACAGTAACCTGACCCACTGTACGGATTTTCCCAAAAGTAAACATAAAAACACTGATGGAAAACACTTGAGCTTCTTCTAAATTTGAGCAAGAAAATCGGACAGAATTGCCAGTCTTGGGTTCCAGATGCCTGATCCAAAACTTAGTGAACTCATCAGGAAGCTTTCACATGGATCAGGCCCTGATTTTTAATGGGTGAGGGAACAGAGAGTTTTGCATAGTGAATGTTTGCCAGGACACAATTCACCACCATAAATCAAACATTAAAGAATTCCAAAGCCCAGTAAATGAGCAGGCAGATGGCAGTGTCTGCTCCCCAGGGATTGCACTTACTGGGATCCAGCCCCAACAGTTTGATCTCATTTAGACCAGTCTCAAGGATTGCTCTGATTAGGCACTTTCTTCTCTGCTCTCTTGGCTGAAACTTCACTGATGGGAGAAAACTCCTCCATCCAACACTGTCCAGGACACCTTGGAGTGTGCAGGGCAGGGGTTTTACAGCCAGATGTGGCAGAGCAGCTGGAATCAGCTGGATTCAAAGCTTCCCTTTAGTAAGAAAAACAGAGAGTCACTTGCAGAAGAAGACCAAATGCTCCTGGAGAAGAGCACGTGGAGTAACTGTGAGCTCCGAGGGAGAGAGAAACACCAGAGTGACTTAGGGCTGCTGGAAATACCACATCCTTTGGAAGGGAGCTGTTAGAACACTGGGAATCTAATCCATATTGATGCACCCAGCTGTTTAACCTGCAGTGAAAAGGTCCTGGAAGTAGCAGAGCTGATGGAAAAGGCTGTGGATGAGGAGCCCTGTCCATGCCTTCCTGTTCTCCATCTAAACCTTCCCAGCATCACAGCTGGCTTTAATCAACACAGAGGAAAGGATTCTGAGCTTGGAGATGGTGATTTCCCATAAGTTTTAGAGAAATCAGTGCCTGGGTAGAGGACAGACACTCAGCAGGGGGAAATCCCCCTGCTCCCAGAACAGTCTGCAGTGTGAGTGTGGCTCATCTCAGGTGCCATAAAGTCCAGCAACAAATGGAAAGGAGTCACAGCTCTGCTGTTTCTGTTGCTTATGATGCAATAAAGTAATCTATTTACTATTTCTGGGTGAAAAAGAAATATTTTTAGAGTACTTTTGAGATTTTAACCTTTTTTTCTTATAAAAAGTCACATCCTCCCATAAAGAGCTTTGACCTGAACGACCAAAGAATAACAGACATCAGATCACCTCTAAATATTTTTCTTCTTTTTTTTTTGTAATTTCTAATAGGTTATTCTAAATAAATATAATGTTCTACATGATCCTGGGCCCCAAATCAACATACCTTTAATTACCAATGTGAAAATGGAGTATTTTAACAATCCTCTTAAAAAAATTTTAAAAAGTGTAAATTCATTAAGCCTGCCTTTTCTTATAAGCAGTGTTTTAAAAAATGATTTTCTGATGGAAAAATAAGACATTTGAACACTTTCTGCAGCCTCCAATTGTTGTAGATGTTAAGCAATTTAATTTAGAAAGCTTTTTTCAAAAATATATTCTGTAGCTTCTCTTTGTTGGTTATGCCTGTGCACTGCAAGTGCTGCCCTTCTTACATCCAGGTTGAGAATATTTTTTTTTAATGTTTCTCCATCTGAAAATGAAAATTTGTTTCCAATGGAACATTTTTTGAGAAAGTGTCACATTCATGTGTTTTAAATCATGCACTGAAGGAAAGTGATTCCAGTTTTCTACTTCAGAAGAGCTTTCTGAAAATGAGAATTGGGATGAAATATGCTTGATTTTCTGAGCATTTCAGTTGAACAGGTTTATTTCTAATTCATTTGTATGATTGAATTAAAGATGTTACAGCTTCAGAGAACAAAGATCAATTTTCTTATAGGAAAAAAATTATCTTCCTCAAGTATTTCTTACCTCCAAATTAAAAAAAAGCTGTTTCACCTACCACATTTTTCAATAATTTATAGGCAATTTTAATGCTATTTGAATGTCATGTAATATTGACCTCTAATTTCTCTTGATCAGGGAAAGTACAGTGAAAAAAAAACAAAACAGATTTGTATTATTCAATATAGTTCCAGATTAACACTTGGTCTTCTGTTTGATGCAAGAGCTGTGGTACTGAGTCAGAGCAAGCATCTGTTTAATCCTGGAGCTGCCCTGATATCAGCTGCGGGATGGACTAACTCAAGCCTAATTTGCTATTACTGGTCTCTGGGTGTTTGCAATGGATTATATGTAAGAAGCAGTATGAAGAATAGTGCTGTACAGGGCAAGTTACAAGATGACAGCATTCTGTGAAAGAAAAGTAAAATAAAAACCAGAAAAAATCTCACCAAGATAGTGCAGTAATGTGACATTCCCTGATGTATTGGCTGCATCTAGGGAAGAGAACTTTCACACAACAGAAAATTCATATAAAGGACTTCATATAAAGGCTCATGAGGTGAGGGAGAGAAAAACTCTTTTTTCCCCCTGTATTTACCACCAGCTTGTCCTTTTCAATGCATAGCTTTGAATTTTATGGAGCAGGAAAAAAACCAAGCAGGTGAATAATACATACTTCTACAGCATAATTACTCTTCCTACTAGTAAATAATGTAGATAAATTAAAATAATATTTTTCCTGTTGAGAAGTTTGGGTTTTCTGGGATGTGTGAATAAAGCACATGTTAACCAATGTCTGTTACACACTGCAGTCCTTTGAGACTAGGAGGAGTGGGTTTGAGCATGAGAATGAGAGGTGTGCAGAGTACCGCAGATCTCTTCTGATCATGTGGGGACAGTGCTTAGTTTATCGCAGACTTCATCCTCAAGTTTTGCATTTTTATCCAGTGTCAGAATATAACTAAATATTGTTAAATCACTGAGTACTTTACCCAGGGGTTTGTTCATGGCATTGTATTTGAAGAATTGTGCTTTTCTTCATTATGAGCAAGTGTTTTTCCCAGGCAAAAATGCCCATAAATTGTGTGCTGTCACAATAGACCAGAGCCAGCATTCTGAATTCTATGGCTGTGATGCCATAAAATGCCTTGGGAGCACGGGGTTGTTCAGCTTGCAGGGGACCTCAGGAGGTGGTGTAGTCACTGCAGCATCCACCGTCACTGCTGTGGGTCTAGCACATTGCTCCAGGAATGCTGGGCAAGCTGCAGATGGACAAACAAACACTACAGATGTCCAGACAGGCTGTCACAGAATCACAGAGTTATTTAGCTTGGAAAAAAACTCCAGGATCCTTGAGTCCAACCTGTGTCAGATCTTGTCAGAGGCACCAGAGCACTGAGTGCCATGTCCAGGACTTCTGGGACACCTCCAGGGATGGTGATTCCACCACCTCCCTGGGCAGCCTCTTCCAAGGCTTGACCACCCTTTCTATGAAGAAATTCTCTCTGATGTCCAACCCAAACCTCCCCTGGCACAACTTGAGCTGTTTCCTCTTGTCCAGTCCCTTGTTCCCTGGGAGCACAGCCTGACCCCTACCTGGCTGCACCCTCCTGTCAGGTAGCTGTAAATAGAGATAAGTCTCCACTGCTTGCTCTGGTTTAGGAGGTATCATCAAGGACCAAACATACAGGTCTATATTTGCTTCTGAGACCTGTAGCCTAGGGTTAAATGGCATATGCAGAACATAGAAGTGTATTGGGCCTCAGTGTTTTCAAAACCTGATAACTAGAAAAGCTGAAAATTCAGTCACATTTTCTCTTTTGAAGAACACTAACAAAAATAGGAGGCTATAACTGACTTTCAGAGGACTTTTTCAAGAAGTGAAGGATACAGCAAGGCATATAAAGCAACTTTAACAGGTGTGGAATACAGCCAAAACAGTGTAATGTGAAATGTGGGATAGTACAGGACTAGGCTGTTGCTGCCAGGTCAGTTGGTCAGCTGACCAGTTCTCCATCTGGATTCAGGATCTGGCTCACTCAGTTGACTTTCCTCTTCAGGAATAGAGATTGCAGAGATTATCAGCAATATTATTAGAAGTCTCCTACTATTCTGTGTGTTTCTTAAGGCTTACATATTTGGAGTCATGCAGTTATGGGACGTTAAAGAAACTCCCCAGTCAGACCACTCCTGGGACTCTGGCAGTGACATTCCCAAGATCAGAGACTTTCTGGGACTTCTGGGACTGAAGTCCCTTCCTTGGCTCCAGTGACAGACGGCTCTCTGCCTGGCTCCCTACACACGCCCCTCACATCACACCAGCTTTGCCATGACAGAGGTGGCACAGCCCCAGATGTCTCATTCCATAAGGCCATTTTCTCCTGGGGCAGTAACACAGAAATATCCCAAGCTGGTGCCTCCAAGCAAAGGAATCCCTTTTGGGATTTTACCCCATCACAGTCTCCCTGTGACCAGTCTTGGACTTCCTCCCAAGTCTTCAGCTCCTGCCCCCATCTCCGTGTCCATCCAGCTCGCTGGCACCACTGGTTTTCATCTCCCTTGTTGTCCAAAAGGTCGGCAGTTCCCGGTTGCTGCAGTGTCTCAGTGTCCATTCAGCTGTCTGGGTGTCACCTGCCTTTGTGCCCCTGGTTATCCCAAAGGTTGGCAGCTCATCCTTTTGTCCTGGGCTCCCACCCTGAGCTCAGCCTGTACTTCAATCTGCATTTAAATCTGTATCTCAAGCTGTATTTCCATCTGCAGCTTGTGAGCCCAGCTACCTGCACCAGATATGTTCCTCAACAGTGAGAATTCTTAAAATTGCTTACTTCTAGCCCTTGCTGTGGAGATACCATGAAAAACAGAAATGCTGAAGCCTCAATCTCCCAAAAGGAAGACGATGAACATGAAATGCAGAGCACGTATCTAAAATGTTAAGCTTTTTGCGGCATTTTAACTGTACTGACTGCAAGTAGCTGTTGCAGACTCTGGTTTATATTCCTACACACTGTCCCAGAGATGCAGAAAAAGCTGAAAGGCCAAGTCAGTGCTCGGAACTAGACCACACTGGCCTCTGCTCCCATAAACTTATTGTCTCCTTCCTGCCCTAGGGAAGTTTTGCAGTTCAGGTCTCTCCCGAGCTCTGCCATCAGGACATACCCTAGGAGGCAGCAGAAGCCCACATTCTTTCACAGCAGCTTAAAACACATCACCGTCTTTAACTTTCCTCCTCAGCCTTACCAGGAGCTGCCTGTTAATGTCAGATTTGTTACCGCCTTCCGAGGGCTGGGCAGCTTTGCACAACTTGTTGCTATAACGTATCTGCAGTTTCTGAAGCCACCAGCAGCAAGTCTTGCCTGTGACAGGCTGTGCCTGGAGCTCATACCAAGATTGAGTGGGTGCCATGCAGAGAGCATTTATACCTTTGTGCAGTGATCAGTTTGCCTCAGGATTTGCAGCCAAAGAGGAGAAATAGTTGCTTTCTCCACTCTGATTTCAAAGTCTTGTAGTGCCATAGAAAGAGGATGGTCCTTGATGAGTGCCCAGGAACTGAAGTCCAGAAGTCTTCTCCCAGCAGCACTTCACGTACCTGAAATTAGTCTGGGCAAGCCAGGTAGAAATCATTTTTCTAAGGGCAGGACTACATCCAAAGAGCATGCTCACCATAAAGCTAAATTTGTAAGTAGGATTACCATATAAATGAGATATCCATCTTCAGAAATGAAGGGCTGGATAGGCAAGGCCACAGTAGTGCCCTCAGGACATGCATTTCTGTGCCCCCTTGGCTCTGACCTCTCCATTCACCCTCATCATTAAATTAGTGGGCCACTGCCCCGGGGTAAAAGCATCAGTGCAGCATGGGGGAAGATGGCTGGGAGGTGAGGCCAGGATAGGGGGCAGGAGCAGGAGCTTGGGAAATGGTAGCTTGATAGAGGAGAAGGATGGAGGTGAAACAAGAAGTTGTTCTTGCTGGATGTGGAAGTGGCAAACAAATTTGATTTTCTTAGAGGATTTTGGAGTCTGAGCTCAGAATCTGCTTCAGACCAGGTGGCACTGGAATCTGGTCTTGCGGCCTTGCATGGCTGTGCCTTAGGCAGCATTTTTTTTGTATGTGTTAACTGGGTAAACATATAGAGATCTGACTGATATTTTGTAGTTTTTGCATCTACATTTTTTTTTTTCTGGCTACATTTTACATTTTATGCATTCTGGACGCCATTTTTGGAGTCTAAAAAGAACTTAGATTGCTCTAGAAGTACTGAATATTCCTATTATTTCTGACTGGAGCTTCTGTTAGGTACTATCAGTTCTCCTGTTGTAGCACATTCTAAACTCACTATTCAGATGGAAAAAACTCCAAAAGAAAACAGTATGTATGACATTGAGAACAAATTTATTTCTAGCCCCAGCTAGCAGGGCTGTTATTACAGGGATCATTGCAAGGGGGTCAGATCCTGGAGTCCCAATGAGTTTTACCCTGAGGTGGGATTGCAAAAATAGACTTCTGATCCTGTGGTAAAACGTATCTGCTTGGGGGGTAAGATACTGAATGGTGACAGGAACTGCTGTAAAGCTAACACAACTTTAATGTGTGGGGAATAGAGTACTCCATATGCTGCTGTGTGATTTCCTTCTTTGGCTTGGAAGGCTAAAACACACTGCTTGTATTTGGAAGGCAAATTACAACCCCCAAAATATCTTCTCTGAATTTACTTAATTTTACTGGCTAGTTAAGCAGTAAGTTAGTTAAGCAGTTGACCATAGCTCAGACTGCAGTACAGGTTATGTGATTCAGCAGAAAACTGTCTTGTGTGAGCAGAATTTTGTTTCATTTTATTATTTTTTTTCCTCCTCTTTCTCCTCCTCCAAGACTATACATACAAAGGGAGGTCACAAAATAAAAATAAGCTGTAGCCAGTGAAATTCAGGGTTTGAAATAAAAAAAAACCCTTTGTATACTTATTAGAATTTCTTGTTAATGAGGTCATTTATGTCAGGGCAGGAAATGTACAAAATAGCACAGGATAGAAAAATCTAGACACTATAAAACACGCCAACAAATTTGGCACACACATTACTCCCTTTATATGCCCCCAATGTAATCTATAGATTCCACGCATGACCACGCTATGTTTATGTATGTAAAATCTCCTATATGTAGCACTCATAAGAGTAGCAATTTTACTAGTGGGAAAAGATTATTGTGGTCTTTTTATATACCGTATAGGTTTACTTAGAGTGAGTCCTTGTAGAAGAGTGCAGAACCATGAAAAACTGTTAAAATGTCATGATTATATTAATTTCATACTTAAAGGAATACTTCACTTTAAGTTATGGCTCCAAAATTACACTGCTCATTCATGATGTTTTTAATGTATAATTGGCTGCCTTCAAAAATATCACAGTAGGAGGGGGAAAAAAAAGTTCATTTTCCTTGGCGTATATACTGTTGCTATTCCTGTGTTCATTTGGCTTGGCTCAGGGAACCAAATCCTGCAGTCCGAAATAACTTTTTATGTGTTGACATGTGCATTTAACTAGAATAAGCAGGCAGAGTGGACCAAGTTTGATTCAGCAAGGAACAAAATATATCTTGTGTTGCACCTTTTAATGTGTCAACCTCTGTTTCTTTCTCATTTTGCCATTGTCACAGCATGTGTGGACCTCTCAGCTGCACCCAGCCCCTACACAAAGACCAGGCAGAGAGATAACATCAATGGAGGGAGGAGGGCAGAGTAAGAAGGAAGGATGGAAAATACAATATTTTGAAGAAAAATCTGGGAAGGGAATTAATCTGTTAAGATTTATTAGCAAAATTTATTTAGCCTGTTATTTTCCAGAGCAAATAGATCTTTGCTGCTTTGTTGACTGTCCCTCAGTGTGGCCTAAGGAGAGGCCTCTCCAGTCCCACACATACAGAGAAGGCTTCATGAACCTTCACCTCGTGTTCTCCCCCCTGGCCTGAGTCTTGGTCCTTTACAGAGCTGATTTGAGCTCCAGGTCCTGGATTTTGTCTGACCTCTAAATCAGGGACCACTGACATCTGTGTTTGACAACAAGCCCCAGGAGCAAGGCCGTGGTGCTGCACGGCAGGTGGGGATGTGGAGCTGTGCGGAGACGCGCTGTGATGCACCTTCCCCTTGTGTCCTGTCTGCTCCCATGTCACCCCAGCACACAGCTGGGTGGCCGGAACCTGCCATGGCATGGTTGTCACACACCTCCTCTGCAGCTGGGGTGTTCCTCAGCTCACAGGGATGTCCCATAGCTCAAATTGTGGTTATGGCACCTGGCCCTTACACAGAGAAAATCCTAAACTCTCACAGGACTGCAGCACAAGGGAACACATAAGGAGAATCCCAAGGAAATTTTATAGGCAGTCCCACAATTCTGAATGTCTGTCTTCTGGATCATTACTTTTGGGGAGAAAAAAACCCACTCTTCTGTACCCACTGCTAGACAGTCCCATGAGCCTGCCAAATACCCTCAGAAGAACAGATGACTGTGCGCTGTGAGAAGTCTTTCTGGGAGGCAGAAGTTAAGGATCAGCAGTGGGTAGTACCCTGCTAGTTTTGCAAAGTAGGCAAAAAAGACACCTTATTAGGTTATAAACAGGAAACCTGGGCCAATTTAGTGGAGGTTCTTATCCAGGACCACTCCCTAGATGAGCTCAGGCTCAATGTTCTTGTCAAGATGAAAATTGTGACACGCCCTGTGCCTTGCATATTGTTGGGACCTGCTCCTGACCACATCTCAGCAGGGCTTTCTGCCTTGAGCACATGCAAATTTGATGTGCAAAGACCTAGCGGTTAGTAAGGAAAAAAAGTCCAGGTAAAAAATTAAGGATATTTAGGAAACTTAGAATCCTGCACTGAAGTCTACTGCATCAGTGTGACAGCCTATGATAGAGCACCAAAATGCTGGGATTTGAGGGCTTTTTGTATCATTGTGTCAGTCTTGCAATGTTTTAGGTAGATGTTGTGTTCTACATGACAATCTGTCATTCTTCCAAATGAGGACTTCTGTGATTAAACCCCAAAGAGACATTTATGTTTGTGCCTAAGTGTTTCCTAACAGTTCTTCGGTTCCCTCAGTGGAAACAAAGATGGACATAACAAGCTGGTTTTTGATATCTGCAGATTTTATTGACTTTTCCCTGTGATATACCTAAACCCGGGGGGGGGCGGGGGGGGGGGGGTGGGGAAATGATCTTTTGTTATTTGTGTGTTGACACATTTACTAAAAAAAAAAACAAACAACCAACAAATCAAGTAAGACTTGAACTGAAAATGCTCAAGAAACTCAACCCTGAAGTCCTTGATTCATGTTTCCCTCCATGCTCAAAACTGCCATCTTCACGTGAGGAAGTAATAACCAGTTTTAGAATTAATTATTTCTTTTTTTATTTTCTGTCTTTTTTTTTTTTAATCTGCCCTGAGTTGGAGGACAAATATCACCAATTTGAGCTGTTTTATAAAACAGCTTTGTAGTGCAAAGCCAAATAGATTTTGGCTTCTCTGTCACTGGGGGAAGTGAGTGCTCAAATACGGTATTTATTAGCATTAAAATACTGTTTTTTACACCTTTTTGTGCAAACGTGTGTTTTACTTCTCAACCATCTCCACCCTCTCACCCCCGAGGCATTAATGAAGTTTGTTGTTCTCAAAATAGCTGTTCTGTTTGGAATACCTAACTGCTGGGTTTCTGTTGTGGTGCTTTGGTCAGAAAAAGTCCTGTAAAGAGCAGCCCGTGTGTCCAAACCTCAATGGGAACCTGTGTTGCCCTCGGGGAGCCTCGAGGGCACTGTGGCTGAGGATCTCAACTCCCTGTTTCATTTAGACCTCTCTGGGACAAGCAGCACACACTCAATTGATGGGCACTGTAAAAGGGCTGCTGGAACTGAATGATTTATTTATTTATTGCTTCTATATTTATTTATTGCCAGTGTCAAAGAAAAGATTGTGTTTGTGGGTTTTTCATCTTCTTCCAGGTGCTGCCTGCACACTACACTGCAGAAATATTTCCCCCTCTAAATGCACTTGTGCTGACTGGAGCTGGATCTTCACAGGCAAACTGCAATGCTGATGCTCCTACAATGTCATAATATTTCATAGGTCATTTATAAATATTATTGCCAGGACAAATAAATTTCTTCAGAGTACTTAGTCTACTGCTAATAAATAGTTTATTTAAGCTTGTAAGAATGGTGACATTTCACTTGGAATATCTTTGGCCTCTTAAAAACTGTTAATGCAGAAAAGAAAAGGGGAAAAATAAACTGGAAAAAATATGCAGCAGATCTTTCAATATTTTATTCCCTGTGTTTTCACTTGCTTAAAAGAGCCTTCTTGTCATACTGCATGTCTCTGTGCAAAGATATTACAGGGTTTGATTGATGTGGATTATTTAACATCTTATTTAGTAGATCATTCTCTCTTTTTTTTTCTCTTTCATTCCCTCTTCTCTTTCAGAGCTGCATGCAGCTGAAATACTGCTTAAGCAGGTTGCCTCTCATATCAATAGTAGTAACTAAATTCCTTTTCCCACTTTCCCCTTTTAGGGTAAATATTATGGGCATGGTGGTGGCATTTTATTTGTTCATTTTTTGATGGTTTGGGGTAGGTTTAGATTTACCGTTATTATTCATCTTGCTCTTTGGTTAAAAAGGCTGGGGTTCAGATGGATTTTTAATAGTGATATGAAGACACAGACCAGAAGGGGGGAAGGCTTAATTTTTGTGGTGGGGTTGTGTGTTGTTGGGGGTTTTTTGACAGCTCAGCAGAAGAGTCAACTCTCAGCACTTTTCATTCAACTGCTGAATTCACATCAAGAATAAATGCTAACATCTTATTTCATGTGCTTCCCATAAATGTGTCATTTCATTCAGGCTCAGGAGGAGGTACAAAGCTGATGATTTTATTTGTGCATGTGTGGGAATGTTAAATTTCTATTGCAGTCATCGAATATGGAAAGAAATGTTCCATTGAAAACCTCCAAAGATTTTTGAAAACAGTCCTGTTTAAAAATTACAACCCCTGGAGTTCTAGAGATGCTTAATACCTTTCCTGGCAGAGTCCATGCCAGTCTCTCTCAGATGACAGGCAAACCTCAGCAAATTCAAAATATGTATGGAAGGGAAATCATTTTATACTAAGGGAGTTAGCAGGTACTTGGTCAAAGACTTCTGGTGTAAAGAGCCTGGAAAATTTTGTGCATACCTCAACCAAATCCCACCTAAGACTGGGACGAATGGAAACAAATTTTGCGTGTGCTCTTCAGCTGACAAATGACAGGGTTTCCAAGAGCAAAGCAAGGAATTCTCTGCACTTAGAAGTTTATGGCAACACAGGTGTACTCTGCTGCAGACTTTGGCCTGCAGATGATTTTGTCATTTAAATAGACTGGGAGCAGAGCAGAGCAGATCTCTTCTGACTTGGATTTCTTGGTTCTGAATGAGCTTCCCCTCCTTTCATGGTTTCTGCCTCAGAATACCATGAGCTTGTCTTTTTAGTTATCTGTGTAGGAGTTTTTTTGTCTTGTTTTCCTGTTTCCTCTTGGAAAACACCAATCTCTCAGCAGTGCTTTCATTCACTTCCTTCCACAACACATTTGTTCTGAACGTTCCTCTTGATCCCAATGCACACCAAGGATGGCAAAAGGCAAAATAGGAACTTCCCCTGATCTGTCAGAGCAAGTGTCTGAATTAAAAGCCTCTAAAAAAGCAATCTGTTTTCAGCCAGGTTTATACAGATGAACAAGAAAAAAAGGGCTTCGGGTCCAGTATTCAGTAATGTGGCAATATAATGTGTGTGGATCACTTTGAGAGAATTTGCACAAACATCCTCTGAAAATTTACTGTACCTTTTTATCTTCCAGCTCTGAGGAAGAGTACAGGAAGCAGAGAAATGTCTCCAAAGCATCAACACTGAAACAGCTTCAGTGGTAAAGCTTTAGGGTGTTTTTTTTTGTGCAAAAATCTGGGCTCTTCTGCATCCAGGGGCAGATCTCAATGTATCTGGGTGTGCAACATGAGAAACCTCTATGCTGATTCCTGTCAGCTCTGCTCATGTTTTCCACTCAAAATTGAAAACCTTGTCCCTCATTCTCAAATGACTCCAGCTGTGGCTGGAGGGGCCACAGCTCAGCCAACCCTTGTGCTGCACCTGCATTGTTTGCTCTCCGAGGAGGGGGCAGGCAGGCAACACAAAAGACTACTGCAAACAGCAGAATTGCCTTGCAGCAGTATCTTTCCTGTTTTCAAGGGGGAGTTTATTGCAACCACCTTAGTCCCCTTCCTGACTGTGTTTATGTAGGCTGGAGACCCCTGCAGGAAGGCAGGATGCCTTCCAACTGTTGGTTTTTTATCTTTTCTCTGGTCTTCAGGCCATGCAACAAGCAGCATAATACTTCATATGTGTGTTTAATATCAGTGGAGTATTTTAGTTTGGACTTTTTCCTTTATGGGCTGAATAATAATAATAATAATAATAATAATAATAATAATAATAATAATAATAATAGTAATAATTTCAGATTTTAACTTCCTTCATAAAACCCCTTGCTTGCAGCAAGCTGCATTCTGCTCAGCAAAACTGTCAAAATTGACAGATTCAGCTTTGATCATAGTAACAAATCTGTTTGACCCCAAGTTTTCAGAAGTGTCATACATAAGAGGGAAAAAATCAATGCACTTTCCAAAGGCAAACTCCAAAGCTTTGGAGATTGATGCTGTTGCATGTGAACATTTTGACTATTGTTGACCCTTGTTGAACAAAGCAGCTTGAAATTAAATTGGGTATTGAACACAACAGCTCCTGGAAAATAACTTTTGTGTTCTCAAAGGGTGGAGGGAGACAGGTAGTTTGCAAAATGGCTGTTTAGCCTATTGACATACATAGAGCTAATTCTTTAGATTTCAATGGTGTAACCAAAAGAGTGAGATTTTCGATGACCAGGTGTTATAACTTGTGTGTGTGGTAGATGTTATCAGCCTGAAACACTACAGATATTTAAAACTGCAGAATACCATTTCCAGCTGTGCTTCAGAGAAATAACTAACATGGAGCGGTCTTCAATTGTAGGAACCCAGTTGGGCCTGGAGCCAGGTTCTCACCTGACTGAGATCAGAGCTGATGGGACTGAGCTCCTAGAAGCAGCTGTTTAGGGTTTCACTGCAAATTGTCAGAAGTCCCAGAGCTGGAGAATTTTCTTGGAAGTTCTCTTGTGTTTATCCAGAAGTGGAGAAGGTGTCTCTGCCTTTCAGGTATCTCTCAGATGACTGGGTTTAAATTTGACACTCACCTTTCACAGAGCTGACATCAAATGGGATGCATCCTTTTTTTCTTTATTTTGTTTTTTAATTGTCTGTCCACGTTGCTGGTTTAAGTGAAAAATCCTCTTAGTCACCCAGAGAAGAGTAATATTTTTCAAGATAGTAAACCAACAGTATAAATACCTGTAGTGCCAGAATCTTAACCTCAGGGACAGCACAGCAAAAGCGGTTTAGAACTGCTCTCTCAATCCTTCATCAGAACAGTGCTTTCTTTCTTTCTCTGCATTTTTAATAGACATCTCGAGTTGAGATGACTGTCAGCACTTTATTCTGGTAAGACTCAGTTTTACTAAATATATATTCTACATTTGTAGCTATAAATATATACAGATATAGAGTATACACTTCCTGCAGAAAACCATTTCTAGTTCATTTTCTGATTCATTCAGTATGTGTATATTGATTTAATTACTTTTTTTAAAATTTTTAATTTGCATATGCCCAGTTGTGAGAAATCTTGTGACATTTTACAAGAGTCTACTTTCAGTTCCTGTGCCTCAGTAGCTGATGAGTTCATTTCTGTAATGTGGGTCTCCATCTTGGTTAGGGCACAGCACTGAATCTGAATTCTGTTGTTCTGGAAGCAAACTGTTATGCCTGGAGGCAAAAAATAAGTGATCTTTTAAAAAATATCAGACTATCAATATCCCATTTAGATAATTAGTTGATTATAGACAGAAGGAGATATGCAATGAAACAAGACAAGAAATAAAATCAGTCAGGTTAAGGCTATTTTCATTTGCCTAAATAAACATACATCCGTGGAAGTCAGTGCTACATAGACTATCAAGTGGAAGAAGTTTGCAGGATTAGATGCTTTATGAGTAGCTAGAAGACATTATTTAGCCTTTTCCCAAAACCAGACATATGCCCCATGCCTATCCATGCCTCAGAGCCTGATGGATTTAGAAATAAATTTCTGCTGTGGCCAGCTCATCCCCTATAACTGTCCACTAACAATGCTGTCACCTCTCTGTGAGACATCTTTTTATCCATCCCAGATGCTAAACCCTGTTTTCCTTTGCAAAAAAGCACCCCACAAGAAAAGCCAGAAATGCCATGAGACTAAAACTTCTCTTAAGTTCAGGATAAGCCTGCCAAAGACAAAGTACCCTGAATTTCAATTTTGTAACTGAGAGCTGTCACTGAACAACAGAACAGTGGGTGTAAAAACGTGTTGAAGGGTGCAGGAGCTTCAGCTGGGTTTCTGTGTAGCTACAGGAACTACCTAAAGTAGAAACAGGCCAGCATAATCAAAACAACCCTTGGTGTTAAAAATACATTGCTGGCTTGGGCTTTTTGTATAGCAGAACAAGGAGGACAGTACCCTGCTGAAAAAATATAACTCACTTTCAACCATTTGAACAAAATCATTAACCAGATTACACATACGTTTAGCCAGTGATTCTTTAGGCTTCTCTGAAGAATCAAACCCTTGTGTGTGTGGCTTGTGAGGATCTGAGGGATGTGGTATCTGTAAGGGTCCTGTTCAGAAGACAACTGGCTATCCTGAGGTCACAGTGAATATCTAAGATTTCTGTGTCTAAAATTGAGGTCCAGGCAGTGCTGGAGTCCTCTCTACCCATGGATTTCTACTCCTCCAGAAAGAGGAATGGCAGGAAGTCTGGACAGGTACGGGAACCTGAACTCAACACTGCTAAACTGTTCTGTTTATTATCTTTATCAAGCAGTTCAATTTCCAGTGTTTTGCAGAGTACTTCAGCTAGAGAGAATTTCTCTCAGAAATGCAGCTTCCCCTTTGCAACTCCTTTCCAACACACACATTGGCACAGTTAAAGCAAATCCTCTATAAGCTCATTCAGTGACCAAAAAAAAAAAATCTTTGTTAACAGAGGGTTAAAATTGCCCAATGGTTTCTCATATCTTTCCAAAATTCCTTGCTCAGCAAAACTCACCCCCTTGAAAACACAGAAAATGAGGAGTCCTGGCATGAATCAGCAGAACATTAACTGTGACCCCCTGGAAGTCTCAGTCCCTGGAATTACTGGCATTCTCTCCAGATGGGTTCAGTGCAGTAGGTTTTTCTGAGCCTGATGCTCCATAACAGCATGTGCTATCAGCAGGAAAGCTGCAATCTGCATTTGTTTTTATTTTGCTTGAGGTTTTTGGCAGTAGAATCCTTGCATTTTAAGCAGTGTCAGAGGGATATTTTGATAGGATTTAGAAAAATATATTTTAGCTAGCCATCCCTATTCTTTCACTGCAGTCAGTTCTCTGCTTGCAGAGAATGTATTAGCAGTGTATGCCTTACCTGGGCACTTCTGGAAGTTCAGACATTTGCCCCTTTCCCTGTCATCTCTATTGGATTTTAGCACACTTAGAGGGAAGAATGCACTACTGGCAGGCTCCTCACACTTGCTGACTTCAACAGTCATGATATCACCTCTTTGCACTCCTGTTTTCCAGCCCCAACAGGCCCCTCCAAGATCTTGTCCATGATGCCAGAAAACTACAGTGTACGCTAAATACATTTCAAGGTCTTTTAGGTACTTTAAAATCAACCCAATTTCAGCCTAAATTTCTAGGCTTTCCACTTTAGTTATGGCAAAACTGGAATTCTATTGCAATCAGCATTTCTCCTCTGTTAAAATATGAAGCAAAAAGCAGTACAGTCTCTGCTCTGTTTCCTTCAAAATATTTAATTGTTTATAAGCTATGGTGAAGCTGCTTTAATGCAACCTCAGTAGATATTCAGGGGAAACAGAGCTGTGAAATCCTGTGCAACAACAGGCCTTGTGTTTGAAAATATTCAGTTTCTCACAAACTCAGGACATTTAAATGGATAATAAAGGCAAAAATCTGTAAGAAAATTCTGTTTCATCTCAAGTTCTTGTATGTGTAGTTTACAGGAGCAGTAATTTCAGGCATAGTTGTGACGTTTCTTGAAGTGAGGGCACAGTGTCAGCCCTTTAGTTCCAAGATGGAGCATTGCCAGATTCTTGAGTTTTAGTGCTGATGTTGGTAAATAATGTACAGTTTTTGGCTAACCATACAGGTACAAATTTGTGGGTTTAACCCAAAAGAGCAATACCAGCACACTGACAGGAATTGATTCAAATGTAGATTCTCATAGTTCTGCTCCTGTTCCAGTCTTTCAGGCTGAAATGAAAGCTCAGAACCCTTATGATTAGAAGCAGAGATTTATGGTTAATTATAGCATTTCCCATGATTATATGTTTGTGCTTCAGTAATTGCTAGATGAGGAGAAACATTGAAACAATTTTAGGGCTAGTATATTGCTCTACCAAAAGATATACCTTCAGATATCTCAGCATGGGCCCTTCCTTATTTCTTTATGAGGAAAAATACATGGCAAAAGTTCCACTTGTCTGGGTCTTCAGAAAGGTGGTGGCAGGAGACTAATGCATGGGCCGGAGCTTATCTGGCTCTATCACTTCGACCCGCTCCAGGAGTGGTTCACATCCCAGGAGCAGGAGGACCTGAGGTGCAACTAGAGCACTTGCTCTACGGCTTTTTGGCTGTCAGTCTGCACTCTGAGGAGACAAGGATGAGAGGGAGGTCTTTTGCATGGGGTAATAGAGGATTTATTGCTCTGGGGAATCTTGGGGGCAAAAGACAGAAAATGAGAGCGTGCAACAGCTGAAATAGGGAGGCAGTTCAAAGGGAGGGTAGAAAGCATCAGCTAATCAGAGATATCTTGGGGAGGGTAAAAGGCAGGGTTCACAAAATCATCATCCAATGAGGGAGGTAGGGGGGGAAAGTTGGGTCACATGGACTAATCAAGCGTCAAAGTTTAGGGGATTTCTGAAGCAGAATTCCTGGCATGTGATGGACTTAAGACAGATTAACAGGAGACTCAGGGTAGATTGACAATGTGGGGTGGGAGGGTCTCATTTGGACCAAACCATCAACTTAGGTAATAACAGAACATACCATTAACAAGAAACACGCTGCAACAGGAGATGGTGCTACTTCTGACTCCACTGCTTCTGTCCCACACCTTTTCTTTTACAGACAAGTCCCTCAACATCCCCATCTGAAAAACAGCAGTGAAAAATGGTCTGCGGTGAACAATGGATAAGCTCAGCTTATCCAGATCATCAGTTCTGCAGGGATCAGACAAAATATTTGACCATCAAGAGCACAATAGATTTGGTTATGATAACATAGTCAGGTTGTTGTTCTAATTAGGAACGGTGAAAAGAATGACACAGACTCTCAAGGGAGTCAGAACAGGAGAATACCTTAGTTTATTACTCTAGGCTTGTCTTAGAGACTAGTTTCATGGAAAGTACAGAAAGGAAACTCTTATTGGTTAGTTAACTGCCACATCACCATCATTGGTCAGTGGTGTATACCACCTCCTGACTTTCTCCTGCAAGGAAAACAAGAGGACAGACAAACAGCACCTAGCAATTGTTTTCTGTCTCTGAGGATTGTTTTGAAATCCTCCTATGAATTTCCCAGGCTAGCTCTCAGGCAGGACTGAGAGGCCATGGGGCCTGTAATAACTACAGGCACTCTGGTTCAGATTTAGCATCCATAGTCAGGTGCCCAAAATTCTGATGCTGTACATCATAGAGTCATGACATGGTTTGACTTGGAAGGGACGTTTAAAGATCATCCAGCCCAGTTTCCCTGTAACAAGCAGGGACATCTTCAACTAAATCAGGTTGCTCAGATCCCCCAGTTCCTGCTTTTATAGTAAATCTGCCCTGTATTCCAAATGTATGATTGCACATTGCAAGATAAGTAACAGGCTACAAAATTCCCATCCTGGTTTCATAATGTGCATCATAATTGCCTATATTTAAAAAGAAGCTCCTATGAACAGTGTATTTCTCTTTTAAATTTACTCACAAAGAGAATAGTAAAAATCAAACTACTGTGCTAGATGTCCAAAGACTTTTTTTATCCCCCTCTACTACTTTCATGAAAACATTGCCTTTTTTTTTTTTTTCTTATAGTAGAAAAGCTAAAGTGTACCTGGATGAACTGAAAGCTAAAGAGCACATCAGATTTTAGATATGAGTTCACTACAGCTGTAGCTGTGCCAGAGATGCAGCAATGGAATATAACTATACTTTGAAGACATTCAGCTAGTGAATTAGAAGATTATGATCACAGAATCACTTGTCATGGAAGTCAAAATGAAACTCTTACCAGAACTACAGAATTTGTATTTCTACAATCACCCCTAGAAGAGAGAGGGCAGTGACTGGCCAAGGTTTCCACAATCACTACAGGACAGAAGTTGATGTCGTACATACTCGGAGCACCTAAGAAACACAGGTGATAAAATAAATGATGGTGACTGTATAGATGGCATTGTCTACTGGAGCAAGCCAGCCCAGGATCTAATTTGTAGGATATAAATTTAAGTCTGTCCTAACTCCCTGTATTGGAAATGTAGAAGAAAATAATTTTTCCTATATAATTCATCCTAGAGCAAATGTCTGACACAGGTACTCTTTTCTCTGGGAGTACATGATTCTGTCCACTGGTGGCTAAGGGAGTCTTGATATTGAGCTCAAGCACAAAGGAGAGGGGATCCATCCAATTCCTGTGCCTGGTGTAGAAAGAGATACACTTTCTCTTATCAGATGAGGATGATGCTCTCCCACTTGCAGTGGGAGCAGTGCTGAGGCCTCGAGGGTAGCTCAGTCCTTAACCAGGTAGAAATGGTTCAGAATATGGTCTGGACAAGCTGCAAGAACATCAGAATCTGATTATTCCTTATCCTCTCTGTCTTGGTTGCTCAGGACATTGAAATAAGTTCTGTTTCCAAATACATTTGGTACATTAATATGTCACTGTGAGATGAAGCCATGCCTCACAGACTGGAATTTTGCTCTTGAGAGGTGGTCTTTGCTTGATAGTCCTGTGATCTTCTGTGCTTACATTAAGCTCCAGGACAGGCTGGGGAATAAGACCTTACTCATTTTTACTGCTGGCAAATGACTGCTGGGCATTTTCATATAAAACTGCAAAACAGGATAGTAAAAGCAAAGAGATTTATTTTAGGCTGACTTTAAAAAGAACCAAGTACTATTTTCAGTGTGTTTACTACTCATCAAAGGGATTTTCTGTTGTCTCAAACCCAGGCCACTGAGGTTTACCACTGCTTGTATAACATTTTTTCAATAGTGCTGTTCCTTTTTCAGTATTTGGTGTGGCTTCCCATGGCTCCAGCAGCCCTGCTCTCCCTGGGCAGCCTGGGAGGGAGGATTTACCCACCCTGGGGTGAGAGAGGCTGCACCTTCTGGGTCTGGGTGGGGTCCCTGTTGACTTCATATGCCTCAGAGTCAAGCCCTGGACTGTTTTGGTTTCCCTGAAGCCTACTTAGTTTCCTGGTAGTATACATTTCTAAATATAGCCCTTAAATTGGATGCAGGAATGTTCACCCATGCAAAGTCAGGCAAGGTAAACACTTCTAACTCTTTTTTGGTCCATACCTTGTTAATGGAAATGAGTCTTGAATTATATTTGGCATCATCCTGGTGTGCTGGAGCTAAATACAGGGACTATCTTCCTTTTCTGATATGTGTGACTTCTAATTTTATTTTCATGTGGAAAGGCCTGATTTAGTGATCCTTCATTATAGGTGTGTCGATCAGAGTGGACGTTGTGAATTTTACATTTGCCTTTTTAATAACACAGCCCTGAATGAATCTGTTGACAGAAGCTGAGCAATTTAAAAACACATTTGAAAGTATGCAATGGGATTATGACAGAGGGCTGTGCCAGAAAAAATACAAGCTCTTACTATGCTGTTACAGTTGCTTAAGCTCACATGAAATGCATAGTTTGCACTCTCTTTTGCTCTCTCTCTCTTTCAAAGAATGTATTGTGAAGTACATTTTTTTAGGACTGTGCTATTATATTAATGCAGCTTTGATTCTACTGATGGATTTTTTCCTGTGTATTTGTGATAAGCTCTGACTCGAGATTTGACATAAGCTTGTCATTCTGTTCACATAAATCTGATTTAAAAGCTATTTGTGCGAGTGGGTTGCTTGAATTTTTTAAACAGGAAGATAGATTTGTGAGCAGACTGTTATTTTCTCATCAGGTGTAATCATGTAATCAGCTGGTACTGCAGTACCTTTGAGGAGTAGTGAAGATTCCTCTTTGCCAGTCATAAGGAAAAGTCATTGTGCCATATCACACCTCATGGAATTTACTACTTGCTTTTGTGTAGGGGAATAACCTAATTTTGGTACAAGATAGAGAAAAAAGAAAACCTTTGAAATAAATTGATGGCTTTCTGAAAATCAGTATCCCTTCAGCAAGCTTCCTACACAGGACACTATTCTACCAACACAAATGACTGGTGCCCAGAAAAATGGGATCAGCACTGGAGAAGTGATTTGGTCCTGCACTCCCATTGTCTTTCACACCCCGTTCTGTGGCCATGCACTCACTCATTTATCCTCACAGTGTCATAGAACCATAGAACGGTCTGGGTTGGAAAGGACCTTAAAGCTCCTCCAGTTCAAAAACCCCTGCCATGGGTAGGTAGACCTTCCACTGTCCCAGGTTGCTCAGCGCCTCATCCAACCCGGCTTTGGACACTTCCAGGGATGGGGCAGCCACAGCTTCCTGGGCACCCTGTGCCAGGGCCTCACCACCTTTACAGGGAAGAATTTCTTCCTGATATCCAATCTAAACCTCCTCTCTGTCAATGTGAAGCCATTCCCCCATGTCCTATCACTCCAGGCCCCTGTCAACAGTCTCTCTCCATCTTTCCTGTGGGCTCCCTTCAGGCACTGGAAAGGACAGTGAGGTCACCCCAAAGCCTTCTTTTCCCCAGGCACCACAGTCCCAATTCCCGCAGCCTTTCCTCCCAGCAGAGCTGTTCCATCCCTCTGGTGCCCTTTGTGTCCCTGCTCTATCCTGGCTGCAGCAGCTCCCTGTCCTTCCTGTGCTGGGCCCAGGGCTGGAGGCAGCCCTGCAGGTGGAGCTCAGCCGAGCCGGGCAGAGGGCCCCCTCTTTCCTGCTGCCATGCTGACAGATTAGCCCAGGGCATGTGGGGTCTCTGGGATGGGCCATATCCACCTCTCATCACTGGCACCCCCAGGTCCTTCTCCCAGGGCTGCTCCATCAGCTCGTCCCCAGCCTGGATTGCTCTGAGGGGTTGTCCTGAACCAGGTGCAGCACCAGCACTTGGTCTTGCTCAGCCTCATGGGATTCCCATGTTGCTTTTGTTCTTATTTTGTTTGTATGGAAGGATGCTCCTTCAAGAACAGACTTCATCCATAAATGAAACCATGCTATGTGTGGTCTGATATAGATGAAATCTGAGTGTTTATTTTGCCTGTAATGACAATATCTCCCTTATACAGAGGTCAGGAGGAACTTGCTATTTCTTGTAGTGTATTCCTTCATTGTACTGCAGCAGTACACCAGAGCACCAGGTCTGCAGGAAGACACTTCACTAACATAAAGTAAAATGCAAATAGAAGTAGGGTCATCTTGTAGGAGCCATCCTTGCTCATGCTGAAGGTCCCTATCCTCTCTGAGGGACCTTCTGGTCCCAGAAAGAGCTGAGGAGCTGAGCAGCACCAGAAGCATCCAGATGGGAGGGGGGCAATATGCACCTGAGACTTTGTCCAGTGTTCTAGAAAGCCTTGTGAATTGGAGATCCTGGAGAGAAATTTGGCATGAGTCATGCTGCTCACACATGGTGAGTCATGGGGCTGGGAAGTCACAGACAAGCCTTGCCAAGTGTGGGCAGAGTTTGGGGAGCTCTGGATGAACTGGACTTCCTTGGAAGTGCAGGGCAGCAGTATCCCCTCCCTCCTTCTGAAAGCCACAAGATCTCCTGGGCTCATCTGTGTGACATCCCCTTTTACTCTGGTATAGGGGTTTTACTCTGGTATAGGGAATATCCATCTCCCAAATCTCCACCAGCAGCCCTAGTGGTGAGAGGGCTACCAGTGCTTGAACTCCTGTTGCTTTCTCCACTTCCCTGCTAATCCTCTTTCCTGCCCACTGAGGGAGTTCTTGGGGACATTGGCCAGAGCTGGTGACAAAACGCACGGCGTCATCCTCTGAGAGCTCTGTAAGGAAGCATAATATTGGAAATAAAAATAGAACAATTGGTTTGTGAGCTGAGCTCTACATTGACACAAAAAGGTCATTGAAAGGACTTGGCAAAAAGTAAAGGGGGATATTTGAGAAAGTGCCCAAACTGCAGAAATGCTGAACAAAAAAAGTTTGATTGTAATGTGCTTTACCAAGCCTCTCAAATCCTACCCAGCAGTTGTGAAAATGCATGTTGTTACTTGTCATCTGTTGACATGTAGAGAAAAATTGAAGCCCATTCAGAGCAGAGCTATTTCGGGGTATTTGTTCCAGGCCCATGTGTGTGAATGGCAGCAGAGGCCTCCCCAGTCAAGTAGCTATGGGTTTGGCAATGAGCTCCCTCCCGCTGGGAGATAAGGCAGTTTGTACCCTGTCAGTGACCAGAGGCAGCCACAAAACATTAGGCAGGCTCCTGACTGTCGAGAGCTGAAACTGCTTGAAAACAGCAGGGTCAGTCTGCTCTAAAACACACTGGTATTATCTCATTAGTAGTGGCATTTACTGCACAGCTCAAGGAGCAGAAAAGGGAGTTGTTAAAACAGAAAAAAACCCCGGCAAACTAATAGTATATGAAATCGTTAGGGGGAGGGAATGGTGTTTACATGTGGTCCTTTTCTTTATTAAAAAAAGTAGCAATTGTGCTACTAAGTGAATCATATTCAAGTAGCAGATTATCACGTTCTTATCTTACCTTCAAATTACATTCTCGTTTCAGCTGGTAGGGAAAGAAGGCAGTTTACCTGAAGCTCTGTCCTGGTTTATGAAGATTTTTGTCTGGTTTTAGGTTTTTTATTTGTTTCATTGTTGTGGTTTTTTTTTTTTTTAGTACTGAAGAACTACAGTGTAGCTCATAATGTTCAGGTTTGGGAATGAGACAGGCCCTCCTGTGAAACTCTTCTCCCCTCTTTCTATATGCACCTTCTCCTTTCTCCCATAGGATGGTTTTGGTGTTGGTTTCTCTGCTGTCAACTGGAATGTCACAGATTTAGCTCTGACTTTATTGTTGTATAATGGCATAAAGATTCAAAAGAAGACCAACCAGGAGGATAAAAATACCAGACAGCACATGAGTGGCACATCTCTGGGGGCCAGCAGGAGTGGCAGGAGTGCACAAGAAGCTTTTTCCTTCAGTAGCACTCTGATATGCCCAGCAGATACACTTCCACCAGGCTGTAAACATGGTGACAATTTTAGAAACATCTAACATGTTTCTACACAGGACCTGGGAATGGAGCTGCTTCACCCTGTCCCTGCTGAGGACTTCAGGATGGACCTAGACTGCCAGCAACCCCACACCTGTAGCTTGCCACTGTGGCCACGTGCACTTCTCACAGACTTGGGAGCACTTGTCAGATGAAAGGCTTTGCAGGGTCAGAATATTTATCCCTGCCAAAAGTGTGTATTCTCCTTTTAGTCCGTGTGACAGTCTGTGTGACTTATTTTAGTCAAAAAAGTGGATCCTCCTTTTAGGCTGCATAGGTACTCTCTGCTACAGTGGTGGTCTCAGCTGTGACCAGTGGGTCAGGGTCACACAAATCATCTGCATGGAAAGTTATCAGAGGTGCCCTGCTGTAAGAAATAAACAAGTAAATAAGGTGATATCAGACACAAAGGAGCTCTCAAGAGAGAGGAGAGCAACACATACTGAAAGTGTAGAGTGGAAGAGGAAGCTGAGGAAGAGTCTTTTACGTTTCCCTTAGTACTCAGGTGTTGCAGCCATATCATGGAGGATTTGATTGTAACAAATAAACCACATACACGAAAATCTGCTTTTTAAAAAACAGAAAAAATGTCTCAGGTTTCCAGAGCGCAAACTAGTTCTTCACGCGGTTTCCTCAGATGCGCATGTTACTTGGCAGATAACATAAAACCTGTGCATGACCTGTGAAGGATTTTCTGTCCGAGCTGTGTTGGTGAATTGTATTTTCTCAGGCAGAACAAATTATATGATTTAGTTTCTTGCTGAAGTACAGGTGTAGTTCTGGCTCACATAAGTTCACATGTACAAGTGCTAAAATTACAGTTTTAAAAAAATATGGGGAAAAAAACCTGCTCTTAATTTCTTGACTGTTTGGCTCAGGTAGTTTTCAGAAGACAAACACAGAGAGGGGTATGCAGAGAGCCAAAAGAATGTGTTGAAAGTGCAAATGTGCAGACATAAAAATATTCTGGGACAAGCTCACTGGTATTGGGATCTATAAAAAGACACTGAGTTCATGATTTTCACCTTTTAGAATGGAAGTTTATGCAACTAAATTGTCCAGACAACTTTTTTTTTTATCCCAAAACTGCCAATTTAATATGTTTTTTTAGATCAACTTTTCATAAAATGCATAACAGTAGCTTTAGCCTGAATCCAGTTCTGTAATCTACTGGGGGTTGTTACGTTTAAATATGATAGGGCCCCTCCTGTGCTTGTTGTCATATACACACATGCTTCTTTATAGCACCAGAGAGTTTGGTTTCAGACAAACTAAAAGTGCTTCTAATTTAATTGAAAGAGCACAGGCCAAGTCATGAGCAAAGAAATGGATACTGAGAAAAAAGCAGGACAGGAACTACACTGAATAATGCAACTGCAATTCAGTGCCAAGGGAAAATGGGTTCCAGTATTTTTTCACTAAGATATGGACTTGTCAAAACCTGGCAGGGCAAAGCTATCTTTCAAATTTCATCCTGAAAGCCAGGAGATAGAAATAAGTTGAGAAAAGATAGTGCAAGTTATAGCATATAATGGTTTTTTAAAAAGTATTATCCACTCTAGATGATATTGGTAAAATACAAATTTTATTTGGTTTGCTTCTATTTATTATAATATAGATGTATAATTAAGGTCTTTTTCTTTTGCACAATGTCAGAAATATAAGTGCACAGAAAGCTGAATGCAAACTTACTGGGAGAAAAACTTAAATGCTTTCAGAAATACATTGTTATGAAGCATATTGTTATTCTGGCCTCTGCACAAATTAATTTTTTCTTCTTTATTTATTTTTCCATTTATTTTCTGTGCCCAGGACATGTTTACACTAGGTAGGTATTCTTGGATCCATAAATCAAGTGAATGCAAAGACGGTTTTTAAAAAATTGCTACTCAAGAAACTCCCTGGAATATAATTGTATATCAGCTCTTAATAATTAGTTTTCACAAAGGCTTCATGTTTGCTGTTCTCAGGTATTCCTCTGCATACCTGGGAATGTACCAGCAGGCATAAGAAGTATAACAAGATTAAAACATCATTAAGACTGTCACTGAAGCCCTACAAGAGAGGAATGTAGGAGTCTTCCTATTCTGGAGTGGCCATTTCTTCTTCTTTTTGTAGGTTGATTTTATTACTTATATGCCATATTTAGCTCACTGATTAATTCATTAAGGTTCCCCCAGTTTTTCCTTGTGAATGGAAGTGCAGGCTGGCACAGAGAGCAGGACAGCTCGCTGCATGAGTCTGGGTGTTAATCTGCCTCTAACAAACCTGTTAGGACAGTTAAAATGCATTGTTTATAGGTAAGACTGAGCTATTGGATTGATCATTCTTCACAACACCGCAAAGGGATGCTGACAATGGTGGAAGAGTCTCAGCCTGTCTGGCAAATATCCTGCAATTTTAATTGTACTCAGGCAGGAAAAAATAGAAGGCATTTGCTGCAGCTAAGTGAACAATCCAAAGTGCACAATGTATTTAACACATTAAGGTTGGGAGTCTGGGCTGCATCAGAGCCTAAAGAGCTCCTCGCAGGACAGCTCCAAGAACAGCCAAAAGCAAAACTAAGCAAACTCACCAGTCCTGCCTCAGCCTGTGGCACAGCCTTTTCTCTTTTTGAAGGTCAATATGGGTATGACTTTTGCACAGGTAACACAGTGGAGGTGTGGGGACAGCTGGGTGGCATTTGGGCTGCCTGGGAATGATCCCAAAAAACACTGAGACCAAAACTTGCAACCTATAGTTCCCTCATGGCGTTGCAGTGAGCTCTGATCTTTCACTTGTCCAATGCCTCTGAGTAAAAGTAAACAGAGATTTATTTATATATATATATGTAGCCAGGCCTCTGATTGACCCTCAGCTTTTAGAACTTAGAACTTTTTTACATATGAGTTTATCCCAAATAGTCCTTTCTAAAATTGGTATTTATTAGCTCAATCATCTGGCACTGCTTCCATTCTTTAGGGTGAGAGTAGAAGCACACACAGAAAAAATTGTTAGGCACATTTCAAAGTTAGTTTTCTGCCATTTGTGGTCCTAGTGCAATGCTGGAAATGAAGGAAAAAGAAGCACACACATTTTTCATATAAATGTCGCTGCATTTATGTGATTTTGTCTCACTGACACAAATCCAACATTTGAAGAGTTGCAAGAAAGAAGACAAGAATAAAAGAGAGGCAGAGTCAGTTGTTCCTTGGGAAGAGCAAGGTGTAGCTTGTTGCTGTTGTTTGACTTCCACTGTTACCAATCCACTCCAAGAGCAGAATTAAAAAAGAAAAAAGATATGTCAAAGACCAAGGTCATTTCCCTGTATATATCATGTGCTGTCACTGGTTTTCTTTCCCATTCACCAGACTTCAAGAAGACACAGGAGCCTTGAAGACTGAAATCACTCAAAAGAAATTATTTTACTTTTGCCATTTTAAATTTTGACATGTCTATGTTGGAGCTGCTTGACAGGAAAAAAGTGGTTTTCTAAAAAATCGGACGTCAGGCAGATGTCTCAGAAAAAGAAGCACAAAAGCTGCTGCTCATTCTCAGAACTGAACTCTTGAGCATCTCTGGAAGAGCAGTTAGGTTGAAATGAGAGTTTAATGTGGAAATTAAGCTGCTTTCTCCTGCAACCCATGTGATCAAGGTAGTTCTAGAGGCTCATTAGTGAAATACTGTTGCTAAATAATAAAATGCCACCATTTTGTCTAATCACATTCCCTATGATATCCACAACATCCAGAGTACTTCTATTTAGTGTGTGTTCAGAGAACAGGCATTTTGCTTAAAACTCCTTATTATGTTGTATTATAAGTCACAAGGAATGAGGGCAGATTCTGGCTGTCTGAAATACATATGTGTAAACAAACAATGAAGTGCAAATTAATTGGCATAACTGGCCAGAGAGGAGGTGTGGAAGGAAATTCTCTGCTGCAACACAAATCATTTAAACTTCATTGATAGTTTTATGCAGACTATAAATAACAGAAAAGTCCACCTTAATATGGGGCATAAACTGGGTATTAAATATACTATTGTCTGCCATTAATAACACTAATGTTTCGGAGTTAGAAAAGGTATAAACAGAGCAGCCAAAGCTGCCTGTGACAAGGAGATGGGAAATTAATTATCCGGAAAGATTAGCCAGAATTAGGCAGATTGATAATAGGAGACTCTCCAGGGATATGCTGAAGACAATACTGATACAAAAGAAACAACAGAATGGATCACATTCATCTTTCTTAGTCCCAAATCTGAAGAGTCTGGAGTGTGGGATAGCAAGGGGGTGACTCAGAAATGATGAGTATTTCCGGCACATTTGTTTAGTGTTGTTGAAATATTTAACAAATAGCTGAAGTCAAGAGCAACAAGTCAGGGGTTTAAAAGAAGTTTGTTTGTTTTCTTTTTGTGAAGGATTTTTGAGATTACATTAGCTGCATATTTGAACTTACCATGATAAATTCTAGGGTGATTTGTATTTATTTGGGTTATAAGGGCAGGCCTCAGAAGACCATATGGTATTTTTACAGGGCTGTTTCCATAACAAAAATGACACAAAACTGTATTAACATTTCACAGATTGACAGAGAAACAAACTGTCTAAATAGATGTGTTTGTTTAAACAGAGCTTGAGGTTGGGGGAATCTCTGAAGGTTTTCTAAGGAAAAGTATACCTGTAGATTTGAATTTTTAAACTGGGTGTTTAATTCCATTCTCCTAAGATGAAGCTGAGAAAAGAGGCAGTGGGAATAAAAAAATACAAGGAGCAAGGAAGGAAGATAGAACGTGAATCAATACAGAGGGAGAAAAGAAAAAAAAAAAAATTAAAAAATCTCACTTCCCTGTAGTTTCTACAGAACAGGATGGGAGAAAATTCACAGTTCCCTTCATCTTGGCAGACTCAATCATGTCTTCAGTTTAAATTTCTTTTCCAGCTGAACCCTCTTTCTTACTGGGTATAACAGTTTGAGTGAAATATTTCCAGCTTCATTGTCTGGAGCTGGCATAAAGATACACATTTTCTCCTAAAAATGAAACAATTTTTTTTAAAAGCATATACTGTGATAAGATCAGATTAAGTAACTTATTGTAAGTGAACAGTAAGATAATTTTGATTTATTTGAAGCATTATATCCCTGTTATTACAACATATTTTGTGTCTCTAATCCACTGATTACTAGAAGATGGGAGAGAACAGTAGGGGAAAAGATCATTTTTTATCTTCTTCTCCACTTTTCCCTATTAATCATGTTCCAGACAGGATACTGGGTTACATGGAGCACATGTTTGGCCCAGAATTGCCAGTCCTATAATATACAGTTTTATGAAGTGATAAATTCTAGAATGAGAGTTCCAGTGTGCTTTTTTGTAATAACTGTGGGTTTTGACATGCTTTTTCACTTACAGTAATTATTCCAAGGCGGAAAATTGAACAAATGAAAACGAGAAATGCAGAAAGCTGAATTTACATGAAAAATGGCTAAGATTAATTTCATTTTGGGACTTAACATCAAGTCCTGTCTATATTGCAGAAAAGACTTGCTTAATTTTCATACCTGAGGTTTGTTAACTAATACAACCTAAATTCCTAACTCAGACAAAGCAAACTGTGTTTTTTTGCTTAGCTCATCAAAGTGCCCACAAGGGGTGGAAGCGAATTCTTACAAATTGTGTGTATTTTATTGTTGTTTAAACACAGCTGGTAATCGGTGAGTGTGTCTAAGTCAGGGAAGGCAGAAAATAGTAATTATCGCTAACTATGGAATACTGACATCATCAACTCCTTAAAATACCTGGACCTCTATTCCAAGTCATATGTCAGGAAAGGGAAATTGACAAAAATTAAAATTTCTCAGACAGTTATCTGTGACTACACATACTTTAAAAATTATAGATACCTACCTATAGCCCCTAGAGACAGAGGTCTTTATGTTATGGAGAGAGTTCAACCTGCTTGAAGCCTCTGCTGGGCCAGCTGTCCTTAGCTGTGTTAACTGAGTTTGTAACCTACAGTTTTTGGTGGCATTTATTGATGCAAAGGCACAGACGAGTGTTTCTTGTGGAATGGCTGCGCTGCAGACACAGGCAGGAGACTAAAGCATCAGGCCCAAGGCCATGTGAATTATCATGGCAGAGAAATACAGTGCTGAGACAGGGAAAAAACTCCATAAAATTCAGGGCCACACTTTGAACCTCTCCTGACTATAAAATTTAAAATTTATTCACTGATAAAATTTAATATCAGGTAGCAACCAGTGAGAATCCACTGTCTGTGATTCAAAAGCTGAGCTATCATAGTCATGACATGGCCACCCATGCCTACCAAAGCTCAGCCTTAGGCAAGGCTTGCACAAATTGCTCTCCAGATCCTCTTGGTCATACTGGGCAACAAAAGTGCTGCAAAGTTCTTTGGATCAGGACCTGCAGATCGGGTTTCTCAGAGGGTTTTTGTTTTTGGCACCCACTTTCCTACAAAATAAGTGAGCTCCCATTGATATTCCTAAGCAAGCACATAAAAGGTATCCCTGTGTTTTAAAGCCCCTGAAGTACCTGTGCAAGCAGGGCAGTACAATGCGAAGCAGGATCTGGGGGAGCAGACTGCTCTCTGCAGGTCAGCTCTGAGCTGAGATGTACAGCAGTACACAGAGTGCCTAACCAAGGATGACCTAGACCTCCAGGCCAGTCTGACCAGATGTACCTCGGCTTCCAAAGGGCCTAAGCACCCAAAAAACCTCGCTAATCTCAAGTTAAATCTGCATAAGCATGAGGAGAAGCACTTCCCTTTCAGCAGGCATCTACTTAAGGCACTGAACTGGTGTTCAGTAGAAATTAGTTCAGTTTCCGAATGAGAAAGATTACCTCTAACGTGCAGTTTATACTCTCTGCACACCAAATCCACAGTGTTAATCCTGGGCATAACACATCTTTTCTCCCATTTGTGGTCTCTGATTTTTGAATCAACTGTGAGATCTTTGAGTGAGGGTCTGGCCCTTACTAGATGCATTCACAGAATCAGTCCACTGAGATCAAGCCACAGAAACTGGCACATATATCTTTACAGACAGGCAAGGAAACTGAGCCCTTACTCACAGTCACAGCCCAGCATACCCCTGTCCTGCTGAACCCATGTGAACCTGCCTCAGCATGCAAGTGGCCCCAGGTAAGCCCTGGGTGGCACTAACCCACCCACCCTCCCCAGCCAGCCAGCCAGCCAGCCAGCCAGCAGGCATTTTTCATACCTGACCTGCTCACTACTGCCAGTTTACATCAAGAAAGTTTTGAACTCCTCTTGTGGACAAAGCCTCCTTCCTCTGGGGATCCCACTCTGCTCCTGTAGGGAAGCCAGGGCTCCCTTGGCAGTGCAGCCTCAGGTCCAAGGCCACCCAGTTCTGGGAGCAGGCCATGCCTTTGTTGAGAGGATTCCTCTCCAAGACTGCCTGCTCAGCACAACCAAGCAGGTGGATGTGGCTCCCAGTGCTCCATGACACCAACCAGGCAGCTGGGTGAATACAAAGGTGTCCACAGGGCAGGGCAAATTCTCATGCCCCAGAATAACCAGTAGGCAAACTGCAGAGAGGGAAGAGGGGCTGAAGGAAGAGTAGGCTTTCTAGTCAGCAGCAATTCATCCAAAATCCCTTCAGAGATGCAAAAGAAATGGCCCTGCCCCCACATCACCCCCTAATAATTCAAAGTCTGTGTTTGTTACCAGCTAGATTTTTTTTTTTTTAACTTCATAAGAAAAGGAAGGTAGGATTTTAGCAGAATTTCTTCTTTTTCTTTCCTTCTTCCTCCACCCCCTCAACAAATCCCCAAGGTCAACATTGTAATAAACAGCAGGAAAGGCCCAATTTTCTGCACCTGTGGCCTTGTTTGTCTCTATATTTCTATAGGAGAATGGGCACTGGGGACACAGAAAGGAAGTGAATTCAATGGATTGGTTTAAAAAAACCAGCATAGGAATCAGCAGGCACTCAGGTGAAATGGCTTTAAAACCCTATTAAAACAGACCCAGAGTGAAACAGGGTGTGTAGCTACAGTGAATGCACCTTGGGTTTGCTTTTTTTTAACATAAAAATGTGGCATTGTTTAAAACCAGCCTCTAGTCAAGTAGCTTGTTATTCAGGACACAAACCCCTGTACCTCCGATCTCTTACGCAGAGCAGAAGAATGATGTAGGGTTTAATCTCCTTTTTTATCCCATGAAGATTTAGTGCTGACAATAGGTACTAGACTAGTAGATATGAGGCACTTTAAATTTTATTTTTTTTTTAAATAGGATGGACTCAGGCACTATGAGTTTCCCCACCAGCACCTAAAACCTGTGCTCTTCCCCCAAGCAGCTCCTCCCTGCAGTCCAGGTTTGGGAACCTGGATTAGCCTGGTGGAGCCTCTACCTGCTAACTACTGCTTGAAGTCATGCTTTTCTCTACGGGCAGATGTTCCCTCTCCAGTGCAATGTTCCATAACTGTGTAATACAATTTATTTGGGACTTTCCCCCAAATATACTGCTTTGTGTGTAATGATCCCGCATTTGGGTAGATTTGTTTTCAGAGTTTTTATTAAATGCCTAAGGGAGTGACTTGTAAAGATGAAATACTGCAATAATTTATATTCTCCTGGTATTTCAGTCCACTGATGCACTGTGAAAAGAGCAGATGTCAAGTTGTCATAGCTCCCTGAAGGTTTGGGTAAAAAAAAACATTAAAAAAATATAAACACATTTTGGAAAAAGCCAATCTGTTTGCCTTCATTTGAGTTTACCACTAGGTTATTTCTGTTCTGTTGTTTATCCAGGTTCCTCCTGAATAGTTGTAGTATCCCCCTCTGAGAGTACATCTCCCTGTTCACATATCACTGCTGCAGAGGCACAGATTCAGACCCTGGAGAACTTATGGGGTTTAATTTATTTGCAATAGGAAAAATTAAGCCTGAAATAGAAATGGGGCCCACTGAATTTTCTTCCTGGTGTTGCCCTCCTGAGTGGAGCTCCAGCAAGGATGTGCATTGTCTGTTCCCTTGTTTTCACAGGGGTGTAAATAGTAAAGGAGGGAACCTTTACTATTACCTTTGCTACTGAACTACTCTTTTCAAAAGAAACTGAGGATTTAGGCATTGCTAAGGAGAAATAATTCAAAATGGGAAGACCATTCAAAATGGAAAACCAAAAGCAACTCATTAAAGAAAAGGTCAGGTCCAAACTTTATATTAAAGTATTGACAAGGATCCCAAATAAGTGTTCAGTTGAGTTGCAAGGAGATAAGGACAAGTATGAGTTGCCTGCATTAATAATTTGGTTGCTTTTTGACTAAAATGCCATTTATGGTCTAGGCTCTGTTCCTCAATAATATGGCTAATTTATATTATTTGTATATAATAATATAAAAGTGTGAACACTCGCATTCACACTTATATATATGTGCCTAATCTCAAATACAAATACTCAACTGTGGATATGTTTGTTCAACCCTCTGTTGACTCTGGTGATCAATTCTGAAGCCTAAAAGCTGGTTAACAGCACTGTAAATAGCTCAGAGGCAGCTGTTTATTTGCTCATGATATTTGTCAAGCATTTTTATAAAGACAGACATGTAGGATGACCTTGTATTTCTTCCTTGATACCGAAGACAGATAGCACTCACCTGAGCTGGTGTTCAGCAGGAACCATCCTGACTGCTCTGGCTGGTTATCCAAACATTCTGCTCAGATTGGAAAGCTCCTGCGACCTATGTCCTGACTGAGGCCCTTCCCAGTTTTGGACAATTGCTTCACCTGAAGAGATAAAGCAATGGTCAGTTGGTAAACACCTCCGATTGCCTCAGTCTGTAGATTGAGGATGGCTCTAGGTTATAAGCTAGCCATGAATCCTAAGAGTCCTAACTTAGAAAACTTATGACTGCAAACATACTCCTAGTTTTGGGGATGTGATCAGATCACTGTAGGAGCAGGAGTGCGAATCATCCTACTGACATGCAAAAATGAGATAAAACCCAACCAAGCAGCTAACAAAGATCTCTATTTCTATATTGTCCACTCTTTTAAATGAGGGAGAGCCTGACTGAGTAGGCCTTTTGAGGTGGAGCAAAAAGAAGCCTGTTTGACCTTTTTCTCCTTCCTTCTCCAAGACCCTTTGCACTTACTCACTAAGGCAGACAAATCTTTACTCCATTCTTGCCCAGATTTCTCTCCAGTACAGTCAGCTCTAGCAGCACAGAACAGCTATATTATCTCCAAGACTTCAGTAACAGCCAATGAAAACAGCAAACAGCTGTATGTCAGAAAAGACCAAATGTATCACAGCCTGACACACTTCATTGCCTCCGAAGCAATAAAATTACTGGTGAGTCAGCAGAAACATCATCCAGAGTTGGTCAGATCTGATGTGGAAGGTGCCTGAGATGCCTTCTGAGTTTCTATGTTTTATTGTTGTTTTTTTATGGCTTTGGTTGTTAATGAATACTTCTGGTAAATTTGGTTTAGAGCCCATAGTGTTAGTGTTATGTCACTGTGTTCTCAGAGCTTCCTGAGGCAGCCTCCCCCCTGGGGTTTGCAGTCATTCACTATTCCAGTCAGGAGTTAAGGGAAATGTAAGGACACTTCAGTCCTTGCTGATAAGCAGCTGCCAGTGAAGTGACTCTGCATAGCTGGGTGGCAGCACAGCAGCAATAATCAATATATGAAAACAGGATATTGGAGTACTTCTTCCATCTCCTGAAAAGAGAAAGTGCTGTTCTCCAGCCTGGCATCATTATGCATGTTCATTGATATGGGGGACGGGGATTTTGTTTTATCACCATGAAAGAGTTGTGTCTTTCTTATTAACAGAAAAGAGAGAGAGAACATTTAAAATCTGACCTCAGCTTTTTTAGTCAAGACTTTTAAAGCCATCTCCAGTCACTAGAGTAATTAATTTCAAATTTGTAGTCCAAGTCTATTGGTCCAACACTAAATGACTTAGTCTGGAAGAATATGGCAGAACTTGCTCTCATTAGAATAATTTTGCATTTTTTCTGTTGTATAAGTAGAACCAGAGCAGATCTAAATTTCTGATCTAGCTTAAAAGTCTTCCTGGGCTTAAATACACCCTCACAGTAAGGTTTCACTTCTCAAATTAATGGCTTTATAATAATACCATTTGATGGTAGATTATTGCTTGTTTGGGGATCCTGAGGTGTCACCCTGAGAATCAGGCCTTTGATATTGTTTTCTACAAGTTCTAGCCACTTTCCCAGGAAAGTAACTATAAACATAGGTGTTTATACATTGCATTAAAGATATGCCTTTTGATGGATGTCTCTCACAGCCAGTGCGGTTGGGAAGGTGTTAACCTAACTATCCAATCCCTGGTCGTGGTCGGAAACCTATAAATACTGAAAGAACAAATAAATGATTCTCTTTCTTTCACCACATGGAGCTGTGTCCATGTGAATCATTTCATGTCCAACAGTGACACTGAGGGTTGTATTGGTGGAGTTTTTTACAATGCTGTTTTCAATTCCTGAAATAATTAGGAAGGACGAAGAGCTGTTTAATCTGATGAATACCATACCGATGCTGCAGTATCTTGAGTCTGTGGCTGAGAGGAGCCCAGTCAAGAAACCCAAGTGCTAAAAATCCTGGTTTCAGTAGGTGGCAGCATCCCCTCTGTGTCACTCCCAAACCAACACCCGACGTGATGCTGTGGGGCTCGAGAGCTGTAAAAAAAAAAAAAAACCAGTTTGCTGTGGCTGCTGAAGACCTCCAGTTCCACGTCCCAGCAGTGGTGGCTGCTGGTTCTTACACCTGATCCCCGGACAGAAATCAGCCATCCCTCTCTCTTTTACTGCATGAAGTGTTTTTATTTGGCAGGTTGGGTTTGTTTGAGAGAGGAGTCCTGAGATTCTGCCCTCAAAGTATCACACATTTTTGTGGTGCTATTTTAGCAGCTGCTCTGTCCCAGCCCAGAAAGGCTCCAAAGAATGGGTGAAGTACCTCCCTCACAGGCCCAGCCATCCTTCATCTCTGCCTTGCAAAATCATTGTTTAATATACTGAAATGAGAACCACAGTGGTTTACAAGCCAATTCAGGAAAGACTCATTCTCAACATGAAAAAAAATAATACTCTTTTAGAAATATGCAGTCTGGTAGTCAGAAAGCTCTACAAGAGTATATAAATACCTGCCATCCATCCCCAAAAAATACACTCATGCAATTGCAGTTCAGTCCCTTCTTATGGCTGTTAGGCAATATAAATTAATATATGGATTCATTTTTTTGGACAGCTGTATAAGCCATCCCTCCCCTCCCTTTTCCTTAAATAGTGCATTTATTTTGGTTGGCTAATCTTCTCTCTTGCTTTGGTGATAACAAACAAAAACTGTAGGGCAGGGTTTTAGAGGATTCCTGTGTTCACTGAGCATCTTTAAAAGGAGAACTCCCCCAAGTCAGATTTCAATGCAATATGGCTGCAGATCAAAAGCATCTTTATGGCATCCAGTGGTAATCATGCCAACCACAAACAGCAGTTGGACCAGGTATGTTGTGTTGCCTATAATGAAATTGGAGAGGAAGGATACTGTTTAGGAAGTGGCTGGAGAGTTTCTCAGTCAGGAAATTTCAGCTAAAGAGATCCAGCCTGTTTTTAAACCTGGCAAGATCCTGGGCTTGAATCTAGTTCCATAGGCCTTAGCTGAAATCCCTCTTCCTTTTATTCCCTGTCATTCATCTGGAATGCAAGTTTAATACTAATTTTGTATGTTGGGTCAGCATCAGAAGGCAGTAGTTAGAAGTCAACAGCATCAAAGGAAACTCTCCATAAATCCCATCTCCCTTTGCCAAGCACTGTTAGGGCCATCTTCTGTCCTTAATATTCTGTCCATGAACATTCCTGTGTATTCACCACATAAGGCTAAGAATAGTTCAGCCATTTAAGGGCCTGAGTTTCAGACAGGGACTGTGTGAGTAATGGATTGCTAAGTTGGATCACTGCTGAAACATTCTAGCAGTCCATGTTTATCAATAATAAGGTAAAACAATGCTATCTGATTTCAACTTTCTTACCTTAGCAAAATATTAGTTATTTGTTAAGCTGAGTGTGGTTTTCTATGCACAAGGAAACAGAAGTGTGTGTAATTACGAGCTTTCTGTTCGGCTTGGTGATGATACATAACCATCATGTCAAATATTTGTGTATTTTCTTAACCTAGGTTGTCAATCCATGTTCAGTCAGTGGATGAACATACAGTACAAAATAATTCAGTAACACAAGAAAAAAATTCATCAATAAGAGCTCAAATCTTTAAAAGAAATTTGTAAATTAATTTATAAATCCAAACCTCTAGTAACATATTCATGTATCTTTTAAGATACCAAATCAGTCTTCAGTGTTACTCTGCCAAGTGTCTGGATCTACAGAATCATAGGATGGGGGGCGTTGGAAGGAGTCTCTGTGGATCATCCAGCCCGACTCCCCTGCTGGAGCAGAATCACCTGGAGCTGGTTACCTGGGATCAGGTGCAAGTGGGTGTTGATTATCTCCAGGTTAGGAGACCCCATGGCCTGTCTGGACAGCAGTTCCAATACCCTGACAACTCCACAGTAAACAAGTTATTCCTGGGTCTCAGTCCCTGCCCGTTCCTCTGGTGCCATTGCTGGGCCCCCCAGAGCAGAGCCTGATCCCTGCTCTGAGCCCTCCCTGCTCACAGGGACACACAGGGCTGAGGGCCCCTCTCAGCTGGGACTCCTCTCGAGGCTGGACAGCCCCAGCTCACTCGGCCTTTCCTTGTCAGGGAGATGCTCCAGGTCCTTCATCTCTGCAGCCTCTGCTGGCCCTGCTCCAGATGTCCCTCACAGGGCTGAGCAGAGGGGCAGCATCACTCCCTGACCTGCTGGCACTGCTCTTCCTGATGCAGCCCAGGGTTCCTCTTGTCCCCCAGAGCACTGCTAGCTCAGGGACATCTTGGCCCCCAGGTCCTTCCCCACAGAGCTGCTCCCCAGCAGATCAGCCCCCAGCATCTCCAGGGGCCTGGCAGGGAGCCCATGAGGACTTGCTGTCTGCCTGCACTGCCACCAGTCTTTTCACTGCCACCAGGGAGCTTCAGTCTTATTTTCCAGTAGATGACAGAGTATTGCAAATATCCTAATGGTGGTGATGACACCCAAACTTCTTTTTTTATTCCTCCTTTGCTGTTGTGAGGTCTAAACTGCTCCAGAAATGTGAATGAGAATGAACACACTTATAGGAAGCAGGGTGAGGGGAAAGGGAAGGGGAATTACTCTGCTTTCTACAAAGTCTTCTGGTATTGAAGTGTGCAGAGTTCATGTTAGAAACATTCCTCAGCACCCAGAAGAGCTTTCTCTTATGTCTCAAGGAAACAGATTCTTGTACTGACACCATGATTCAGGAGTAGAAATGCTGAAAGTAGGGAATATTTGTTACTTTGCAACCTGGTTATCTGTATTTTCCTAAAGCACCATTTTCATAACTAAGTATAGACATAAGCACCAAAGTACGACAGAACAGTGGTTTTCAGCTTGTGATCTGCAGCTCCATGGATGGCTTAGAGAATAGCCATCCATGTGCTAGTGGTTAGTAGTAAGTACTTAGTCAGAAGGCTTAAATGCTTTACACAGAAGTCCACACCCATACAAAGAAAAAATAGTGATCCATATTACTGGCAAAAATTTAAAACTTTTATCCAAAGAAAGACACAGAAATAGAAGACAAGACACTCAAAATCAAACAGATTTCAGGCAGTTCAGTGGTGAGACTATTGGTGTGTCTATGTGCAGCCTGACCTACAGGACAAGTGGCTCTAAATGAGCAAGGCCAAAGAGTGAATGCTTTCGAAGGAACAGCCACAAGGATATTTGCAGGGGCTCAGTGGTGCTGCTAAAAAAGATATTTCCTTGGCCAGGGCTTTGCCGCAGCTAAATTGCTTCTGGTGCAAACGGAAAATAACTCCAGGCTTGCCATGTAGAGTTCACTCCAAAGGGAAGCTGGAATAAACTGCTAAATTCTACAGAGTCCAAATGAGGTAAATGTAAGGAAAGGAAGGGCACACCAGGGTGAAAGGACTTCTAGCACAGGTAATGAGCAGAACAGGAATGAGAGATCAGGGGAAAATAAAATTTTGCATTAAAATGTATCAGTGGACAGCATCTGACAGGTTCGCTTCACCCCAAATCTGTACTTTGAGCTACATGTCAAGCCTATTTGTCACATAAAATGAGTCAAGAAAAGGAAACAAGATGTTTTCCTTGACATTACATACTAAAGCCTAATTCAGAAAAAAAGCCTTAAAATACACTTATATTTTAATGGCATGGTATTAGTAAATTATTCCTACTATGTTATGAAAGGAGAAATCAAAACCCAGCTGGTAAAAAATAACTCCCTGAAAAAAAAAAAAAGAAAAATGTAGTATTTTGCAATTTCTGTGGAAGTCAGCACATTTTTAAATTTTTATTTGGGTGAGAGCAGAACTTTTCATATGACAAGTGATCCAGCTAAATTTTTCCAGCAGACTGTGCTGTTTGTTGTACAGTATTTCCACAGTAAAGAGTCTCCCTGTTCCTTTCCCAGTGCAGAGAAGAAAGCAGGCACTCTCTGGGTATCTGTCCTCAGCAGGGCTCAAGCTGGGTTAGCCAGGAGCACTTGCCACAGGCTCTTCAGGCTGTAAGTGACAAGAGGGGCCCTCCTGCATTCTCCCTGGAATGAAAACAAAACAAATTAGGCACCAAAATACTTCAAGTTATTTAGTTGAGATGCATAAGAGACACTCTCTTATTTAAACTGAGAGCCCCAGCACACCCATAGTGAGAAGAAATAGTCCTGCAGTGCTCCCATGATCTGTGTTTGGTCCAGCAGGCAGCACTATGGTAGAGAGTGTATGTGTGTGTATGTGTATATGTGTGTGTGTACATATACATATAAAGAGGGAAAAATGGTTTTAAAAAACGCATTTGAGCTGAACTCCCTTGAGCATTGTTCTCCAGTATTGCCTTTCCTGAGAAGAGTCTTTAGTGTCTCACCTTCCTTGGGGTTTGAAAAAAGAGCTCCCTAAGAACAGAGAGCTTGTTTCCAGATTTCTGGTCATCCACAGTTTACATGCAGAGGAGATACTGAATGTTTCTTTCTTTGCCATGATGGGAATGAGACCTAAAGGGAGATTGCATGGTCTGATGGACCTCCTCTAGAGGAGGCTGGGAGCTCACAGTAGTTGAACAGCTGAGTGATGAAGGCTTGTCTAGGAAGGAGCTGCCCACCTGGGTATGGTACCTGTGGGGTTGGGAAACCAGGCTGGGGACAAGTGCCCAGAAATGTGCAGTGGCTGCTTGGCGGTGTCAAGCTCTGGCATGGGGGGCTTTGCGTCTGTCTCTTTACTTGTGTTCTTATCTCAGCTTACCCAGTGTGTGAAAAAGGGTTTCTCCCAGTCCCACCATGAGCCCCTTGCCACCATCTCCTTCACCTGCCTTTCACCCCGTGGGTGAGGGAGCCCTGGGTGGGTCCGTGGGAGGAGAGGGCAGATTTGTGAGAAGTGACAGCTCCTGTGACAGGCCCTGCAAGGGGGGTGCCCTGGGGAGGGGCTGTTTACAATGTGATACCTCAGCAGCTGCTGCAGTGCTGGCCCTGAGCTGTCATTGCCTGCGGTTTTATGGCACTTTCATCACCATCTGTCACGCCTTTAATGGCGTGGCCTGCATGTCCTGCCACCTTCCTCTGCCACCCTGTGCCCCCCCAGCACACACACACACATGCATTGGGGAGGTCAGCCATATGGCACCGAGTCATCCTCATCTTCTAGGTCCATCCTAGGGGACTGTGGGCATAGGAGCTTGGCAGGGTGGCCCAGGTAGCCTAGAGTTATGGGCTTGGAGTAGAACCCAAAATATTACCATGCTAACATGGAAACTGTAGTCTGTCCCAATTGCCATCCTTGTGGATGTGTTTGCCATCCTAATGTGGGCTGTTGGGCAGCAGTAAATGTTTGGCTTAGTCTTCTGCAGGGCTTAAGTAGCTTAAAGGTTGCTCTTTGTTTATGTTTTATGATAAACAGAGAAAGAATAAAATACACACACATATTTTTAAAGAAAAGCATTTGTTTATATATACATAGACACACCCCAAGGCTTAATGTCAGGCCCTTGCCAGGAAACATATATTATTTCAGCTTGACGCATTTTGATTGCAAGATCCCGTACGTTCTTTTCATTTGTCCAGGACAGGAGAAAACTCCAAGTGAGCTGCAGCACTCAAAATCCCCATGGCTGTCTTCCATCACCAGACTGTGTCTGTGTTGCAAGCACATGTGGTTTGAAATCAAACGAGCCTCAGCCTCAGAGAAGCACCCCCAGAAAGTAACAAGATCTGGTTTGCCATGCCTTAACTTCCAGCCTGTGGGAGTTTTAATGCCTCTAAGCTTAATGCTGTGCATTATACTTTTATCTGCATTAACTGGGGGGGGGGGGGTTGAGGGAGAGTTTGTGGCTGAGAGTAAACTTCATTGTAGCAATCCTTTTTTTCCCTCTTATGTGTTCCTGTGATTGGCCATTTGATTATAGTGAATCCCCAAAGGCTCATGGATTAAAAACAAAGGTCGGTTTGTAAGTAAACTTGCTGTTGATGGATTAAGGCAGTGTGCCGGCTGTAACCAGATCCACAATACAGGTTCATTCATTTGGAGAACAGCTCTCGACTCGCATTACACCCTCCCTGCCTGCTCCTCACCATCCAGACAGTGAAACTTAACACCTCCACGATTTTATCACAGCCACAGCTCACCAACAATGTGTGTCACACTGTGAAAAATATAGCTATAAATCAAAGTCCTACATATGGTGCAGTGGTAACCTTCCCTGCTTTGGGGGCCATCCCTACACAGATTTGTTTGTGTGCGTGTGGTGTGTGTACACTTATGATAAACAGAGGCTGCCACAACAGAGAGCTCCTATTTTCCAAGCTGACATTTCACAGACTGAGCCAAAAGAGTTCATTTTGGAGAACAGAGCAATGTTTGTGGTATCAATACCAATACATACCTTTTAGACTTTCACTGTAAAACCAAAAAACATTTGGGGATGATACGTTTTTATATTATTAGTGGAGAGGCAAAGCCAAGCATGCCCATATTTCTGTGACATGCAGAAGGGAACTTTCACCCCTGATTTTCTTTTATCTCACTCACTCTCTCTGGCTCACGTGCCACTCTGAGCATTTGCAATCCTTGGAGAGTGCGATCTTTAAGAGCTGTCATTACACTTCTCAAGTTTGACAGAAGATAAGAAAGTGAACAACTGGTTTTAATCATTCCAAGTCCTGGAAATCTTTCCAGAAGGTACTCCCAAGAGCTGACATTTTCTGAAGCCCCTTCTCCTTCGGGCACATGTGTGCACACTCACACAGGGAGCCTCACCTCCAGAGCTTTTTGCTTGCCAAACACTGTCCCTGGTAGACAGGAATACTAAAGCATGTTGTACTCTTGCAAATTATGCATGATCAACTGTTTTTGCTGTGGAAGAGAGCCAGGACCAGGAATGCAATAGCCCAGCTATGTGAAACCCCGAAGAAAAGCAGTCAAGCCAAAACTTCTGTGCAAATGGCAGTTCTGCCTGAGGAAGAAAGCCCTTTCCAAGTCCTATTTCTAATCAGTGATCCTGGTGGTTTGTGCAAGTCTCACCTCCTTCTCTTGCCTGTAGTTAGGCAGTCAAAATCCCACAGATATGCTGTTCCTGGGTTTTACTCCTGGAGTTAATTTGTATTAATAGTTATAATACCTTCTGCATACTTCAAAGGGAAGGCACAGGAAGATCAGTTGACTTAATAAACTGTATAAAAGTATAAAAATAAAAGTCTGTGGCAGAATGAATTGTCAAACATGCTTTGATTTTATTTTTTTTTTTATTGCTGCAAGAGCTTGACTCTACATGAGGCTAAAGTACGAAGTGATACTTACTCTTCCCCTGGAGGAGGTGATTTACACCAGCTATGGTTTTAGCCGTGCAAGAGAAAATAGCAAAATTCAAGGAAGCTTTTAAGTACTGTATGACTTTCAGGTTTTCCCCAGTGCTAACCCAGTTCCCTCTACTGTTATGTGCCAGCTCTGCCTTGGCAAAAACAAGACAGATCATGCACTACCTGCACAATTATCTCACAGCCATGGCTGTCACTAAAGCTTTGTTGCTTTAATTCTCTGAAACTTTGCAGCAAACTGCTTTCTAAGTTTCTAACAGACACAGAAACAGGACACAGACAAGGTCTGAAGAGCAACTTATGAAATAGTTTTAATGGACAGTCAGGTCCTGTGTTTTAGTGACTTTTCTTTACAAGGATAAATATTTTTGTATTAACTGTTGTTGATGTTTGTCTAACTTCTGCTGTATATCCTTTTTCTGGTTTCCTCATCTACAAATTTGACAGGTCGATTCTTGGAAAATTAATTTCCTTTTTTAATTATAAAAGCAAAAGCTTTTTGGTTTCATTTTTATAATTATGTTTGTTCATAGAAAAATAATTTCTCATTCTATTGCAAGCTCTGTGGAACATTTTTAGGAAGATACAGTTGTGCTGAGAGAGCAGCATGAACCAGTTTCTTCTGCTGCCACATGCCTATATTTCAGTAATATTGAAGGTACACTTGTGCTTTTTTCACAAGAGAAAAAATGTCCTAATGGAGTAAAGACATTGGAAGTGAAGTATGTTCTCTTTATCTGCCTTGATAGCACAAGGACTGGAGCAGTTCTATGGAGGAGAGAGAGGAATCTTCCTTCTCTGTGTTTTGAGCTTAGTTTTAGGTTACTTGAATTAAACAAGATTTTATTACTTGGCTTAGCATTTTTTATTAACAGCTTCAAGAATTCACCATGGAGCCAGTTTGAACATTACAGCAATCTGCAGTAACTGGGCTTGTCTCAACGTAGAAATTCACTGCCTGCAATGAATTATTAATCAGTCACAGTCTCACCGGGTTCCTATTGTGCCTGTATGTGCAGCAGGATGCAGGAACCTCTTCACACACAGCATCCTTGTTGGCAATTCCAGAAGCAGAATCCAGCAAGGAGTGACTGTTGACCAACCAAAGTGTCCCTGGAGTCATGGGCAGACTTTCCTGGGGCTTTGGTGACCTCTGGACAATGTCCTTTGCAGAGATGGTATGGATAATTGTGGACAAATGCTGCCTGTGTCTCTCAGCCCCTGTCCTGGGGATGAACAGAGGCAAGGTGACAACGGAATGTCATTCACCAGAGCCATGCTCAGTGCTGACAGAGACACACTGGTGACAAGAAGTACCTGATATAGCCAGTGCTTTTGGCAGCTGTGCTGTCACCATGGTGCCCCTCCAGTGAATGCTCCACAGAACAGGCCATGAGGTCTGGACTCACAGACCGCTAGCTCACACCAGACCATGCACACAGCTGCAAAGACAGAGATAATTTTAGGTTTCAAATAGTTGTGTTTTCTGTGGTGCAAGTCTTGTATTTGAAAAGGCTTGGAGTTGTTGATAGATGTGCTGGTGTGAGTTAAGGCACAGCTGGCAGCTGCTTCAGATAAAAACACTGCATGATATTGTGCCATTTATATAACTCCTGTTTACGGACTGGGAGCACAGGTATAATCATGGGTTTATGTGAAATCACACAGTCAATATATTGGGCATGCCAGTGTTTATGAGAATTCTGCTGACATGGAGGAGCTGAACAGTTTTAAATCACCATACCTGGCACTGAGCTCCTTGGAATTAGGTATCAGGGATGTTTATGCAATATGTGTTTTATATGCCCTTCAAGAAACTTGGTATTCCCAGGAAAACTGATTTAGATTTGTCACTGTTTTCAACCCTGTCTAGTGAATACACCACAATTTAGCTTCTCATAGTACTTGAAGATGATCTCATTCTGTTTATCTTTCTCTTGTTCATTAATTTTTGAGTGTTAATTAGCTCCAGACATCATATTTATGTTCTTTCCATGAGTTCTATCATGGATCTATAATTAAAATTATCAGTATTTATTTATTGCCTAGAGAGGGGTTATTGCTGATTGAGTCTAACAACTTTTAATGCATTTTAAACACATGGCTTTGGCTAGAATATTTTGGGAGGCCTTTTTTTCTGTGTTTATAATTGTGTTAGCTCTGCTCTTTGCAGAAATAAGGCTGTCAAAACTCTTAAAAAAACAACCATATTCTGATGAGTGGTACATCTTTTCTTTATTCTTTCCATTTACAGCTGCAGGAAACCTTACACTTCATACCATACTTCAGTTTGCAGTCTCTTCTGTTGTTCAAACTACTTGAGATTACCTTTGATACTTCCACCTTATAAGACTTTTGTCTTGATTTCACTGAGGTTAGGATTCCATCAGGGTTCTGCTCCTTGGCCCAATTCCTGCATCATGTAATGAGGGAACACAGAAAACAACCAGCCCACCTGGAAAATTGTCTGTTCCTCTTCTTAGATCCTGTTTAGACTCCAGCAAATATAGTTGAGCTGCACTTTCCTTCCAGATAAAAGAAAATAAAGACAATCTCCTCACAGAGGAGAGCATGAGCTGAAAGTGTTACTTTTAGTCCCTGCTGCCTTTCTATTTCTGTACTGTATTTTCCCTGTCTTGACTACTTAGGTATGATATTTAACAGAAACTCTGAGCTTGTGTTTAGCCATCCTCCCCCATCCAGAAGAGGAGTGCAACTCAGCTGATTCTGCTGCCATACTGAAATATATGTAATGTATATATAAAAATATATCAAATTATATCTATGGTTATATATATGTTACTAGCACTTTCCAGGACAAACAATTAGCTCAAACTTCAACGTTAAGTCTTTTTCAAACACCTAGCTCTTGATGTTACACATTCTAAACAAACTTTCACATTTAAAAAGATCCAGATCTTGGAAAATGAACAGTTAAGAGGTCTTGTGAGTTTCTCTCTTGCCAGGCAAGCCTCCTTGACTTGTCATCATTTTTATTCAAGCTGCTGCTGTTGCACAGTACCCTAATGTTGTATGTTGTTTATAAATATACAGGCACACAAGTACCTACAACAATGAAATTAAGAGCCATAATATTTGAGCCATAATATTTTTCATTCTGTTATTTATATATATATATATATATATGGGGGGGGCGGGGGGGGGGATTTGGTTACCATGGGAACAACATGTCGTAGTGCCATTTCAGGTGCCCCAGGACACCTCAGGTTCTTTTACAGAAGGGCACATGCCTTCAATACAGCCTGAGTCATGCCTGCAAGGGTAAGAGATCTCAGACACCAAGGAAATCCAGAGCGTCTCTATGCAGAGATTTTCAAACATCATCATTGTAATCATCTGGGCAATGAAAAGTGGTTTTGATTCTAGCAGGTGAAAATTTTATGAGTATTTTAGTGGAACTTAGTAATTGCCATAACAAAAGAACCTTGCAAAACAGGCTGGTGGAGTGTAACAGATCTGTGAAATCAAGCTTTCATCATCCTATTAGCAGTTCTCTAAGAGCTCTGGAATCAAAATGTTCCCAGTGTGTATCCATTCCTACTCCACCCCACTCAGCACATGCATAAATATTTTTTTTAAAGTCCCAGGCTTCCCAAGCTTCCCCTTCAGAAACAGAGGCAATGATTGTAAACAGATAAGCTTCCCAAACTCAAGGGAGAAAACAGTGGAAAACATTAATTTGTAATAGGCTTATTCTTGCATGCAGATGTATTTGTATAAGATTGTTTTCCTCACTAAAAAATGACACAAAAAATTACTACAAGTTTTAATTTTTTAAAATATTTTAAAGTAAATGAGGGGAAAAAAGTAAGTACAGGCAGAAAACTATCAACCATTAAATAGCCAGTTTATCCAAGGATAGCTGAAGCAATAATGTGAAAGCAATAAATGATCTTTTCCCAGCTAACAAATCAGTCTTTAATGGATCAGGCCAAGTTCTTATCTACACAAGAAAACAGGATTGTGCCAGCAGCTGGGTTAATGAACCAGTGCCAAATATCAGCTAACTGGAAGTATCTTGACTTGTAAAATGTCATCAGTACAGGCTCCTGGTGCTGGTTGTCCCTGCTCCAGGGGGTTGCGACCCCCTGGAGCAGGGGGTGAGCTGATCCCCTGTGGCTCTGGCTGCCACAGCAGTTCATGGAACTTCTGAACTGAAGTTCACTGAAAAGCAAAGCTGTGGAAGAGGTTTTGTCTTCTCATGGACAAGGCCCACACTGCACGTCCTGCTCTGGGTTGTGCCCTCAAGGAAGGCAGTGCTGGAGCTGCTCATGAGTCCAGCTTGGCTTCACTGCTCTGAGATTGTCCCACACAGTAGCAGTTCCCACATTTCAGCACCTTCCAGGTTGTCAAAAGCTCCAGTAACCAGCCAGGGGGCTGCAGGTGGCACATGCAGGGAAGACCTTAAGCAACTTCACTGCTGTGTGATGATGTTTGTTTGACTCCCATCCTTCTCCTGAAGGACAAAAGCAGCCACCAAATGTGATCTTCACAATCAAGTGTGGGCAAGATTTTGCAAGTATTCCCCTTAGGGATGAAATCATATTGGCACTGTCTATGACTCTATCTATAATATTATTTGTATAAGATAAAAAAAAAATCCAGTCTTTGGATTAATCCCTCTCACACCTTTCATGACCCTAAGGTCTGCTGCAATGCTCCTGTGATTGCACAAGTTCTAATTACATAGGTGCTGGTGACATCCATTTGATTGAGAATGCATTTTTGGGGGTGGGAGGGGAGGGATCTGAGCACAGAGTAGAGCTGTGAAAAGGGCATTAACTTAAGAAGTTGATTTTGGACTCAGCTTTTAACTGCCACAGAACTTTTTCATGACATTGAACAAGTCACCTAGCCTCTGTAAAATGGGGATAATGAAAACCTCCTTTTACTCCATGGGAAGTATAAATGCTTTCACTGTTGAGAACCCTTTCAAATTCTTCTGATGAGAGCCAGGTACTATTACAAGGATGCTTATGCTGATGTCTCTTGTATCTGTTTGCTAGTCTGTCTACTAAGGTTACTGAAACTTTTCCAGACTTCTGGCTAGTTTCAAACCAATACAGTAAAAAAAAAATAAAATAAAAAAATAATAATAAAAAAAAGGTGCATAGACAAAGTACATGAGCCACAGAACCACTTTCTTTCTTTCCAGTGTGGAATTCTGGAATTCCCAATATTTCAAGTCAGGATTTCTGAAGCAATCAGACTCCCTGGATCATCTGTTTGTGTACAGCTCCACTCCTTCTTTTCCCTCACCAACAGGGAAAAAAGCCTTGAATACAAATCCTTAAGCTTAAATATTTCTTTAGCTTTCTCCAACTCTCTGTGGCCCTGTGTTGACCCTGGCCCATGTGGGGTCATGACCCACAGCTGGGAAACACTGGCCTAAATGTTGGTGGGGCTGGCTCTCAGAGGTGACTTGACAGCTTTCTGTGGGTGTGGAGCAGCCTCGGAGAGGATTCTCTGAGCTGCCAATCATAAGATTCTCTGTTTCATTCACATCAGGAAGTTTGTCCTGTGGAGTTTAAGGAGGAACAAAGCCCACACAGCGCAAAAATGAGGTTTCTGTATAAGTTCTTGGTCTGGTCAAGATATTTTCTTCTTTATTTCGTTTCTGTCCTAAAGGGCTTAGATTCTAAGATGGGAGAATGTTTTTATCATGGCAGGCACTTGGCGCTACTTAAACGTACCACCCCAGACAAAAAAAAGGTGTCAGAAAAAGTTCCAAATGAAAAGAGACAATAACTTTTTCAGAAGGGCTCTGTGTATTTTGAACATTCTCTGAGAAAAATATCTGCAGAGCTGACGGCAGGCATAGGTTGAGTCTGGAAGAGCAGAATGGCAACTGAGAAAATGAGGAGTGGATGGTGGTAGAGAAGGAAAGCATTGGAGATTACATAAAAGAAGCACCAAATGGAGCAGAAGCATTGAGAAACATGCAAACTGTCATGAAAGAGAGAAGGGACAGAGGAAAGAAATCTTTGGGAACATGTGGCTTAAGGCAAAGAGAAGAACTGACAGCTGGTTTATTTGTGCTGAGAGCAGGTGAGTCACTGTGGGTGCAGAGCTGACACAGCTCCCTGTCCTGGCCACTGTTGCTGAGTCCTAGGACTTCATATGCTAAACTGGGAGTGAAGGATCTGCTGAGCACACATGTGCCAGGTTATGTTTTCCACTCTCAAACTGGGATTAATTGGTGCAGGTAGTGACTCAGAACCAGGCAGGAATGGGTGTCTCTCAAATAGACATTATATTATCTGCTACCTGTGAAGCTATTTCTTCTCCTTGGAACAGGCAAGAAATTCTGAGGTCTGCTGGCATCAAAATGAATTAAATGAGCTCCTCCCAAACCTCCCTTGGTGTATTGCTTCTCATGGCTCCTTTGGCTGTCTTGTTGTCACAGCTTGCAGCTCAAAATCCTCACTCTTTGGCCCAAGTGGTACCAAGGACAGGGCTGTGCCAGCAGTTCCCTGAAGCACATTGGATTGTTAGCACTAGTTCTTCACTTGGCTTTGCAGGACTTCCTTGGCAGAACATCCTCCACTCTATCCCTTCCTGGAAATAGGTGTTTGCAGTTAAGGATAATTTCTCTGAGGAGGTGCCTTGGCAGATCTGGGCTCTCTGCCCTCCTGAAGGAAACCCCCGTGCTTCTCACCCTCTTTCTTGCATGGCCCACAATTTCCTCCACAGTTATTCTGTGCCAAGCAGTTTTCCATTCACTAAATATCTGCCTGTTGAAGAGACTCTTGGAGGAGTTGTCTTAAACTTTAGTCAGCTTCCTTAACAAACCTATTGTTTAGTCACAGTTGAATTGCTAACTCTTAATCCCTTCCATTGTCTTTAGGCCCCATCAGAAAGATGCAAACACCTGTTTTCATTGCTTTCTTACTTATATTAGCCCAAGTGCATGAGTTTTCTCCAAACAACCATTTCAAATACTGTGATTTTATCCATTTTGTACAAAAGAACATGTTTTCAGGAATATAGTTGGTCACACAGGGTGTCCTGAGAGTAAAAAAAAAATTTTTAGGCATGCTTTATCTTGAAAAATAGTGATGTGTTCTTGCTATTTTTTCCTTTGAAAACTGGTAGCACTAAAAAAGACTGGAATTTCTGAATAAAAGAGATACTTTTTATTTGTCACACTTTCTTGGTTCTGACATCACCTGACAGGGAGACTAATATGTATCTAGTTTATTCTTATACCTAGAGAGAGATAAACAAGATGCCTTTGGTTAGCAAACTTTATTGTGAGAAGATAAAGGTCAGGACCTTAGCAAGGGCCATGAAGGTTGCAGAGAGTGTTTAAACGATCTTTGCCTGTTCCATGGGATTAAGCATCACCATTTGATCCACCAGATCAAATGGGATTTGATCACCATTTGAATGTCACGGATTGAATTTCACATCTCCATTGTATAGAGGACACAAATCCAAAAGTGTCCCTCACAGATGCAAAAGCATTAGTGCTTCGACGAGGTGACAGTTACAAGATTCATATACTCCTTGCCTGGTAGAAACACCAGGGAAAAATGTTTCTGAAGAGCCTCTCTGCAATTGCTCTCTACCATGGCAAACTTAACCTTTATTGGCATGATGAGGAGTCTATTTTAGCCATTTCTCTGGAGAATTTTAAGATCCACTAGATTGCTAAGTATTTTTATTAAAATATATACAGTCATAGTCTTGGTTTTCTGCCTGTTCCACTACTTTCTTTGAAAAGGTCATTTTCATCATTTGCCTCCTCTTGTAAACCCATGCACAAAGATGGATGTAACAGAAAGAAAACTGGAGAACATATAATTTAAAAGAAAAAATAAAGCCTAAACAGTTTTCAGGATTATCAGGATTTGTGTAAATATTAACAGGTTGGAATATTCCATCCAGAAGGAAATGAAAAAATTAAATCCATATATGTTTGCATATTATGAGAGTGTCAAATAGAGGGAATTCAGTAAGAAACCAAATACCCTTTGTTAGGTGAGGGTATTTGGTAAATCATGTTTTATATGTGGATTAGACATGCCATAACTAATTTGTCAGGTTTTGACTGAATGCCAGTACTTTTTATTACATGTTTGACATTTTAATCAACTTCATCTTTGACAGAAGGCCTGCTGTAGCAGGAGTTTCCATCTGACCTGTCCCTGTTTTTTAACAATGAACAAAAAAGGAAGAATGAGATGATCTAGGAAGCAAATTGCTGGGTTAGACAAAATGGGGTGAAACATTACGAGGTAATCAAATTGGATGCTGGAGGAAATAAAACCATTTCTCATGTATCTGATTGGGTTCCTTCTGATGCACTGTGACTTTCATACATGGTGGGGTAAGTAAAGGGCTTCATCAATGTCCCCTCAGTTCTGCAAAACACATGATAGAATGGTCTGCTCATGATTCATTAAGTCCTCTGAAAAAGCAAGGGTTTATTCAAATGCTTCAGCTCTGCCTTGTTCCCCTCGTTAGCACTCAGAGAATGGCAATGAGCTGAGAAAGAGCAGAGCTCCCGTGCACAGACACTATCTTTAGAACATTCATTACAGATGTCGGATCCTGAGTCTTTAATCACTGTGGTGTTAATTAATGCCCTATTTGTTACTGTCACTGGCTGAACACTGGGTGTGCAAAATTCCACATGTGAAAGTGCTCAGTGTAATCAGGTAATACTTCAAGTGAGGTGCTGCTCAGCTGGAATGTCAGGGGGTGCCAAGAAAAGCATTTCAAGTACAAAAAAAAGAAATTAAAAAAAGAAAAAAAGAAAAAAAGAAGAAAAAGGAAGGTGGGAGGGAAAACGGTAAGATTGTGAGTAAGGTTTCTTTGAGACCTGGCCAGTAAGGGGCTACTTCTGCAGCCAAAAATGCTCAGGCTCTTTCCTTGGAGCTGCACTGGGTCTGTCTGTCCTGGGCTGTGCTTTCCCTCTCAAGGACCAACTGCTGCACAAGTGTCCTGTGTGCTGCTGGCTGCACAAAGACCTGCTGTGGAATCAGTAAGAAACATCCCAAAAAGCATGCAGGGAGGAGAAATGTCTTCCAGGCAGATGACAGGCTGCTTCCAGGCTGAAGTTTCTGGCTTCTACTGCTGTTGCTCCAAAGAGAGGGGTGTGCTGCAATGTTCCAGCATTTCCTTCTCTTCTAGCAGCCTTACAACATCCAAAGGGGACCTGGTGAAACAGCCTAAACTGAAGAAGAGTAGGTCAGCATAAGGAGTTGGGAAGAAAACTCACTGTGAGGGTGGTGAGGCTGCGGCACAGAGGGTGTGTGGAGTGAGGAACTAAGGGCCCAACCAGAGCCCAGGGAGGGAGGTGGATGCCCGTTCCCAGAGCTTTGTGGAACAGGAACCTAAGCTGAGTGCTCAAATTCATCCCCCAGAGTAGCCAGTTCTTGCCTTTGAGAGAGCAGAGGGAGAAGCCGAGCACTCAGGGAACTGCCAGAATCAGTGCAGATGAGAGGAAGACTTAGTTCTATTTCATCCCAACAATAGTCTTCCATTTTGGTGGTTCTGATTTCTGGATGGACTAGTGTAGAGAAAGATTATTTCCAACAAAAACCTAAGGTTATACTGCAATATGCTTAACAGAACCATGGCTTCATGTCTCTGGTAATGATGGTCACCAGTTCACCACATTACTTATCCTCAAGAGGGATGTAATTTTTTTACATGACTTCTATCATTTATTAATGGTTAAGTCAGTGAATCAGAAGAGTCCAGGGACCTGGCTTGTGCTATGCCTTTTATTGCATTTTTAGATTCAAGCAATCTTGTTACTTGGAATAACCTATTTACCCAAGGCTCGACCCATTCCTACTGACAAGTTCTTATGAAAAGGAAAAAAAAAAGCGTGAAAAGGAGTTTTTCTCTCTGTATGTGTTTGAATGCCCACATGTAGCTCCATGGTATCAAGGTTTCAACTCTCTCTTCTATGCTTTATTGGAAGGATTATTTAAGGATTTATTTAAGGAACAAGACAGTCTACATTGCCTTGATAGAGGAACTAAATTTTGTCTAAAATATTTAACAGTACTTCACAAATTCTTTACCGTGACCTCCAGATGGAGAGGAGAAACTGCATAAATTAAATAATCTACAGTGTAAACAAGTTCTGTGGTGGTCAATTTAGTAATACCAACGCTGGCTTTGGCATTCTGGTTTTGTGAGATTTGGGCAGTTAAATTTGGCATTTGATGGCTTTCAAAGCTGTAAAGGGGTCAAAAAAATTAAACTTGTTACAATCATGATATGGTTGGGAATGTTCACAGAGTAAGAATGACTATGTATGAAATATACCTGAATAATACAACTTTATTTTGCATTATAATAATTAGATATAAGTAAACTACATCTAATAACTTACATTTCTGCTTCAGCCTCATCTTACCCTATGGATGCTAGCTTTAGAACAGGCTGCAGAGAGCTGCAGAGACTGCAGGCCCATAGCCTCTCAGTCCTGCCTGAGAAACTAGCCTGGGAATTCAAAGGAGGATTTCAAAACAATCCTCAGAGACAGAAAACAACTGCCAGGTGCTGTTTGTCTGTTCCTTGTGTTTACCTTGCAGGAGAGGGTCAGGGGGGCAGAGTGCCCCTGACCAATGATGGTGATGTAGCACTTTGCTAACCAATAAGAGTTTCTTTTCTGTACTTTCCACGTATCTGTCTATAAGACAGGGCTGAAGCGATAAACTAAGGAATTCTCGTGTTGAGACTCCCTTGAGAGTCAGTGTCGTTCTTTCTAGCCGTTCCCAATCGGAACGACATCTGGTGACCGCCGACGTGAAGTTGAACCGACCCTCCGAGGTCCGGTAACCCGACGTAAAGTGCAGCCGACCCCCGAGGTCAGAAAGCAACCGACATGACTTCTGCTAATCCCCTGAGGGTAAGCAGCGAGCGGGAAAAAGCCAGCCCTTCCCCCTAGAGGGGTAAGTGGAATTCTCCCGGGCTTTCCTAGAGGAAGCTGGTTCTGGAAACCAATGGGATAGTGGAGCCCTGCCGGTGAGCGGGCTTGGAACGGCTGTCTTGGCAAAGCAGAGCTCAAAATCCCGGGTCTGAGCCGATAGCGTGTGCATAATTGCATTCGCGGAGCCGCCAAGATAAAGTCCTCATAATGGGGAACTGTACTTCAGCTGATGAACAGCTTGCCTACCTTGCATGGCAGGATGCCCTGCCCCGCATGGGACTCAGTGTTTCTGAAGATGCCATGCGCGCTTTATTTCAGTGGGTGAAAGAGCAAGGTTTTGATATAACTACAGACAATGCCTTTGATCTCGAACTTTGGCTGTCGATAGAGGACCATTTATGGTCAGAATTCATTAATGGAGATATCAGCATGTGTAGCCTGGCAGCCACCTGGGGAGTGCTTTTTAAAGCGCTGAAACGGAGCCAGTCTGAGGACAGTGAAACCGGGATGAGAAACTTTGATGCCGAAAGTTCCTCCGTTGTACAAGATAAGGGACCGGGAGATGAAACCGTGAGTGGGCTACGTAGTGCTCTTTTAACTCTGCCCGGACCCTCGGAGAACTTTGGCGGCGAGCGAGAGCAATCTGCGGCCCAGAGATCTCCCTCTCCAGAGAGGTTTGAGCGGCCGCCATCCACGGAGCTCGGCGCGCGGGTTTTGCCAGCAGAGGGGCCTCTCTTCAGCCCCCCCCGCGCCCGGCGCGCAGGCCGCCGCCGAGGAGTCCGAGCGCGGGTCCGGAATGCCGCGGGGAGCCGCCGAGAAGTCCGAGCGCGGGTCCAAAATGCCGCGAGCCGCCGCCACCGGGGGGCCCGGCCGGACAGACCTCCCGTGTACCAACGCGGCGGGGCACGCGGCTCCCCCCGGCAGAGGAGCGGCGGGGGGAGGAGAAACAGCAACCTCGCTCCCCCTGCGCCTGCCCGCCGCCACCGGCCGGCTGCCGGCCGGCCGCGAGAACCCCAAGAAACCCGAGCTCAAGCCCAGATCTGGGGCCGGGGCCAGGCCCGTGGCAGGCATCGCCCCCCCCGCGCGTCCGAAGCACTGGCGAGAAAGCGCAGGGGGGGGGGGGGGGCCGGTGGCCTCGCTCGCCCCGTGCGTGTGCGAGACGACTCACCCTCACACTCCCCCCGCGCTCCAGCGGCGAGGCGCGGGAGGGAGAGAGAGCGCTTGCCGTACTGCGCTCCCGATCTGAGCTCTAGCAGCGGCCCCCCGCACCCATAAAGGTGGCGGGGGGAAAGAAAGACAGCGGCAGGCCTCTCCACCGGGACCTTCCACACCAACCTAAAGAAATACCTCAACAAGCCCTCCAGCGGCCTGAGCCGCGCCAGAGTCCTGCAACCCCTGCGGGACCCAAATTTACTCACTTTGTACCTTTTAAGTCTTGTGTTTACAGAGCTGACAACCAGCCGCGAGGAGATGGTAACTTCGAGTTCCCTGAACCTCCCAGAATTCACGAACTACTGTTTTAACAACCAAGAATCATCCTAAAACGAGTCTGCATCCTATCTATCCTTAGTTCAAACCCGACGAACAACAACAGCAACCATGTAAACTTTATAAATCCCTCAAAAACCCCTCAATTATATTTGAAAAAAAAAAAAAAAAAAAAAGCGGGATAAGAGGGGATCAAAGCAGCATAAATTGCATTGTGCATTGTTTTTATCACTTTGGTGTTCTTTCAAACTACTCTATTGACATGTTAGACTGTCAATTCGAACAGACTAACAATGTTGTATATAGTGTTTTGTATAGTGTGTGTATTAATTCACTGAATTAGAAATATTAAACTCAACCATCAAGTCCTTGCAAGGAGAACAAATCTTAAATACCAAAACATAAGCCAAAATCCTAAATTAATTCTAGATCAGCATCCATTCAAAGTTCTAGTAAAGAAACCTCTTGAGCTGTGTTTGTTCTCTATCCTACAAGGGCCCAATAGGATGTAATAAACACTGCCTCTTTTATTTTTTTCTAACAGAAAAGGGTGAGTTATGGATGCTAGCTTTGGAACAGGCTGCAGAGAGCTGCAGAAACTGCAGGCCCATAGCCTCTCAGTCCTGCCTGAGAAACTAGCCTGGGAATTCAAAGGAGGATTTCAAAACAATCCTCAGAGACAGAAAACAACTGCCAGGTGCTGTTTGTCTGTTCCTTGTGTTTACCTTGCAGGAGAGAGTCAGGGGGGCAGAGTGCCCCTGACCAATGATGGTAATGTAGCACTTTGCTAACCAATAAGAGTTTCTTTTCTGTACTTTCCACGTATCTGTCTATAAGACAGGGCTGAAGCAATAAACTAAGGAATTCTCGTGTTGAGACTCCCTTGAGAGTCCAGTGTCGTTCTTTCTAGCCGTTCCCAATCGGAACGACATTACCCATGCAGCATTTATTCCTTTCATTTTGTTGCCTTTTCATTTTTTATAATCTGATAAAAAAAAGTGACAAGTTGTGGTCTAGACATTGATGGGGAGAATCCTGCACCTTTTTATGAAAAGAAGTTAAAGACAAGATGACAAAGAAAGTGAGAATGGGGTCAGGTGGAGGGGGCCCAGCAAAAAAACAATCAGAATAGGGACCCTGATCTGAAGGACAAGCAGAATAGGCAAAAGTCTAGAGAGACAAAAGGAGCAAGAAATAAACCAGGGGGAGAAGATGGAAGTTTCTGGTAAAGGCAGAGGGGAGAAATAATGAGTGGATGCATTTTTTTTTCTTTTTAGTTGCCATCAGCATCTGTTACTGATAATTTCTGTGTTTTTGAAGAGCTGGTATAGTGAGCGAGCCAGCCCACCAACATAGCCAGCAAGGGAAAACTAAGAGAACAGGTTTGAAGAAAGGGAAATGCAGGGGGTTTATATCTGATGGTAAACACTTTCATCCTTTCCTGCTGCTTGAATAATGCATCCTAATTTGACATGACTATACTGGTCACTAAGTTCATGCTAGGGTTATATAATCACAATCTGATCATTTTTCTTAAGTGCTGTTCAGCACAGAATCCTTTTATGTGGATAGAGGAAACCAGCTATTCTTTTTCTTGTGATTTTTGGCTTGGGATGGTAGAAGTGTCAGCCAAGAATAAAAATACATTTATAATCTTTACCCTTTTTCCCTCCAACACTTGTGAGTAGTATGAGTAGTACTATTATTTCTCCATTGTCCTTCTATCAGCTGACAGAGAACCTGGTGTTTATGCCACTGTTGGTTTAATACTACACGGCTTTTGTTCAAGTTTATTGAAGAATGCTCCAGAAGACAAGTGTGGTCTTCAGATTTTGCCTGGCCATATGTGAACTACTTTGCCTATTTTATTTCTTCCCTCTCTACTCAGAGGCACGAAGCTGGAACTCAGCCCCATTTCATTGCTCCACCTCTGTGTCACGTGAATTCCATGACTGACAATATCTGGATTTTCTGGGGCTGTGAAAAATGCCTCAACTTCAATGACTTTTGTGACAAAGTTAGGAGAACCACCTGCCACTTACTTACCTATTCTTCGTTTTCCAGCTCTGAAGTTGTCTCTGTGAGAAAAGCTGCAAGGGATTTTATTTCTGTGTAAAGTAACCCTTTCTCAATATTGTATTACTTCTTTCTATTTTATTTTTTTTAATATAATGTGGCTACCACTGTTTCAAGGAAAAACTTGCTTCCTCAGAAAGTCCTTGCCAGTTCTTTTTTCCTATAAATGAAGTAAGGTGCAGCCACCACGGTTCAAACTGCACTTGCAATCTCAGGATTTAAATGTACCTGGCTCTGCATTTATTGTGAGGCTTGAAAGGTGAGTGATTGTCATGGAGTTACTTTACCTTTAAGGGAGTTGGAGTTGCTGGGAAGTGCTTGGAGTCTTTTCTCCTGACCAATTATCGGTCATTGCTGGGAATTGACAGCAGTTTGGGCCATTGAAAAGTGGGATCAACTTGTGAACCCTACCTTAAAGTGTAAAAGCAGAGCTCTCTGGGTTCTCTTTGTTTCCTGGCTGTGAAGGGTGGCGGAGCTCCAGGCCTCCCGTCCCTGCCCAGGCCATGCGGCCGGGCGGGGATGGGGCCGGGCCTGCCGCGTCTCGCGGCCGGGAGATGGGGGGGCCTGGGGAAGGTTTTCCCCGGGCCGGGCCGAGCCGATCTCTGGCTCGGCTGTAGGTTTTGCTGTAACTAATTCACTAGAAACTGCCCAGTGAAGAAAGAGAGAGGCCCTGGACTTGCAGCGGGTTGGAGCAGCGCCTACACGCTCCAGAGCAGCCATGAGGAACTTTTCATCACAGACGGCTCCAGCTCCTGTTCGGCAGAGATCACCAAACCATCTACAAAAGCCTGGGCAAGATTTTAACTCTTTCATTACCCAGATGAGACTTGCGGATTAATCTTTTTATCCAGAGAGAGAGAGAGAGAGAGAGATCAACATGAAAAGAGACTTTATAAACTACCAGTGACAGGAAAGAAAAGAAGCTTCAGGAAAGGTAGAGAATTAAGAAGATGCTTTAATTAAGCTGAAATATCTCCCTGTTAAAACTATGGAGATGGACAATGAAGTCCTGAAAAGAACTCCTTTAATTCATGATATAGGATCTAGAGAGGAATAGTGTTCAAAGTGTAAATTTGAGTAAAGAGTAATTATAGTATAGTGAAGTGCTGGGAGATTAAAAGCCTTGAGAGGCAATGAGAAAACTGTTGGGAGATTTGAAGCCCTGAGAGGCAATGAGAAAACTGTTTTCTGGTGAAGCTCACAGAAACAGATGAAGAAGACTTTTTTTGCCTTTGAATAACTTATCCTTAAAAATGCTATCTCTAGACTCATGGCCCATACATACTTCAGAGTGATGTGAAAATGGGAGGAGTGAACTCTAATAATAGCAGCTCTGAGCAGCTAACATTAGGGCAATAGAAAACTATAACAAAAATAGTTTTCTTGTGAGAAACTCCATAAATTAACAGGAAGAAACTTCTGTTTCTCTATAAAGACTGGTGAAAAGACTAGCAAGAATTGGGACTGTTTTAACCATCAGAGTTCCAGAGTTTTTGTCTCTGTTGTCATGTGAACAAGGGAATAGTGGGTAGATAGGGGATGGAAAGGTTTTTCTGGAAGTTTATTCTGGTGTTCTTATTATTGTGGTTTGTCAATAAACTTTCTTTTTTTTCCCTTTTAAGTTGTATGCCTGTTTTGCTCTTGTTCTAATCCATATCTCACAGCAAGAAGTAAGTAATTTTCTTAGTTATTGGTTTAAAACCACGACAGTGATGCTGCAGCAAAGAGCCTTGTCAATGTAACCCTTTTTAGGAATGGAATTGCACTGGCAGGGGAGCTGAGTTCTTCTGGACTATAGGTAATTTAGGCACTCACTACTCTGTTGTTTAAAAAAGCCAACACTTTTCAGTCCCTAGAAGAGATGTGTTTCATGCACATTGTTTTGTAGTGAAATGCTGGTTGTGTTTTGGGGCTACTCATAGGAATGATTAGATACCTGTCTGCATAAGTCCATCCAGAGAAGAACAAGGCTTACATGAATTTTACATAGGGGATTAGCAGCTTTCAGAAGAATGTACTCTTACCTGACTGTTGCTTTGCAAAAGAAATAGATGTATGTTAAGTACTCACACAGCTGTAGACTGCTGATATAAAAATACAGGATCAACTTTGTTTTGTTGGGTTTTACACATACATTGAATTTAAATGTTTGTTGCAGAGACAATCATTGATTTTCACTGTGCTTGCTTGCTAGGGAGCTTTTGGATTTCAGATTTTGCAGCCAGCAGCAACACACTGAATAGATTCCCCTTGTCTGACAATAGTGATACTCTCTGTACTCATTTCCTTTACTGTAAAAGAGGGAAAACAGGTGACCTGCATGGAGGGTTCCTGTTCTTCTGCCTGGTGTGGGAATGTCCAAAAAGGGCAGGTTTGCACCTCTGCTGAGCAGGGGGTTTGTCACACACTGCAAAGCCAACATGGGCTGGACTTCGTGTGATGTACAGCCTTGTGCAGCACTCACACACTGTACCCATCATGTACATAAAAGTGGCTTTGCTTCGTGGACAGAGAGGGAAAAGCATGAAACCTAGAAAACTGGGATAACAAAACTCAGAGCATATTTAGAGGGTGTCTTTTGCAGATAAATTCAAGAATGTTTGTGGAACATTCTGACTCTAAGTCAATACATTATTGAAACAAAACAAAACACTCATCAGGAAATGAACAATTTTATATTTAATGCTGGCTTCGAATGCTATGCAGCAAACAAAGACACTGAGCAATTTGAGTAATAGGAATTTTAAATAGATTTCCCTGTGCTGAGCTCTACAGAACTTTTGCACTAAATCTGGCACTTCCAAACTTTTGAATGTCTGACTTTGTGTCCATAAGCTTTTCAGGATTTGTTTACAGTGTAATAGATGTTTAAAACTAATCATATAGTGACATTAGCCTGATAGAGTAAGAAAAAAAAAGGTGGTTGGGATTAATGTGCTGTATTGTTTCGGGAAGATTTGGGATACATGGTAATTTATTTATAAATGCATATATTATAAGATGGCCAAAATTTTTCAGCCTTCAGTAAGAGTTAAAACAAGAGAGTAGCCTAAAGCCTCAAGTAAAAGTCTGGTTAAGTCTTTTACGATATTTTAGCTTCTAGCATCTTAAATGTCTGAGCCTTTATGATGCCTGTTTTCTTTTTAATGTGTGGTCTGGGACAAGACTGGAAGGGAAAGTCATGCTGTCTGTGAAGCTGAGAATGGCTACTTAGCATCCAAATATGTAATTAGGGAGCTTTTCATGCCTTTTTAATAGGTTGTAGTCATTAGTAAATTTCCAGTCTCATATCACTCAAATGATTCAGAGTCTTTAAACTTGACTGGACTGGCCCAATTCCATTTAGAGCAGATGCTTTTTTATTCTTTGCCTTTTGTTAAGGGCTTCAGCTGCAAGGAGAAAAAAATGCTAGTTGCTAATAAAAGGCAGGACAGTGAAAACAGCTCCTCTTCTCTGCCAAAACCAGACACAGAGATCTCCCTCCTCTGCCTTTCTCCTGACTGAAGAGTGAGGGGTCTGATCCTGTGTCTCCCACACACACTCCTGCCCAGAAAATGGGGATAAATCAGGGATCCTGACTAAATACTTCTAAAACTGTGCTTGGTGTTTACCTACATGGATGCTGTGGAAATTGAATACAAATTAACTAGAGGTATGAAAGTGGATTAAGATGCATTAAAGCTAAACTGCATGATCTCATAGAGATGCTGTTCCTCAAAATTACCAAAACTTTAATCTCATCAGGATTAATTGACCTCTAGTGTAAATCCAGACGAACAAAATGAAAATGTTTTGGCTGTGAGTTAGAGTGCTTATAAATCAGTAATCACTTCTAAGTTCCTTTCTTAATTAAAAAACTAGTTGATTAATTGCATGGTTATGACAAATGGACTTTAAAATTAGGTTGGTCACATCACATTTGGCTGGCATTCTAAGTTTTAAACTGGGCTATTTATATGGAATAATTCATTTAACCAGAAAGTCACCAGGTAGATGCCCATAACCTCTACAAACATGAAAATATTTCTAGTGTTTTAAAAACCCTGGATAGAACCTTTTGCGTCCTTTAAGCTGATTTTGCTTTGGCTTGTGGTCTGCAGTAAGGCTGAGGAATCAGTTTTTCCTTCACTGATTTCTGAAACACGTATGCTGAAAATCCAACAAGCTGTGCAGCTGTGTACGAGTTCACCCTTCAGGTACATTTTTGTTTCTCATAGAACTCTTCCAAGCAGATAAAATACTGCCCCAGCACAAAATCCCACCCTTACCTTAAGGTATCTGCAAGAAGTGATTCATTCATCTTTCTGTCTTTCTTCTTTTTTTCTTCTCTGTATTCATATATATGTTTGCACTGAGAAGTTGACAGTAGTTTAAATTAATGGGCTACCAAGACCTTTAGTCATCCTCTCAGGATGTTCTGGATGGATAAACGGAAGTAATAATCTCACTGTACTATTTTTTAATTTATTCCAGCAAATTTCTTTTCCCTGGCTCATTCCAAAAGTGCAGATAAAACACAGGCTATTTCATTTGGGAGATGAGGGAAATAATTATCTATCATTCTGAAAACAATTTTAAGAGCCATCTTAAAAAAAATGCTATGAAAAAAAAGTCCTCTATGAATTTATATGTGCATTGACATAATAAAGTGAGGCCAAAGAAATGCCATGAAGAAAGAGTTCCATGGGGCACTAATTCAGCTAATAATGTACATTGGCATTTTTTTTGTGTCAAATACATGTATTATCACTGTATTCGTGTCCAGAGAGCCCAGCTGTGCTATCCAAGGGATGGGTATGATCTCATATACTATCTAGGGCTGCCAGAGATGTGGTTAAACTGAAGGCTGTCACACAGGCAGAATTGAGAAAATAAACTTTTCTGATGCTTGGAACTTGTGCCCAAAACACAGCTATCCTCTTAGGACCTGCAGATCTTCTCTGTTTCCCTTAACAAAAGCCATTTTTAAGGGTCTTAACCAGATAACCCTGGGTTTATCCAAAGAAGCTTTAGAGAGTCTGGCTGTCAGAGGCAGATGGGTGGGTCCAAGTGATATGGATTAGCATGGTCCTTTCTTCTAGGGAGAATTCTACCCAAAACCTGAGATGGGTGTCTCAGCACTGGATGTTACAAGTCACAAAATGCTCATTCAGCCATTGCAATAATGCAGAAATCATTTGAACACTTGGGATCCCTGGAGATGTGTTACTTTCTGCAGTAACCCCGGTGGCTTTTCACATGCTGTCTCTCTCCTGCTGTCTGCCTGGAACCATTCTTCACAACCCTGCAGCCCCATCTGTGTTGCTGTGGTGAGCCTTCAGCGCACACACTTCCAATCAGGCAACCTTTTGTGGTTCTGCTGCAACCCTAAACCAGACAGCTGACATGAATCCCAACTGTCCAGCACAGCCTGAGGCCCTCCCAGTGTGACAGATTAAGTGCTATAGATTGCTTATTGTTTTTAATCTTCCACCCTGTCTACACCATCTGAGCATGCAGCTTTCCAGAAGGGGAAAGGAAAAAGAGAAGAATTAAAAATTCCTTTTCTCATTACAGGAGCCTAAAAATTGTACAGTACTACTATTTCTACCCTTTCTGATTGCCAGCAGTCACTTTTTTAGCTTGCAAGGTGTATGACCCATGGTAATTTCAGGAACGACCTACAGTAAGGCTCAAGCACTTTTCTTTGTTCTACATCCATTCCAGTTTCTGTCATGTTAAATATGAGGATGAATTCAGGTGGCTATGGTGGTTTGACCCCCACTGTGTATATCTGAGAAGTTTCCTGAAAATACTGTCCCCAGTGTGCTGCCACTTGGGTAGCTGGATCATGCCTTTTTCCTTTTTTTCTTGTTTTTTGATTTTTGTTTTTTAACATTCATAGCATGAACGTTATTTTGCATTTACATCATCTTTAAAAACAATATTGTGGTTGCTGTCACTGATTCCTCTGTGCAGACCTTGCTAGAGAGGGTCAGAGGCTTCTCCAATGAAGATGACACTTCCATGAAAGGAAATAGATATAAATAGGTATAAAACTATGATGACTTTCTTGGCTTATTGCTCTCTCTTGAAAGGGGGAAAACTCAAAAAAGTGCCTGAATCCAAAAATCACATAATAAGGAGATACTAACTTTTTTCTCTATCTCTCAAAGGATGATAAGGGGCAGCTCAGAAAGTCTCATAAAGAAAACAGTATTCGCAAACTATATTAAACCCCCTTGAACCAGAGCAGGTAAACTGTGTGCTTATACAAAGATGACTTTGTATTTTCAGATCCCAGGAAAATGTGGACACCATACGACAGAACAGGCAGTCCAAACACAAGATTGTTGGAGGGCCAGCCTAGAAAGCAGAGTTAAGGATGATGCATAAAGAAGTAGTCTATAAACTGTATCCCTGACCGTTCTAGTTGTCTCATTTTGCTGGCACTGTGCTATTATTACACATTTTATGATAGCTGTTTGTAAGCTGCTTACCAATCATATCCACACACACCTGCTCAGACATTCCTGACAGCTCCCAGTGTATTATTGACAGAAGCAAAATGGATCTTTTTCTGTTGGACATGTGTTTTTCTTTTGGCTCTGATCTTCTGCAACAAAGGAAAGCGGCAGAAATGGTGTTTCAGCTAAAGGCCAGTGAAATGAGTTGAAACTGGGAACACAAACTGCCATTTTCTAAAATCTAGAAGCTTCCAACCAACATATTTTTTTTTTTTCTTCTAGTTACTCTTGTTACTCTTTATTGCTTAGTCTTTGAAAAGGACAATTTGGGAAAACCTGACATTTTCAAAGAAGGGTTTTGATGGGCTCAGGAGCATAAGGTGAGATCAGATCACAGACCACTTTTCAGCCTGCCTTGACTCTCGTCTGTCTTCCTCTGTGCTCCAGCAGTTGCAAATGGGCTTAGTTCTTGTGACCCAGTGACATGCACTGGTCACAAAGTGAGTGCAATAGTGGCTCTTAGCTACTGAAAACACAAGATAAATTTTAGACACTGTTCTTCTCTTTCCAGAGCAGAAGGACTCTGCTTCCTCCATAAAGAAGTTGAGGAAAGGTTAACAACTTTAGACTTTTAAAAATTAGACTTTTCCTTGCACTTCTTAGAACCTGCAGGGCTGACTTTGGGCTCCTCATCTGGATCTGTAGGGACTTTTCCCCCTAATGTTGCTGATCAGTGACATCTTTCAGTGAATCTTGAATTTTGGCAAATCTTTGGTGACTTGTACTTCCTTTGAAATAAAAAATGATTAATATATACAGTTTCTTCCTAACTTGCAGAATATTGTATCTTGGCCTCTCTCACCTCACCTTAGTGAGACTTCTTACCCTCAGAAGAGGGAATTGCAACCTACCCATGCCAGTCTCTGTGCCTGTCCTTCTGCCTCCTTTGGATGTCATCTTGGCAACTACAGAATGAAAGGAAACGCATGGAAGAGTGGTTGTTTTGATAACCCAACCTGACAGAAGCTTGAGCAAAGTTGTTTTTCTGTCATGTATTTGTCTGGCACATATTTGCCCATGAAATTCCTATCCAGATATACGACAGTAGAACTGTTACTGTGTGCGACACCTTGGGCAATATTGTTCTGATTCTCTTGAGATGGTTTCAATACAATGGGCAACTGAGAGAGGGAAATGCAGTGATTACACCCATAGGCTGGAGAGCAGGGATCCACCACTTTGGCAGTTTACAATAATTCAGTGGTGTTTATGATGATAAGAAAGCAATTTGGTGACAGTGAAGTAAAGCAGCCAATACAGAGCAAGATAAAACTGCAGTTAATTCAACCATCAGGAAACTGACCACTGAAAAATGTTCCTGATATGTCATTTGAGTCAGTCCAGGTTGTGATTTTACTCAATCCACTCCTTGTTTAAATTTCAGTGCTAAAAAGACCATTTGTCAGAGTGTCACTCAAACAAACTATGTTACAGATACAAAGCAACCACAGTACATTGCTGTGGTGGAGCAGGACACAGAGGCCCTTGCCAGTGAAGTTTTCCTTATACTGTTTGTATTTCATCAGCCTTTCTGAAAGATAAAGACGTGATGTTGGTGGGAAAAAAAATCCAGTAGTCCAATGGTGCTTATCAATTGCTTAGAGCCAGAATTGTATTAGAAGTCAAGCTGAAAGTGAGTAAAGACAATAAACAGAATGATAAGTGTACTGGCACCTATTTGCATGTTATTTCAAGTCGTTGACAGGCTGAGATATGGCCTGTGCATACACAAATGTGCTTTTGCCCTCACATTTTTGCCAGGCATTCTCTCTGCAAGTAGCACTGTAACTCTGGCACCTACATTCAGTAACAAAAAAAAGCAGCTCATGAGAATTCTGTATCAGAATCCTGCACACAGGCCTTCCTGCTTTCCCTAATCATTGGCAAATAGGGAATATTGATTAAAAAATTTCCAATAGATTTAGTCATCAAGTAAATGATCTCATTTTAGACAAGAAATTGAATAGAACTACAACAAACTGCGCTGTAAAAACACATTTTCTAGACCAAATTCTGGGGGGTTTTCCACTTTACAGGTATTCACACTACCACCACTAAACTATAGCATAAACATTCACCACTGTGAAGCATTTCAAAACATGATTCATAGCTAACATGAAAAAAAAATTTGATTTTGGAAGACAAGGCAGTGTATCAAAAGTGTAACAACACAAAATCTCCTCTATTTCTCTACCAGCTAAAGACTGAACTGACAGAGAAATAACTCTCTGTTTCTGGAACTGGACAGTTGATGTTCTGAGAAGAGAGAAAACCGTGTTATGATGTCAGGTAATTTCTCAGCAGAGAGGAGGAGGACAGCTAAAATCTGGGCTGTAAGTCTGTCAAGTTTCTGGAATTTAAATCAAGTAACTCTGGGGCTATTACAGGTAATATGGTTATTACTAAAAAGTCTCCCTTAAACTGTAGACCAATAATGGAATTTTCCCATTGCATTATAAGCACATTCAGATTATGAGTTTCCTGCCAGTTTGTGTCCTCCTTGCTTAGTGGGAGAAGCTGCTCTGATGACAACTGGAGAAGATTCCTTTTTCACTTTTTTAAGGATGCACACCTTCTTACACACAATGTTACAAAGCTGCTCAGCTTTGTAACAAATTGGCTTTGTATTTAAACTTCCCTTTTAATTTTCATGTTCTTCTGGTTTTGCATCTTGACTGCATCAAGGAGGCCATTGGGAAGGGTTGGTTAGGGGGTTGTTTTTTAAAGCACAGAATGGAACCCAACTGAACAAAGCCATCTCATAAATGGATGCTACTTGACATGTGAAATCAGCCCAGTAGATTCCTAATAAAGAGACCAATTTAGAATGATCTGAGTGACAGCTGCTGAAGGAATTCAAAACCACTAGCCAAAATTCCTTCTAAAATCCCAGCTCTGGCATCAGCTGCACAATAGCAAGCCATCGTGTGTTGTTATGGTGGGATTCATTTGGCTTCATTTTTGATGTCTAAACATCCAGGAGAACTCTTTCTGCAGCATCATAATACAGATGGACATAAGGCAGGTGGCTTGAATACTTAATTTGTGTTAGAAACCTCTCTTCACATAATGTTTTCAGAACCGAATCCTTCCCCTTGAGGTGCAACCGAGCTGCTGTTGCATTGAATGACAGATGGAAATATCTGTGAAAATTAGGGCAAGTCCACACTGAAATCTTTTAATGGTAGATTAGTATTCTTTAGAGACATGAAAGTCTCCAATTTTATATCAGGCAATTTGTGTTTACCCTGGCAAGAGTACTAATGGAAACACAAATTGCCTGATATAAAATTGGAGACTTGTCATTGCATTTTTTCTGTTTTACTCAGGAAATGGGTGTAGGTTGTTTGGACACCCCCTCCAAGTAACTGTCACTTCAGGGCAGGAGAATGGCGCCATCGTTGGTGTGGTGGGAAGCCCAGGAGCAAGCTCACAGCAGGAGTTTTGACAAAATTGCAAAAGCAGTCTCCACCTGATATATACAAAAGGGCATAAAAATGTCACCACCCTCTCTCACAAACACAAAGAAATACCCAAAATCATTTTAGCTTGCAGCCAGGAATTTGAAACATGCATATGGCGAATCTGCACTAGCACACTTTTCAGAGATGATGTCTTGGTTTTGGTCTCAGTATCTCCTTCTCCCTCCAGTGCATGAAGGTGCTTCATTTCACAGAGGGGCTGCAATGGATCAGTTGCTGTTATTTACTAAATATTTGCAAGATTAAATGCAATGTATAAGAAAGACCTAACACAGGCATGGCTTGGGCCTGCAAGCTGGGTTTGTCTGTGTTCTTCTGTGAAGAGCAAATACCCCTTGATATCAGCAATTGCCCATCATGAATTACTACTATTTTATTTTATTTTATTTTATTTTATTTTATTTTATTTTATTTTATTTTATTTTATTTTATTTTATTTTATTTTATTTTATTTTATTTTATTTTATTTTATTTTATTTTATTTTATTTTATTTTATTTTATTTTATTTTATTTTATTTTATTTTATTTTATTTTACTGTGTTTTTTTAAAACAGTTCTAGAGTAATGTGGAAAGCACAACCCCTCTTGTGTTCTCTGCTTCTCCTTAGTCCTGACACATCAAAGCAGCAACCACAGGGAGACATCTGTCACTAGTTAATGCCATGGTTGTGGATGTAGAACCTCCTCTTCTCTTTGGGCCAATGTGGGTAGCCCTTTGATGGATGTGTTCAGCCTTCATCCAGTTTGATCACCCCGTGGAGCCTCTTGTTCAGATCTGCGTGTGAACAAGAATGTCCCGACCTGAGATCCTTTTTAATACAGCAGGGATCCATGATAGAAACCATCAAAGGAAACCTTTGATCTTTTGACTATCTCTTAGTCATCTGCTGCACAATGCAAATAATAATGAAAACAAAGCTAAGGAGCAGAGCAGCTACATTAAAGAATCAGGCTTGTTGCCGGCAACGAAGCTAATCACTGAGGTTTTGTCCTAGCCTCACACTCAAAGAGAAAGAGGGGGGAGGGAAGACAAAAAAGGGGAGGAAAAAAAAAAGCTGTGCTCAGCAGTGAAACCTCTTTACTAAACTGAAATATTCCAGGAACACTGGTTATTTTATGTAAGAGGAGTTAATGAGAGACACAAACATTACACACATACACATTTTGCAGTAGAATTTAATAAATAACCCTTATTCCAGTGCTCTTTCCTGGGTCTAACTCACATAGAAATATGCATCAATATATACCACAATTTAAGTATCACTCAGTTAATCAAACTAAATGAGTACTACTGGAGTCTTCACTACCTTTGCTCTTTTTATCCCTCCCCTTCCTCCTTCCTCCACCCACCCACCCAACTGACCCTGGGGATGGAAAGAATCTTGATGTAGAAAGTGAATATATCATTCTAGGAAAGCCGTATCTCAAAAATGTGAGACTCTTTGCTGTAATCTCATTTAGTTTTGTAGCAGTTTCTGAGACCCCTAAAACCTCAAACAAATGTGTGTGATTTGGGACCTGAAGAAGTCTGTGTGTGTCCACACACACCTGTGTTTTTCTTCCTGCTTGCAATTTTGGGAACATACTGAGGAATTCTTTCAAGCTCTAATGACAGGCACGTCTCTTTATAAACTTTCTCTCTCTTATTTTCCTCTTGCACATAATTATTTAGGTGAAATTTTGATCTGAAAAAAAAGCACCTTGATGTTTTAAATAATTTATTAAGTTAACAGAAACAGACAGAAACACCGGCAGTTTTCCCTTTCTGTGTGTGTTATTGGCATCTCTGAGCTTTGTTCAAGATGTCAAACTCTATCAGAGGCTGAAAATGTACAATTTCTGCATCTCCTCTGCAGGGCCGAAATGTGTTATTCTTCTGTCAAGGCGACTGAACTGCCCAGTGGGCCAAAGAAATAAGTTACAGATATCAGGCAAAAATATCTCCATCACTTCTATGATGATTAACTCAGATATTTGATCCCTTGTAAGAAAGGAGATTTCATGGGTAAAGCGGACAGATTAATTCTGAATATCACCTTCAGTGGACAGATATTATGAGTTAAAGTCACAACCTTAATTTCAGTTATTCTGAGAGTTCCAAGGATAAACTGATCTAGGGCCACAAACACATTTAAGGCTGACATAAAGAAATTTTAAAAGGAGGCCAAAGATAGAGTGGAGCAGACAGGTTTGCATCGGAGAAAAAAAAAGCAAACCACTTTTTGGGAGGTAAAATTGCTGCAGGTCATAACAAAAAGTGAAAACTTCTGAATAGAAATTTAAAACAACCTCTAAGAACAGAGTTAGCAAATGATGCAGCAGGTTAGGCCAGGAGGAGAGCAGCAGCAGCCTCAAACAAACAGGAAAAACAAGGTGGAGAAAAAGCATGCCTGGATTTTTCAAAAGTTTCTCTCTCCTTAACAAACCAAAAGTCCTCCAAAGAAACCCTGCACCACAGGAAAACGTGTTATCACCCCTGATCTGAACTGACAGATGTTGCCTGGTTTCTGTAGAGAAGCTCCTATGCCAGGGTGTGAGCCCAGGGAGGTGTTTCCTCACTGGAGCTTCACATCAGGCAGCAGTGCTCCCCTAAACTGACCTCCCAGAAGGACTCAACGCTCTAAGCAAATGTGAACACCCTTCAGCCAGAGGGAGGATCCCCGGAGAACGGGAGCTATGGAGCAGAAGGAAGATGGAGAAGAAAAAAGCTGTTAAAAATGTCCAGGACTCTATCCTGCTCAGGATGTGGTGCATCAGAGAGGAATGCAAATGGAGCTGTTAGAAAAAGGAGATCTAAACGTTGGGTTTATCAGAACTTTTCTGACACTGAGGAAGAAAAGGGAGGGAGATTACCTATGAATTTCTGCTAAGATATTCAGCTTAGCACAAATAACAGGCATGTGGGCACTCAGAAGAGCTATTTGGCCACAGTTGCTCCACATCAGCATCAAAACACACCAGCCAGTCTACCTGCTGGTTTTTCCCAGAGTAGTCCTGGGGCAGGGTTAGAAACTACCATGAAAAAATAACCTTGGTAGATGCAATTTCTAAAAGGAGTGTCCTTTAAATTATTGTTTCCTTTCTTAGAGGGTATGAGGGAGACTTTAGGTGACAGAGAAATAACTTGTGTTTCCTGGATTTGTCGGTGCAACTGTGTTAAGAGGGAGACAGCAAGTTTACTTTAGAGGTGGATGGACCTGGGCAGACACTCAAAGTGGAGGTGCTTTAAATTTTTATGGTGGCACATCTATAAAATCCAGAGCAGTTCAGAGGGGTTGACAACACCGTCATTTTTCTTAACTGTAGCTGAATTCAAAAGACTTACTGTTGTACCAGCACTGAACCCTCAGACTGTATCCAGTGGGCTTTAGGTTGGTTTTATTTTCATATAGGATTGCCTTCCTGATTTTGTTTTCCTGTGTTTTTTTAGCACTTGAGTTTTTCAGTCATTATTGGCAAGGGAGTGGAAATTTTACTTAAATATGTCATTGGTGGTATTTGAAAGGAAAAAATAAAGATATTTTAAAAGTCCTGCTTGAATAACAAAGACTTTTCCTTTTCTTTTTTTAAATTAACATCCATGAGCTTTTTGTTGTGTCTTGTTAATTTCCTTCTGGACTTAGACTAAGAGATTTTTTTTGTGTTTACTCTTATAACTTTTGTGCCACTTTAATTCCTGTGCATATTTTTAGCAAACCACCATCTGCACAATTAATGGAAAATCCCATTTTACAGAGATTTTTAAAGTAATTGTTTCAATTGTGTTACAACACAAAGATAGCCCCTGTCCCAGAGAGCTTTCCAGTGTGAGACTTAAACAAAATGCAGCTTCTAACTAAACAGACTCTGAATCCTTCACAAAAATAAAACATTTCCTGTCAGGAATAATATCTAGAACTCTTTAATATGAAAAATTGAAAATCTTCAACTGACCACATATCCTGCAGGAGTAATTATGTCATTTCAGAAGAAAATAAAACAGCCATGTTTTGTCAAATATAAGACATTTCACACACTATCAGTTTTACAGATATAAGTACCTAGGGGCATACACAAACGCTGTGATCACCAATGGCAAATTGCCAAGTGAGGACAGATTCATTAAACATTAGAAGTATCAGGCATCCACCCAAACCCATAAATTAAAATTTTAAGCCTTGAATGTTATGCCACTGCATATAAGTTAAATATGTTTGGAGACATTTTTATGTAGCCTAATTAGAACTGGATGGAAATCCCAGTTAAATTATGATGTAGCTCTTCCTTAACATAGTTTTCTTGGCTAAATCCAGCCTTAAAAGAGTCATATTCCTTTCTGCAACTTGCTGCAGAAAAGAAGCTGGTGGTAAACCAGGTCCAGAGGACATTGGGAAGCTGCTGAGACTGGATGGTTAAACCAGCCTGGTTTGTTCATTTGGGACTGCCAGTAAACCTTTGTGATCTGCAGGCAGAAAGGGTGAGTCCTTAATTCATATTCTCAATAACAGTGACTAAAATGCTTTGAAACCAACTGCTGTCACCAGATGAAACTCTCCAGGCTCCTGCAGCTCCTGTTCGAGCAGCCAAACTCTCTGCTTCCAGTTTTTAAGAGCAATGTGCATCTCAGCAACCAGATACAATTAAAGCTGGAGTTAAACAGCACAGCAAGCCTGAGCCTACTTTCCTCATCCTGTCACTGGGCTACACCCACCCACAGCAGTGGCTAGGGCAGATCTTTGTGCACTGGACATGGCAAAGAGAACAGCCTGGGGCAGGAGCTGCTGAATTTGCCATCCAAGCAAAGATTGTGCACTTTGATCTGTAGTCGTGGGGACGCTGGAGAGTTGAAGATGAAAAGCCATAATGGGCTCTTGCTCCCTTGCAGAGGGAGATATTTTCTTTCCTTTCAGTTGAGCTCGTACTTGGCATTCCATCCAGCTCCAGATTTCTTACTCATCCTCAGCTGGCCCTTTGCTGGGTACCATTGCACAAGGAGTTTGCAGAGGGTGGCTCTCAGTTGTGGACTTTTTCTCCCTTTAATGTTGAAATTGGTGTAACATTCAAAGATTCCCTACTGTTGTATCAGATCACTCCTTGCTTTAAAACAACAGCAATATACACATTTTTCTTTCTGTTTTTCAGAAAAATTTGATCCAAATGTTACCTTCTGGTTAAAGGATCTCAGTACACTAAAATTCAGGCATTAAAAAAAAATTGGTCTCTATAATTTTGAAATGTTAAGATAGAAATATTTAGAAACATAAGACAGAATATTCTTCATAGTATTTCTTTCCACAAGAAGGCTTCCTCTTGTTTGTAGTTAGGAGGTAACTATGCATTTATGCAAACCAGAGCACAGGCAGTGATGGGGATAAAGGCAGACCAAGTAGATCTGTCATGATTCAGTTGTGGAGAGCTGACTCCCTGCTCCCCAAATCCCAGCTGTTCCAGAGGGAGGTTCCTAGTCCAGACCAGAGCTGATGAGGGAGCTAAATTCAGTGCCAGTATGTTACCGCTGAAGATGAATAGATCACACGGACACAGGTCGAGGTGTGGTGAAAGAAAGAGAAAGTTTATTTTTCCTCCCAGGATTTATAGGCTTTTGACCACGGCCAGGGATTGGATGGTCAGGATAACACTTTCTCACTGCACTAGCCATGAGAGATGCCTATCACAAGACATGTAACAGAAAGAATGTACACATATCTATGTTTACAGTTACTGTCCTGGGAAAGTCCTTAGAAAACCCTGTCAGCAAGCTCAGAAGCTGAGTTTTCAGGGCGACACCAGTGCAGATGGGAAGCTGGACAACAGCACAACTAAGAGTCACCACCTGGCAGCTTTTGCACCAGTGCTGGGACTAAACCCAAGGGTCGCCCTCAGCTTTTTTTCCCCCTTTCCTGGTAAACTTGAAATTAACAGAGCAACTGTTAGGTAGAAATAATTTTTTAGAAGTTACAAATGGTCTGAGCAATCCAATGATGAGTGAAGTTCTCTTTTGGTCAAGTCACAGGAGGGAATGACAGTTACAAATTAATGAAATTGCAGCAATTATGGTTTTCATCCTGATTCCCTTTTCAGAGAAAATGATGAAAGGCTCTGGAGGCAGAGGACACAGGATGAATAATTGATTGTAAAGCATATTCAGAAGTAAGAAACAGCAACAAAAAATCTCCACTGACTGTGGCAAAGATCCTGCAGGGAATGCTGGTTGTGGATCATTTCTGTGAAGGACTGGATATTAGAGCCTTTCATGGTAAATTAAGGTTGGGTTACTTGGCATTAGCTCTGTTTGAAGTTCAAACAAAAGATAGAAGTCCCTTCAAAAATAACATAAAGAAATTTTTTTTCATTTTTTTTTTTTTAAATTAAATTAATAATGCCCAGGTACTCCCCATTTTCCCTGCAGCTAAATTCATACCTGTATGTATGCATTAATGAGAAATACAGGCTCTCCGATTTTACCACAAAAATTAAAACAGGAAAGTAGATGGCAGCCTGTTATTCCATCTGCATTTCACTTAATCAGCTCCTCTTATCGGAAATGCTGCTTAGGGTATCAATGGTTCTTGTTTGTCCTTTTTGCAAACCATAGACACATAATCTGCGATTTTGTAAATGTCCTGCTGGCTCACACAGGCAATATCTGTCTATATATGAGAAAAGTGAAAGAAAGTAAGGTTACCTAAAAACATTTAGCATGTGTTAGCCTAGGTTTAACAGAAAAGCTTTGCTTCAAGATAGGTCTGGAGCATTAAGTTTCCTCATTGAGGTATTGTAAAGGAAAATATATTAGCGAGTCAGGGAGGGTAGGGTAGGGTAGGGTAGGGTAGGGTAGGGTAGGGTAGGGTAGGGTAGGGTAGGGTAGGGTAGGGTAGGGTGGAAGGGTGGAAGAGTGGAAGGGAGGAAGGAAGGGTTCTGGACACTGTCACAGCAGATTTGTGGAGTTAATTTACCAACTTTTTCAGGCATGTATTTTAATAAGATTTAATGAGCTGCTGAAAAGAGGACTGCTGCTCTTTTTTTCAGCTGGTGTAAGTTAGATGAAAACAAGAGGCATTTTAAAATGACGTTAACTTGCACTTTAAAAGTTAATAAGTTAAAAGTTAATAGAGTTCCTCTGAATCTGTGTTGGCAGCACCTGGAAGAAGCAGGTGGAAATTCCACTGAGATATATAGCAAACCAGGGGAAGAACAAAATAATAGTGTCTTATTTTCAAGATTTGGATACAGCATCAGTCCTTCTGGCAAAATATATTTCAAAAGCAGTAGACAGTAGTCCTGTCTGAAGTGAAAGATAAAAAAATACTTTGAGGAAAGTCTAGGACTAGTAAAATCTTCCTCTTTATTTCTCCTAGCATTCATGCATCTTTAAATCAGGGGTCAGGTGATGTGCTTGGTATTGTAGTTTGGAGTACTGGAGGAAGCAAGAGGAGAATAGAGGGTATGGTCAAAGGTTTTAGAGAAATGGCCGCCAAGAAAAGTGACTCATCTTTGGTAATTTAGTCTGAAAAAGGAAGACTGAAGGAGTATCATGATGTGATAGATTGGCTTTTAAGAAAACAAAGAGAAACACCTAAAGAAGTTAAAGCTGCTGGAGACTGATGGGAGTTTTTCTCCTGGCCAATAACTGGACATTTCTGAGAACTGACAGTAGTTTTGACCATTGAAAAGTGAGATCAACCTGTGAACACCACCTTAAGACCTAAGCCCGGGAATTTCTGTCTCTTTGTTTGCTGGCAGTGAAAGATAACAGAGTTCTAGCTGGCTCCCATCCCCTCCCCGGGCCATGCGGCCTGGGCGGGGGCTAGGCTGGGCCTGCCCTGGCTCCCAGGCAGGAGATGGAGCCTGCGGGATTTCTCCCGGGCCCAGGCCAGGGCTGGGCTCTGCTACAGCTTCCCTGGAAGCTTCCGGAGTGGCTGAAGTTCTTCGCAGGGGGGTCCCCGGCTCTGAGCACAGCTGAGCTGAAACCTGGCACTGTGAACACCTGCGGCTTGAGCAAGATTTTAACCCTTTTACTACCCAAATGAGACTTGCAGATTTAATCTTTTTTCCAGGAAGAAGGCAAGAGGGAGTGATCCACAGGTAAAGAGACAACATAAACTATCAAAGACAATTCAGAATGGAATTAAGCTTAAGACAGGGAGAGAAATAAGGAAATGCTTTAACAAGCTGAAATATTCTTTTGTTAAAGCTATGGAGATGGACAATAATGTTCTGAAAAACTTCTTTAATTCATGAGAGAGTACTTTGGGGGGAATAGAGTATTTCAAAGTGTGGATCGGAGCAAAAGTAATTAATTGATGGAGCGGAGTAAATGGTGAAGTAGTTGTGATCTTATGAGATGCTGGAACAGAAAAGGAGAAGTGAGAGTTGTTGAAAATTTGTGGCCCTTAAGTGGCAAAGAGAAAATTTCTGTTTCCAGAGATGATCATAGAGACAGATGAAGAGAACTCTTGCCTTTGAATAACTCATCCTTAAAATGACACCCCTTGACCTCATGGCCCAAAAAACACACCTCAAAGTGGTGTGAAATGGGAGGAAAGAACTGATGACAGAGTTTCTGGGAGGCTGGCATCAGAAAAATAGAAAGCCATGATAAAAATGGTTTTCTTATGAAAAACTCCATAGATTGGTAGAAGAGAACTTATTTTTCTCTACAAAGAATGATGAAAGGCTATAGCAAAATTAAGACTGTTTTAACCAGCAGGGTTTTTTTGTCTCTGTGTTGTCATGTGAACAAGAGAATGGTTGAGTAGTGGGGAAAAAGGATTTCTGGAAGTTTTATTCTACTTTCTTATTTTTGTAATTTTGTTAAAAAACTTTCTTTATTCCTTTTAAGTTTTAAGCCTGTTTTGCTCTTCTTCTAATCCATATCTCACAGCAAGAAATGAGTACGTTTTCTAGTAATTTTCTAGCTAATGCTTTAAAACCACAACACATTACCCCACAAGTACACAAAAGACAGTTAAAAGGAGGAAGGGGATGCTCAACACTCCATTTGCATAGTATGTAAGATAAACTGGAGCGAGACATATGCAGTTAAAGTACCCTTCACTTTCTAAAGGCAGAGAAAAATGAAGACCTAAATTAGATTACCTGGTGAGTTATAGAGACCTTTAAGGAAAGCATATACCAGGAAGGACAGGGATGCAGGAGACCTGCCTTGGGCAAAGGATGAGCTGAATGACATGCTATTGGTTATGTTCCCTGATTCCCAGCCCACTGCCACCAGCCTGGATGGGCTATGACACAACAAAGGCCCCTCCAGCCCCCCAAGGGCTGGTAGAGATGTACCTGACAGGAGGAGGTGTGTCACCAGGCAGGCTCTGGCTTCTCTGAGCTGGTAGGAACTGGACAAGAGTCAGCCTAAAACACAAAAATATATGCTGAAAGTAGAAAAATTCAGCTGACTGTCTGCAGGGTGAGGTGCCAGATCTAGATGTTGGGCAAAGCTTTGCTCTGTCTTTTCAGACTGCCTTATCTTCATCTTTCAGTTTGCTCTCTCTGCTCTTTTATCCCTTAGGATAAATTCATTTTGACTGTTTTTGTGAACAAATAAATATCAGTGTCTTGCGGTTTTCATAAAGAATTGCTTTGTGGTATGCCTTTGTCTGCACATCACAAATTCCAGTAGATAAGAAAACTGAATAAATATTTCATGTAAAAAAAGTACCACAGAAAAGAGTTAATTAGGTGGATTGATGTAAGTTGTTCTGTGACCTGTGAAAGTATGTTAGTCATAATGCTGTTCTTTATAAACACCATACAAACTCATTTGACATGCTGGCAAGCTAGGAAAGGGCAATGTGAATGGCAAGGAGATCTCAAGGTATTACTAAAAGAAAAGTCAAAGGAAAGATTTTTTTCTCTTAAAGCAGTCCCTGTCTAACTCCCAAAAGCTTGGGTTCTCCCAAAAGCTGCTGACAGCACTATAACCAGGGTAGGTGAGTAGCCTTCCAGAGTTATGAAACTGGAATGGTATGATTTGCTCTGCAGAGGGTGGAGTAAGAATGAGGGCAAGGCTTGAGGTGTAGTTTTCAAATGGTGCACTTGAGGTCATGGACTGACTGGCTCCAGTCAGATTATTGCCTTTCGGTCTGCAGACAAGCCTCTTGATGGTACACCCTGCCTTCAGAAAGTGCACAAAGGAAAAACAGTGCATCCACAGCATGATGGAGAAGATTCAGCCACACCCCCCCTTACCAGAGAGAACTTAGCAGTTAGATCTCAGTATATAATTCTTTATTGAAGTCATTAAAATGAGGATTTCTCTGTAAGTGAAAGGGGAAGAGTGGTAATGTGTTTTCAGAGCAGAGGGGTGTGTAAAGGTTCCCTGCAGAACATCTGTGTGAGCGTGTCTGCCTGTTTGTATATTTTCCCCTTCATTTAGCAACCACCAAAGTAAGGCTGTGCACAACATTTCCATCCTGGAAAAGTCCTTTCAAGGGCAGGCAATCTTCCCTCCTGGAGTTCCTTCTTTCTCCTCCTCGGAAGGGAGCTCTCAAGGCAGAGCAGTGGGCAGGGACAAGCTGCATTCCCATGGAAGGTGTGGTGTCTTCGCCTCTCTGTGGCACCCACTGTCACCAGCCTCTCCTGGGAACTGTTCCTTAGAGAAGCAACAGTTTCACCAGTTTGAAAGGAAGCAAAATAAGCCATCATCTTTACTATCTCAAGCAACGAGATCCCAGTAATGAGAATGCTTCTGTCCATTTTTTACAAAAGTGTATCTCTGGCCCTGGCAGCATTGGACTCACTTTCTCCTCTACAGTTTGACAGATTCCGTAAGTGCAGTGGTCTAATTGCAACCACAAGACTCCTTCAGCCTTCTCCACTGCTGCATGATATCCCCAGCTTCTCATTTCTACAAAACCTATTATTTTACTGTGCATTTTAAAGTAGTTTAAATAAATTGGTAATGTCTTGAGGTTGTAATGGATTGGAAGTCCTGCATTTGTTGTCAGAGTGACTGATGGGGAAATATCATGTGCCAAGAAGTAAATGTGGTTCTGGATACCATCTGCTATAAAATGCTTGCACATGCATGTATACAAGTGCACACAGAAGAAAACTCTAAAACTTTCAGACTGGTGCTTTCCCTCTTTAATTCAGTAAAATCTGGATCTTAGCCTGAAGCTGCTCTTCTGGAAATGCTACTGAAATCACCTCACATTTCGAATTCAGAGTTACTAGGGACACAAGATTGATGTTGGTAAGAAATTTCAGAGTAATTCCAGGCTCCAATTTTTAAATCCATCTTACATCTCTAAGATGTAGACTCTTACTAATTCAGGAAAGACACACCTTAGGGTTCTCAGCAAATCCTGGCTGAGAGAGCAAGTGCAGTAACCTGCAGAAGGCTATAAACTGTACCTTGGCCCTGTCACAGGTTTTATTTCCATTTAAATTTCCTCCATCCCTATATTCCTATAATTTCAACCTACCTTTTAAGCACATGCAAAGAAAATCCAGAAAAACAAATCCAAACCTTAACACATCATATTGTTCCAAGAAAAGCAGTTATTAAGCTTTGAGGGGCAGGATTTTGTTTTCAGTTTAATTTGATATTCATGTTCACCAGCACTCAGAGTTTCCCCCAAAACATAACTTTGGGGGAAACACCAGTCGGCATTTCCCCTGATTCAGGGAAGGGCTTAGCTTAATGCACTGGCCAGTTTTCCTCTCACCATTGTCTCTGGATAGTGCCATGTTTGAGAAGATATCTCACATCATTCCAAATCCATTAAAGAGTGTTATTCAGATGAAAGTGAAGCCAAAAAGCACCTAATTAATAACAGTAATTAATTAATGATTACAAATTAATACTGAATGGTGTTATAAATAGATTTAATTACAGTCATGGTTAAATACAGTGTCAGCACCTTTATGTGGAACATGGCCAGCCCACAAGAGTTTTGAAATCACAAATTCCAGACCAAAATTTTCATACCACTTACTTCAGATGCCTTTTGGGGGTAGCCCAAGCTCAAGAGAAAGTAGTGCAGAGCACTTATTTTGCAGAACAAGGATGCCCTGAACTTTTTAAGCCAGGTACAAGTACTGTATCCTGAATTTCCCATTACAAAATGAGGGGTCACCCATTCATCTTCTTGGAATCCCAGCCTACTGGACTGTGAGTGTGTGTTGTTGGTTGTTTAAAACAAACATGTTGAGAGTTGTCTTTTTAAGTCTGTAGGACACATCCATCCCATTTTAATCAGCTGCAAAGTTGCAAAGAAATCTTGTATTTGGTTGGTTAAAAACTCTGCCTGTGGTTAATTCATGCCTCAGAGCTGAAAGCTCTAAAAGTTCTGGGTGGATCATTGTGGTTTTTCAAAATTAAGGTGTTTCATTCCCCATAGTTTCTCCTTCTTTGTGTGTCATCATTTTCAAAGCTTTATGGCAAGCTTAAATTTAGAGTCCTTGTGGCTTTGTTGGGGCACCACCTTTACCCCATGTGGTCACAATTTCATGTTTCCTCCTTCAAAAAGACAGTGTCAAGATGGGTGGGGAACTTCTCAGTGAGGTAACCAAGGATGGGCAAAATAGCATCACATAATATTTATTATCCAGTTTAAAGGCAAGTACATCAGCAGAAAGTGTGCTTAGGTAGGTCACTTCACTCAGAAAGAATGCACCAAAGTCAAGGGAAGACAGATGGGTTTCATGGTCCTGGGACTGGGGGGGGAAGTCATGGATATATGGGGGTGTATAGTGAGGTAGGGAGAGAGAGAGAGAGAGATAAAATATTGATTATTTCCTGGGAACTCTAATTGCACTGTCTGACCTGTAATCATATTTACAGGCCACCAACATTTCCCAGCCCCGCTGTCTAAAGTCAGCCTTTTAATTTTGCATCAAGGTTGCTAAAGGAAGAAGGTCTGAGCTTTTAATAAATCAGCACAAACTTCTGCCTGGTCAGCCCTCCAGGAAAGCAAACCATTTCTACAGGCAGACAGATCTGACTATTTACTTTAGGAATTCACCTCTGTGATGAAGAGGCTCTGGCTCACCTGTAGACAGTTTGTCAGTGCACAGAGCACATTTCTATGTGAGCCTAGACCTGAAAATCAGTTTCCTTGTAAAGGATTAAGAAGACAACTATTCTGTGAAGCTGCAAACTACTTTTTGACTGCAGTGATCCTAGGACTTCTTTAACAGCCTTGAGCAGTTTCTACTTAAACTGCAAAATACTCTTTTTCCAGTGATTGTGTTCTTCCTTCAATGTTGTATTTCACAGAGTCAGAGTCTCAATAGTATCTGTGTGAAGACTTTTTTTCTTTGAGGTTCTTTGAAGTATCATCTTTTCCTGTACTTCCAACCTTAGAAATGCCAAGATCTTCCAGCATGATCAGCATTGTGTTTGCTCACATAGACTCTGCAAGAGCAGGACTGGCACTGTGAAGCCCTTTAAACGTTAAGAGGGAATGTAGAGCTCTCCTCTAAACTGATCTCTCTTTAAATATCCTTTTGTTGTGGATTTGTTGTTGGGGTTTGTTTTAGCTGGGAGGTTTTGTGGTTTGTTTTGTTTTTACAAGATTCCCAAAATAAGCAAAGAAAAAATGTCATTAGAAAGGGTCTGTGTTCTAAAATGGTCTTTCACTTTTCACTGTCTTAACACCAGTGGTTTTCCAGTTGTAACATAGGACAGGAGAGTCACATCTCCCTTTTAAAGGAATAGATGGGATATGTTTTTACAGTGCTCTAAGGGATGAAAGCCTGAAAAGGGATTATTATTATTATTATTATTATTATTATTATTATTATTGCTGCTGCTTTTGTAAAGCAAAGCTCTGCCTTCATCAGTCATGCAAAACTGTGTGAGGAAAGGGGGTTTTCACACATCAGGTTCTGTCCACAGTACAAATTAACTAAATGAACAAAAGAAAGAAGAAACACAGTATTTTCTTTCTAAGTGCAATTACCTTGTTGACTTGAGTTCAACTCAGGGAAGCACATTATTAATAAAACCTTGTCATGAATATCAAACACGTGTCCTAATCTGATACAACTGTAACCTTGAGAGAGAGGCTGCATTGAAGTGATTCAGTGGTAAATAATGTAAGATGTAGAATAAAACATACAGCAGATACAAGGCAAGCCCAGTGGCTCAGGCTTAGAGATCCCACATATAAAATTCTAATCTCATTGTTATGATAAAAACATATTGCTCTCCCCTCTGAATCTGTCTCTTGGTTTTGTCTTGTGTTCTGTGCCAAGTCACTTTTTATTGGACTCTTTGGCTTCTGCCAAAGGTCTCTTCAAATTCAGAGGTGAAAAAAAAAAACCTCAGCCTGTAAACCTTTTTAATATTCACCTTTAGGTTGAGGGGAAGCTAATGTTTAATAAAAATTGCTTCTGGATGATACTTATTTCTCTTGAGGGCTCCACATATACCAGCCCATCTAATAAAAATATAATGAAAACCTACTATCAAATGGCAAATTAAGCTCAAGCTATGTAGAAAGAAATTTAGAATTCCAGTATCAAGATTTTAAAAGTAGTCAGGTGTTTTGGGCACATTTGTTTTTAGTGGTTCTGCCAAGACTTCCTATATGCACCTAATTTTCAGCACCTGCCAGTCATCCCATCTCCACTCACAGAAAATGACCAAACACAATTCAGATCTCTTTTTAAAATCAATTACACAGGTGGCTAAATTACTTTGGAAGCTCTGGCCATAATTTCCTGCATTTTATTTTATTTGTTTCTGCTCTTCGACTGTCTACTTAGACTTCAAGACTTTGAAGAAAATATCACATTTTCCTTTTTGCTTTATCCAGTTTCCTAAACAATGTTAATTAATAAAAAAGTATGCAAACAAAGGAATTAATTCCATTTAAAACATGCAGAATATTTGAGATGCAAAATATCTTTGATGGAGTTACAGAGAAGTGTGTTTTTCAGTGCATGTGGGTCAGCTGCAAAATAAGAAAACAAGGGCCATATTTAGATTCATTTTTTGGCTCTGATCCATACTCCTTTCATTAAAGCTGCTTCCCTCCCCAGCCATCTCTCACATGGGGAGGAGAGAAGACAACCTGGACAATTACTGAATAGAAAAAGGCAAAGGGAGTTTGGGAGACAGAGGGAAGAATAAACAGACAAAAATGTCAGGCTCTGCCAAGAAAGCACCTGGAACAAATGTATTTATTATTGCATGTTGAATGAGTTTACATGAAGAATTGCCTGGAATTTTGTAGTAGCATTTCCTGAGAAGCAGGATTGAAAAGAGCTTAATCACAACCAAGTGATACTTTGCTAAGTTTGAAAAGGCAGATAATTATTGGGCATTTCCATGGGCTGACAAAGGGGAGTGGGTTTGGAGGGGCTTGGGGTTTCTTTCAGTGCAGAAAAGAGTGAGAGAAAGCTTGTGAGCCAGATGGTACTTCTCAGATGACAGATGTTTCTTCCCAGATAACAGCAACCTGCATGAGGTCCCTGTCCAGAATGGGGCTGGGCTGTGATGCCTCTGCTTTGCTGTGACAATTCTTTGTACAGGAGTGCTCTAGCTGGTCTCAGGCAGGCCCAGGCTCACCCTGCTGTGCTGAATAACTGCAGCAGTAACCATGAGAGTACCTCAAAAGTATGTACCACTCACTCTGTGCTAAGAGAAAACCCTTTTTCTTTTAAGCCAAAGCACTTGGGCTCTGCTATCCCAACGTAGTCCAGCACCTGAGGCTTTTGTCAGCTGGGATTGCAGGTACCATGCAGGAATCTCAGTTGGGTGCTACAATAAATGGCAGAGACATTGAATGGAGCACCAAATGCAGGGTGACTACTGCAGCTCTAAGTCCATATTACAGAGCAGTTTGCTGTTTATCTGTTACAGCCTGAAAGGAGGAACTACACAAACAAGCAGGGGAGAAAAGAAATCAGCAGCACATCTGCAAGCAAGGCAGTCTGGTTTTCTTTGTTCTCTACATCACTGCCCCTCTGAAGTGTCTCTGAAGAGAAGGACATTCCAGCTGCTCACTGCTGATGTTCATATACAGACCTACCATTCCTAGTGTTAGAAACCCATAAATTTGTCTGCATTTTTATATGGTCTCTGCTTATCTTTTAAGCTGCAGCCAGACCTTCAGAAGTTACCCAATAGCTGGCAGCTCTAGCGTGCTGTCAGCATTTGCAGGGAGCATTTACTCAAATGCTCACATGGGAGTTGCACCATTTCAAAAAATTCAGTTTTCATGGTTGCTTAGTGGTGGTCTAGGAAGAGTGGCTGGTGGTGGGCCTGTGTTCAGTGCTCTGACTGGAGGTAGCTTTGAAATTCAGAAGCAGACTTTTCCCAGGCCAAACCTTTTTATGGACACTTCTTTTATCTTGTCAGTGCTTGTTCACATGGTATGTTATTTATGAAGCATTAAGATAAAATCAAGCCTATAAACATATATATCATTTGTAGGAGTGGTTTCTTTTCCATGAATATAGTCACACAGGCAATCTGGCTAAAGAGAGCCAGTTGTACACAACTAATCAGTGTTAAAGCAATGGCTTTATTTCATAACTTGAGAGGGAAACAGCTGAGTTATCAGCTTTGAGGGGAGAAAACAATTACTTTTTTCCTGCAATATAACTATTTTTTTTTCTCTTTTTTATTTTTTCTTGCTGCAGGTTAGAAATTATTGCCCAGACTTTTAAATCTCTATGTTGTCTTATTTTGAGGAATATAAGCCATTTATTTAACTACAGGATATCCTTAAAGGAACAAGAATAATCCAGACTTTTTAATACAGACCAGACTTTATTAATACAGATTGTAACTGACCAGTTACTGGTCAGAAGAAAAGGCAAAAATAGAAATAGTTGGGTTCTTGCTGTCTCTGAATAAAAGGCATATACTTAAATATGGAATTATTTACAGGATATCTACAGGAGACTGCCTGTAGGAACCTACTTTAATGGGGGAAAATGTGTCTAAAATTTTACAGGTGTGGATCTCCTTGAAGAGTATAGACATCATTAGAAATGGCTGATTTATTAATATGAATTGTTTTTGCAAGTTTCTTATCAACATGTTGATGTTACTAATTGCCTCAAGTTCATATTCATCCATACAGATTGATTTTATTTTTTTTCTAGGAAGGAGAAGGAGTTTATCTTTAAAAGAAGAGAGGGAAAGAGAGTTTACTGTTCTCTTTGTGATTAATTAGTTTAATTATTATGGGAAGTGTAGTTCTAGGTCAGATAAAAGTTTCAAATAGGCCACTGACCTGTCCCCAAAGAGTGCCCAGTAACAGGTGCCTGGAGGAGACAGTCAGTGCATGGCAAACAGGTAGAGAAATTCCTCACAGCATTTTTCCAGCCTGCAGCAATATGTCCCAAGGAATTTCCCAAGAAAGACAAGCTTATAGAAGCAAAGTTCTTCCTGGACCTCTCTTCCATGTCTTTGTTGAACCACCTTTTGAACCTGTGCAGAATTTTGGCATCAAGGGCGAGTTGTTGCAATGAGTTCCACTCTGGGTGCTACCTGGAGTGCTCTTTCTGTGCTGCAAACACATCGTTCCCATTCATTTAATTCCATTATTTAATTTCATTATTTCATTTCATTCCATACCCCCTTGCTCTGGCATGGAGGGAGGCAGTGCCCAGCCCTTCTCAAAGGGTTGAAGGGTGACCTACCTGCCAATTCTTGCTCAACCCTTCAAACACCATCATGTTTTATGAAAGGAATTGACCAAACAGGTCTTTGTTTTCAAAGATAGCAAGGAGTCCTGCTGAGATCTGAGGTCCTCTGCATGGGTAGGCAGATATGGGGTATGAATCCAGCCGGAACAGGCCTTGACTTAACAACTTGGGCCAACCAAAACTCCTTTAAGGAACCTGGGCATCATTTTTCTACACTTCTTCTGAAGACAACTTATTGAGAGACCGCCAGCTATTCACCACCCTTCACAGAAGTAAACGTGAATGCCATTTATTTCTATTATTAACACACCTTTTATAGGGTTCTACAGGGTCCGCGGGCTAAGCAAGTTTCTATTGGCTAACACACTCAGGTTTACATTCTTTCACTTATACACAAGGATATTGTTTTGCTTTACTCTCTCTTATGCAAGAAGGTTTCAAGGACTTTAGCCCTTAATATCACAACTTATTTCAAAGACTGGTTTTTGCAGACAGGCCCTTACTAATATATAAAATATATCAACAACAACTATAAATGCCCTGGCAGAAATCCTTGCCTTTCTTCTGTAAGTAAAAGATCTCTCTGCCCTGTTCTCTGCTGCAGTGCTGTCATGGTTTTAAAGCCATAACTAAAAAATTACTAGAAAACTTACTTATTTCTTGCTGTGAGATATGGATTAGAATAAGAGCAAAACAGGCTTAAAACTTAAAAGGAATAAAGAAAGTTTATTAACAGAACTACAAGAATAAGAAAACCAGAATAACTTCCAGAAAACCCTTTTATCCCCCACTACCTACCATTCCCTTGTTCACATGACAACATAGAGACAAAAAACTTGGAACTTTGGTGTTTAAATCAGTCCCAATTCCTGTTAGAGTCTTTTCATCAGTCTTTGTAAAGAAACAGAAGTCTTCTTCTGCTAATCTATGGAGTTTTTCTCACAAGAAAACTATTTCTGTTATGGTTTTCTATTTTTCTGATGCCAGCTGGCCGGAAATCCTGTTCATCAGTTCACTCCTCCCATTTCACATCACTCTGAGGTGTGTATGGGTCAATGAGTCTAGGGATAGCATTTTTAAGGATGAGTTACTCAAGGGCAAAAGTTCTCTTCATCTGTCTCTGTGAGTTTCTCTGGAAACAGAAGTTTTCTCTTTACCTCTACAACGGCCCCAAATCTTCAACTATTACTTCTCGCCCCTTTGTTCCACCACCTCACTCTGTCACGATTACTCTACCTTTTGCTCAAAATCCACACTTTGAACACTCCATTCCTCCCAATATACTCTGTCATGAATTAAAGGATTTTTTTTAGAACACTATTGTCCATCTCCATAGCTTTAACAGAAAAATATTTCAGCATAAATAAAGCATCTCCTTATTCTCTCTTCTCCATCTAAAACTTAACTCTTTTCTTCATGGTCTTTGATAGTTTTATGATGTCTTTTTCATGTTGATTCTCTCTCTCTCTCTCTCTCTCTCTCTCTCTCTCTCTCTCTCTCTCTCTCTCTCGGAAAAAAGAGTAATCTGTATGTATCATCCGGGTAGTAAAAGAGTTAAAGTCTTGGAAAGCTGCAGATGTTCATGGTGTCAGGTTTCAGTTCAGTGGCAGAAACTACAAACCAAGTCAGGCTGGCCGGCTCCGTTTCTCCGCCCTGCCCTCTACAGCTTTGTCCAGCCTGGGGGAGGGGGGAGGCCGAGACAGAGCCTTGTTACCTTGTCAGAAGCCGGAAACCAAAGCGATGAAGAGTGCCCTGGCTTTACATCTTAAGGTGGTGTTCACAAGTTATCTCACTTCTGAATGGTTAAAACCGCCACCACTTCTCAGAAATGACCGATAATTGGTCAGAAGAATAGACTCCCATCAGCCACCAGCAGCTTTAACTTCCTTAGCTCCCAAAGCTATCTGGAAGGTAAAGTCACCCTATGACAAGTGCTCAGCCTTCTGGCTGCCTGTGATCTGTGTTACTCTGTGTTATTTTAAGAAAACATAATTTGAAGACAACAACACCATTTGAGCTTTGCCTAAGGACTACTGATGCTTTATAAATTCAGGTAATCCATGAAAGCACCAAATTTTGATAAGAAAGCAGTAGCCAGGAGTTCCCATTCAGGCTCTAGTAGTAACAAAAAGTCAGCTTTTCATAAATGCACTCATAACCCAGCTCTCTGAAGAGCCCAAAGGGCCACATGTTGGCTCTACTCTCTCCAATCCTCCATCTCCATCTAAAGACAAAACCTGAAAGATACAGGGCACCTCTGGAAACCGAGCTATTTTCCTGTAATTTCACCATACCTTTGATGGAGGCTCAGCTTTTGGATAGCCCATGGTTTTTACTGCTGAGCAGGTTTGGAAAAATGGCTGTTTGAACTCCTGAAGTTTCTACTAAAATAATGAGGGCTAAGTATCTGTAAAAATCCATGTATGTATTTAAAGTCTTAAAAAGGAAATAAATAACATGACTTTCAAGTATTACATGTTCTACAAGAACTACATCCTCAAATCTTACAACAGTAATCTCTGCCTCTAAAGGTTTTTTCCTCTCATGTTGTTCACGGTTGCATAAACACAAGAAATGTGTGAGACCAAATGGGACTCAGTTCACCATGACATGAAATCTGCATCACTGAAGAGTCTATGTGTTTGTCCCACTTTGAATTCCTCTATTTTAGGCACAGGTGAATAGAACAGTTCAAAGTTTTCCAGGAAAAGTTCTTCCTGCCCCCTTTGGTGAAATGAGCACTTTCCTGTTTCGAGTAGAAATCGTTATCATGGGATTACAGCAATCTTTTTCATAGCTGCCTCACACCCTGACTCCCAATCATTCTGTACTGACCAGCATTTTCAAGCTTCCTTGAGCAATTTTCCCCTGAATTTTTCCAACTGCAGTTCCCAGCTTTTTTCAGAAACTGTTGTCATTAGTTCATAAGTGCATGACCAACTTCACTTCTTTTATTCTAATAGTTCAGTTTGTAATGTATGACAATTTGATCCTTTGCTGGGCTGGCAATACCCCAAATATTCATCAAAAAGTTTGATGAATGCGTTCCTGTACATTCCTATTACTGTGCCAAGACCATTCATGAAAAGAATTGAAAAGATCAGTCGAAAAGCTAATCCTTTCACTACAGCACAGGAATGTTTTGCTTTCACCTCCAACGTGGAAATCCCTGTTGTGCATTTGTGACAAAGACACATCTTTCTTTTGCCCCCAGCCCTGACAATAGCATGGTATTTCTATGGCCCCACTGGAGACACCCAAATTGATTTAGATTGCCTCAAGCCAGATCAGAATGATGTTGTATATGGGCCAGGTAACTTTTTCCCCATGGATTTACATTTTCTGGTCATCTGGTAAGGAAGCAGAGTTCCCAGGTGATAAACTGTCCTGGAAAGGTTTTTATGTGATTGCCTTGAAAACCTCCACAGTGTCAGCCCCTCTGTCTGAGCTCGTTTAGCTCTTCTCTGCTTCTCCTCCTTGTTTTTCAGGCCACTCCTTTCATCCATGCTCTGGGGACACACTGCTGAAAGTTAATGCCAAATGGATGGTGCTGCCACTGTCTCTGAAGAAAAGTGTTTTCTATCAGGTTATGTGCTATTCAGTCCTGAAGGTTTGTACCATTCCAAGAAAACCAGGGAGATCCAAATGTCTACAAACTTCTTGCCCATCTGACCAAAACAGGGCTTTAAGCCATTCCTGGATCCAATACATATTGAATAGAGGAACACATCAAACATGCAAATTTAGAAAATACCTGCATGTGCTTTACTGTCTGCATTTGTGCTCTATTCCTTCTCCTGCTTTTGGCACTGCAGCCCATGCAACTGTACTTACTGAAAAATATGTCAAAGTTCTTATTCTGTTTTATACTTAGTTTCCCTTTCCTCTTTTCCACTGATATGCCCGAGGAGCCCTTTGCCATTTCTTTTAAGGCAGTTTACTTTTCTGAAGAAGTTGGCTAGGCAATTTTTATGATAGGCCTACAAATCTCCAGTTGTAAGACTGAGCTTTTCTTTGACACACCTTACCTGAAAATGTTTCCTATTCCCATATTAGGAGGATGTAATTATTTTTGCAATCCTGTTTTGAGATGGGATTAGCTGTGAAACCCTTCTTCAAATGCCAGTCTGACACAAGTTTTCCAAGTTGTACCTTAATTCAAAGATAGCCTAAGTTTCCTCCACATTCAAATCCTAGAAATTCTCAGACCAATTTGTGCCACTGTTTCCCTAAGTTCATTGAATTTTTTCCTTTATTATTCATAGCTTTTCTTGGTTTTTCAATCTCCTGAGTTTAAGGTGGATTGAGTCACAAGCATTCTAGATAAGGTTACAGTTTGTCTATCATTTCCTTACGTATCCTTCAAACCTAGTTCAAAGAACATATCTCCTTTTGCGTACTCCACAAGAGTTGCAGTGAAAACAACCTGTCAGGAAGCCCTGACAGGAACTTCTGGTTTCTAACATTATTGGAAGAATTTTTTCTTCAACATATTGCTTCAAAATTACAGTAATGTTCAATGCTCAGAAATGTTTCTGTCTGGACTGGCATCCCACAGATCTTTTTTCATATCAAAATGCATCTGTAGCCCAATTTTTTCTTTCATTTTAAATGGGAGTAACCAGATAATCAGAGTTTTGTCTCTGTTTATCCATGTTCTTTCTCTGTGTTAATGTGCAGAATTACCAACGGCTTTTATCATTAGATGTTTTTTGGGGAACAGCAAAAACTGTGTTTGGTCACAACCCCCATTCCAGCCATGGTCAGACTGGAGTTTGGTTATTCCTTCAGTGATGTCCTGCACCATATGTTCCAGTTTCTTCATTTTAAGATACATCCTGTCTTTTCTGTACAAAGTTTCATTTCTCTGTCCCATTGAACAAATCTGTCACTATCACCTGCCTGGCTGCTGTTCTCATTCATCCTTGTGCTCTATCCATCTGTTCTCCCCTGTTCTTTCAGCTGCTGTAATACCCTTTATGTGTTGGGGACTAGGATCAGGTTTGGAGACCACACAAGTCTCCTCCAGCCCTTGCCCCTTGATTTATTAAAAAAAAAGTAAATTCGTGGAGATCTTCTTTTCCATTGTCACAGGTGGTCAATTCTTTCTGTCCTCCTTTCCTCTACAGTATCTTAAGAAATCCAATTTGAAAATATACTTTTTTGTGTCACATAACCCCAAGAATATTCCATCCTGACCTGAGTCAGTATTTGCAGAGGTCAAAAAGGGAAGTAGCAATGTACTTGAATGAGTATAACTTATTATTTTAAGAAAACCCCTTCTTTGTAGAGTTACATTGAAATAAGATATAGCCTTCTAGTTTTTTTGTAAATTATCTTTTTAGATCATTATACAAAGCCATGGTGGCTGCTGATGCTGTATAAACGATTGCACAGCTTGTCTTTGCCTTTTTTTTGGAAAATCCTTCACTTAATTAGACTGATCTTCATTAATTTAAGGAATGGGCAGCCAAACAAGCTGCCACATGTGCATCACAGTTGCTGTAAGTTCGCACCTGAATTTATCTTATAATAGAAGCTTAGCCCTCTTAACTCTTAGTGCCATATTGGGCATTTCAATGCACATCCTGGAAGGTGAGATTCAAACAGTCTTGGACTCTTGGAACTATAGGAACACAGCTAGATCAATACTCATAGAAATTTTTATATGGAATTATGTAGCAAGTTTGGTATCTGCCAGTGGTATCTCATTGATATGTGTCCTTAGTACTTTTAATACATGGTTTTAACAGGTTTTTGTTATGAGTAAAATACTAAAAGCTCATTTGGAGACCTGAGAAGGTTTTGGTGTCAAACCCCTTTGCCCTGATCTTCCTTGGACATAAAAGAACTGTGATTCTTACTGGAAACTGCAGGTCTTTTAGAAACTCTTGTGGGTGCAACCTGTCATAAAAGCTTCTCTGTTACAAAGGGAAGTTACAGTGACCTCTGAGAAGTTTTGGAGACCACGTTCATCTACCCAAACATCAGAACCAGCTTTTCCTGATTATTTGAAGTCATACCAGGAACTAAATTTTCTAGGCTTTAATTCTTTTATATATATAATAAAAAATATATGATAAAAAATACTAAAAAAAACCCCCAAGCCTAAGTTCTGAATTCTAAAAACAGGCTACACAGAAGTGAGATCAGTCCATCCTATGCTAGGTACCTGCTTTTACTCTGCTTAGTCAGACAAGTATTGAATTCATAGGAAACCAAAAAAATAAAAAGCTCTTATGAAGCCTAGATTGTATGAGGACAATTCAGCAGACAGTGGATTCTGCCAAAACATGCTAAAATTCAGTGCTGAATTTGTCACTGAAAAGAAAAGCCCCAGAGAAGAAAGAGGGAAATCTGTCTTCAGTCTATGTATATATTGTAACAGTGGTGAGTTGATCTTGGGCTTTTAAGTTATTTGCTCAGAATAAGATTCTGTCTAAAAATATTGGAAAAAGGAGAAAATGAGACCAAAAAGTAGCATACTGAAAACTGATGAAGGGATATATTTTCTCAGAGGCTGTGTAATTAGATTGCAGGATTGTGGTTGCATGAAGCTGCTAAGGTGACACTTTGGCTCTGTTCAAAGAAGGAATGAGTGTACGTATGCAACCAATTGCAATTTCTGCAGACAGAACTAAGAAGTGAAAGGAGTGGAAAACCCAGAGCACGATTTCCTCCTGCAGCATTTCTGGAGCTCTTCTCAGACAGCTTTGATGCTGATTAGCATCAAAGGCAGACTCGGAGTAGCAGGACCTGCATGGACTAATCTGTCAGGCAGACCTTACAGGGAAACCCCAAATACATGTGGAGCAGAAGGAAGCATCAAGTCCCCCTGAGTTTACTTTTAGTGAAGTACAAATTGGTTTCCAGTAAAATTGCCTATTTTGGAGCTGACCCTGTACCCTTTTGCTAGTGGGCATTGTCCTCTCTTGGGTTCAGCTTTTAACCTCATAGGCTGTAGAATTGGGGGCTGCATGCTGGACTTGGCTGTGCCCACCCAGCTTCAGACATGCCCCACAAGGGCACAGCAGATGTCTACACCCTGCTGCTTGTGGGACTTTACAGTCCCCACAGCTCACCTTTTCCTGAGAAGGGGATAGAGGGGCTTTGTGCTTCCTTCTTCTACCCAGTGAGTTTCTCCCTCCTGCTTCCCATGTACTTCCCATTTTCCCCTGGGGCACTCTGGCTGTCATCAGCAGCTCCATCCCATGTGGAGCATCAGTGCTGGTGGCAGCCACAGGTGCCCAGCTGCAGCCCCATCTCTCCCTCCTCATCTGCCCATGCTCAGGTGGAGGCTGTGCATGTCTCCAGGCCTCTCCTTTTCTCCCAGGGAGATCTGTGGGATGTTCCACAAGCAGAAATGCTCAGGAGGGAAGAGCTTTCTGTGGGTGAGGGTGGGCAACACCTGGCCCTGAGCTGGTTGGAGACAGAGGGGTGGGGACAATGGCCTGCGCAGGGCAGGGAGCCACCTGACACAGACTGGTTCTCACAGACTGCTGCAAAGTCAGAATGGTCACTTGAGTGCAAAAAGAAGTCCATGCAACAGAACATTCCAAAAATAGAACATGAAGTTTCTATATTTTATAGTCCTAAGTAACTCTCTGTCAGGACTTTTATGAAGCAATGACTTTTTCTGTCTTTTAGGTTTTTGTTTGGATTTTTTTGTTTTGGTGGGGTTTTATTTTTGGTTTGTTTTTTTCTTCATTTCATTTTGTTTTCTTTTGTTGGGGTTTTGTTAATCTTATCTGAGTATTGCAGCCAGTAGCTTTCAATTAACTTCTTTTACTGCTCCCATCAGTTATTGGCACCTAAACAGAAGGATATTTAATTTTGCTGAAATGTGAATGGCAATTTGGTGGGAATAAAAAGTGAAAGTGAAACAAAGGCTTTTCAGCCCCTGGCATATCAGCAGTATTTTATTGATTCAAGGGGTCTCTGCATTCAGCTGTCAAGATGGTACAATGAACATTATGATCTTTTCAACCTAAACAAAAACTGAGGGCAATTTGCAGAGCTCTGGAACATGCAGAGAGCAGGTAGGCTGGTAGCCCCACTGGATGAAGGTAGCTTCTTAAAGCCTTGCTCTGCACCAGAGGGTTTGTAAGTTTTTTAAATGAAAGGAATGCTTTGAAATTGCCTTCTACAGATGGTATTAAAGGACTTAATCATAAGTGCACTGCAATCAGTAGAGAGACTCTTAGCGCTTTCAGCATGCTCTGAACCAGCCCTGCTCCCCATATCAAAAGCCAATTTTAGGTGATGTCATCCCATACAACAAAAAATGTTAGTGGATTATATGGGTTGAGCTCAATCCAGCCTGACTACCTTCAAAAAGTCTCATACTAAAAATCCCCACATGTGCAGGCATGCTCCTTGGACCTGAGCTGTCCCTGTGAAAAGTCTGAAAAACCTGTGTGAGCTTTCACTGACAGAGTATCTCATGTACATTTGCACCAGCCAAGAAAAGTTGGAGGGAGAAAGACAGAAAAGGTAGAGAAATAAAAAGATGCTTCTGAAAATTGAATGGGAAAAAAAGCATTATTCAGTTTCAAATATCTCTCTTTTTCATCTATAGTAAAGGTTTTTTTAAAAATACTAGTGCAGTGTTCAAGTATAAAAATACCTTACACAGTGAAATTATTTTTTTACAAGTGTATATATAAATATCTCATTACATTAAATATTATCTTCCTCTGTTATCCCTAATTGTTGGGAAAGGCAAGAGAATAAATTATACTCTGGTTGACTGAAAGCAGGTTTGGGATGGTTATGAGTATTGAGAAATTGACTGGATTAATTTTGCAACTACAGTGCTAACTGAAAAACTGCCCTTAAAAAAACCCTCAAATTTCTGTAGGAGAAATACCATCCTTGCATTTTTACTGAAAAGTCTTTTAATAATCTTACTTTCACCTGAGAGAAATATGATTAATGAATTATAAAATTAATCACTATCATTGAGATTATGAAGAAGAAGAGAAGGCTGCAAAAGTTGACAGCATTCCTGCAGATGTACTCCAGAAAGAACCTGTTTTGGGTAACCTAATTTGCACTCTATTGCTCTTCCAGTTTTCTTTCATGTAGTTGAAAATTTCTTAAATCTAATAGGAGTGGGCAAAACAATTCTTTTTATTATTCCCTTGATTTCTGTGGAATTTTACGAAGCATTGAATTCTTCTTGGAAAACCCCAAAACTTGCTTAGGAGATACTATAATTCAATTAATAACAATAGTTTGATGGTACATATAGAATACCTCTGATATTGTTACCAAAGAAAAAGGCCCCTCATACCACTTTGAAAGTAAAGAGACGCTAAAAATGGGTGTTAATGAAACTCTAGTGTAAACAGGAGTCAAAATTACCATTTGTAATACCTCATGTGCCTCTTGAGCTCTCTGAGTAACTTTGTGAATTGCCTGGAAACTTTGGCTCAGCTGTACAAATAACAGGAAGAATCATCAGAATAAGAAGAATAACAGAGGGGGCTGTTAAGCCAGAGTCTTGGGAAAAAGTGAAGTTTTATTTTTAGCTGTAAAGTTTTATTTCATGAGCCACTTCCTTTGAACAGCCTTGGCACACCTTTTGCAAGAAATGGCTCCCCGTGTTTTGAGGGCAATGAATGAGGCAGGTAGTCAAGGTCTATTCTTAGCAGCCACTCACTTAAAGACAAGAATGTGTTGTGTACTTTTACCAGATTCAAAACCTCTTCTTTTATCCCAAAACATGGGAAGGCAGATTAAATTTGCATCATTTATTGTGCTTTGTTTTACTGCCAGAAGATGCATCCTCTCTCTAAGGTAATAATGTTCAAATGAAAATGTGAAATAAATCTTTTGAAAGTTCTTGAAAAATATTCATTTGCCACAGTAAAAATAGGCCTGTGTTACACTTTTTTAGAATCCCATTTTTTTGCTGTTGTTGTTGAAACAGGTCTTGTTTTCCCCAGGAAACCCTTAACATCTCCCATTGCTTTAGGGAAGAGTTTCAACGTCTTCCTCTCCTGCTGTTCCCAGTGCTGCACATCTCAGCAGCCACAGCCCCCATGGGGAGGGCTGGGTGTCACAGTATGCTGCAGAAGTTTTCAAGCCAGTGCTTGATGGTTTCTCTCACTCCAGACTGGGGCCAGCCTTTTCCTAAGCACAGTATTTCAGCAAGCCTTCCTCTGTAATTGTAAATCCTTCCACTGTCTAAATGTAATGACACAGCAGAGTCAGGGAGACACTGAAATAGAGATGTGGTAGGTGATAGCACCAGGCAATCCTGCTGGCCTGGGAGAAATCCTGGCTCTTCTCCAGGAGCTGAGAAATATGCTCTTAACCTCCAGGAAAACATCTGCTTGCCCCTGTTCTGGTGTTTTAACACAAAGGAGAAGTGTTTCCACATGATGCATTCAGCTACAAGGTACTGCAGCTCTGGGCATCTCTGTGATTCCTTCCTTTTAAACACCCACCACTTGGGAGGGCGAGAAGACCAGACCTTACCTGTGGTCATGGTAAAAAACTGGGATCTGTTCCTGGCTGGGGCCTGCAGCCAGCATCACCCAGGGTGAGGTGCAGGTCCCCTCGGGCTCCCTGTGTACGTGGCCATCCCAACTTCATCTCTGTTTACAACAAGTGGGAATCTCAGCTGCTGTAGCAGCACTACTGATTTTTCAGCCAAGCTTTCAGGGACTTCAGTGTTCTGTGGAATCTGGGCCCTCCTCCATAATGTGGCTGTAAATTAATTTTTCTAGCCAATCAACTGGCCAAGCAGGGCATTGTCCAGGTCTTGAACTCGGTCCCTGGCACAGCTCCCTGGGCTGGGAGAGGGATCACTGCACATTGCTGCTCTCTAGCTTCCTCCAAACTCCAGAGCATTTCCAGATGGATGGAGGGTTGCCACAGTGCAGCAAGAAGAGACTGAGGGTGGGAGGGGAGCTCTGGAGTCCTCCCTGCTACCCCAAAAGACACCTCTGCCTTTAGCCTTGACTATTGCAGCTTTTCAAAAAGGGCAGCCTTCCATGAGGTTTAATTATGGGGATGGTTATTTGATTTATTATTCATTCTGTGTCAAATCAAATAGTCCTGTCCTCCAAAGCTGAGCCAGCAGCTCTCTAGAACTTTCTGATGGCCTAGCAATTGCTACCTAGAGGCTGTTCTTGGTTGCCTTCTTTGCTTGCTGTGATTAACTCGAGGACTGAGCGATACAAATATGAAGGCTCGGGGAAAGTTGAGTGACCTGTTTTGAATGTGTAGATGCAGCGGGCAAATCCCAGTCTGCCTTCAGATATTCCTTGTTGTGCTTGGACACATCCAGGACCCCAGGGATTGCATTTGGATCTTCTTGAGCATCCCCAAGACCCGCACTGAGTGCATGAACACCAGGCTTTCTAAAATATAAAACTAGTCTAATCAGGTAGTATTTATAGAATTGGCCTTAGCAGGGTTCTTGCTGATTATTTTCTGGGAAACAGCTAAATCACACTTAATTCATGAGTTCTAGGTTCTCTATAAAGTAAATTTCCTGTTCTTTATTTCCTTGATGGAACAAAATGGGATAGATTCTCAATTGCTGAGTCTTATTTCGGCTCTACTCACTTAGTGGAGTTTGCTTACCCCAGGTGAAAACCTGGATTGCTGATCTCTGACTTTTACATATTTTATTGAATTTCCTCTTTCCTTTCCACTTTTACACTTTCTCCTAGACATATATTCCAGCACTTTGCATCCTTCTCTCTTTGGGTTTATTAAAACAACCTTCATCATTTTCTTGTTTTCCCTTCCAGTCTCTCCCCACAGCTCCTAATTTTTCCCTCCCACCTTGTGGAGGGAGCCCAAATTCTCCTTTGCGCATAGAAAACTATCAAAAAAGAGTCTGGTGCAAGAGGGGCTTTTTCAAAAGAAGCTTTATGAATCACTTTGTATGTGCAGGTGACATCATTGCACAAGAAAACTTGGTTCAATACTTATATCTGGAATCTATAAAATCTTCAGTTTATGCCAGTATTTTCTGATGTTCCTGATTCCTTTTATTTTTTCTTTAATAGCAACAGCATTTTCCTCCTGAAGTTATTCAGAATAGAAGTTGGTGATGGTGTCTGCAAGACTGTATTTTTCCTGAAATTAGTGCAGCTAGAGAAATATCTAGATAGACAAGGACCGGAGATAGTTCTACTCCTTAAAACCATGATGTTCAGAAAACAACCAGAAGGGGAAACTTGGATATATCAGTGGAAAAAATTACTTCAAGGGAGTGGACAAGCTGATCTGTGGAATATCCTTACCCAATACATGCCCTATATTGTACTTCTATTTCTTTAAGTCCCCCTTGAATCAGGTTCAATAATATGACATGGATGAACTTAAAAAAGTATAAGGCAAGTGCGGAGAAAGACAGACTCACTCTCTGCAAAGGCAGAGCCTTCATCAGAACCCAAAAGAAACCCCAAATACACATGCAAATTTTTTTGCTAGAGAAATACCATTAAAATGAGCAAAATTAGTTTCACAAATGAAATCACACCATGCTGTTGGGCAGCAACAGACAGTGCTGAAACAGAAGAATAAGGTTGGAAGGGAGATGATGACTGAGGATTTTGACCTATTAAAAAGCCATATAATAATTCACCTAATAATTCCAAGGAAGGTATTGTATGTTTTCTCCCTAAAACTTGTTGAAGGCAACAAGATGCTAAAGTCCACCAAATATTGTTTTAACTTTGTATTTTCTTACAATGCTTCTCTTCTGTCTCATTCTTAATTTTTTAGAAACTGTGGAGCTCAGACTGCCATTTCTCCAGTGATGCTTTTGCTCTGATGGAATAAAAGAAAACTATAATTTTTGCTCCCAGTCTGACAGTAAATTAGTTCCATGTGTGTTCCTCATTAGTCATTAGTTTCCTAGTCAGGAAAGTTAGGGCTCAGGAGAGCTGCCCTGGTGTCATGGATTGTCCCAAGGGTTGGTTTTCCCGATGCTGTAATATCTCATTGTGAGATGACATTACACTTACCACTCCTCAGCATCACATGCCCAAAGTCTCTGAGTGCCCTTATAAACCTGTATAAAAGGCAGTTCTAACATTATCCATAAAGGCATCCTTTTGCCTTTTTTTCCCCCTTTAGTCTTCCTCAGAAACTTGAAGGGAGAAAGAAAGAGAATGTGATGGCAGAGAGGTTTTTATCCTCTATTCCTGCTGCAGTTCCTTCTTGTCATACCCAGGCTTCTGCTTATCCCCATATCTGGATTTAAGATATGATTTGCTCACAGATCAGGTTGGCACAAGTTTCTGGCTGTTGTTTTGCTCTCAGTTTAGATTTCTTTGCCTCATTCTTTTTTTAACTGGGGACTATCCCCTCTTTCTCCATGACAGGGATGGCTTTGTCTGCTGGTATCAGCTGGACTTCTCTCAACTCTCCTCTTCCTTGAGACTGCAGAGCTCTTGAGCAGCAGTGACTTTCTGTCTCTCCTGTTTCCATCGGTGGCACATGGTTTAATCTTCTGTGTACTTAAAAGTGCTGTAGTCTCAATTTCATTTGTAAGCTTAATATACTGGTATCCAGGTGAAACTTAATGGGCTGTGCTGCACAGGAGGACAGGGCAGATGATCGAGCTGTCCCTCCTGGCCCCCAGCTTATGAAGCCTGCCTAACTGATATTGTGCCATAAATCAGCAGCAACAAATTAAATGGGAGACCACAGTCTCTCCTACACATACACCTGCCGACCATAAAAACTGGGGAGGAGGGGCTGAGCGCTGAAGGGATACAGAGTTGCCAGCTCAAATCCAGCCATGGATGACTGAAGCTTTTTACTGACTGAAGGATTTGTAGCAGCCTTTGTGAAATGAGTTTGGTGGCCTCTGTCCATTTCCCAGTGAGCAAAATAAACTCAACATCCTTTTAATAGCTTCCATAAACTGGCATAGGCTCTCCTTTTTAGAAGTTTTGTTCATATTCAGTGTATGGGTACATTGGCTGAATAGTTTTCCTTGTGTTATTGACTTCTTTGGAGGAAAAATGAGGGTAGTTCTTTCATAGGTGACAGCTTCCCAAAAGCCACCAATTCTTACTGAATTGAGCTGAGCTGCACTACCATGCAGAGAACATAGGAAACACAGACCCTCCAATAGCACCTTGACACGTTCAGTTTCTTAATGTCTTTTGTTTTGAATATATTAAAAAATTAATCAAGAAAACAGCTTCATGGACTAGAAATATTAGATAAATAAATAAATGGAACAAACACAGCAAATATTTTTATTTTCAGACTGACCTGAACATTTAGAAGTCCCACAGTCTATTTCCTACTGGGAAAAAAATATGGCTGTGCTCATGTTTCTGTCCTAGTTAGACAGTCCAATTTATTTAGGAGTCTGAAGCAGCAGTACAAAACCAGACAGTCCTGCACTGTCCAGTTGACACTCATGGGACATACACAGTCACCAAGACAATTCATCCTCTCCATGCCTTTTCTCTGGCTGTTTGCTGGGGCCCAAGAGATCCTAACTTTAGTCACGCCCAGCAAGACATCACAGGGTCCACAGGAATGCTGGCAGGCCTCCAGGCTGTGCCCTGAATATTTCCAAGCATCCCTAAGTAAAGAGTAGAGGCCAATAGAATATACTGTTATAAAAGTGATGGCCTGTTTTGGCTGGTCAGAAGTGGGAACACTGAGAACAGCCTTAGAAGCAGCCAGACCCATGTGCAGGTGTTGGGGTACACCTGCTTACATGAGGGAAGGAGTCATGTGTACGTGAGGGGGCCTTCACATACACAGAGAATGCACTGAGCTGGGAGGGACCCACAGGGATCATCCAGTCCAACTCCTGGCCCTGCACAGACACCCCAACAATCCCACCCTGTGCATCCCTGAGAGTGTCCAAACACTCCTGGAGCTCTGGCAGCCTCATGGCCATGTCCATTCCTGGGAGCCTGTTCAGTGCCCGACACCCTCTGGGGGAAGAACCTTTCCCTGATGTCCAGGCTAAACCTTCCCAGCACAACTTCAGGCTACTCCCAATTCCCATCCCTGGTCCCAGAGGGGAGAGCTCAGCACCTGCCCCTCCTCTTCTCCTCAAGAGGAAGTTCCTCAACAGGCACTTAACTCTTCAGGTACCTAAGTGGTTTCCTCCACACATTGCACAGCTCTAGGAAACTCCCTAGAAACTCACAGAAACTCACAGAAAGACTTTTACAGGGCGTTTGAGTAAAATCAGATAACAGGGCTCTGGCAACCCCCTTTTCCCCCACCTCCAGTGGCTCCATCCCTCGCCTTGTATCATTCCCAGGTGCTGGCAGTGGGGTGTGCAGGACTTGCACAAGGATCTCAGCCCTGGCACACTCAGCTGGGCATGTTTGGCCCACAGGTGCTCAGCATTACTGCAGCTGTGCCTGCTTGGCCACAGGTGCCCACCCTGACGTCCTCACAGCTGCAGCCAAATCTCTCCACTGTCAGGGAGTAGGGCTGGCCAGGGGCAGGAGGGAAGTGTGGCAATGGCAGTTGTTGTCCCAAGGAGGGGACGGGGTGATTGTGCCACTAATCCTTCCCAGCCCAACCCAACCAATCCGTGGTAGGTGATGGCTTTATGGACACAGATGCCATGGTGGTGCTGAGCCTTTCCCCACACAACACCTGCTGCAGGACCCTCAAGGCTCACTCATAGATACGCAAACATGAATCTCATTGACCAAGATCTGAAGTCTAGTAAAAATCGCTTTATGATCTCCTTTATGATCATTGCTATCCAGAATCCAGATATCATCTGGCTTTTTTTTTTCCCCTGCTCAGGCAAATAGGTCCCCAACAGCAAAACACTTCTCTCCTCCTGAACCCCAGCTCTCATCTCATGCAGTGTGAAAAAATACACTACAGAAGATCATTAAGTGGATGACTGCCTGTCCCCCTGTGAGCTTAACAAGCCGGTGTTTGAGAAGAGCATGTTGTGGTAAGAGGCACTGAAGACATGCATTGAAAAGAGCTCATGAAGTCGGAATAAAAATTCAAGACATGGTAAAACAATTTCTAAGTTATTATTTCTAGTTCCCCTGGACTTCTGCTTTTACCCCAGCACTTATCACAAGCCTCATTTAAGCTACAGAATATACCTGGAATAGACCTGCGGTTGTTTTTTTTTAAGAAAGAAAATCATAAGCAAAAAAAATATTTTTGTACCCTGGTTTCTCAAAACAACCAGAGTGATTTGCAAACCCTAGTCACCTATTACTTCACCCCTCTAATTACAACCAAATGAACTATGCCAGCCTTTCTTCTTTTCAAAATTAAATCGTTAATGAAATTAGGAGAAATGTTACCAGTAAGATGGCTTTGTTGTTGTACTTGTCTTTCCCCATCAAAACACATTTTATAAAGACACTGAAGTTCCCACAGTTTTTTGATGAGTGTTTTGTCTCCCCACAACACTACTTATCTGCAAGTTATATTTCTTGCTTTCAGTACAGACTGGGTGGAAAGCAGGCTGCTCTCACTGCAGCCATGAATAAACAGGCAGGAACACACTTGTAAAGCCACCATGACAAGTTGATGCACAAACAACCCTCAGGCTTGCACTTCCCAGTTCCAAGATGAGCAGTACTTGCTTATTTTTATTGTTCACATGCAGATGATTCCTTGGCAGTCAGAATCCATTTTTTTCATATGTACCCTCTTCTCTCCATTCTTTTTGGACTTCAAAATTGTAGGACAGCATGGTCCAATCCTCTGTCAGAGCAGAGATGCTTCACTATTTACATCCATTCTACCAGAGGGGAGTTTCTGAGCCTTTTAAGTGAGAACTGTCTGCCTGTGAAAAGTTAGCAGTCTGAAAACTAAATCTACCTCCTTATCCATCTCCAAGGCTGGGGATTCAACCTGTTGCTCTTAAAGACCTCTTCCAACCTTGGCAATTCTATGATTTACAGAACTGGGCAAACGGATGCAGTGTCAGCTAGGAAAATACCTGTCTGTACAAGTGTTTGATCCAAGAGGGTTTCTTACAGATGACAATTTCACAGGGACTATGCGCAGTGTCATTCATTTTAAGAACTCGCTCTCAAGCAACACAGCACTCCTGCCTACACCCAGGGTGCACCCTCCAAGGATCCTTTCTTCATTTCTTTGCAGGAAAGTCCTCTAAAAATTCACATCTCGAGGCAGCTCTGTGAGTCCACACAGGTGCCTGCAGGCCAGGGTTGCAACTGGAAAAGAGGAGAGAATTCATTTTGACCCAGATTTCCCTCTGCAGAACCAGAGGTCTGCAGGGCTGGGCAGTGATGAGGCATGAGCAGATAAAGAATTGCTCAGCAAAAGATGTTTTCTTCAACAAAACACCGATTTGCTACAAACATGATCTTTCATTGGAATTTGTCATCGGCAGCAACTTGGGTGCAGGGAAGGATTTCAGCTCAAGAGAGAAAGATATGCCCCAGCAGAGGTGGCGAAGGCATCTTTAGGCCACTCCCTGCCCTGACATTGAGGGAGTGCTAGAGGAGGGAGAAACTGGTGCAGCATCTCCCTGTGATGCAGGGGACTCACCTTCAAGTTCTTGCCTTAAGAAAGAATTGATTTCATTTACAAAGGAGGGAGCTTTTAGCATCTTGGGTATGATCATTTCACAAAAACATTATTAATGGCCTTAACAACGGAGGTAATTCCAAGTGAATGTAACTGACTGGACAGAAAAGTTTTGCATAAAGAGAACACACAGTGTGTCAGCTCTGAAAAGTCCAGTTGCTCAGAGATCAGCCATATTTAATAATTTAATTTGTAATTCCCAGGAACCACAATGGAGTCTCAATACCAGTGCAGAAGTCAGGCTATCACTTTGGACAATGAATTCATGTAACCTGTATATAAGTGCACATGTAGGGTAAATGTGTATAATGCCTTAAACAACCCAGGGAATCAGTGAAGTGTACACAGCTGTGTCTCAGGTGTGAACCTGGAGCTGTGATTGCAGCATCTGAGCTGAATTTAGTTTTATTTGTGACCTTGTCCAAGACCAAATGCCTCTTCCTCTTGCACACCTCAGTAGTTAGTGCCTCCTGAATTCCAGGCCGCTGCTGCTGCACCTGCAACAGTGAATGGGGCAGCTCTAGGGCAGCTTGGATATGTCTGTACCTGTGGTTGTACCTCTGATTGCAGTGGTACCCCCTGCTCTGAGGGCTCACACCCTCTTACAAAGATGTGGGATATCACCAAGAAAGCAAGGTCAGAAAAGAGAAAAAATTATTATTTTTTTGATTATTGATTTTTTTAACACAATTATGATACTGTGTGACAGTTGCTTCCCTAGTAGTGCTGCCAGTTGTAATGTGGGACAAATACCTCTTTTGACACTTTCCTCGCCTTTCCTGTCTGTGTGGTGACAGTGGAAGTGCATCCCTTCACAGCAACCACCACCTTTGATTTTTAAGTTATGAAAAGACCATCCCAGAACTGTCTGGACTTAAAAATCATTCTGATGGATTAACTATCTGTGCCACAGTGTCACCCAGGAGTGCACTAGCTCAGAGGGGATGAGGAGAATTTGGGAACATAGATTGCAGGGAGGCTGACAGAAAACTGACTCTGGTGTACTAGCCTTTCTGTAGCTCTGTTTTGCAGTCATTTCCCTAGAATATTTCTGAATTGCATAACACCTTCCATACTCAATATTTTTTTCTAAGCTATCATCTTTATTAGTGCACTGGGTTGCCAGTTTGCCATGTAGCAATTAACGTAATGAAGTAATCAGGGACAGATTAGATTTGTCTCTTACAGATCTGGGTGCCAAACCCAGAATCCACCAGCATCTTTGGGTGACATCTCTGGGTGGCTTTTCATCCTGAAGGAAGCACCCAGCAAACAAGTGCAAGGGGAGCTCTACCATCCTGCATCACCCCAGGGCTTTTGCTGGCTGTAATGATCATGTCAATGTCTGTGTTAGATACCCAGCCAATTTGGGTAGCTTTTAAAATAAAAAATAGCTTGCTGAAGCGCCTTCAAGAATTTGGCCTTGGGTGAAGACAGTTGGCAGAACCAAAAGCTGTGCTGAGGCCTCCTGAGTCCCGGGGGATGGCTGAGCTGTGAGTCTGCTTTTCCACATGAGGGCTGACAGCACCACATGGCTCCAGTGCTCCACAGATAGTAAATCCAGCCAAGAGAGTTCTGGAGCTCATGAATCCACTTATAAACTTAGGGATCTGTCCTAGGAAAAATAAGGCGAGAAGGGTTTTGAAAGAACCGAGAAAGAGCCATTCAATATTTTCAAAAATGCGTTGCTTATGGAAAGCTGAAATATTGTGTTTCAACCACCCTGAAGTTAAACTTTAGTTTACTTCAATATAACCTTTTAGAAAAATCAAATCATATTCCATTAAAAGCAAGGGGAGGGCTTTAAACGAATAAATCCCCTCCCCTCCCCTCCCCTCCCCTGACATTCACCTCGTTCCATGATGCATTTAAAAGCAGAACAAGCTGCCAGTTTTCTGCAGCTCTGAGCTGGAGGCCTTTGAAGAGACCCACAGACAGAGAGTGACTGAATCAGCTCCCCAGGGATGCTGCAAGTCAGCAGACTTTGCTGCTCAGCTGCCACAAGGTTCAACTGAGGCTGCCCAGGGGGGGAAAAAAAAAAAAAAAGAGAAAAAAAAAAAGTAAGAAAGAAGGGAGAAAAAAAGATCAGAACGGAAGACTGAAGCTGGGTAAAGGCAGACTGGAAACCTACAGACAATTCCTGGAAAGTAAACAAAGAAAAAAGGAGGCAAGAGGAAAAAATGTAGGGAGCATATCACTGGTGGAAGCCACACGGGGCTCTCAGAGTGGCCCTGCTGGCTGTGTGCAGATCACACGATGGGCTGATATCCTGGCATCATAAAAGAAAGTGAATATTTCAGGTGTTTCCCACTGAGAGACAGGCACTGGAGGCTCAGCTGTTGGATAAAGCTCATTTTCCTGAGGGCAGGGGAGTGTTGGGGTACAAAGCTTCTGCAGTGTTTCAGCTGTATCAGGGTGGCCTGTGATCTCTGAGAGGAGCTCTCTCCACAGCCATGGCAAATGCTATGCTCTGCTCTGCTCTGCTCTGCTCTGCTCAGTGAGGCCATGAGACAGCAGAGGAGCAGCCCAAACAGCCCAGCTGATGTGGTGGCTGTGCAGCTTTGTCCATGAGATTTTGTGCAGAGACTGCACATGGCAGTGAATGGAAGAGCTGCCCACAGATGCTGCACATCTGCAACGTGTGCTCATGGATCTAAAGGGCTCTTGGACCAGGTTACTCCTCACAGTGCTGCTATTACAACTTTAAAAGTCACTAAAGACTGGCTTGGAAGTAAAAGTATCCCTCAAGAACCATTCATAAAAATCCATGTGTATGGATCATGAAAGTAATATTTCAGCTGCAAGCTGAAATTTCCCAGATAAACCAGGGTTCTAAAAATAACACCTCTTTCCACAGTATCCTGTTGTAAAAGTTAAGGCTGCAGTTTCACAGGAGCTGCTCTTTAGAAAAATCTCTGCCTTGCTACCTCAGTCAGGATAGGAGCTTAGCATTTAAATACAGCAATAAGCAGTAGCATTGAATGCATTTTTTCTGAGTCAGTTTGTCTGTCCAAATGTGGTCTTTTCAGAGAGACAAATAATAATTAAAAAAAAAAAAGAGGAAGAAAAGAAAAGAAATACAGCACTTCTTTTGTTCTTTTGATTCAGGAGTTTCTCTGTGGCAGGAGAAACTCCAGCTTTAGCTCCTGGGAACCCTTCATATCTAGAACCTACAGATCTCCCATCACTGGTGGGCAGGCCACACAAAAGAGAGGAAAGTGGCCTGCACCTAGGAAAGTCAGTCCCCTGTGACTGTGGCAGGGAGAGTGCTCCAGAAGTCCCAGGGAGGGCTGTTGGTAAAAGGATGGAGGCTCAGAGGGAAAAGAAAGCAGGGAATGAAAAGTCAAGACAATGTGTATCCTGGTACCCTGTGTCACAAACTGATAAACAGCTCTGTCTTGTCATAAACTGCTCTTTCAGTACTCTTTGGCTTCCTTCACAGACAGTGTGAGGAGTCACAGGGCAAGAGGAAATGGCCTCAGGCTGCACCAGGGGAGGTTCAGGTTGGACATCAGGAAGAATTTCTTCACTGAAAGGGTTTAGTCAGGCATCAGAAGGGGCTGTCTAGGGAGGTAGGGGAGTCCCCATCCCTGGAGGTGTTCAAGGAATGACTGGACTCAGTGCTGCGGTTGAGTTGACAAAGATGTGTTTGGTTGAAGCCTGGACATTTCCAACTTTCATGATCCTATGATTCTAGGATTATAGTCCTTGATAAAAAAGTCTCTCTCCATCTTCCTTTTAAGCCCCCTTTAATTATTGAAAGGCCACTGTTACGTCACCCTCGAGCCTTCCCTTCTCCAGGTTGATCAATTCCAATTCTCCCAGCTTTTCTTCACAGTAGAGCTGCTCCATCCCTCTGATCATCTTCATGTTCCTCCTCTGGACTGGCCCCAGCAGCTCCACATCCTTCCTGTGCTGGGCCCCCAGGGCTGGAGGCAGCTCTGCAGGGAGGGTCTCACCTGAGCAGGGCAGAGGGGCAGAACTCCCCCTCCCTGCTGCCCTCACTGCTTTGGATGCATCCCTGGATTTCTGGGCTGAAAACACACATTGCCAGCTCATATCTAATCTTACACACACCAATAGTCTCAAATCCTTCTCTAGAGAGCTGGTCTCAAACAATTCATCCAGTAGGTTTGCAATTGCAGAACAAAAATGGGATCATCCCCCTTTCCTCCCTCCCTTGGCAGATATTTTCCATTTGGTACTCTTAAGGGGCACAGTAAGTGAGGAGCAATTTATTCCTTGGGGATTATGGGTTTGGAGTGCAAAATGGAGAATGTCCCCATGGAAATTTACTTTGGAGCTCAGTTACTTTGGAAAATTTGCTACCAAATATCTGCTTCAAAAGTTTAAAGAATATGGGCAGATTTTGGAAACACGCCTTTGGGGTTTTTTATGAAACTATTAACTTCCAGCTTTCAGTATCATCGACTGCAGAATGGAAAAGAGACACGTTCAGCACTATAAATCGAAACTGAGAGAAACCTCACTCTGAAAAAGTGAGGATGCCTGCCAAAGGGGCTTTCTCTCTTGAGAATACTGAAAGGCTTAGAGTACATCTGTACGTTATCCTCACTGGATCTGACAAGGGAAAATAGCCATGGAACATAAATACCTTTGCTTTTGTCATATCCCATCAAGCTCTGAGAGATCTCTGGACTGTTCACACATTTAAGAACAGAGGCTGGCAACATAAGGATCAGAATTTTTTCCAGCCTGGAGACAAGCTGGCCTTTCTACGACAGCAGCATGAGGATCATTATTTGCTGAAGCCTTAGTAGCAAGCACTAAAATAGGAAAAATATGAAAAATAGGTAAAATAGGACATCCTGCTTTAAGGCTGCTACAGGCACTAGCAAAGCAGGGTGGACTAAGGTAAGAGTACTCTGCCTTTGAAAGACAGTTTGGCCTTTTGTTTGAACAGCACTGTTCCAGAAATAAATCTGTTCCAGATTGTGCAGGGAATGTTTTCTATGCTTTCCTAACTGAGGAAGAGGCATTGCCTATGACAGGGAGAGTTACTTCCATACACCAGCATTCCCTGCTGGCTAGAAGGAAAACAGCAATGGAGTGACAGGAGTTTCCAAGAAACAGACATCTGAAAATCCTGTCAGGAAGGCAAGTATCAAAAATGAATGAATATAAAAGCAATCTCACTGCATATAAGAGAATGTAAAAATAAATCCTCTTGGTGCTGTGATTTACTTATCCACCCCAGACTCAAGATGTGCTCAAGGTCTAGCAGCCAATTTGGAAGCAGAACTTGAGTGTCCAAAGCTCCTGAGTGGTTTGAGCTGGGATTTGTACCACTTGTCAAACTCACATCTAGGTTTTGGCTTTGCTTTCCTTCCTCACCAGTCTTCCAAATTTTCAAATATAGAATGTATTTGAGCAGATTCCTTTCTAGAGTTTCTGATTTGCCTCTGAATCAGGGTTAAATGAGTGTAACTCTATCAACTTATAGCTAATTTTGTTGGTACCAGAGAATGGACTCTTGGCCTCATAGTTTTGTCCTTTGTCCTTGGACTCATAGTTATGTCCATAACCATGTGCAAGATGCACAAGGACTCTGATATGTGTACAAGTGAGAATATAACTGTGCTAGATATTGGCTAATATTTAGCATTTAAAGAAGAGAATCATGTCTACTCAACAGAAACTTCCAGGCTGAATAGGTAACTTCAGGGACCCCAAGCTGGGCATCTGCCCTTTCATCCCATGAACAACTTATGTAATAAGACTTTAAGGAGGCAGTCCTAATTTTGAAATGATACTGTCTAAAATCTTCTAAAAACACACATCACCTCTCATACTTTATCCTTTCACTGAGCCCTTGGCAGGTTTTCACACCTTCATTCCTCTCTGACTGGGTGTTCTGTGAAATGCATTAAAGTTCAAAGTCTTTTCAAAGGTCTTACTTTCATTTAATAATATTTTTTTAATAGTTAAGTGAAGGAGCATTTAAACATTTTGATAAATTATAAAATAACAGGCTGGAAGAAGGATTCTGGGTATTGTATTTGGGTTACCTTAACATCTGTTCAGTATTAGAGAACTTTTACACCCCCAAAGAAGTCTTGTTAGGGTTGGAGGCAAAGAAGTATTTCTGAATAGTTTCCCTTTTTTTATTATTATTTTACTGCGTATGGTGTCCTCCAGATGCACAGGTCTGAAGGTCCCTTTTTTGGAAAAAGTAAGCAGCAAACCCAAGAAATTATGCCAATCCTTGTGTACATTTCACAGGAGGTTTCCAAATGGTGTCATGGCCATTGGGAAGCAACAAAGGTTGAGACTGTTTTCAGTTTGTTCAGTGTTGTGTTATTCATTTTTCTAGATGTTGAGTAAATCTGCTCTGAAGAAATTTCTCCTTTACTGCCTCAGCTGTATCTTCATTGTTTCCTATCCAGGTCAATGTGCAAACGTCAGCAGACAAAAGGTCTCTGTTTGGAAGCTTCTATGCTGCACACAGAAGTTGAAGTATAAATATGTGAATTTAATGTCCTGTTTATTGTTCTACCCAAATCTGTGCAGTGTGTTCGTGTGTGTTTGCCCATTGGTTTGTGTGAAGGTGATACATAACATTTTTAAAATATTATCCTGAATGAAAAGAATTTAAGTGGATTTCTTAGAATCATAGAGTCTCCTGATTTAGAATGGACCCACTAGGATCATCCAAGTACAGCTCCTAGACTGTCGTTCTATTGGGAACGGCGAGAAGAAACGACACTGACTCTCTCAGGAGTCAATCAGGAGAATTTCTCCTAGTTTATTACTTCAGGTCTTTTTTATAGACTGATACGTGGAATGTATAGAAAGGAAACTCTTATTGGTTAGCAAACTAATACATTACCATCATTGGTCAGTGGGGCACACCACTCCTCGACCTTCTCCTGCAAAGAAAACAAGGAAGAGACAAACAGCACCTGCAAGGCTGTTTTCTGTCTCTGAGGATTGTTTTAAATCCTCCTTAAGATCTCACAGGCCACTTTCTCAGGCAAGACTGAGAAAGCTATGTGGCCTGTAATTTTCACAGGCACTGTGCTTCTCTGTTTCAGAGTTAACATCCACACTAGACCAACCTAATTATTGATAAGCTTTGGTTTAGTTCATGCTTGAGGTGTGTTATCCACTGCATTTTCATTAAAGCAATCTTCTCTAACCCTAAATTGTCCTCTTCATAAAAACAAATATTTTTTTGGAGGCATTTTATAGCACTTATGTTCTACTTACATCTCAGGCAATTTAAGCACAGGTTTGTTTCAGAAAGGCCACCAAGTCATACCTATGTTTAGATAACAAAACCAGATCACTAAAGAATTAATTATTTTACTTTCTGTACAGGATATTGATTCTAGAAGATCTCCATTTTTTTTTTATCTTTATTTTTATTTTTACTCAGTACAGTGATAGGATCTGAAAAACACAATTCTGGTAGGATTGTACCAGAGTACCCTGATACTGTAGGGTACCAGGAGCTTGGTCTCAAAATAAAATTATTTTTCTTCAGTGCAACATAAATGAAGGCTAAGGAGCAAAGGACTAACCAAAAAGAGAGGGATTATTTTGGGAATGTCAGACATCTTCTGTTGAAAGAAAACTTCTGTGAATTTACACCTGAAGATGGATTCTTTTCTCTCTGGTGATGGAGTCAGATGAGAGATTCCCCCATATGAAGATGTTCTCAGTCAGAGGAAATTCAGGGCCTCTCTTCCAGCTGATCCCTTGAGGATTCCCTGCACAAAACTGGGAGGTGAGACTGTCTGACAGAAGAGACAATCACTAGTCATTTCACTGGAGAAGTAGAGTTTATGGACCCTTAACTACACAAGGTTCACAAACCTGAATGCATCTTCTCTTCCAGACTTTATTATACAACTCCCTTTGATTATCTATTCTTCCTAGATAAGTACCAATATACAGGTCATTTTCCTGGTGTTTGGGCTCATTTAATAAAACAAAAAGCAACTGAGAAGGCAAGCAAATACTTCCTTCCAGCTATGAGTGTTCCAAGCCAAAGTGATGACCACTTTGATGGCTCCTGTTGCCATAAACCATGGCACATTCCCATGGGCAGCTCTGCTGCTCTGGTGAGAGCTTTCCACATAGCTGCAGATTAAGAAAGTGATAAGGAGTTAGGGCAATGCAAAATTTAACACTCTGCATTTAAAGGAAGATTCAGAGTATCCCTTTGCATTTTTGCCCCACTAAGTAGCTTCTTGTGCCTTTGAGCTGCTACAGAAGGGTTGTGCAGTGATGTCAATGTGCATTTTCATTTTCAGATATGTATATTCATTTTCAGTAACCTGCTAGCAAGAATCAAAACTTCCAAGAGGAACATTCTCAAGTGATCACCAGATGTTCTGTATTTTCCTCATAATGCCATCAGTGGATGAAGGAAGCAAGCACAAGAGAGCTCAGCTGATGTCATGGCTGGAGGCAGGGCAAGTGGAAAGGCCTGGAGAATAAAGACCCCTTCACCTAGAAAAGGCAGTAGCCAAGGCTCTGCCATTTGTCATAAGCTGGTTTCTACATGTTGTGTGCATGTGCAAAGATGATCCCTGTCCCACACAGTTAACAGCTGGGCCATCATCTTCAGCCTATTTAGCACCATAGAAGAGAAAATCTATTGTGTGGTGGTTGGGGCTCCAGAAACTCAATTACCCATTTTTTTAAATGTCATTTAATGCACTCTGAAACCAAGGATTTGCTCTTTGGGTGCATCCTGATGAGCCAGGAGTAAATATCCCAGGCTGATTAATGGCAGTCACCACAGGTATGGATTTGCTATGGGTGTGTACATGCACACCCCCAGGCTCCAACACTTGCACATTCCCACAAACCCGAGGATTTTTTGTGTGTTTAGTTACAGAATTTTTGGTATTTGGGCATTCTGCTAATTTTTCAAGCTGCAGATCCATTTGGGTCAGATTAGCAGAGGCAGCCAAGGAGCCATATCCCTCTGAGCCCCAAGCCAGCTAGAGTTCCTTGGAGCCATCCAACATAAAATCATCTTCCCAGAAAGCCAACAGTTACCCTGGGAGAGACAGCTTGGGACAAGAGACAGATGGATTGTAGAGCTGGGAGTACAGAGGAGCTCAAAGTGCTAAGGAGTGAATCCAGTACTAGTGATTGCTAGTTAATCCTTACTTTTCTTGGGCTTTCAAGCACATCAGAAAGTTCTATTCACATTGCAAAATGAGTCATCTACAAAATTACTAAAATTTCTAGTAATTTTGCAAAATTATTGTTTCAGCCAGTCAGTAAAATTACTATTTAATTAATTTCTCAAAATCTGGCATGATTTGTCTACAGAACCATGCAACCACTTACTTCCACGCTTGACACTATTTTGTGGAATTGTTTAAATTGTCAGTCCTTCCACAAAATAGTCATATATCTCATGTTATAATTGTGAAATATATTCTGGGGCCTTTAAGACTATCAGTGAGGATTATTACAGTTATTATGGGCACATCAACAGCTTATTTCAGAGTATTCTAGTTTGTGGAAATCAATTTTGTTCTCTAAATCCTCATTCATAAGCACAAGCAATGTTTGCTTTTTAGCTTTAGGTGCAGAGCAGTTTCTCAAACTGGTCTGCCACATAGAACATCCCAGTCAGTCACAAAGGGTACACATATGGTTTTCACAGCCATCCAGATGACAAGTCTGAGCAGAGTTTTGCCCTGGCCACATACTGAGCAAGTCTCCCTTACAGCCAATTAACAAAGTGGGCAAGTGAACTAATTTAGTACCTGAGATATTTAATTAAACTGGTAGTATTTTTGTCTAAACTACACTGTGCTGTTTGTGCTTATCTTTAATTCATCAGTGTTGGAGGAAGGAGAAGAGGAGGAAGTATTTTATACCTACTGATACCTACTGGTTAGCAACCATAATTTTGAGCAGTTTTGCTTCTGCTCTGCATAAGTTTTCATCATGAAGTTGTGAGTTGCAGAGTTTTTTCCCTCACATGGGTTTCTGTCTGTAAGAAGGGAAGAGCTTTGGGTCTGATAAAAGGAAAATCTGATCTTTAAAGAACAAAGGCACATTGGGCATTGCTTTGTAGTGGGAAAGATATCCAAATTATCTTTGCTAATGCAGACTTGGGTGGAAGGCACAATGTGCACCGTTTTGATTTGATTCCTACAGGCTCCTGAAGCCTTTCCATCAGCTTCAGTGGGACGTAGTCAAGCCTTAGAACCTTCTGTGCATATGCATTAGCACTCAGGTTGAGCAGATATTTCCACATAAAGATGTGTTTCAGGCAAGTAGCTGTCAGCTGAGCTTATTTCAGCAGGCAGTCCCAGAAATGTCACACAAATGCCTGCAGGACTGGAACTCTTGTGATGCTCAGCAGTAATTGCTTGCTTTTACTCATACTTTCATTTGCTATTTGTCATGAACTGCTTTCAAAAATAAAAATAAAAGTTTTGCATTGAATTTTCTTTCACTTTGGAAGGGATGTAAGTTGCCCTTCCTTTGTTTTTTTCAACACTGAGTAGGCATGAAAACAGAACAGACAAGTATTCAACAAAAATATCATGAAGGAAATGAACCTTTCAACAGTTGTCAGCAGATACATTAGGCTTTCTGTGGCAGCAGAAGGATCATCTATTCATTCCCATCAGCTGAAATTCCATTGTCTTACCCTTTTCCTTCTTCAGCCAAGATTGTCATTGAAAGGATTGGAAAATTTTCATTTAACTTTCCTGAGCTCTGTATCTGTCTGTGCTGTTCCCCTGTGACTATGTGGACATTTTGAAGTCTGTCAAAGAGACATAGTGCAGGTTGAAATGAGAAAAATGCCTATGTTATTTGGGTAGAGCAGTTCATTGTCTTACAATAATTAAAAAGAGTTATGATGGGTTTTTCCCCTGACATTATTTAAAAAAGAAACAGCATTTGTTCAAGACAAGCCTTTGCCAACATATACTTTCTAAACCGTAAAAAAATTCACATGGTTTTATCTTATTCCCATTGAACATATTTTTTCCAAGCCAAGACAAGAGCATCCTGACAATGGAGTACAGAGCTCAGAGTAATTGTCCTGGGGCCCTCCTAAGTAAGCACTGACAGATGTTGCAAACAGTGGTCAGGAAGATAAGAAAGGGGGGGCTGCTTCAACAACTGAGATTAATTCTCATGTACTTTAACTGCAGAAAGGAATCAGGCAAACACCACACACAGCTCCTCTGCCATGTTTTGTGAGTGGGATCACTGAAGGATTGCCACAGTTTTGGAGTTACAGGTTTATCTTCTGAAACAATGGATAATGCACAAGAAGAGTCCAGCAACCAGGCTTACAGATTAAGGAGGATTATTATGTTGGGGGAGATAAATCCTCATTAACTTTAGTTTGGAACAGCAGTTCTGTGTGCATGGACCAAAGCAATATCCTGGGAAATGTGGAGACATCAGGCTCCTCTGAACATTTGTGGCAGGCAGAGAAAGAGATCCCTGGAGTTCACTGACTCTTCTGATATAATTGACTTGCACCATTGGCCCTTTTAGAATTTTGATTTCATTTCACACAGACTTGAGGTACGATAGACAAACCCCTTCCAACAGTGCAGACATGTTCTTGTGCCAGTATGTTTGGGGTCTGTGTATCTCTTCCTTCTCTGCATTGTGTAAAGGTTGATTGAACCCACCCTTAATGTGATAGATATGTAAGACCAAAGTGTTAGTGAGACCTGTGAGCAATGGTGTCTTGGTTTAGAAGACAGGTGTCTTGTAGGGAGGGCAGGAGCTTCCCTTGGAATGAAAATGCAGACCCTCTACCTCTGAATTACTATAGTTTTGCAATCAAGGGGCTCTCAGGCAGAGATCTGGGGATAGGAATAACAGTTCTTTACTAGTATGTATAACAAGGCACACAAACAACAATAACTACAGCTTTAACAACAAAACAGAACCAGGGACCCCGTGACAGCTTTCTCGGCTGAGACGGGAAGGGATGGAGGAGAGGCTTTGTTTCACAAACCCCTCGGGCAGCCAGTCCCGGTGCTCCTGCAGGGCTCTGAGGAACACTCAGCTGGAACAGCAGGGATGAGCTGAGATCCTGGGCTGGTGGCTGAGGTGGATCAGCAGCTCCACAGCAGTGGCTGGCACTGCCACATGTCCCAGTGTCCCGGCAGGACAGGGGGTGTGAGGTCACCAAGGAAGAGGGAAGAAGGAGAAGAAGCAGCAGCTCTGGTGAATGTCTGGGTGATGGAGAATTCCCTTCTCTCAGCCACAACAGCTCCAAGAGTGTCTCGCTCTCCAGCCCAAGAAACCAGCCAGCCCCCAGCTGCCCCCACCCTCACTTCTTCCTGCTCCCCTTCCCCCTTGGGCCCAGCCAAACTCCCTGTGTTTCTCAAGCACCCAACAAATACCAGAAATCAGGATTCCCTGCAACTAATGGGCAAAAAATTCCATAGGTGAGAAGGAACAAAATTAAGGACACCTAACCCCCTACAAATGGCAACAAAAGCCAGCCCTTTAGAAGTATTTAGTATTTCATGGATGGCAGTCTTTGGCTGCTACAAAATTATTCAAGGTATCACAACTGTAAGGATTGTGAAGAGCTTCACCCAATGGGGTGAAAAAAAAATAGACAAGAGGTCAGTCAGTAAATGCAAAAGAATAGATAAGAACAAAATAATAATGTAGATAATAATAACAACAGCAGAAAGAACCTAAGAATTTCTGTACTGGCAAGGTTCTGCAGGAGCAGGTAGCACTCACAAAGGATAGATCTTGGAGTCCTTTCCTAAAGTTCTCTGAGGCCTGCAGTGGAAACAGAATTCGGGAGTTACTGGGAGAGAAATGAAAAGTGAGGAGAAGGTATATTGTATTTTACTGCAGCATAAATCCCTGGTGACCCCACTCTGTGGATCTCTGTGTGCAGCTCCAGAAAGGCTATAATGTGACTAGAAAGAAGGTGTGCCTGGGGAGCAGTAATGGTCAGAAGCATGTAAGGTTTCTGTACAATTTTAGATTGAGGAGACCAGAACTATTCAGCCTGGAAAAGAGTCATTGGAGAGTGTCCATCAGACCAAACATAACGTGGGAGAAAAAGGCGCAATGGCCATTCCCTCCTTCCAGCTGCACAAGAAATAAAGGGCAGCAAATGAGAACAGCAGTTACCAACTTAATCAAAGGAAATGCCATGTTTGTGGCACACATTGAATGTACCTTGGCAGATTACTTTAGATATGCATAAATGTGTCCAAAATGGTAATGCTGACAAATTAACAAAACCAGGATGCATCAAGTGTTCTGACAACATAGTTGCAACCTTTGGCCACAGTTGACCAGGGAAATGAAATAAGAACAGACGAACTCTTTCACTGCCTCTTCTTGGATGCTGTCAGATACAGGATGTTATGTATAGATAGACCTGAATATTCTTATATGGAACAGGCAGTGTTCTGTTGTATTTCTTTGTTAGATTTATCTCTTAGATTGAGATCTCTGGCAACTTTCATGGGGCTTTTTATCAGCAGTAGTAGGAACTGCTTCAGGCTTGCAGGGTGGATGCTTGCTGAGTGGGCTGTGTTAGTTTCTGTACCAGACATGTTCTTCTTTCTTACTCCTTAAGCACATCTTGACTCTTATTAATTAACAATATTTTCCTCATATGCACTGCATGACTGATGAAGCACCCCTAGGCTGCTATAGACTTAGCATTCTTTTCTCTTTCTGTTTTAATTTTATTTATGTTGCATACTCACACAGGATGTATAGCCTTCCTAACTTCAAATATATTCTGCAGTCTGTTCCAGCCATCCAGCCAGAGGATCTGGCATCCTCTTCTCCAAATTAACATGGTAACAATACATTTTCCCCTGGGATCATAAGTAAAACAGGGTCCCTCACAGATATTTTGTTGCAGGGAAATATTCACAGCTCCGTTTCATATTAAGTCAAACAAAACATGGGGAGCAGAATGGGGGGGTTCAGTGTGTCTGTTTCATTAAAGGTGACTTATTTACAAGATGCATATTCACTTATCTTTTGTGGGTATGTTGTTGGTCAGAACATATAACACAGGTATTAAATTAAATTTCCTACAATTTCATGTCTGCATCACAGATTTCAGAGTAGAGACTGCTCAGCAGCAATGTGGCTTCATATTTTCCCATATAAAACTTGTCATTCCTACATCTACAATAATAAATTCCCTATTTTTAAATTATGAAAAACAAAACAACTTGGGATTGGGAGGATCTACCAAATTCCCTGGCATTCTTCACATGCAAGATTTTCCTGGCACAGCTCAGGGCATAGGAACAAGCAGAGTACAGGCTTGGAATATCAGGCATTACTGATGCCACCAGTACTGTCTCCTGAGATTCCCACTTCACTCCTGTCTGAACTTGGGAAAAGCTCTGAATAGCTCTCCACTTTTTATTTCCGATCAATAATGGGGGTGTTCATGTTTCCTTTTACACTTCACTAATCTTGGCTCAGTAAAACATTTAGGACAAGTGTTTCCCCAGCAGCCAGCTGGGGATCGCTGATTGTTGCCATAAGGAAAACTCTAATGCCATGACTTGCTAGGCCATTTGTTATATAACACAGAATTAAACAAACTGACTAGATACTAATGGGAAGTGGCTGGAAACTTGCAGGAAAAAAAAAAACAAAAAATGCTTCCTCTCTACTCTAAAACTTCCCAAAATGAAACCATACATTCAAACAGATATTTAACTAAGTTTTTAATGTAAAGTGAGGTGTGTGGTGGAAACAGGGATAGATGGCCCTGTTTATTCATGCTGAGGTCTGTTTATATGTCATTGGGTGTCATTTACTTTCCCCTAAAGCTACCCAAAATACTGAAAGGGACTTAAATGTGCAGCTCTAACCTGGCCTGGAGCTACTTCTTATTATCCTGGCACCACATGGGGACCAGAGGTGGCAACTGGAATGGATGTGTGGTTAAAAAAAACAAAAAGTGTTTTCCACAAAAAAAGTGGAACTAAGTGGAATTTGAGAACAGGACAATGTTTGCCCCTACAATTATTCAGATTTCACCAGTACCCAGTTCCTCTTCTGCATCTCAAACTTGAGTTGAAACTTAACATTTTTTCTTCAGTCTCGTAATCTGCACTGGTACATGAATTTGAAACTATCCCAGCATTAAGGCCATTCATTGATTTTGTAGGGAGAAAAGAGACCTATGGAAAAATATTTCCAACTTCTGTAGCAAACTTTCCTGCTTCTGTATTGTTTTTACTTTTGTCCTCTGTGAGGCACCTTTTACATTGGCCCATCATATGAATCACCTGCCTTTACCTGAAACAGGTATAATTATTACTAGTAATTAATGCAGCTGGGAAGGTACACAATGTACATGTACTTCAGGAGGAGATTCATTAAGCATTTTGCAGCAAAATAAATATTATTCTGCCTCCTGGGGGAAGTTTGTTTACTTACACGGATGCACACAGATACATTTACAGTTTGGGCTATGTAGAGGCTAGAGTAACTTTGCCCTGAACAGAAGGAGAAGAATATTTAATATTTTTTTTTCCTGCCAAAACTGATTTATCAAATATAGTGACTTTCTTGTTCCAGAACTATTGCTAACTTTGACCCAATCTGTGGAGATAAATATTTTTGGAAATAAATACAAGACTAGAATATGGGTATAGATTTTAAAAGTGGGGAAAAAATGTGATGAGTGTCAAATAAGAGTTAGAGCATGCCTTTGCTGTAGTTAAGACATGTTGATGATTCTTGTGTGGTAAGGCTCATGGGAAGCACCTCCCCCCAGAGACTGGCAAAGAGAAGGGGGAGTCTGTGACAGTGGTGACAGTGACAATACTGCACCAGTGGAGATAGTTTAAGACAGCTGCATCAATCTCAGCGCTCTAGAGCCTTGATTTTTTTTGTTTTCCCAAGTTTAGGGAAAGCCCTCCTCTTCTTGTTTTGCAACAGTGGAAAAAAACTGTTTTTTTCTATGACATACAGTTGCAGGCAGGATGACAATATGTGGGAACACAATCCCTGAAAATTATTGCATTGGTTAAATCTGTCTCTAGAGCTACTGGGTCTTTCTACAACTAAGAATGTTTTAATCATTCAAATGCTGTTGAACTTCAAGATGTCCCTAAACCTCTTAAACAATAAAGTCAAAACAGCAGAATGAAATTTATTTATTCTTCCAGCAAAGGAGATAGAGGGTTACTTGAATTCAGAAACAAATGCATTGTAATTTCTATAACAAATTAAATATTTTGGGAACACTTCCTACATTAGATACGTCCTTCCTCAAGACCAGAGGGAGAGTTTGATTTTCTTGAGTTCCTTCTCTGGAATGATAGTTTCTGCCAAGCCAGATTTGCTCAGGCACACAACCAGCCTATTGGCTCTTCTTTTATAAATCATGCTAAGTTCATGTCAGGCAAATGTACAAATCTACTGCTTGGCATTGTTTTCTGTACTTTGAGGGAGCCACGTGCCATGGATGTGTTCAAGTGAAAAATACTGTGTTGATTTTGGACACTTTGTGCTTATATAGATACATTTTGGCCTGTGTGGGCCAGAAGAGAAAGCAGTGACCTGAATAGCCAAGCATGAATCTCAGTTTAAAACATTTACACAGCTGAGATGAGGAATCTCTCCTGAGCATAGAGAAAACAGTTGGATCAGTGAAATGCTTTCCAAAGTACCACTGCCCAAAGGAGCAGCATGAAGCAAGGCTGGTCTGGAGATCACATTTAGAAGGAACAGAGAGATGTTTCCATTCCTATCACTGATGGGTGCACAGCTCTGGTTTTTCTTCCTCCCTTTTGTTGGGGTTGCCACCTACCAAAGTGGAGCAAAAATAATAATAAAAATTCCCTACTAAGCCCCTCAGTTTTACCTTACATATAGTGGTAGAATTTCTTCTGGAGTCACCAGCTTGGCTGCCCTCTCCTGCCTGAAGGGCTTACGTGTATCCATGTCTATGTGTACAAATATATGAATGTACATGTGTGCACAGATACGCAGAAACCGTGAGGACAAGTATCAGGTCAGGGCACTTCAGACATCCCTCTGGGAAACAATCCAAAGGAGGAAAAAGGCCTCATGACAGACAGCTCCTCTGCACCCCACAGTATTTGGGGAGCCCATTTATTTTTTTTAAAAATCAAGTGGCAACCAGAGCCTCAGTACTCTCTGGGCACCCTTAGAGAAGCTGCAGGAGATTTTAGAAGAGCATAAAATCCACTTTCATTGGATTTTGATTCTTTGGGGTGGGAAAAGGCCATTCAAAACTTTGGTTCTTTATATTTTATTATTTTTATTCCCTTTGCAGGGAAGCCCTGTCATTCATAGTCTCAGCAGCCAACCTTTAAGCAGCAGCTTATTGCAATATCCCTGCACAGAGAGGCCTGGGACAGGAGCAGCAGAATTTCTTCTCAAAAGCTTTGTCTCTCTCTTATCTCCTGGCTCCCACTTTTCACTGTCATGCTGAGGTAAAGATTGTGCAAAGCAATTGAAAATAAAGCCACTGCTCTCTAGCAGTATTCTGTACCTACAAACACAATAAACTACTGAAAGTCTGGAAAGTCAGTACAAAAAATTGTGATGAAAATATGTTAAAATACATTGTGCGAGTCTCTTACTGAAATGCAAGTGTTTTGCAAATTCTGTTGAAATGCATAAACTTATATAACCATTCTCAAAATACTGGGGAATAAGAATCTAGCTACTCACATGCTTTCAAAGTGAAAAGGAATATTGTGTTAATTTCCCTAGAAAATTCACATATGAAACTGGCATTGTGGATCTTAAACATCTGTCATGATGGATTGGGTGTATAGCAGTGAGGACTGGGGAAACAGTGTGTCTGTCATGAGGCATTGTATAATTTCATCTGGATTTTCTAACAGCTAGCATGTGTTACTGACAACACCTATTGAGGATTCACTGATGAAAAAGAAGGCAATAAGAAAAACACAGATTCAATAGAGCATCACTTTTTAGTTATTTGGAATAACAGTCAAAACAGAAAGTCAAAGAAACTTTACAAAGGAAAACTGAACTTCTTTCCTAGAAACACACACCAGAAAAAACCACCAGAAATTACCCCTTTAGATCAAGTTATTAGTCTTGACATACTCATTTATGAGTTCTAAATATGCATCAGGCCTTGACAGCAATTAGCAAACTGTGTAATAGCACAGGCAGCTGTGCCTGGCAAGGTGACATTGCTACAGCTGCAAAGAATGCAAAATATGCTTAGGATGTAGTAACATGGAATACAGAATATTGACAGGCAGAGGGATGAAATATCCACAGTATCCCTGGCACTGCTGCGACCGTGCAGCAGCTGTCGTGTCAGCACAGTGACACCCAGACCTGTTTGGCACATTTCTGCCTACCTGGAAGTCCTAATAAGGAAGAAATGGCCGTGGCTGATGTGTCAGCTCTCCTGCTGTGGTGGCTGGATGGGCAGGATCAAAGGCACGGAGAAGCAGGGACAGGAAGTTCACACGCTGCCTGTGACACAACACAACACAAAGACTCCACCAATCCATATAATGAACCACTAAAAATACCCCGGCACTGCAAGGACTCCAGAGAACAGCCAGTACACACTTCTAAAAATATTGGTCCTATTCTCTTGCCACAGGATACCAGTAACGTCAGTGGGAGACCACTGAAAGTTAGTGGGAAGTCTCTGGGAATTACTCATATCCTGCATGAGCCCACATCTTGAAATACACAGCTGTTCCTTCAGGACTGCCACTTGTTATTTACGTGTGACATACAACTTGTTTATGTTTGCCCATTCTCCTTTAACCCGTGCTCTTTCTTGAGAGAAATCATCTGAGAGCAATCTGAGGTTTAGTTAAAGTACACTTCAAAGTTTGGGACCCTGAGGAAATAAAACCTAGGAATTATGGTCTTTCTCATTTCTACCCAATACCTTCTTATCTCCAGACAGTGCTGTTATTTAGCATGTCCAAGGCTGGGTTTCACTGAATTTTCTTTGTTTAGAGATGTTTTCCTTATTTTTCTTGAGCAGTCCTAGAGATTGGTCCTGAATCAGCTGACCTCTTAAGGAATTTGGGCATCTTTTGTCTTCTCTCTTTTAATAAATCCTCAGTGCTAAAAATGGCTGTATAGAGAACAACAACTTACTTACTTCTGTGTGTGTGTATGTGTTACCTCATATTTCCCATGTTCAGACTCACAGTATCTTTTTTTCCTCTGCTTTGTTATCTGCAGTCCAAGGGAATCTCTTTTCTCAATGCTGAGGATCTGCTCATGTACCTTCTAGGAAAGAACAAGTACATCAGCTAATGGTACATCACTTCATTAAGGGAAAACAATCCCTTTATAAATAATTTGCACAAACTTTGTGTCCTACTATTTTATGTTTCTTTGGAGCTCTGTTTCTGAGTGGTCTGTATTGCCACATGGTTGCATAACCTTAAATTTGGGGGATATTATTCTTTTCCATTGGTGTTGACTCCATTTCTACCCTGCAAAAATTTTGATGGAACCATTGCTGAAGTCAATAAGGTCACGTTGCTGCACAGAATGAGATTCTATCTCATTTATAACATTGTCAAAATACCAGCAATAGCCTTAAAATTATAGTGCTTTTTTCATACCTTCTTAGGTTTATTTACTGACTTAGCCTAGATATTATAACTCTCATGCCAGCAGAATTTGTCTTGGATGATTTGTGCCTTGCCAGGACTTTCTGTTTGAGATAAGGTTTAGTGGGCAATAAGCCTTCTGCTCAGTGTTTTCTTATTGCTCTGAAATTATAAAATGTGATTAAAAAATTGTATAATGCTGATAAAATTCTGGATAACAGTGAATGAAACTTTGTTTCCATTGTTCCTCTCTATTTTTATGGAGAGCTAAACTAAACAGTTGAAAAAAAAGCACCTGAGAACTGGTTACCCCATTAGTGTGACTCAGGTAGCTGATTTACACTGAAATAAATGCCGCAGCTACCAGGTGTGCTATTCACTGACTCTGATATGGTTGTGTCCTTCATCAGAGCACTCGTGCTCAATCAAAACACCTAATTAAAATGGCCACAACAGAGAAAGTATCATATGCCACCATATAATACTGGTGCCCCTAAGGAAAGGGAAACTGACTGATGTGTGGCTTTGTCCACTGATGTAACACTGGATTGTCTTTTTCATTTTAATCTTAATTTCTGTGCAGAATCATTTGATTTACAGAAACACACATCTTGATCAGCCCCAGCACAAGCACAAAAGAATGTGTATAAATAGAGAAGCCTGTTTATTTCAAGTTATTTTTTTCCACACTGCATCCGGTCAATAGCTTAGATGAATATTTAGATAGTTGAATAAAAATAGGGCTGGGGCACTGGATCAGCTGTAAAGGTTGAGGAAGAAGTAGTCTTCCCGTTATTTGAATTATCTGCCTTCTTTACATAAATTAACAACTATGCTCCAAGAGTAAAAACTTCATGAGTATCAGCAACCAGTGATTACTTTTAAACCAGCCATTTTAAAATCATTAGCTATAGTTTTAAGAATATAAGTCTTATAGGTCTCTCTGTAATCACCCAAAGATTGGGTGATTTGTGATTTTCAAATGTATGTGCTATGATACCCCAGCTCAGATTGACACTTCCTTGAAACCAGAAACACCTTTGAGTATTTTATCTGTTCATCCTTGAGGACATATCTTAGTTTACAGAGAAAGGAAAGAACTTACCATTAGTAAGGTATATCAAGATGATCTGAATTGAGGGGAGAGATGTAGGAGATGTCTCAAAATTCATAAATGGGGAGACAGAGATAGTAGTTAACCATTAGTGACCAAGTGTTATAACAAAGTGACAGGGCACAAAAGATGATATTGACAGGCTGGGGGAAAGAAGAACTCCCTGTTTTATTGGGCAGCATGGAGTGACTTTGCAGAGTTTCTTGCCATGGCACAGCGAGGAGGGTGAAATTCCAAGAGGTTCCAGGAGACACCATGCTGGAAGGCTGGCGCAGGAGGACATGACTGTCCATGCTGCACATCCACCTCAGGAAGGGATGATTACTGAGGCCAAACAAGGAAATGAATAATGTTACACAACCTCAGCTTTATACTCTCTCATGAACATCTGCTGCTGGAAACAGAGGATATGCTTCGTGGCCATTTAATTTTCTGTGCTGCGTTACACCTTCTCCTCTCTTTCTTGTGGCATTCTCCATCTTTAAAAGGATTATCTTTAAAACTTGAAAAGGTCCTGTGATGATTTTTTGTTTTCTTAAAAGAAATGTAGAGGCTGTACAGGTCTGGGTAAATTTAGACATCCTTCTAATTCACACTCTGCTGTTCTTTCCATATCTTTGGCTAGTGTTTCTCATGCTTTACACCAACCAGTGTCTTCTCAAGATTTTAGGTAACCTCAGATTTATGTGAATTAGATTGTCTGAGTCTTGCAATGAGATTCTTGTTGCTCCAGCATGAACTTTCACTACAGTTGTATGTCCATTTCCACTTCCATCCTCCTTAGGACTCCTGTCTGTAGGTCCTTCTGAGGTTTGCGTGCTGACTCGTTTTCCTGCCTTCTGGGAGGCACCTGCTTCCTGGAGACTTTGCTCTCCACAGAGACGTGGCTCTAACCAGGGAGCAATTGCTCCTTTGACCTTCCCAAGCCTGCTACAACCCAAACACAAGCATCTGTAAATCCCAGATCCATTCCTAGACAGAGGCACCAGGAGCATTCACTCCTCCCTGAACCTGCAGAGTGCAGCTTGGAGCCTAATAAAAGGTTATCATAACACTTAGATATAAAAGCAGTTCTGAAAAACAAACAGATGTGTGTGTGTGTATGGGTGTGTGGGTGTGTGTCTGTGTGTCCCCTACACAAAATTTAAAATAGAATCATCATCATCATGCAAACCTAAGCCTTGCCCCTACTTGCAGTAGCCATAGGTTGTATTTGGGCATAAGCAGTTGCTATGGGGCCTGATCCAACTCCCACATAAGACAGCAGGGGCCTTTAAATTCCCTTCAGTGGGAGTGAAACCTGAGTACTTGGATATTTTGTGAACACTGACATTATATGCTATAAAAAACAATGCTTTAGTATTCAATCTAAAACTCAGTGATGTCAGGGACAGACTGACTCTTGAACATGGGTCCTCAGTGTTATTGTATTGAAGATAGTAAGTGCAATTCATTGCCAATCTCTTTGTTATTACTGGTGTAAAAATAGATCAGTCCAGGCAATGGGATTAACCACTCCTTTATTTCTTGGCTGGTTTCTTTATTGTTGTTATTGTTGTTGTTGTTTTTGAATAGTTTTCCTGATGTACTTCTACAGAGGAGTTCTGGTAAATATTTACCCTTACACTTGCTGTAAATGTGTAACCACCATTTTCCTGGTGGAGTGCTCCACAGCTCCAGATGTGCAGAACTGAACCTTTGGAAGAGCAAAGAGGGCCCCAAGTGCAACCACGCAATGGAGAGAGGGAAAAGGCTTGCAGCACCTCTGAGAAGTTGCTACATGCAGCTTCGCTGAATGCAGTCGTCTCAGATTTTAAAGGTGTTTGACTTGGCCACAGCTGGAAAGAATCAGGGTGAAGACTTATGGATGAGAAAAGGATAAAATCTTGTGCTGTGTTACCTAAGTCATCCTGCACATTACCCAGCCATGTGCTGGTGGCGCAGTGTGTGAGCAACAGCAGCAACACCAGAGTACCCAAAACTCCATTTCAATCAGCTCTCCTGGATTCTCCTGTATTGACAATGTGCCTTCTCCTCTCAAAGGGAAAGGGGCTAGCCTCCCACTGGAGAAATGGATGCCGAGTTGCATGTGCCCAGTATTTGGGCTGAAATTGTGTTTAACCCACTGAAGAAGAAAAATTCTTCCCTTTGCCTTTTTGGGACAAATTAGTGGCAGATTGACCATCAGCTGGTGCTTTGAAAAACAGCAAGAGCCTGGTGGAGTCACCCCTGCTCCAGGCAAATATCAGACAAGCATTACATGAGCAAAGTGGCTGACAAATGCACTTCAAAACACATCTAGCCTGCTGTTTCCTAGTGCACATCCACATGGAAGCAGGAAGCAGACTTACAGAACATGAAAGGAAGATGTGCTTTCTTATCTCATTGTATTCTAATGTGACTTGAGGCAAACAAAATACAGCAATGGGCTTTGTTATTTTAATTCTTCTGAGCAGCCAGTATAGAGCAGTATAGCAGTGTACGGTTAAACATAACTCTTACTGGCCTGAAAACTCTGCACAGAAATTGCACAGAATTCAGGAGATATTTTTCCTAGTGGTCTGTCTTGACCTTTGTTCAGACCTCTGTCACATCATGGGGTTAGAAGAGATCCACAGATCCTCACCTGGCATTCAGGACCTGGTGTCAGTTCTGCACAGATTTTCTGCATATCACTTGGCTGGGGGGGCTGGCACTGAACTGACTGTATAAATAACTGTATTTTATGATATTTATTTATGAAATTAGGGCTCAGTGCAAAGCATGTAAGAGTCCTCCTAGAAGCCTGGATTTATCCTGTGCACTTAGCTCTCTGACACTTTTTAGAGAAGACAGCAACAAAATACAGAGATACTCGCTGAATAAGCAGGAGGAGAACAGTTTGTGCCTTGGCAGGCTGAAGTGTTTTAAAATATTTTTTGCAGCTATTGAGAGTTACAGTCTTTCATGTATTAGTTATGGGTAAAATACAGTTTAGTTTCAGCTAAGATGGAGGAAGATGGGTGGTAAGTGGAAAAAAACTGAAAAAAGTTGGGTGAATATTTGATTTTTTAAAATGTGAGAAAATTAAAATTAATCTGAGAAGATCTGCAAAGGAAAGATTAAATTCTGCCAATGCCAATCCTAGAAATAATCCCCTATTATTGTACCAAACCAGTCACATGAGCTAAATTTTACTTGGAGACTCTTTCCTCAGATGTGTTCCCAACCTTCCAGTAATTCTTTTTAAATATTATTTCCACTAAAAAGGTTAAAACACATTTGGCCATTCTGATTACTCATACATGATGGTGTGATCCATTTTGATGATGTTTTTCTGTATTCATGACAGACAGTCCAACCCTTTAGGCTGAAACTCCCTTTGATTTCAGATGAGGATTTTTGCCTGATGATCAGGCCCTGGGGAGTTTGGCTCATCAGTTGCTATGTAATAAGAAAAATTTGAATTGATAAAAAGCAGGAACAATGGCACAGATTTCTGGCAAAACAAATACACTTCAGGCTGTATATGTAAGAAAAATCACCCCCTCAAAAAAAAAAAAAATTAAAAAAAGTAGAAATGCAGGTAATGTTGTGTGTGCTACTGTATTATACTGTTATACATTCACAACAGAAGACTCAAGGAAGGATTCAGACAACATTGTCAAAGGTCAGACCAACCCAGCAATTGTTTCAAGTTGCTGAGAGCAGTTGTTGAGAGAAAATTGCTGAGAAAAACAGAATAAACTCCCACCATTCTGTGAGACTGAGAGCGCCAAGAATTTGTGTCCATGAAGGAGCTGTAGAGTCATAGAAGGGTTTGGGTTGGAGGGACATTAAAGTCCATCCCATCCCATCCCATCCCATCCCATCCCATCCCATCCCATCTCACCCTCTTGCCATGGGCAGGGACACCTTCCACTACCCCAGTTTGCTCCCATCTGTCCTTGGACACTTCCAGAGATGGGGCAGCCACAGCTTCTCTGGACAACCTGTGCCAGGGCCTCACCACCTTTACAGGGAAGAATTTCTTCCTGATATCCAATCTACGCCTTCTCTCTGTCAGTGTGAAGCCATTCCCCCTTGTCCTGTCACTCCAGGCCCCTGTCAACAGTCTCTCTCCATCTTTCCTGTGGGCTCCCTTCAGGCACTGGAAGGCTACCGCTGGGTCACCCCGAAGCCTTCTCTTCTCCAGGCTGCACAATCCAAATTCCCGCAGCCTTTCCTCCCAGCAGAGCTGCTCCATCCCTCTGGTGCCCTTGGTGTCCCTGCTGTGGCCTGGCTGCAGCAGCTCCCTGTCCTTCCTGTGCTGGGCCCAGGGCTGGAGGCAGCTCTGCAGGGGGGTCTCTCCTGAGTGGGGCAGAGGGGCAGGATCCTGCTTTTTCTGATGCATCCCAGGAACAAAGAGCTTTTCTGGGCTGCAAGTGCTGACTCGTGTCCAGCCCCTCATCCACCAGCATCCCAAGGAAGTCACGCAGATCTAGCACAGAGTTCTGAAATCAGTTCCCAGTGCTTGGATATCTGCAGCCCAACGTTTGTGGCCGCCTGAAGGCACCACTGCTCTCACGTGGATGCCATGTGGGCTTAAGGAGAGGCCGTAGGGACACCACTGTAGTGGTGCTTCACAGACAATGGACCACTCAAGAAAGTCAGAGCTGTAGACCAGGTGACCTAAAACTGGTTAGTGGAACCCTGTGGAAAAACTCTGTGATATTCCCAAGGTTTGAGGAGAAAGAAGCACTGTGAAACCATTTTGTAAGCCACCATTAACTCATCACAGTGCTTGAAGCCCCTGCTCTGGAGTAAATACACATCTTATATATCTCACATAATATTAGAGATTGGTTCCCACTTTTGTAATAAAGTGTTTTCTATCCAAATGCTGGACAAAAAAAGCATCCAATCTCTGAGGCTGTTTTCAGGTGGCTTTTAGCCACCAAAGCTCCCAGTGTTTCTTTAGAGCATTTAATTTTCTGAACAGCATAAATTATGTTACTTATCAATTGCCAAAACTATTTCATAATTTCAATAATCTCCAGGGGACTGATTAAATCTGAAATACTCTGGCCTATTTTAAAGGAAGTCTAATTGTGTTTTTAAGTCAGCCTTGGAACACATGATTCCTTATTAACCTAATAAGCCTCCATTATCCCATTCCCAAAGTTCTATTCAAGCCCTGTATTTAGTGTAAAGTACCATGCACTGGTTAATTAGGGCACATTATCTTGGATGAAAATGCTGAATCTTATTCTGCAGAGTCAGGGCTTGGAGAATTTGTTAATACTCTGCGTGTACCCAGCTTGGTTCTTATCTGAGGACTGGCATGTGTTAGCAGGGCAATTACCCACTTGCAATAGCTGCCTGCTACTTGGCAGAGGGGAGTGCTGAACAGAGAGCTATTTCACCAAAGATAGAAAAGTGACTCATTTTGATTACTCAGTCATGTCCTCTCCTCCTTGTGCATGCACAATAGGAAAGTCTAGTGGAACCAGGGGAAAGAGGAGCAGCATGTGTTGAAGTCACTTCTCTTATTCACCACATCACTGTAGAAAAAGTAAAAAGCCAATAATTATAATAAAACAGGGCTGAGTAATAAAACATTTCGTTTTCCCACATTTAGAAGGCAAATCTGAATTTAAAGGGAAATAACAGGTTAAAGATGTCAAGGAGTAAAGGATGGCAATAATTCAATTTCATTTTTGCTTACCACAATTTCCAATCTGCTTGGCCTTCTGGTCTCTGTTCACGTTGCAAAAAGGAGAAGTGTTCTCATCCAAACAGCACCCTGCTTTAAATTAGTGTAGTACATTTTACATGAAAAGTGCATTTACAAAATACACTCTTCCTAATCTGGTCTGGGAAGATTGAGCAGACAATGTGTGTCAGGTAACATTTCTAAAGCTTCCTCCTGACTTGGTGACCCCATTCCCATATTTAAGTGATCCAGAACTGTGGAAGGCTCCTGAGACTCACAGACTCTCAAAACCATCTCTTACAGACATATTCCATCATTTAAAAAGTTTTTTCATTCAACTGCTCACCAACTATGTCCATTTTCCTACTGAAATAAATATTATTGAATTTTAAAATTTGTAGCACTATTTGCCTCTACAATAGTCTATTCAGGTTGATGGTCTGTTCAATAACACATTGTTATTTTCCATGCTAATTAATTTAGTTATGGTCCCTCAATCTAATGCAACCTTGTTTCAAAAACTGGAAAATTGTTTTCATATAGGGTTTCATGACACCCCTGCAAGGTTTAGCTTAATGTTGTCATGCAGATTTGTGGTTGTACATCTGGCAACAGCACATTAATGTAGAAGCAGCATCTAATACACAGCATACAGTAGATCATTTTAATCTGAAAGACAGAATGAATTTTTTTTCCCTTCCTGATTTTTAATATAAAATCATCTTTTTTAGCTCTCGTGACATCAGACGAAGGATGTACAGTAAGACAAAAACAATTTCAAAGCCATAAAGTAAAACCCTTCAAATGGCTTTCCAGAACTTTCTGAAATAAGGCACTTTCTTAAAACAAACTAACTAACAAACAAAAAAAAATACCCAAAAAGAACGCCAAACTCCTCAACACTGAGTTGCTGGGAAAGCCCTCTCAGATAGTGACCACACTGCTGACAGACACTTCTTGACTTTTCACCAATGCTCTGTGGCTCTGCTAAAACCTTCTCCAGTGACCTTCACACCTCCCACTGCTGAGACTGCTCTCCTCACTGAATCCCAACCTCTGATCACTGTTTAAATGAGATTTTAAATTGCATGGCTTCAAATATCCTTTTAGTACCCTTCCTTTACCTAAACACTAGTTCTCAGTGGAAAATTGTAATGGTTGTCTGCCAATTGTAACATCAAGACATGATTTCAGTAAAAATGATGCATAAAATTTTGCCCAAATGAATACATTTGAACCTTTTATAATGCAATAACTTCAATAATTCTATTTTTTTGTTCCACAAAAATGATTTCCCCATTTTTCAGCCATCTCTAATTTTAACAATAACTTACAGGTGTTTCCTGTTAAGTTGGTAATAACTGTGTCCTGGGATAATAAAACTCTTTGGGTTTGGCCCATTTATCATATTTAAGTTATAACTTAAAGGTGCATCCTGTTTACAAGGTAATAATTATATACGGGACTAAACAAACTCTTCTGGAGCCAGTCCAATCTATTGTGTTATGCAGGGTTTGAAGAAACCTTGGATAATGCCATATGTAGTAAAAGTTAACTCTCCCCTCCTAGCAAAAAATGGGGAAAATATAGGGAAAATAGGTTGGTGTGTTGTCTAAATTAGGAAATCTTTTTGTTTGAAAAATGAAAGAGCCTCCAAAATGAGCAATAATCTTAAACCTTAGCTGATGGCCAGACAGTGAGAACACACCCATGTGAATTCCTTAGGGTGGACGTCAGCACAAGACAGCCCTGCACCCCTTGCTCTGTCTCCCATGTCCTTCCAAGGGTCTCCTGCCCCTCTCTGGCTGTGATCCCCTGGCACTGAGGCAGCACTGCCCCATTCCCAGACCACTGGCCTCAGCCTCCCATATCCCTCCTTGCTCTGTGCCATGGCTTGGATTTTCTATCATGCCCCTTTTTGTCAGGAGAGAAAACCCATAAGGTTAAAAACAACCCCAAAACCCGGGGGAAGGAGGTCAGCTCTTGAACTCACAAGCTCTCTGTTAGACAGCTGCCTTACAGTGAGATTTGGGGTCTCATGCAGAGCTCTCCATCTTGCCTCAATCTCTTGCACTGATGATCCCAAATTTACAGCCTCTGCCCCAGTGCCAGCCTGGTGCTCTTCAGCTCTGTGGTTTAACAGTCTGCAGAACCTCATGCAGTGGGACAACAGTCACTCCTTTGTCGAGGTCAGGACTTTGGGGGCTGTGGAGGGAATTTGGACTGTCCTGTGTGCAGAGGAAAGTAGCAATTGCAGCGTGAAGCACAGAGAGATACCAGTATTCAATGAAGTCACTCAAAAAATAAACTCCAGAAGCCATCAGTGCATAGCTTGGCTCCAGTGTTCCACTGTTATTTCTTAACAGCAAAATAAGACCCAAACATTTTTCCTTTTTTTTTTTTTCTTTCTTTGCAGTTTTTTTTTTGTTTTTTTTTTGCTACATACTGCACAGTATGAGTAATTCAAGGAGAGAATAAAGGCTAGCATTGTATAGCACACTTTCTCATGCACACACAAACCTCCTTCCAGCTTACTGAAGGAATCAAAGAGTGGAGGGAGTGTCTCCAGCATTTCACATAAATGATGACTTTTTTTTTTTCTCCAGTTTTAATGCCACCATAAACTCGGTGTGATGAAGCATTGATGAATAATGAGCCCATTACACATCGTACTTTTAGAACAGCTCATATATTTGGCACATGCTGTGCCATATTTGTGTCTTTTTCTTTCTTTGCCCCTATCCCCTCAACTCGAGCACAGGTTCACAATCACCTTTGCCATGAGGAAGAAATGCAGGTTTATTTTCATTCTGAGCACCTCTCCTTAGGGTGCTGTGAGGCAGCTTCTGCCATCCAAGCAGGCATCACACTGTTGCCAAGGTCACTGCCTGGACAGACCAGTGGTCACCCTGAACTGGGAGTCTCCAGCAGCATGGATGCTTCTTTTCCTCCCTCATCTCCCACCAGGCACAGAACTGTCACCTTTCCTGAAGCAGTGTCACAATGGGCCAGAGCAGAGAAATCAGGATGTCCCTGACTGAAAAAATGCAGCTTCTTATTCATCAAATTATTTGGAGGGAGTTGGGGGTTAACTTGCATTTTATTGAGAAGGATTCCCTTTTACTGTATAACATTGTCCTGGATTTCTTGGTAAAAATTGGATTCCTGGATTTAAAACCACCAAGGAAAGAATGTACATCCCCCAAGAATGACCCAGCTCTGAGGGGGCCAGGGGACACTGTCATACGGGAAATTAAAAGCCTTGGTGGTGAATCTCCAGTGGCACAAGTGTTTCCATTCACATGTGCCAATTTTAACCCTGCAGCAAAAGTCGATCCTTGTGCCAGCTCCTTCTTACAAAGGGGAAGGTCAGGGATGGTCTCCTGGCACAGACACATTACAGACCTCAGCCTTACCTTTTGATCTTGCCTCCTAAGGGTTTGTGTTCTGCTGGAAATGTGGATTTCACCAGGTGGAGACACCCAGAATGGGGAGGCAGAAGAGAATTTAACAGTGCTGGAGGCACAGCATGGAAGATGTTTTCCCAGGAAAGAAGGAGGCTGGATAAAATCAGTAGTTTTGGTTTGGCCAAAGAGCCCATTATGTTAGCTGGAAAGGTCTGCTTTCTTAATCATAACTGTGAGAGTACCAGCAGCATAAAGTTTTGTCTTATAAAAATCCTCTCTAGTGTCTAGACCAGTGTGCAAAGAGCTTTCATTTCCCATTTGCCTTTATCACTTTGCCTCTGTTGAGATATGGGACAATACTTTATTTTAAGCTTATATTTTCAATAAATTTTTATAAGTTTTCAAATATGAAAAAGGATTCATGTCTGCTCTCCTAAAAGGTCCATAATTTCTTTCATGGCGGCTTTCAAAGCAACATAAGGGAACAGGGAGTAAGGAAACTACTGGAATCTTCATTGCTTTGAAAAATATGTAAACATAGCAGTTTTAAACCAACTGCTATGCGTTGGGGAAAAACAACTTTTTCACTGTTGTTGCCAAAAATCCTATAATGCTTTCCACATGGCTGTTTAAACTATAAGAGGTGACACAAGACACCCAGGCTGCCATGGAGAATGTAAGGAAATCTGGATATTGCTGACAAACCATGGGCAGTTCCTTCATTTCTAAAGTTATCAGGACCACACATGGCACAAGCACAAATTAATGCAATTTTTCAACTTGATTGTGCTCATTTCCCTGGGTGACAATCTCTCCTGGATAAGTCCAGTGTTCCTGCTGGGAGTTGCTCCTGTCACTCAATTCAGAAAACAAGGTCAATCAACCTGCTCTATTTAAAAAAAAATAAAATATCATTACCAGTAGTTTTCTCCATTTTGTAACAAAGCTCCAGAAGTTGCATGACCCCATTTCTGTCATCAGAACTGTTTCTTTTTTTGTCCTCTTTCTCAGGCAGGCTGCAGGGAGGATTTGAAATACGGAACTAAATGAGTTTCTTGAAACTGGCTTTTCATAGCAGAGCTATGGGAACCACATTGATTGAAATTTAGTCCTTGAGGAATTAATTTCTTCTAGCAAAAATAAAAGTTCCTAAAACTTTTAGTTTAAGTCTTTAATTTTAGTCTTTTTACATCAATAATTTATATTTTAGAATTTATTTTAAGAGTGTGGTTGTGTCTGAGGTTAATTATTTGCTTCTAGAAACAGATAAAGCTAAAAGCATGCTAATAATCTGCTTCTAATCTCTCTGTACCAATCTCCTTTGGCCCCATACAAATCTTCTGGTCAATGATAAATTTTGGCAGCTCTATTTTGTCAGCTCAAACTCAGCTGATCTGAATGCTCTTTTTAAAACAACAAAAAAAAAAAACAGCTCCTCCTTTACAAAATACATGGCCACTGTTCACTCCAAGTTGCAACTGGTTAGGCTGAACAAGGGTTAAATCCCAGTTTTCCATGGCCACATTGAGTGCTCCTACATTATTTTGCTTCCTTGATTTTAAGTCAGCCACATGCCTGCTGCTCAAACTACAATGCAGTCAGTGTCTGGATCTCTGACAAAGATCAGGCTTTCATCCCTGTTATTTGTGTTATTCCTCAGAATTTTTTAATGGTTTTTAGCAGAGAAAAATAATAGTCATGGCTTGGAAGTGCTTCAGAATGACCCAGCACTTACCATTGCACAGCTCTTTCAGGGATGCTTTGGGATCCAGGTTCTGGCTGCTGCTCCATGGGGATCTGTCTTTTCAGGCAGGTTTCCAGTGATTGGCACAGGAAATATAATAATCTTTAATAATGAGGAGCAAAATTCTACATTCACCCTAGAGACTGGGACTTGATACTTTCGGAGAAGCAGCAGTCAAGTGGAAGAAACTTTCATTTGATCACATCAGCCAGATCATGTGAGACTTCAGCTCAGCATGGTGACAGGACAGTCACACCATTCCATGCTACCTGCCAAAGGAGTTGTCCTCATTCATCACAGACATTAAGATTTTGACTGGATCCAAATCCAGACTACAACAGTTGTTTCTCCTTTTCTTAAAATATCCTTCTGTAAGAGGCTCTTTTCCAGACCTGTCTTCAAGTCTTAGAGAGCATGCAGAGAAGTTTTTGTCTCCTGCATCACTCCATGTGTATGTCCTAACCATTTTAAATAAAGGGGACCTTGAACTTCTTGCTCATATGGGGTATGTTACCACTGCACACTGAAGGAACAGTTTCTCCATCTCCAAATATCCTTTTCCTTTGCCTTTAGCCATCATTCTCTGCTAGACATCTTGGATGTTTCTGTCCTTAGAAAATTGTCTGCTAAAAGTCACTCTTCACCCACAGCTACCTGACATCACACACAGCATCACAGACAAACCTACTTTTCCTCATATTAGCAGTCTGGCAAGGGAATATACCAGATGGTTGATAAATGATCCTTCTGTAGGGGTGACAGAAGTGGTCTCAAAACTTACTGTAGGCCTCAGGCTTGTGATGCAAGCTTCACATTTTCCCAGAAGATAAAGGAATTTTCACACATGGTGAACTGACCGTTGTCATTTATGTAAAGATTTGAAGATGAATTAGTAACTGTCAGAGCCAAAGTCCTCTGAAGCCAGTAAAGGCAAAGACAATAAAGATACAAAAGACTACTGACAGCCAAGATATTATTATCCTTTTTGGTTTTGTTTTTTTAATAAAAAACAGTTCAATCAACTCTTTCATTTATGCTCTGCAGCATACAAATAAATATGTCATTACACATTTTTTTGCCTTGGCAAAAACAGCTTAACAGAATAACATCAAATCATCAGTATCAATCAATCCATTAATTTAATAACTGAGTTATGTAAGGAATTAATTTTGTACTCAAAGACAGACTAATCTTAGACTGCAAAACAGTGCCCTGCTACTAAGTCACAGCTGCAGAGGGAGGGACTGAGCTTCTGATGGGCAAAGTAAGATTTAGCTGCTCCCAACTGCCCAGTGTATCATGAACTTACTTTGATTTAACACACTTCCTCTGCCTCTACATGGGCCATACTCTGACCACAACTCAGACAAGATTATCAGGCCACCACCAGCAGGCAAGAGCAAGAGGTATTTAACCAACAGGAGGTACAGCAGTAACCCCTCCTTCCCCCAGCTCTGAATCCAGTTTTCTGTACAAAAATTGTGCTCAGCTGAAAAAGAAATCCATTTTAGTCATTTTCCTGGGATAACATGGCAAGTCCTTCAGCCAAGCCAGGGCTCCTGCTGCAGACCAAACCCCAGGGGAATGCAGCCATGCATTTGCAGATCATTGGTGCAAGACATGCACAGGGTAAAGGCACACATGCTTACATCCATCCCTCCAGGAAATCCCGAGGAAAGAGATGGAGTCCTGCCCTCAACCCTGTCCAAAGGGCCTGGGTTTAGCACTCCTCCAGAGCCTGAAAAATAGATGTCCTTTGTCTGATGCCCCCAAGGGCAAATGCAAGCTAATAAAAACTTGAGTCCACACAGATAACATATAATTGTAACTGGGTTTTAGGTAATGGTCTTTCAGGCTATCTCATTATTCTCTTTGAACAGGTTTTGAATTACGCTTTTGCAATTTTAGATAAAAGTGAACCAGTGGTTTTTCAGCATTAGCAAACTAAGTTAGATTGAATAGTTAGAATTAATGGGTACTTTGATTTCATCTTTCCTCTTTAACCTTAAAACAAACAATCGGGCAGCAAAATCATTTTCTCCTGCTCATGTCTTTTTCCTTCTGTCATCTTTCCCTATTCTTCCCTCTCAGGCACTTGCCTCTGTGTTGTTTGACATTGTCCAGGCTGCATTTCCAATTCACAGGTGCTCTCTGGAACACCAGTGCCCACATCATATTTTCAGTATTAAACTGTGACTATTTGTAACGAGGAAGAAGTAAAAATCTTTTCTCTTGGTGGTGACCCAACCAGTTCTTCAGTTCTTCCAGCTCTACTTTTTTTTTTTTTTCCCCCTCTCTCTCATTGAGTCCTTTGTAATGGACATTGGTGTTGTGGAGTCTGAATGAATCATAAACTCCACTTACCTTTTGCTCCAGTGGCTTATACAAAGCAGAAGAAATTCTTACACATAAAACTAACAAGCACACAAGTCCTTAGTTGATGTGGGTGCCCAAGACACCTCTGGGTAATGCATCCAGACATAACCAGCAACAGCAGGATTCTGAAATTTCCACTCTAAAGGCCACAGATCTCCTGGTGGAGGAGAACCCTCACATCACCAGACCTGCTGAGGAGGCCTAATACAGCTTGAATATGCTTGCAGTCTGATGCCAACAGCACTGCAAATAAAACATGTGCAATAAATACACAGCTGATAAGTACAGCAGCCTTACCTGACTAGAGTGTAGCGGCTAGATGTGCCTTTTCATTCATTTATTCCTTATTTCCCACAGGCGAGGCCACCTCTCAGGCTTCCCTCTGCTTTGGACCAAGGAGGCCACAAAAATGATAACAGTGGCAGAAGTTACCACAAGGCCATCATGTCCCACAATCCCTCCTCTTTCCATTTTTCCTCCACAATATCTATCTGAAAAAAAAAGAAGTGTCTTTGCAGGATTTACAATCCACAAAGCCCTAAAGACTTGTAGAAGAAAAAAAGAAATCTCAGGTGCTACTTAAGAAATTCCTCATTTCTAAACCTCAGTGGATTAAAGTTTCTGCCTTAATGATTCATGTGAGTGCTTTTGTGTAAAACTTTGAATAACTTTATTGATTACAATATGTATAGCACAAGTCTCTGGATTCTTTATTTTTCTCTTCTAAAAAGTTCTTTTAAAGATATACAGTACCAGAATGGATTAGTGCATTAGCCCTTGCCTTTGCAGACTTACTTGCAATCCAGAAAGGATTTGGATGAAGGGAGTCTTACCAGGCAGGATCACACTTCTTAGTGGAAAATATTTCCATAATGAAAAAATGAGAAACTTAACATTTAGCACAATTCAACCTGTTTGATGGCCTTTCCTGTGCTGAGGCACAGGGGTGGCTACAGAAACAGCACCACCAGGCAGCACTGAGATGCCTCGACAGGGCTGTCTCAGAGCTAGGATAGTTTTCATAAAGAGCCTTCTCTTTATGAAAGAAGAAAATAAAAGAAAGCCCTTTGGTAAAGCTAAATAGCAGAGTCCAGCTGGCATAACAGAAGTTACAGGTGAAAAATGAGGTTTATTGGCAGAATGTTTGGGTCTGACTGAAAGAGCAGCACAGTGCTCACAATTTTCTCTTTCTTCTGACAGGGTCTCCATAACCCCTTTCCTCCTGGTGTTTTCCAGCACAAGACTGTTTCACATGAGAAAATAGATGATAAGATGAATACAATTTTTAGTTTTAAAATTACCTACAGGGCCGTTCTGTCTGTTTTTAGAAAGGAAACAGGATTTCTGTCTAAAACCATTCTATCCACCCTCTCTTTCTACCCTCTCTTGTCCTTTCCACCTGTTTAGATGTTTCCACAGTGGGATAACACATTCATTCCCTCCAGACCAGGGCTCAGCTGTTAGGAATGGAAAATAAAACCCAAGTTTGCAGAGTATTTTTAGCCCAGGGAAAATAAAGCAGTTGCAAATACAGTCCACCCAGCAGCTCCTCTGGCTTGTGCACATCCCTGTCCAGAATGAAAGGAAACCACAGGGCCAGGCTGAGCCCACTGATTTTATACCCATGCTAAGTACTCAAGAGTAGCTCACCCAACAATCCCACCCCTTTTTCTGCCTGCGTGAAGGTGCCCTCCCCAGAGGTCACATCAGCTGGTACTTGCCATGGCTGTGGCATTGGTGCTGTCACTGCCACAGATGCAACCAGCCCGTGGCTCTCACCCTCAGCAGAGATAATCTGCTGATGACTGGCTCACCATCAGGTTGCAGATGGGTCTCCTGTTTCCCTCTGATCTCCCCAGACTCGAGGAACTGGCCTTCTGAGAAAAGGCAGCATGTAAGTGCATACAACACTAAACAGATGACACATATTTTAGATCCACCTAATGGCTGACCCTGGTTTCCAGGCTCCCCAAGTGCCATTTGTCTTTAGCAAATGGCCACACCGGCTGTGGAGATGATATTTTAAAAATGTCTTTGAAAGGGCTGACTTGCCTCTAATGGCATCTACAGCATGTGTGCCCCTGACAGTTGTCCTCTGTGATGTCAGGCTACTCCCACTGCAGGTAAAAACAAAGTATTCTGAAATAGAAATTATAAACTAACAAGGAATTGTGTTTAGAAGAAGCATGTCCTGAATGGAAGAGTTGGTTTTAAGAACCAGAGGAGGATCTAGAACACATTATCACCTATGGCTAGGTCTGAGCATCCTTGGACTGTGAGCTGTAAATTGAGTTTATGCTGAAGCTGTAGCAAAGCAGTCATTTCTTCATTGTTACATTGACTGTGCAGCATCTTGTATGCAACAGAAACACTGGATGCTAGCAAAATTGTTCAAACATTGCTGAGAGGAAGATATAAATCCTGGAATATCCTTAATGCTAAAATTCTTCCAATTTTCTGTCTCTGTCTTGGGAAAATCTGTAAATTTTGTACAACTCCCTGGTACAACTCCCTGCACACATCTCAGACAAAGAGCTGCTTTAAAGCTGTAAAGCAGAAAAAGGCATCCTAGCTCAGCTCTGCAGCCTGTGCACAGGGATCCTGTTTTTAACATGAAATACAACAGGCCCAGCTCAGTTCCCACTCATCCTATTGCACCTCCCAACACAGAAGTGTTTCCATATCCATGCATTGTCTGGGAGGACAAGAGCTGGCCCAAACAGAGCCGGCCCTGTGCTGCTTTTCACAGCAGGGCTGGTCAGGTGCCAGGGCTGGCCCTGTGGGCTGAGTGCAGGGGCAGTCTGAGCTGTTCCCAGTGCCTTGGACACGCTGCACATGCCAAAACACTGGACCAGCATGTGCATACCAGGTCTCGCAAGGACCATACTTATTATGAAGGCATCACAAACAGCTCAGACATATTCTCCTGTCCAAGAAATCCTGGAAAGAAATATGGCAACTCCTTTGGGAACCATTCAACTCTGCTCCATCTCCATTTACTTAGTCATCAGCAGCACACTGCTGTGGGCTCAGTTGTGGGAGTATTCCCAACAGACCTCCTTAAAAAGTACTTTCTATTTAAGACCAAAAAACAGCTGCTGATAATGCTGCCTTAAGCTGGCCATTTTGCTTCTGGCTTCTATAGATTCCACATTTTTCCTATCCAGTCAGCACAACAAGCAGTTTAAGCATTGCCTGGGATTTTTGAAAATGCTCAGAACTGACCAGACTGTTCCCACTGTAACCAACACCAAGTGTGCTTTGTTTTCCTTTTATTTATCTTGAAAATATGGAGCACCCACAAATAGCAGATCATCTGCAAAGTTAAGGCATGGTTATTCCAGTAGCTGACACGCTGCTCCATGAATACTGGCTATTTACAGCAAATGTAATCCCAGTTTATGTTCTGCAGAATCTTTAGCACATTATTTCTGGGAGCTCAAGCTATAACTGCTATGATTTGTGAGTGTATAATTCTAGGAAACTGTTCTATTAATCCATCCAGTTTAGAGACTTGGAGGAAAATCATCTTCCTGAAGCTTTCAGTCCTTCTACAGGGAAGTGAGCAACATACACCTGGTATTATCTATTGGCAAGTATTTTAACCCTCCCCAGGTCTGGCAATTTTGCTGCTGGTATATAGCATAAATTCTTTGTGAATTAGGCTATTTTTTCTTTTAGTAGATCTCAGCTGAGGTACTCCCACCAACCCAATCAGATTTACCCACCCTGGAGGATTCGGGATGTCAGTGAAGACCCATCTACCCAACTCTGTTTCAGAGCTCCCAGTCTCTCCTTGGAAATCACCAGAAGAAAAAAAGATTTTAAGAACAATGAAAACATTAAGAACACGCCAGATTTTTAAATGGCAGAATCTTTGTTTACCAAAAGATATCCTTTGATTGCAAGCAAGGATTCTATTAAATGCTGACTTTCAGTCTTTTTCCCAATTCTATGGACCCAGGGGGGCAGTGTCCACTGAAGACTATGCTACAGAAAATTCAAGCACACAAGGCCAAAACAAGAAGTCCTGTTTTTCTCCTTTTAAGCTCCAGAGAGGCCAATGAGAAATCCACAGACCTCAAGTGATTCTGCTAACCACAGCAGAAAATATCTACTGTGGAGTAACATTAGCAAAAGTCTGCCTACAGGTCATAAGTTTCTTCAAGAGTGACTTTTTTCCCAGATGCTCTTTTCAAGCAGTCTCACAAAACCTTTGGTACAATTTCCTGTTATTTGCAGGATATAAGGCAAAAAAATGGGTATTTTAGTCAAGGCACGCATAGCCAAAGCCCTCTATTCAGAGTCTAGCTCAACTGAAATTGTTGTTAAACTAATAGTGACAGGACCAGGCTCCAGCAGACACCAAGTGCTTCTGAAAAGTCCAGTTTCCATGGCAGGGAAACTGTAGAAGCAGTAAATTTTGTCATTTCTGACAGGAGCGTTCTGGATGCTGACTGCAGCTTGGTTGTTGCATTTTTACTACATAGATAATCTGTTAGATGACAGAAGAGCACAAACAACCTCCAAACATCTCTTCAGCAAGATGTGCACCTAAATACTTATTTACAGCTCCTAAAAGTCTCATTTTCCAAATGCTCTCAAAAGAAGTTGAAAGGCTCCTCAGCTGAGACTTGGATATCAAAAATAGTATTTAGAAGAGTCTCAGGTGTTCTCCGAGGAAGAACAGATTTTTTTACTGACTTACCCTACGTAGATGATTGAATCAGAGCACTAAAAGTGGATTTTTGCTTTCTCAGAATTTGAGCAGTGGTTGCTTTGCCTTGCACTAACAGCTTCTGGGTATCTGGTCCCATATGTGAGCAGGTGAATAATTGACAGATGGTTTTCTTTATGCAGCTAAGTAATAACTTTTAACATTATGTCAGGAGAGATTAGGAAGCAGGAGAAAAACACAATGAAGAAAGCTGGGGCTTAAACTTGGCTACCCAGCATCCCTGCCATGCCAACCACGGCCAGGGGCACCCAAAGGTGCTCGTTAGAGAGAGTGTTTACAGGTGAGCCATTATCAGGTACGGATGTAAAATACTACTCTGGAAAGTCACATTTAATAAGCTCCACCTGCCTGGGAAATTAAAACCCAAATTCCTGCAGCAAATAGTCAATCTGAAAAACAAGCAGTAGTAGGGCTGAAATAAAAGAGCTGAGCTTGAAAAACAGAGCCATGACTGAGTCAAGCTACAGTTTGGAAAGGGTATCAGATGGATGTTTTCCTAGGTTTGCTTTTATGCAGCGATTTGCTCCTGCCAGCACAAGCAGGAGCTTGGAGCTGCTGAGACCATAACTTGTCTTCTTTTGCCTTTGTATTCTTATGTGTGCCCCCAGATTTTGCTGCCACAAGATCAGAGGCCATGTTTCTGGGCTGGCTTAGAAAATGCAACAGTTCGCAGAGGTGTAATAATGTGTTTTATTTTAAAACAGAATTTAAAACAGAAACACAAACAGCAAGGCCTCGCAGCCTCTCTCCCCTCCCACTCCCAAGAACTGGTTGTCTCCTGCTTCACCTCCCAGTTTTCTGTTGGCTCAGTGCCTCCCCAGCTGGCAAAACAATGGGGGTGATTATTAAACCTTTCTTCCTAAGGCCAAGTGGGAACAAGACCCCACTGGCTTCCCTCTGATGGCACAAAACACCACTAGGGCTGCAAGGCTGGTGCTGCCCTGTGACAGGCACCCATTGCCTTCACTCTCTGCCTGTAGAATAGTCCCCATCCTGTGTCAGCCCTCCTTCAATAAAATGAAATATAAAATAGCAAAATAAATGCTGCCTACCTGACCTCAACAGCTCTACCTTTTCACCTTGTGGAAGGGAAATCTGGATTGAGAATCTCAAGACTGATCTCCTTGTTCATTAAAGGAGGACCCAAAGGGACAATCAGAGGCAGAAGAGGGCAGAGAGAACCACACTGGCTGTAAGTGAACTGGTTTGGATACCAGAAACAGCACACCTCAGTACAGGATAATTCACTCTTCTTCTGTTTCCTAATGGAAACAGAATATGCCTTCTCTCACATTTTCTTTTCAGGAGGCCTGGTGAATTTGAGGCTATCATAAGCTCAGACTTCATCTGTTTTATGACAGAATTCCAGTAAGTGCTCCCCATGGGCAGTGAGCTTTCTTGAAATGCATTTCCATTGCAGGATAGGGATTTTTGCCATGCACCTTTATTTCCATTATTTTCCACAGCTGCATAAAAAGTTTTAGACTAGAGGTGTGTTTGGTTTAGAGGGCCAATGGTGTTCAGAAAAGATGCTGGTGATCCTTGCCCATTTGAGAAAGAGGCTTTTTGGTATTCCCACATAACCCATTGGAATAACAGACTTGCATCTTCCATCAAAGCTGATTAACTATGTTTTATTGTGGTTGTACACCAGCAAATCATTAAGGCAATTTCCATCCTATCACCCATGAACACAGCTTTTTAGTCATTCATAACCCTCACGACCAAATTTTACTGGATCAAAATTGTCCCTTCTGTTTCTTCTCGAGTATCAGAAAAACTGGCATGGCTTACTTGTGCTTCTAAAAGCTAACAAGGAAATGCATAACTGGGCCCTAGTTGCCAACAACAACACTGTATGTTTATTGTGATGGTTGGACATACAGGCAATAGATTTTGAGTATACTGGTGAAACGCTAAAAGCAGATTAGGTATGCAGAAAACTGGTTGAGTAACTTTGAAGTTGTGAGAGTAACCACTTTCAAACACAGTCAAAATTTCCATTACGTGTCTTGGCTTGGTCTCACTTCAGGTGGCTGGATCTTGCACACTTGGTAGAACTTGCTAATCAGTTTTTTCTGTTTTATCTGAAATGCTTTTTACTTTGGGGACAATTTTGAAGTGAAATAGAAACAAGGAACAGCACAGTCCAAAGATATTTAAGGTAGCCAGGAACAGTGCAGTCTTAGAGGCAAAGCTATCCTGAGACACGAGCAGAGCTGACTTTTTTCTTTCCCTGTTTGTCTGCACCAAGGCCAAATAATACTTTCTAAAATTCTCTTAGGACTTTATAAGCTTGTTTAGTCTGTCACTCCTCAAGGTGACTCTCTCATTGTCAAACCCAACCTGATGGAAATTTTAGGTGTTTGCTGAATCTGTGCAATGTGTTCTACCTAATCATTTTTTGGAATATTTCACTAAAATTTCCTATGCCATTCAGTTACTTTAGATCTTTGCCCCATTTTTCCCCTGGCAGCAGGAGCAGAGGTGGGACTGCCAGAAGTAGTGAGGCTCTTTGGGGTTAAAAACACCCTTTACAGACTGCAGAGAGCCAAGAGTGGCATGGACTACAAATAACTTTTTTTTTCCTGATTCACAGTTTGAAAATTCATAGAGGTGTGGGTTTCTAGACACTTGACCTAAACTGAGTCCATCTGAGTTATTTCTTACTCCTGCATCCTGCCCTATGTTTCCTTTCAGTAGCTGTACACTCTCTTCCAGCCTTGGGGGTAAAAAAAAGAGGAAAACCTTCGAGTATGTTTCCCTTTTCAGTGTGTAGGAGGGAAAGAGTGGAACTGCCCAGTGGCAGCAGCACATGGCCACCCAAACCCTGAGGTCCATGTGATGGCATAATTGACAAAGTGGCACAGTAGACAAAGGCAGAGGCAAACCCAGCCTTACCTGAGCCCAGGGCTGCTGGGTTGGGGAGCAGAATGGTTCAAAAGCTCCCCCACACCACCTCCCCAGACAGCCTGGCCAAATGGCAGGTCAGGCTGAGACAGTTCATTCCCTTCTTGATCTTTCCCTTCTACTTGATCTCCTAGACTTCACAGGAAGTCTTTGAAGCAGTGCAAATAAGGGCACGAACTGCTGCCTTAGGTTTTGATCGCCACAAATTGCATCCATCCTTCACCCAGCCCAAGATGGTCTGCTGAGCAATACATGTAGACACTAGAGGCATATTAAGGCCCTTTTCTCCAAGCCCTAAGCTGGAGTATATCCAGATTTTCAAAGTCTGGACATCATTTAGCCAATGTGTATCCTCCAGAGCATCTCTGAGGCAGACATTTTAGCCTGTTAGCTTTAATATCCCTTGAAGATTCCAGACATATAATTCTTGCTCATTTTTCAAACGTGCTTCAGATTTAGTCTGAAGGAAAAAAATCCAAATTATTCCATTCTCCAGGAAAAAATTATAAAATTTGTTGCTCTTACAGACCCATTTCATGCACTTTTTTGTTAAAAGTGGGAGAAACAGAATGTAAGAAAACAGGGCTGTATCTGATTTCTATTCATTTGAGAGGGTATATTTCAAATGTTGCACAGCATTTACTAACATAATTAATAGAAGAAACTAATATATTTTTTGCTTTCGTCTTAAGAATTTATTGCAAGTGACAAGTGATAACTTGGACATAGGTTAGGCCATCGACATCAGAAAAGAAATTCAAAAGTCTGGGTGGGAGATTTTAAAGGGATATTGAGATTTATAATATGTGATTTATAAATTGTGATTTATTCTCTGCAATTTATGAACTGTGAATTTACAATTTATTTACTGTGATTTTACTGTGACAGTTCCTTTATTTTGTACTTTTTTTTTCTCAGGTGTCTTCATCTTGTTTTCTTTGAAATTAATACAAGTTATGAAGCCATTTGTTTATTTGCAAAATTTGCTGAAAACCTCTAAGTGGAAACAGGATTATGGTATTTATGAATTATGATATTAGACCTTCAGAGCTCATGCAATAGAAGCACTAAGCAAACTTAAAAGAAAACATGGAAAAAATACAAGCACAGTCCTCTGTGTGCTGAGTTTCAATTTTGCAGTGCTTGCCTGTAGCTGCACCAGCCACCAGCCAAGTGCTGAGACTGCTTCACCTGTGTCTGAGCTCTTGGCTGCCTGTTCATCTTCTGATCAAGCAAAAGGCTGTTCTTGGGGCACTGATGGGGATGGAAGAGGCTCCTTAAAAGATGTCACAGCCTAGAGAGGTGATTAATGCAGCAGAGCTCACTTGGCCTTACACTGCCTGGGCTGAGGTGGGAAGGGCAGGGAAGATGCTCAGAGACCACAGTGACTCTCAGGCAACAGGATGAGAGGACACAGTCTTAAGCTGCATCTGGGGAGGTTTAGGCCAGACATCAGGAGGAATTTCTTCACAGAAAGGGTGATTGAGCATTGGAATTAGCTGTCCAGGGAGACAGCGGAGTCACCATCCCTGGAGGTGTTGCAGAAGAGATAGGATGTGGCACGCAGTGGTGTCAGGGGGTGACAAGGTGGGGTCAGGTCATAGGTTGGACTTGACCATCTCAATAGTCTTTTCCAACCCAGTTAATTCTGTGATTCTGTGATTCTGATTCTACACTTGCTCCCAGGAGCAGCATCTCCTCACAGCCCAGCCTCGCGCTGCACCTGAGGGGCACAGGAGCAAATCCAGCCCCTCCACAGCCATTACACACACTCCAAATGCCGCAGCAACTCATGGCATGAAACTTGCCTACCTAAATGATTTTGTTTGGGTGTACAACACAGCACTGGCCAGGGTGCAACCGCTGCCAAGACCTTGCCCTCCCATTCCACCCTCAGCCTCCAACCAAAGTAATGCTTCCAGTGCTGCTGGAAGTAGGATGTCATAGTGCAGCACAGACATACACAGGATCCCTTTAGATTCTGGTTTATATCTGCAGTAAGAACCTTGGCAGCTGTAAAAATATATTATGGTCTGGTCACTAAGCTAAAGATTTTTTCCTTCTTATTTCATACACAGTTACTAAGAGTCAGAGCCTTTGGCAGTGACATTGCACAGTTCTGTCAGCTAATCCCTCCCCCCATACACAACTTTAAAAATGATTGATGAAAATCCAACCCAGCCTGTATGATTAATACATTTAAACAATTTGAAAATGGGCATGCTTTTCATTGTTGTCTGCATTACAATGGGACACTTCATCATAATGGAAGAAAGTGAAATGTTAACAAGACCAGAACATTAATTACTTACACCTGAGCCCCCCAAGCTCGGTAACCAGCAACAAGCACGAGCATCTGGAAGTGACAAACAGATTTTTACAAGGCATTACACTGAATTTATCCTGTACTAGTGGCTGGATACATCAGCATGTCTGCAGCAGCTCCTTAATTTTGGTTGAACACAGTGTTCTGCGTTAACCACCTGCGCTTCTGGGCATGCACTGCTTGGACAGCAAGTAGGGTTTGATCCTGAGGTTATCCCACAGGATCATCGATGTGGAAGAGACCTTCAAAAGTACCTCTTCCAGCTATTAACCAGCACCACCATAACCACCCATAAACCACATCCCCAGTGCCACATCCAGACATATCTTCTGACTCCACCACCCCTCTGGGCAATTATCCAAATCTCTGACCACTCTTTCAGTGTTTGACAGCCCTTTCAGTGAACAACTTTTTCAATATCCAGTCTAAACCTCCCCTGGTGTTACCTCTTGTCCTGTCACTTGTAACCTGGGAGAAGAGCCCAACCCCACCTCTCCTTAGGTAGTTCAGAGAGTGAGATGTCCCCTGCTGGTGACAGACAGGGTCCATCTGCCTTAAAGAGGGAAAAGGATCTCTGTGCACAAGTTAGCAGGGCTCACAGAAAGAGCTTTGCACTAGACTTGAAGGGAGAAAGAGAGAAAACCAGACCTCCTATTGATAAGCCTGGTCATGGCCACCATGGTCTGAGAGGTCTTTTCCAACTTAAATTATTCTATTATTCCACAATCAAAACACCCAAAATTCTGCCCCTGACACTAGGCTCAAAGCAAGGTATTGATCTGCAGGGTCTTCCTTCTTCTTCTCTCATTCCTTGAGACAGAGAGGAGCACTATTTATGCTCCAGATCCCTGAACCAGTCATCCCAAGGCCCCGAAATCTCTTGACTGACCTCAGACATTTTGTAGGAACTTCATTGTTGCCCAGATGGAATATCAGTAATGAATAATAATCTGAGAGCTGCACCATGGTTGGGAAGATGTATCTTCATTATCTTCACATCTTTAACCTAGGCCCCACGGAGACGGCAGACATCCCCACCAAGTAGGTCCAGCTTGCATAAGGGCCCTTCTGTTCCCTCAGGGACAGAGGGTCTTCCATGACCAATAACCAGTCTGTCTTCCTTTCTGGAAGAAGTTTTGAGGTGGGGCATAGGCTGATACCTCCATATGAGTGAACTACTGTCATTGTCACTGCTCAGTTCCACACCTACTGTCCAAGGGCACCTTGTGGTTGGCTCTGTCATCCAAGCGATCAGGCAGGAGCACTTTGAAGCAACTCAAGTGTGAATACACCAGCAGTAGAAAAGTATTAATGAAACCAAACCTTCCCTCTGCAACACACACACACAAAAAGTAAGTTTATCCTGTTACTTGAATAGGAAATTATCAGTTTCCCAGATTTGGGTTTTGGGATAAGTGGGGAGGTGGGGCAGTCACAAAGGAGACACGTCTGCTATGCTGGGCAGGGACTTGTCGCCCCTGTCTCCTCTCCATTAAGTGTGTTCAGCCAGGTGGAGACAGGCTGGAGAGTTCTGTGTGTTCTATCTGCCTGTTGGGAGTGTCCCAGGGAAGGCAGGGAGTGTCATTCCAGTCCTCTCTCCTGCTCCTTACTCTGACACAGAGCACTCTGGCCCTGGGCCTGGTTAGTGTAGCACTGACAGCCTCTCCTCATGATTACAAAGGCATTTCTGTGGATGTAAATGGGCTTTTTGTAGGCACATCTAGACCTATATGAGGCTTTAGGCACCCAAAATAAGACTTTAGCACCTTGCACTCAACACTCATCCCCAGCATGCACAGCTCTGTGCTCAGAAGTGTACAAATGTACTTAAGTCTGTGCTTCAGGGTGTGACCAGCAGTGACCCTGAACTATGCTGCTCAGTGCCTGCTTCAATCCTAGGCCCTATCATGACCACAGATGTGGCATTTTTCTACACATGTCACACAAATGGCTCGATTCATTCAGCAGTTTCTGAGCAGCCCTTGAATAATGCTCTGTGTGAGACTCTGTGGTCAGGGTGGCTTTCCTGCTGAGCCCAGGGGGTGACAGGCTGGTGTGACTCCTGCTCCAACAATGCCTGCATTCCTCTGGGGAATACAGGGGTCTGACTCCAGCTTCTGGGGCTGGGAGGGCAGACACAGATTTATCCCCTCCTACTGTCAAACTCCTTGAGCTGTCCTGAGAGAGGAAGGTCATTCCCAGCCTTCCTTCTCAGCCCACTGCACATGACTGCCAGCAATGAAAGATGCATTTAGCTGGAGTCAGTGGGGGGACAGTTTCTTTCCCAGCTGTGACTGCTTTCCCAGCAGTCACCACTAGAGATGTGAGTCTGCCTCCTTTGGAAAAGGGAGAAAACTGACCTCTCCTCAGCCACTGGGGTTTGCACAACCAGCCGGGAGCTGCGCTCCTGGGTAGCTACTTATTAAAGACATAGTCCTAATGAGATCCTTCAGATGTGACAGGATTAGCAGCTGATTTCAGGAGACTCCTGAGCTCTAATGGAATAAATAATAAAAAGAGATAATAATTAACAAGTATAATAATTAATAACAAATAATGAAAAATAGATTGAATAATAAAAGATAATTTAAAAGTACTAATGCTTAACATTTGAAAATCAATTTCTGTCAGGTGTGCAATATAAACAATACCAAGATCCATAACTTAAAGTTTACCTTTCCTGACTTCTTGTGGTTTTAAGAAAGCAGACGGATGGCTGGAGCTTTAACGAATCCATCTTTTTAATGTTAATGTAAAGTTACACTAGTATGTCAATGCAGTATTATGGATATGAGCATTTAAAAGTCATGCATTGTTCCTGTTCAATTAAACCTGTTGTGTGACAGTAGAAACCTTTTCTTCCTTTTCCTGCCTCCCTAATTGACACTAGTTGTCAATTTAGTGACACACAAGTACAAGAACTTGTACACACCAGCTGTAGAAACTGAGTAGCTCAATCAAGGGCTGAAAATATTGGTTTTATTTTCATTAATTTGCATTGTGTACTTTTGAGTAATTTGAAGACTCAGCACTGAAGTTTCCCAAGCTGTGGAGTGTGAATGGCATCATGTGAATACATAGAAATGCTGGGAGGTTGGCTGCAGTAAGGATGGATAGTCTGCAGCTTGGGGCAGCTACTCTACCAGACAGCTGGAGGCTGTAGGTCAACGTTGAACTCTGTTGTTCTTCAGAAAAGACAAATGTCTCTTCCACTAGTGTTTTCCTCCTTTAATATCCAGCCATCTGGTACCACAAAAAATAAAGAACTATTCAGAGCAGTATCTGTGCAAACAACAGATAAAGCAAATGCCAAGCCAAGATGCCTTAGCAGTGCCGACATCTCCAGATCAGAAAGGGAGGACTAGGCCAGAGGCAAGAAAATCTGTCTTGTCTTCCCACCACATGATATTCAGGGAAGTAAATGAATGTAGGCACTTTAATGTCATCAGGTTTTTAGGTTTTGAGCATTTCTTGCAGGATGTGCTCTCAAGAAATGAAGGAAACTGAACAGAAACCCCACAAGATGAAGCTCTCTCTAGACTCACACAGATATGTAGATCAGAATGTCCTTGTATTTAGAAATGGACTTACAGGGAACACGGTTCCTTTTTGTCAACTGGCTTACTTGAAATCAAATTGCTCCCAAGTGAGCTGTCTGAAGGACAAACACTGACAAATGGTGCCAATTGCTCTTCCTGACTTTGGCATTACTATGAATACTCATCACTTAAGGATGCTCTGGATTTGTAAATGAACATTCAGTGCCCTCCAAAAATTTCAATCCCTTGCTTTCTTTGAACTGCATTTACAAATCATATCTACAGTGTGCAAGGACAAGATACAACTAGAAAAGTCTCATCATTTGGAGGCAGTAGAGTGGGAGTCACTTGAACTTTCTTTTAATTAAAGAGGAAGCTTGAAGCTGTGAATATGGGTAAGTTTACCAGTCCTGCTTCTCAGTTTCCTGGAGCTGAACTGGGCTCTCGGGTGTTTGTACTCCATACTTCACCTGCAGACCTCCTCCTGGAATTATCAAAGGGCCCTTCCACAAGAAGCAGAGTTTAATCTTGGTCTTCCATGTGTAATCTTGGCACTGTGGGATGGCACAGTACAATAAATTAGGGCAGTGGTGTATTAGAGCAGGTTTTGTGCTTTGCTTTGGGGTCAGTCTACAGGTACCTGGCTTTCTGGAAAGTTCATGAAGAGAGATGGCTGTAGTACTGACCTCTATGGCACAGGATAGAGGAAGTCATACCCACTTGGATTTTTTTAACCATTTTATTGGCTATTAAAGCCAAGCCAAACAACACATGCCCATGGAGCATACAGCTTTCATCTGCATGAGATATTGGGGCCCTGGTAAAAAATATACAGAGAAGCTGCATCAGAATGAAAAACAAAAGGCTCCCCTAGCAATCCTCTGAACAGCAAGATTCTTCTGCCATGCAGCCAGACAGATAAAGGGTGGAGTTCAGGGATTCTGGCCTGGGGACTCCCACCTCTTGTATGCTTGAGGGATGCAGGGGAGAGGGTGCTGGACTCCACTGCCAATTCCCTTGCTCAAAACAGGTCTTGTGGTCAGCAATGACAGTGACAGGAACACTCAGTGGTGGCTTTATCAATTGGTGACTCCACTGGCTTAAATCCTTAGGCTGCAGGAAAAGGTAGCAGCACTGTCAGGGTGCAGCACCTCGGCTCTAGGGAGGTTTTGGGCTTTCTCTCCCCCAAGAGACATGACTATTTAGGTACTTCATCCAAATGAGTGGAAAGCACAGCAGGGAAAGCATAGAAATAAAGGAGAGACTGACCTGCAGTGGCTGTGACAGACCCTGCAGTGGTTCACATCCCTGTGGATCTCGTGGCAAAGAGAAAGCCGTGCTCTGTGTTAGAGATCAACACAGACTTTTGACTCTTCCTGACACCTTTCCAGAGGGGCACAGCCAAAACCACTTGCCCCACTCGCACCCAGCCCAACGAGCTGTGCCAAATGCCAGCCGGTGGCAAGGGCAGTGATACTGCCGAACAGCTACAAGGAGGCCATTGTCCCCTTGGCCACTTCCCCTTCAGCAACTGAGCCGGCTCTTACCCGTCTGGGAGTCACTGAGGGGTGAGCCGGGGCAGGACAGCTTTGCAGCAGGTGGTGCCACCTGTGCTGCCTAATCCCATTGGAACTCCCAGCCACCAACCCTGCAGGCGGGTGCCGTGAGTCAGAGCCGCGGGGCAGGCGAGCTGCAGACTGGCTCCGACTAGAGCGTTTACACACTGGAGCAGTGCCTCTCAGGCTGCCGATGAATGTCAGGATGAGACAGATGCCCGCACTATTAGTCCTTCTCCCGCTGGGAACTGCAGTTGGGATGCTGCTAGTGGGGAAGGAGCTGACGTTTGGGAACACGGAGCTGTGCACGCTCCCCACTGAGTCACCCACAGCAGGGACTCCGTGCCAGCTTCCACACAGAGACTGGGCTTGGAAGGAGGCTTCCTTGGAGAAAGTCCATGCTGCAAACTATTGAGCAAACAGGCACAGAAAACACAAACCCTTTGAAGAAGAAGTACTTTTTAGCAGCATTATCTCTGTGTGTGTCCCGTTCAAACTAATGCTCCAACAGCTTCCTGCATTGCAACCCAATTACTGAAAAATACAGTAGTTAAAAAATAGTTGCCGAAAGGCTTGGACAGCACTGCACTCCTTTGGTGAATTAAAAATAACTGGAAAAGGTGTAGTTACTTAGCAGCTGGTAAGAACTATTAAGAGTCTGGACATCAGTATCTCACACAAATGGCTCTGAAATGGTGCTACAGTCTCCTGCCAGATGCATTGATTCCTCAGGGCCAGAATAAGAAAAGGTGCAGCTTTAAATAAATAGCCATAGAGACATTTAAAAGAGCAGAGTAAAGGAGTGCCTCTGAAGGAATTGGATATAGGAGTCTCTGTGCTGGATATCAGCATTTGTCCCTCTCACTGAACACTATCCAGCTCAGGGAGGTCTGTGTGTCACTTCTGAAGGCTCAACAAAAGATAAGTGAGAGAAGCAAGCTATTCTCACTACTTCACTGAGCAGGAGTCTTCATTCCACTGGGAAAATTTAGATAAGCTTGGAAACTCCTACTCTCATCCAGGAGAAAACAGAAGACTTTAGATGGGTGAGAAAGCTTTTCCACCCTGCCAAGTTTTTAAAAGCTTCCACAAATTTCCTTCATTCATACTGAGTTGAAACAGAGACCTTTTGAAATGGCATGTCAAAAAAGAAAGCCAGGCCCCAGAATAATCAGCAGGTCTGAAATTAGGACTGTCAGCTGGGACATGGGAGACCCAATTCAGCTCACCATGTTTCTAGACTGCTGGGGACTTAAGGTTCCCCAGAAGATCTTGTCTGGGAACCTTGGAGAGAGCTTGTTTTTTCAAACCAATGACTGCTTCCTCAGAGGTGGCTTCTAGTTTCCCAGTGCCCCTGCAAACTACCAAAAAGCTTGGCTGCCAATGGAGCTGCAAGGAGAAGGTGGCTTTTGTACCCATTATCTCTAGGAAATTTGCTTATAAATGAAGTCAGCTCTAAGACCTGGATCCACCTCTGATTCCTGGATTAGAAAAGGGCATTATCAAAAAGAAAAGTTGGTAAAATGTTCTGACCACTTGGAAACAATTTCTGTCTTTAAGACACAGGAGGTTTGAAAGGACTGTCTTTGTTGCTGGTCTTTCAGTTCATGGTATAAAATATTGATGGGTCCAAGAACAGGGGGAATAGCAGAGTCTAAACACAGCAGTGAGAAAATAACAGAAAAAAATATGCAGATTATTTTTTTAATGGGATTTCAGCAAGCAAAGGGAACACAAAAATCAGATGTGTGCATTTTACCCTGTCTCAGGACATTCACCTGCAAGAAGCATTCACAGGAATGCAGATGTCATGTGTGGGGGTTGGTATATTGTTTCCCAGTGGTCTGGAACATCTTCCTATTCCAGGCCACTGCCTATGCCTTTTAACTTCATCATAAATGAAAGCACAGACATTCACCAGGGCCATGTAGGCTCTGAAGGAGGATAGAGGAAATCCTTTGATATTCAAATTATTCAAGAATAAATCAAATAGATTTTGCTAAATTAATGATGACTCATGAATAGAAATGATAAGAGTTAGCTTTTTTGGAGGCTTTTGATAGTAGTAAATCTGATATCACAAAAGAATAAAATTTTTAAAGGGCCTACTTGCTCCCTTAAAACATTACCCTATCAGTGGGTTTGAGGGACATTCACTCTATTTGAGCCTGCCTTTTTTCCATGTCCATTGGTGAGTCCCAGGCTCATTTAGTCCTAATCCATCCCAGCCGCACACATGGCTGAGATGTCTTTTAGATTCCAGCGTCTGGGTTTCAGCATTGCTGCATGACTTTCCCATTAAGGAGTGGGGGTAAGTCCAGCTCATCTGCTGGGAGGGCCTGGTCTTCGCTGGCCACTCCCTGGCAGAGCAGGACAAGCTGTGTCTCACCTTCTTTGGAAAGCCCAGCCATCCTCAGGCACAACAGGGTGAAATAAGGACACTTTGCTTTATCTTTAAATTTCCTTGTTTTCTTGGGCAGCGGCCAGACCCTTTGTTTTTTGAATATAGTTGTTTGTGGTTTAATTTCCTTTGGATTTTTTGGGGGGGGGGGGGGGGGGTTGGGTTGTTTGGGGTTTTTTTAAGTATTATTATAAGAGCAAAAACTCAGCTGCTCCCTGGAATTGTATGAGAAGAGGGACAAGATGCAGCACAAAATGTGGACCAAACTAAATAGTTTTCCCATCAGATCTTACCAGATTGTACAGTAGATCTCACACACCAACTGGGAAGTTACTGGGTGCCACCACTACAGCCTGTCCTTAATGGCATTGATGGTTTAAGCTGTACAAGCAAAAGCCAGAGGAAACAGGCTGTGCTTTGGTTGCCCTTGTTCTGCCAAACTGTTGAGGGCCCAAAACAGGGCATCACCCTGATGACTGCCTGAGCTGCAGCCTCAGGTGTGTCCAGGTGAATCTATGGTCCCTTCTTATCCTCTCTTAAGTCAGTGAGGGTGAGATGTTTCCTTGGAAAAGACCCTGCAAACAGATCATCAGAAATAAATAATGGCAATATCTGTCAAGGAAGCCAGGCTACAGCTACTTCAGTCTTCTCAATGTCTGTCAGTATCTGCAGACAGGGGTCAGAGGATGGACTAGGTTCTTTCTAGAGGTACCAAGAAGTAGGACAAGAGGAACAGGTAGAAACTGGTGTACAGAAGGTTCCACTTGAAGGAAGAACTTCTTCCCTATGCAGAGACTGGGCACTGAGCAGATTGTCCAGAGAGGATGGGGAGTCTCACTCACTGGAGATATTCCAGACTCCTCTGGACACAATCCTGAGCCATATGCTCTGACCCTGCTGGAGCAGGGAGGTGGGACCAGCTGCCCCACTGTGGTGCCTTCCAACCAGACCCATCCTGGGATTCTGTGAAGCCTTGATCACCTTGTTCCACCCTTGCACATTACCTTCTGCACTGTGCCAGCACAACTGTTCATGGGGTCATGCAATGGCGCAGGTCAGGGAATAGATCCTGCTGAATAATAGCCATTTTGTTTTCTGAACTATCTTTAACTTACATCAGTTTCCTCTATCCATTTCCTGTGGAGCGACACAGCTATGTGGGCCCGCAGTGTGACAAGCAGAAAAAAGTGCCCACAAATGCAGGAGCAGATAAAAAGAGCTGCTGACACTGGTTCATGAAGTTTTCATGCTGAATGTTCACCTCAGCCTCAGAAAGAATCTGATTTTAAATAGCACACAGTGGCATATCTGATTAGCAGGTAAAGTCATTGTCATTTACACAAGACAATCATCATAAAACAGTCATTTGCATCTGCAGATGTATAAAAAACACACTTCACTGTCATAACTGTAAAAGTGAGTTGTGTCCTGTTGAGGGTAGATAGTTTTGAAAAAGATTCAAGTGTGACATTCAACAGTCAACTCTGATTATCTCAAGAGAAATGAAACAGAAGTACAAAAAGAAAACCTCTGACAAACTTCATTGCAGCATTCCTCTCAGTTGGTTTTACAAACTGATGGTCCTGCACCACTGGCCTAGAGAAGGCAAAAACTCCCATGGATCTCAAAGAGAAGTGTTACAGAAGTTCAGTTTACAAGAACCATGCCAGAACAATATGAAAATCACTTTTCCCACCACTGAAATGCAGCCACCTCCAGCATGGGATCTGCCAGATTTTTAACAGCTCACAACTTGGGCCAAGAAGACATTTCCTTTCCACAGCTGAGATTACTGTGCAAATAAGACATTATTATACAAAGTAGGAACACTGTGCCCTCTCCATCTGTGCAGATGTGAAACAGAGAGGGAGCCCAGGTTCTTCAGCTATGGGAATGGAAGCTGCTCCATTGACAGGGGGTTGCCCTCTTGTATAAAGGCAAATCACCCTGGCTTTTAGGCTTGAAAAAGTCTGCAGGTTTGTTGTCCCTACTGAACTAAGCCATTGTGCAACCCCTTTCCCACAAGCCTGCTCCTTCTAGGAAGGAAGCCAAGTTGCATTTGGAGGTGTTAAGATCTAAATCCTGAGGGGAAACTTGAGACCAGAGAAGGGGGGAAGACTTTGTGGATGGACAGCATCCAGACAAAAAAAAAAACAAAAAACCACAAAAAAACCCTCAGGTATTGCTGAGGAAGAAAAATCCTGGGTTTGGCAATCCTCCCTGTCTTCTGGATGTCTGTGTCTCCATTAAACACAGCTGCATCGCTGCACCCAGGGCAGCAAATGACTTTTGCTTTTGTTTCCCATTGGTATCAAAATGTCCCTGAGATGGGCCTGTATCCCTGAGGGTCCCATGGTTCTCCAGGAGATGCATTCCCATCACCACCCTCCCGCTGACAGCCCACCAAAGCCAGGCTGCCTACACCTGAGGGATCAGTGGGGCTGCCTGGCAGTGACACAGCAACCCCCCTCTCACTCAGGGAAGATTTCTGCTCCTTCAGCCTTCACCATGCCCCCTCTCAAATGCAGGAACATGGAATTTCTGCTTCCAGTGACATCACACCAAATCCACATGCTAAGATTTCACCAGCAAATAATGTTCAGCCTTCTTTTTTCCTTTCTTTTTTTCTCCTGCTTCTCCTCATCTATCTAAAAGGAGCTTCTGCTCTTTTTTCTGGGAATCAGCGAAGAAATCAAATGCCTTTGAGTTTCAGCAGAGAGCATATCATGAATCACTTTTCCCAAGAGATAAAAGCTCCACCAGACTTATCCAGCATCCAAGCATTTTCTCAATGTACCCATGTGTCTGCCTACACTTGCTGATGTGCATTTCCTGATAAGTGCCAGCAAATAGGCAGATGCTCTTTGGTAGCATAACCCTCTGTGTCTTTATCCTATTTGGTTAGTACAGAAGCCAGATGTATCAGTGTGTTCCTCACTAGAGAAATTTGAAATTGAACCCAATAGATACTGAAAGTGCCTTTTGGTGGAAAAAGCACAGGCTTTTGAAGCCTCCCAGACTGGAAAATCCCCTGGCCATTGGGAGAGCTGCTATGAGCACTGCAAAGTCATCATCCCCTTGCAGGAAATATGCTGTTTTCTTTCCGGGGAGGGGAAAGGGGAAGTGTGTGCTGTGGTCAGGATTAACCCTGACCGTGCTGCTCAGGCTCGACTGAGCTTGGCAGGGCCCTGGGTTGTGCCTGGTGTGGTGCCTCCTAGAGCTGCTTGGGGTGCACTCCCCTCCTGCTCCCCAAAACCCTCTCTTCCCATGGCAATGTGGCATCAGGATGGATAACCTGAATCTCAGAAAGTCTCTGTTTTCAGGGAATGGGGTGGCATATTTCCAAACCAAGCTGTATCTCCATCCCAGCACACATAGGCAGGACAGGGCTGCTCACCTGTTGCTGGTGATTTTAACCAAACCTGCCAAGTTTAACAGCAATCTGGAATAGAGGCAGTGTCTGTCCTGTGTCCCTGCCTTGCAGTCTGGAAGAAAAAAAACGTGATCAGAAAAGCCCAGACCAAGAGGGACAGAGGCTGCCTGCAGCCAGGTTCTGTTCTTATGGTCTCTCAGTGTGAACACAAAGCAGGGGGCAGAAGGCACAGGGCAGTATAGAACATCTGGCTTTGCAGTGCTCTCAGTACAGCTGAATTCTCCTCTGTGCTCAGTGGCATCTTCTTCTGCAGTCAGACTCACTGACAGGGTAAAAGCTGGAAATGAGCCTCTTCTCCAAGTATTTGCTTCCCCACACCTCTGAAGCTTCTTTGTTTTAAACCAAAGGTTCCAAAGAGTGTAAGTTAATATTTGCCCAGCATTTCCACTGTATGAAGTACCCATATAAGGCATCCATATAAGTATGGTAATTAAAAGGTGGCACGATCTTGCCTTGTTTGAACACCATGTAGCTTCTCACTAGGAAGGTGGAAGAAAAAGGTGATTGGGATATTTCTTGATTTCCTAGGGATTTCTCCAGCTTCCCTGACATTTTTAATCTCTTTTATTTCCCCAAGCTATATATATATCTTTCATCCCTTTACATTCTATCTCTCTTTTTTAATTCTTCAGTAACTCATAAATTTATTGGTAAATACTGGGTCAATTGCAAAGCTAACAGGGAAGGTAAAAATTAGATGACTGACTTGTTAATCAACTCCTGGGGTTTAGCTGTACCCCATGGAAAATGGTTGCTTCTTCTTAGAAAGCTGGCAAGTGGAGACCCAATTTCAGTTTTCAGAGATGTCCAATTTCCTTTGTGAGGAAACAGGCAGTAAGAAACCCAGAGAGATGAGTCCTTGCTTGAGTTTAATTACCAAGGAAAGCATACTCCATCCATGGCCTTTCAGGAGGCTGTTTGGTTTTTTCTCATCCCCACAGTACTGACTAAGCTGTGTTTTGTGGGCAGCCTCCCCACACTGGGTTTGTTTTCTTTTGGCAATCCCGATCCTGTTGGCTGACTAGGGAGCCTGGGGCCCTTTATTTGTACTAAAATGGCAGAGGGGGAAGGGAGGGGAAGGAATTTGCATCAATGGTAAATCATGATAAACCCTCCCTGCTACTGCCTGCTATTCTTGCCTGATGCACTATTGTCCTGCAAACCTTTACGGGACAGGGGGGCTGAACCACAAGGAGCCACCAGGCTCCACAAAGACCCAGCTTTGCAAAGCTACCGTCTCTGAGCCCTGTCTGCTCCCACAGGCGGCTAGATTCAATTTTAGCTGAATCCAGGAGATGGCCAGGCAGCTCAGAGGAGCTGGCAAAGCTGCAAGCATGAAACAGCCTCAAACATTTTTGCTTCAGAACTCTGAACCAGCTGGTTTGGTCTTAACTTTGAGTCCATTCACCAGAGCTCAGTGCCCAGCAGAATCAGGCCTATCTTTTCAAAAGCAGTGTGTTACGCCAGCATTTCATGGTCAGCGTATACAGAGAAAAAAAAGGGAAATCCTGCAGTGGGGTGAAATGTAAAGAGAAGCTATTACCAAAATATGTAGTAATGTGGGGTTTTTGCCGGGGGAGGGTGTGTGTTGATTTTTGTTTTAAACGTTGAAGAAATAAACTGAGCAAACTGTTTACCACATGAAACAAAGCCGGACTGGGATATTTTCAGGCCACTAAACTTGGATTTCAGACAGCCAACTTGGATTGACATACTGGATGAGCTACAGCCGATTGGCATGGAGAAGGGAGAAAAATATGCATCTGTCCTGGTGCCAACTTAGGCTAGGCTGCCGTTTTGTTTGGTGTCTAGAGAGCTGGTTTTCGTAATTAAACCGGCCTTCAAACCCTTTTTAAATAAAGCTGAAGAAAAGAGGAACTGAAAGAGATTCCTCTCGAACGTATGCACACTGCTCTAGCAACTCCTGCAGTGGTTTCTGTGCAGTCCCTGAAAATGTTTCTTCTTTATTTTCTTTTTTCTTTTCTTTTTTTCAATACTTCCCTAGAAATACACACACACAGCATGCAATGCATGGCAGGACAGGGACAGAGAGGAGCTGTCACCCTGGTCTGACCCAGGGAAATACATCCATCCACTCTACCTCAGGGAATTTCATCCCCAAAATCACAGGGCCTCCCCTGATTGTTTAGAAGCAGCAGCAGCAGGTCACTGTACCTGTACACAAAACCATTACAGCCAGGCCAGCTGAAAGGAGTACAAGACACTCTGTTCTGTACCAGGAAAGGGCTGGGGGGGGGGGGGGGGGGGGGAGTGGCTTGTTTGGGTTTTTTCCCTTTGTTTTTTTGTTCCTCCCCACACCCTGCCTAGCCACTTCGATTATACTCGCCTAGTGGACTATGACTCAAATCCTAAACATTATTCCTGTTACAGAGGACACAGCTCTGGGGTGGGGGAGGATTGAGTCACATTCAGAATTTAGTCAAGCAAATAAAAATGTCATTTTCAATCCTGAACAACATGGGAAAACTATAGCCAGTTCATAAAGCCTGAGTGGAAATGCTAGGCAAGGAACTTGTGCCTGGGTCCATCGACATGGGTGGGAGGTTTGGCATCCCCAGCAATCACTCAAGGTGTCCCAGACCCCTCTCCCAGCCTATAAGATGTGGCAAAGGGGCAGAAGTTTTTGCCTCTTTAAAAAGTGTGCAAATCTAGTGTAATTGCACACTTTGTCATGCCATGTTATTGATTTAAGTCACAGATGCTTGGGATTCAGGTTTTTATTTGCCCTTGTTGCTGAGCTGATTTAAAATCAAAAGGCAATTATGAATGGAACAGTGGAGTGGGGAGAGTTCCATTATCTTTATCAATTTTCTTCCTTTTTAATAAAAACCCGAAACTAACTTTTTTTTTAATTCCTTAGAAAATGGCTTGATTAAAATATACACACTTTTAGCAAAGATTTTTAAACAAATCAAAGGCTGGAAATTTAGGGTGTTGACTGCTTTAAAAAGGAAAGAGGAAAATTCTGAATACTTTTTATATCACTAAAAAGAAATCATTAGGCAGTATAATTCAGTCAAAACCATTTACAGAAACATTTTTCAACCCATTATTTTATTTTTTTTATTTATTATTTATTATTTTATTTTATTGCCTATCCATAGCTGTGTGATTTACCATTTCAAATGACAAGCCTGTATGAAAAAAGTTGTGCAGCAAAACAAAATCTCATTAAGTCCCTTGCATAGACATTCTTTGCAAAGATGTAGGAAATGGTTTTGTGAAAATTGCCAGCTGAATTTCTCCTCCCAGGATTTTGGTCACAAGGAACGCAGGTGGAATCTCTGAGAATGAAGCACAGCTAAAACCAGTTTTGAGTGTCAGCATTCACAGCAATCTGCAGAACTCCATGCTCAGCTCCAAGAGCTGGAATTTGCTTAGTGTGGTTTCCAAAACTCCCTGCCATGCCCAACAGAAGGGGCCACTGGGAACTGGCTTTCACCACAAAAAAAATCTGAACTTCCCAGCAAACCACCTTACTCTGGGAGGGGCAGACATTGAGAAGGACTTGCCCCCTTGCTTTCAGAAATTTTGCGCCTCTGCTTTCTCAGTGCAGTGTGATTTTCCTACTGGCTTGCTTCCACCTCGGGATTTTTTTCACTTCCCACTCACAGTGATCTCCTGCCAAAGCCTAGTTCCTATCTCAACAATGTGGACTTCCTCAGCTGCAGCAAAATGGCAGGACCCAGTGACAGATGACAGGAACATTTGTCTTGAGGAGGATGACAGGGCAGCTATGGCTGAGGAGCTTTATAAAGATAATAACTTGCCAAATTGCTGGCAACGCTTCAAGTAAGCATTGCCTGTTGTCAGATCTGAGCTATTCTGATATCTCCTGAAGAGGGGAGGGCTGCAGCCTCACCAAGGACATCACTTCTGTAGGACCACAGCCTTTAAGTCATGGGGTTTGAATGTTGGCACTGCCAGTATTTTGTCAGGAACATATTTAGGGTGGGTTGTGCCAGGTGGTGGTTCAGAAGCTGAGTTCACAAAGCAGCTGCAGGGACAGACACCATCTAGCACCAGCTTCCAGCACTGGAGGGACAAGGGCCAGGACTAAGGTCTGTGGGGAACAGACAGGAGGGCATGGGGCTCTCTGCAGTGACAAGGAGCTTCCTTCAGAGCTAGCCCAGGTGTTACAGCAGCTCTGCAAAGTCATGAGCAAGCACCAGCCCCCATCCAGTGTTTCATTAAAGATGTGCATTGCCAGGACAGCATTTGTTTCGTGCTTCTGGGAACTGAGCTGCTCTCCTGACTACTTGTGGAATGGTTAGAGGGAAGGAAGAAAGGTAGTGAAAAGATAGTGGGATGTCCCCAGACATCTTTTTCAATCTGGGGGATTTATCAGCATTCAAAACCACTTTGGTCACCTTAGAGAAGTGATACACTCTGCAAGTCTGTGAGAAGGGTGAATAGGAACTGTAAAATTACTCAGATCAGATGGCAAGGCAGTGTGTGAAGGTGGAAATGGCCTTACAGCATCATCTCAGTCAAAGCCTAAGTTGACATTGAGGAAGATTTGCCAAAATCCTTGTGTTTGTGCTCCCAGAGACATCGTGTTTCTCCCTGTTCAGCACAGAGCCCTCCCCAGCACAGCTTGACCTCATGACTGTCTGGGAGCTCTGAAAGATTTTCAGCCAACCTTCCAAAAGCAGGTTTCCTTTCAAGCTTTTGTCTGCTTTTCTCTGAGTGCCATTCAGTGTGGAAGCCCAGCTCCTTGCCCAGCCCACAAAATGTCAAACCACAGACCCTGGGGTGGCTGCATTTGTCCCTTGCTGCTGGGAGACCAGAGCTGTGCTGAGCCCCTGCAGCTGTCCCCTGGCCACTGTCACTCAATCAGCCCCTTGTCACTGGCCAGGGGAGAGGGTGGGAGGTGGGAACAGAGAGAAGAAGAGAAAGACAGGAGAAAAAACCCATATCCAGTCATTGGTGCTAGGGAAAAGCTGGCTTCCTTCAGACTCTGCCCAAAAAAATCTATGAGAATAAACACCTGGAATGTGTTCATGCTGAGCACAGCAAAAATTGATGGACTTTTTTACATCTAAGAATTAGATATTAAGGTTTTTTCACAGGAAATAGATCAGTGCATGCTTTTTATGAATGGCAGGGTGTGCAAATAGTCTGTGTGCACAATAGCTGCCTGCATTGAACACACCACGGAGCATTTTTCTCACAGAAAGACCAGTTTATGCATAAAATAGCCCAGAGATAACACATTTCACATAGTAAGGACCATTATGATCCCTCAGCAGTACTTTGGCTGTCACACTTGAAAATACCAGGCATCTCACAATCAGCAACACCTCTTGGCACTGAAAAGTCCTGAACCCAAGCAAAATTCTTTTTTTGATGATCAGTTGGACAGCCATAAACTTGTGGGAACTGTTCTGATGTCTTGCCAGGAACAGATAGTTTTTCTTTACTTGTTGATCTCTTTGATATTGTATTGGGGTATCAAGAACTTTTTTCCTCTGGAGGGCTTTGAGAAAAACAGGTCTTGTTTTTGGACTTTCACAATGCATCCTGCAGGGATTAAAATAAAAGTTGTTTATAATCTATTGCTTCCTGCATTGAAGTGGTTCACAGAGCCTGCCAGAAAACACTGTAATTCGTTGCTATTGCCACTGTGGAGTTTTTACATAGTAATTTCACCTAAGGCCAGGCTGCAGAATCAATAGCCATGGTTAATGGCAAATTATTGACAGTTATCTCAGGATTAACTCATTCCTGTATACAGGCCTAGTTCACCCTAGCAACACTTAAGACATCATGATTCTTGTCCAAAAGAGTGTTTTGCTGCCCTGATTATCATCAAGTTCTTGCTTTTCCTGTATACACAACCCCCAAGAACTAGAACTACTCTATTTCAGAAATCTGGTGTAAATCAGCTGATGGTACCAGACAGCAGACTTGTTTGCAGGCTCAATAGTCCATTATCTGAAAGGATAACAAGAATAATCCAAACCCAGTGGAATCAGCAATATGAAATCAACTTTTCTATCACCAAAAAAAAAGAAGCAATTCACAGCATATCAGTGTGGATGCACCAGAGGCTTTGAACTTAAATAAATAATAACAACTATATATTGTTATTAAAATATATTATAATATATTAAAAATATATTTTTTTATTATTAAAAATCCCCCATTTTTCCCAAAATATCAGTATGTCCACCATAATCTTTCCTTTTCCTGTGAACAAGTAGTCCGGGTTATCAATTTTGGATGGTGTGAACCATAACGCTTAAAAACCTTAAATGACTGCTCACATCTGTATTACTTCCCCTCACTTGAAAGGGCCAGAAATACAAATTAATTAATCCACAGGATGAGCTTGATGCAGAAAAATGTTGTTTACTTTGGTGTGTTGTGAACAGTTCATGGCTACCCACTGCTTTGAAAAAAAAAAAAAATGCAAAAGCCATATGACACCAGAGAAAAAAAAATTCAAGACCTTTTAGCAACTACTGGAATTATCCTGATGAACCCAAGCCTTGCCAAAGGCAAGGTAAACAAACTGACCCTATGACTTCCACATATCTTTGTGTTGAATGGAAGTGGAGGATCACTGGCGTCAGGAGCTTCAACAAGAAAACTGAGGCTCTGTTTGCTCACACAACAGTTCTCTTCAAAAGGGAATGAAGAAATAAAATGGCATTAAGTAATCAGTACAGTGAGGGCATTTCCATTTCAATCTACAAATCTGCATGAATTGCTTTGACTTTGTAGCAGAGTTTTTCTGGGCCTGGCATTCTTGAATTTTAGCCTCCAAAGTCTGAAGCACTTTATGGCATGGTTGTGCCAACCTTTTTGGGCTGCATTAGGCAGTGAGCTCTTCTGTGAAGCCACATCCCACAAACGTGAGGATTGTACTTGAGGTATTTGCCAAATTATTGTTGGATACTTGCCTTTGTCCCTTGATCTGTCTGCAAAAGCAAACTATTTGTTGCGTCCTCCCTTCCAGCTGTTCCTGCTGTTTGCCTTCATGCATCTCTCTGGACGTGAGCAGTAGGTAGCTGGAGAACACTTCAGCCCTGCCATGTAACCTTGACAAAACAGTGTTCAGCAGCTCAACCAGGCTAAGACGTGGCAGAGCAGAGACACTTGGCCTGGGTTTCACCAGCTGTGGACACCCCAGTGCTGGCTCACTCTGGACCACAACAGCACTCCCAAAACTGGACCATAGGACTGCATCAGGCGGCATCTTTGTGTTCATCAGCTGTGACTCCAAAAGTTTGGGAAGTCCCAGGACTTCAGTGGGATAAGACATAAGTTCAGAAGGGGCTGCCATTATGCTCAGGAATTTGGTTATCCTGGAACAGCGATGGTTGGTGGTTAAATTGTCCGGTGCTGGCAAACTGCCCCCTCTTGTGTAGTGAGGATGACCTGTTAGGCAGCTATTGCTATGGTTTATTGGCAGGGTGTGTGGCGGAATCAAAAGCAGGAATAGAAAGAATGGCCTTCCCAAAGAGTACTGGAGCAGCTGACAGCACTGGTGTGCCCAACATTTGTCTTCCACCAGCTCACAATGTCTGAAACAGATATGACAATACTGGATCATTATTACAGGCATAACCCAAACCCCAGTAGAGAGAAACATTCATAATGCAAGGTTCTCTGGTAAAGCAGGGGATTTCAGAGTGTTCTGGCATCTATTCACTCCTGCAGGAGGAGATTTATCTCTCCTCTGAGCTGTGACTGCATCTGTTGCTGGTATATAGCTGTCCTGATTCCTGGAGCTACATTCTGAAGAAGTCAGATTTAACTGCACCCTGAAGAGAGGTGGGAATTGTAGCCCTGTAAATGAATAAATGCAAACCCTACAGACTGCAACATGGCTATGGGCTGCACATTCAGCCAGCTGAAAAGACCATACTCCACTCTACTGCCTCATCTGGACCCACCCTGCCTTTTGTGTACAAAATATTTCAACATGTGCTATTTTGCCATGGACAAATATTCTTGTTTTTCTCCTGCTTGTGTTTTTGTTGCACTCCTTGCATTGGTTTTCCACTATTAGTGCCCCTTAGTCACACTGGAGTTAGCCAGGTTTCTGCTCTGTAGTTTTCCTAGTCTACCCCTAGGGTTTGTGGGGAGCAGAGCAGGGAGAAGTACAGCCTTCATAAATCAGGAGGCTGAATGAGCTTTCACAAGGTAAAAGCATTGTATAAAATAGGTATTTTAGGCCATGATATGTAGGGGTTTTTTGAATAGGTTGGAGTTACTTTCAGGAATGAATCTTCCCATTGTATATAAAGACCATCTAACTGCTGAGAAAAGAGGGCTTTTTGAAAGATGCATTTCATCATATAATATTTACATTTGCTTTACATTGTTATGGCCTTACTGACTATGTAGAAGCCAAGAGTTTTGAATAGTTCTGGTTTTCTTCTTTTTTTGAAAGCTAAAGAGATCCTGTCAGATTTGGAAGGACCAGGAGTTGACCTATTGTCTCTATTTGCCAAGTCGGTGTTAATTCCTTGCGCAGGATATTTTCATAAATGAATGCCTCTGTAAAGTTGGTTTGAGAGAAAAAGGAAAAAAACAAAATGAAAATAGAAGTGGCTGGAGCCCAGCACCTGGCAGTACAAACACATGCAGCTCAACAGAGGGTGATCAGCCCCTTGGGAAAAACCTCTGGGCACTCCAAGGCAATGAGTAACCCCTGCCTCAGCCATGCCCTGGCAGCCACAAGACATGAGTCAGCCCCTCTCTGCCAAATTATAAGGGGGAGATTGGTTTAAGTGTTCTTTGGCTTTAATAACACATGTGGGGTTTTCTTTATTTGCTTTCCTTTCTGATGTTTGGACCCTTGACTCTGCATTCTGCTCATGGTTTCCCGTTTCTCTCAAAATTACTTTTTCTTTCTTTTGTTAACTGAAAGCTGAGGTTCTCATCTAATCACTTTACTCCAGGAGCTGGGGCTTTTCAAGCAATAAATATCACAAGCCTGGCAAGGAGCTCTGAGAGCTTGTATTGGTGATTGCTGCAATAACCACCTTGGATGTTTATGCAGTGTAGAAAATAGTGAAAAAACAAGCTTCAGTTTCAAGATATAAATCTTCCCCATTGTGAGAAACAGCTTCAGAGAGCTGTTTGTTTTAATTAATAGTTGCAGAACGGTGAATAATTGGGATAATATAACTGGCCCAAACCTTCACCTAAATCTTTGAGGAAAAATATAAAAAACAAAACCAGACATTAAGAACTTCTTTTAAAACACAAAATTTGCAGCTACCTTGTGGCAAAACATCTTCAAGCAAGAACTTATAGCTAGAGTCCTGAACTAAGTTTTAATGAAGTTTCCTGATTTTAAATATGGCTGTTCATTTAAAAACATATTGATGTATATAGATTTAGGAAATCTAACTTAAGGCTTCATTTTGAAAAAGTATATCTTGGCCTCTTTTGTAAATGTATTTTTATATTCATATATATATGTAAAATTAGAGAGGAGTATGTTTTTCTAAAATTCCTGGCTTCAGGCCTTGACTTGGAAGTGAAAAGAATATGTGTAGAGGTATATGAAAAATAAATCTTTGCATTCCTCCAGCACCTTTCACCTGAGCATCTCAAAGCACTTTACACCAAGGAAGAATTATGCCACTTTAGCCCTGCTCAACCCTAGAGGAATCTGCAGCATGGAGTGGTCTGCTGACTTGTCCCATGTTGTCACAGTTTTCTGACCTGACCCAAGCTAAGGAAGGCAGTCAGTCTCCTCCTCTGTCCCTCCTTCCCCATCACCTTCCTCCTGCTCTCACACTCACTGCCAAAATCCAGTATGGCAGCCCTATGGGCTGCTGATCTCCTGCTACTGCCCTCAGCACCTTCATTTCCCCACATATTTCTTGCATCCCATCTCCCTACACATTTTGGAAAATGCAGCCCTGACCCCAAAGAGTTTACAGGATAAATAAACACAATTTTGTGTGTGGATGAGAGAGACGCAAAGAAAAGCATTGTCTTGTCAACACCCCCTAATCTCTCTGCTTACATGCTTTATGTCATTTCTTCATTCTTTATCTGTTTTGTTTATTTAGAATATACACTCTTCAGGCTGGGGATGCTGCCTCCTTCTCCTGCATTTTCCACAGTGCAGCCCCAGAGCTGGTTGGAGCCCTGCACTGCTACCACAGTACAAACAATAATAAATAAAATCAGCACTGTGAAGAGATTATAGTTAGAGCTGTGCAAAACTCAGCAGTTTTGGTCTGCATGGGTTCCTCCCTGCTGAGTCTATATTGTGTTTTGGATTTGTATGCAAAAAACCCAAAGCAAAACTTCCAAAGTGCCAAGTGTTGCCAGGTCTAGGCTCAAAACCATGCACATATCAAGGTGCACATACCAAGGTGTTTTAGGAGGTTCCTCCTTGAAATTAAAAATCTGCTCAATCCAGGTTTACTGAAAGAGTCCTGAACCTTTGCAGACTTTGGGGGCCAGCAAAGTTTTTGGTTTCATAAAAAAAGCCTCATCTCAAAAAGCCTCCCTTATCTCTATCTAATGTACCAAGTGCCACACCATGCTGCCCTGTGGCTAATAAGAGGATTTAATCTTCCCCAGCTGCCCAAGCAGATCCACTCCTGAACACCACATCTGGCTTTCAAAGAGTGTTTCAGATTGCCACATTCACTGGCCATGCCTGAGTGATGTGGGTAAACAGAGCTATGTCCAAAAACCTGCTCTGACCCAGGGTAGACGCTGGAACCACCATGAGCTGAGTAATCCCCACGAGTCCCTAGGGAGGGCCCTGGGAAACTCTGAGTAGGGCTGGGGAAGGCACAGCATTTTGACTGGCACCACAGATGTGCAGACCTTTACTATCACCCCCTTGTGCACACAGGTCCTGCTCCCCTCTGCCTCTCTGGCCAGGGCTGGGAATGCAGGTGGAGGCCCAAAACAGCAGTGATGTCTCTGCAGCCAAACAGCCCAAGGATGGTTAGTGGGACAACTATTACTTTCCTCTTCTCTCTGATTTTGTGGCACTTCCCAACAAGTCACAGGTTGCTGAACTGAAGCTGGCAGGAGCTCTTCCATCAAAAAATCCCTTTCCAGGCAAAATTTGCAGGATCTGCTGCACTACAAGGAACCATACTGAGTTTGACGAATTTTTCAGGGATAATAAGGAAAAACAAACAAAGATTTTAATGGAGGCTTTTCAGTATTTTCAAAATTAAAGGGGAGGGGATCATGTATTTCACAGTAATTTTTGTCTTCTGCAGATTATTAGCAAATAAAAAGGGAGAAGAATTAGACTGCATGGCAAAGAAACTATTTGCTTGTACCCAGGCTTGGCACAGTCTGGGAGCTTGGAGAATTATTTCTTAATCTTTTTGTAGGACAGAAAATCCACATCCTTTTTAACAGTAATTAAAATCTTAGCTCAAAAAAAAAAGCAGTTGTGTGCCTTACCATGGACATTTCAGCTGACTGTGTTAAAGGTAAGGGGAAGAAGGGGGAGGAACCCCATTTTTTTTTTATGGGGTGCACTGTGCCTCAGCTGGAGCACAGCATAAAACCCTCTTCCTGGGGCTTTTGCTTTTTCCCTCTGCTCCTGTGTAACCTGCAAGCAGTAAAATGGTCACTTCAGCATGGAGGAGAAGGCATCTATGGCCCTGGGATCTAGACTGGGGGCAGCTCCAGCCAATAACCCAGCTATTTTTAAATATAGCTTAGACATATAGATTATATTGATCCAGTAGATCAAAGTCACAGTTCATGGTGAATAAAAGTAAATCAAAGGTTGGACACAATGATCTTGAAGGTCTTTTCCCACCTCAAAGATCCATACAATTCTATTCTAAGTATATGTAGCTACTTACTTATTGTAAGCAATTAAATCTGTGACGTTCTCAGTAGTCACAGGTGTTACCTATTTTATTAATGAATTTTAGCTTATTCCTCTTTTATTAATGGATTTTGGCTTTCTGACCTGAAAAATACATGTTTTCCCTCATGGCAGAAAGTTGCGTAAAGATCTCCATGGCTTCCCAGTTCTACCTCTAGAACCTCAATAAAGCCAGTAACCCAAAATCTTAATTAAACTGCAGCACTAGTTTAAATTGTCCTACTAAATGCTGAGACAGTGAAATCTCACCAGGCCATTCTCATATTCCTACACCTCCATGTTAACACACGTCCCTTTGTATTATTGCTGTACTTTTTCTCTGCAATGATATGGGAAAAAAGAAGAAACATGGAGGAGAATAATCATAGATAGATAGATATAGACAGAATGTAATTGTCTCCCTTAGCAGTATTGCTTGCAGGATAAGGCTAAAGAGCTGTAAATGACAGCAGGCACAGCTGAATTTTTTTCCCCCCTTAATTAACAGCACAGTGCCTTGCAAAATAAAATTGAGGCAGGTTTCTGCTGACTCAGCAAGTGTCTCATGAGGAAGAAATCTATTTGGCAATTACTGCTTTGTGTCTCCAACCCTGTCTCCTGTTGTTTGTGTAAGACAACGGTGCTTTTGCCACAGGCTTCTTCACACAGCTGTCCTGTCACTGCCAGCTTTCATAGGTAATCCATCCAGCTCAGCAAAGTTCAAATAAGACACCTCCCTTTCTTTGCTTTAATTAATGCTTTATTTGAGTCTCCCCTTGGGATGTAGCCATGCTGATTTTTCAAATTCTCACTTATTTTTCAAGCACAAAAGAAATGGAAAATGGCCACTGCTGAGATTCTGGATTTGGGAAATCTGTTTTTCTCAGTCTTCTGTTCTCAGTCAGTGTTTTAAAAGGCCATGAACATCTCTTTAGCTACAGAACATATTATGCAATAAATTCTCTAGCTTGGGAAGGAGAAAAAGACAAATCCAGCCAAATTCATTGTCCCTGCAACCTCTTCTGCTGTTCTGCACACACAGTACTGCAGCTATAGCCCATCCATGAACTGGTTTTTTTACTGTCACACCCCACACATTGCTCAGGCCCTTCCAGGTGCTGAGTAATCCCAGATCAAGTCCTGAACTGTTGCTTGCTGTGTTGTTGTTTTTCCTGCACCGTTGATGCCTGTGGTTTTGCTGGTCTGGGATCAAATGCTGTGGCTTGGTGTGACTGCAGACAGATATACACCTGTCGCCCTGAAAACTCAGCTTCTGAGCTTGCTAACATAGTTTTCTAAAGACTTTCCCAGGACAGTAACTGTAAACATAGATATGTGTACATTCTTTCTGTTACATGTCTTGTGATGGGCATCTCTCATGGCTAGTGCAGTGAGAAAGTGTTATCCTGACCATCCAATCCCTGGCCGTGGTCAGAAGCCTATAAATCCTGGGAGGAAAAATAAACTTTCTCTTTCTTTCACCACACCTCGACCTGTGTCCGCGTGATCTATTCATCTTCATCTTCAGACACCCTCAGCACCAAGTCACTATGGCCACAAATCTGGATAAGTCAGTCCAGAGTCTACCCACTTGCCATGACTTTTTTAAGAACTCATTAAAAATATGTATGGCAGTGCTGTTAATCAGGCCTGGAATACACCAGCAAGCCAGTAAAATCCATCAAATGACAGATAAGCCAGACAGGCTAAAACCAAAGGGCTCAGCAAAGCACGTTTGAGTCAGTCAGAAACAAGAATTGCTACACCCTCAATCAGCACTGCCTGATAATATTTCACTTGCTTTGGGTTTCTATGTTTTAATGAGGAAACAATGGTGTTTTGTAATCCTGGCTATTTAAATACGTAACACCACTCTGTGCTTCTGCAGCTTCTCCCTCCAATCACCTTGTGAGCGTTGTGCAAAGTCCTGTAGTACCTTCAGAGGCTGTGGGAGTTTCAGTGACTGTGTTGGCAACCCCAGGGACTTGTCCCATGCTGAGCAGAGAAGGAATGAGGACAGAAGCTTTCATTTAACCTGTTCAATAGTTCATGGTACAAAGGCTCAGCTCTCACTTCCCTCATGAGTCAGCTTCTCCCAAGCTTCCTGCACTGCTTTCACTGAAACAGGACACAGCAAAATAAGGGCCCAGGACAGGCTCCCCAGTGCCCAGGGCACATTGTGAGCTTGGTTTTTCTGACAGCAGCACTAATCTGCACACAGACCAACCCTTAGTCTGGCTCCAGAGTTTGGCTAAAATGGTGTAAGATGAAAAGAGAGACACAGACAGTGGCTTCCCAGTGACACCCTCTGATCTCCAGACAATCATCCTATTGCTTCCTGATCACTTTTTTCCTCCTGGCATGAGCAGCATGCCACACTTCCAACCTTGTTCTGCTGTGTCCATGTCAATCCTCAAAGAGCCAACACTAGAAAAGGCAAAGTATCACCACCATCTTCTCTCACCCTGTCCTCTGTGAACCAGGACTGATCGTCTTTTTCCAACACAACTTTGTTCCTTCCTATAGCAAACATTTCAGCCCCCATATTAGATTACTCTTACCTTTTTGTTGGTCTGTGTCTTCTGTTTTGTTCCAAGACTGAAACCTATCCAATTTCAAGTGGTTTCATGTCAGAAAGACAGGAAATGACAGATTATGTGATCCACGAGGTTAACAAATAAGGCTCATACAGGAAGTGACTTGTTCTCAATGCATGAATGTAGGCCTGGGGTGTAGACTGGATCTTGGTTTTTCTGAGCTCCTGGTCAACTCATACAAGAACTGCCTGGAACTTTTCCAGTCTGTCTTGCTATTTAAATCTCCATGCCTGTGATCCTCCCAATAACAACACTCCCTCTCTCCCTCTCGGTTTGCCTTTCTCACTAACTTATAAGTAAAGATGGACTGTTAATTGCAAGCAGGGATTTGTGCGTGTGTGTGTGTGTGTGTGTGTGTGTGTGTGTGAATGGAGGGCAATTGTGTATCAACACCTGTGATAAAGAGTATGAAAGTTACCTTGGCACTCTCCATCCATCATGTCTGTCAGGTCAGCAGGGCTGGAGTAAGAGAATTCTCCCACCACTGGCTTCAGTATCATCAAGTTAATTCTTGCAACTTAGCTGAAAAGAGACAGTCTAAAGTGACCTCCCCCTTGCAGAAACTGGGGAACCCTATCTAGCCATGAGGCTGTTGTGGTTAGATGTCATTCTCACAGAGGGGATTTATTTGAGCTCAAACAAGTCAAAGTGAAGGCAAAGCAATCAGAACATAGAAGGCTTGATACCATCTATTCAAAGAGATGAGATGCAAACACCAAGTTCATCATGCCCATCTAAAATGCTGAGTTATCACACCCATCTAGTGAGGCTTAAGGTCATTCCTTTCTCACTGCTCCTTTGGCACCATTTGAATACTCAGTGCTGCTTTTTCTTTTTATTGTTCCTCTATGTCCACTATTGTTTAGAGATTTAAAAATTAAATTAATCAGCGTCTTGCAGCATAAGTTACAGGGTGGCTTTATTGTGAAATTGCAGTGTGACTCATAGAGGCTGCAGATCCACCTTTGAGGCCGGCCTGGCTCTGTTATTTTTGCCTGTTGTTTGTCTCCACGCTAGTGTTGCAGCAGGACCTGTAGCCATACAATGCAACGAGCTGAGAAATGGCAGTGCGTCATCCCGGGTGTGGCTGAGGAGCCATGTCACAAAGAGAGATGGCAAGATTACAGGGAGGAGGGTGAGGAACAAAATGTCCTGCAACAACAAAAATATCCATTTATGTGTCAGGAGACAGACAGTTCTGCAAAGTCTCATTCACCTGCTGGGGGGAACAAATTCCAAATGTCAGAAATCACTGGCTGCAGACACAAAGACAGATTAGGTGCATGTGCAAAGAGCTAAAATGGGACAACATTTCACAAGAGTCCAGCTCAGCTGGAGGCCAAGTGCTGCTGCCGTGGAATGGCAGCTGTGGGAAGTTACCCTTGTGTCCACTCAAAGAGTGCCACCACTTGAATCTCTAGAGCCAGAAACAAGTACTTCTGGGAGCAGTAGAAATTATGCTGCCTGGTTTCCCATGACTTTCTATTTTGTGGTTGATTATCCAAGGCTAATAAGGAGCAAGAGCTGAATAAAGCTTTTCCTGTGGTCAGGGCATCCTGTGTGGATTCTCTGGGGTCTAATAATACAGTTCACCTTCCTCTTCTGCCCTTCCTTCAACAAAGCACTAATTTGGATGTCTGTCTTCTGCACAAGTGCCAAACTTTCAGAAATCTGTATGAACTTTTAATCTGTAAGGACTCTTTGGCAAATGTGTCTGAAGTTGGCCAGCTTAATCCAAAACTGCCGTAGCAATATACACACAGATAAATCATCAACCAAACCTCATTTGTTTAGGAAGGAAGGATTCATTTTTAAAAAATAAATCACACCTCCCCCAAAGCAGTAGTACATAATCTGTGTGCTGACCAGGCCTACTTTAGAAAGCCAAGGCTCAACTTGTGATAGTTGCTTAGCAATTAAGCAAATGGCATCTTACACCAGAAACAGCAGCCACAGACACAGGTCTTACTGGGGAGTTTCATCAGTGCAACTGTGGGCATGGGAAATACAAAATAAAATGCTCAGTGAGAGGGTAGCAGCAGGAAATACCCCAGGAGCACAGGGAGGAGGGATAGACTTTGTGCTTTCATTTAAACAGGAAAGGTAGATGGAAACCAAAATAAATGAAGCTATATTTAAAATAAAGATTACCATACCCTAGGCTGACAGAGATTTTAACATCTGACCAAGGAATGGGTGGGGATGTTTGGAGTAAAGGAAGGGAGGTCTGGAAATCTGTGGCATTATCTAGATAAGTTTCATGGAATGAAAATAAACAGCCAATATCTGCTAGGGGATACACAGAATAAGTCAAACAAGACAAGCTGGTGGTTTATATATTTTTTTTGGTGTTTGTGAAGAATTGGATCTGCCGTGGCAGTGGAGCTTATTTAGGTTCTACTCATGTACCTGTTTGCCTGAGCTTTGAGGTTACTGGCAAGAGCTCCTGGTCTGGAGCTGGTGTTTCTATGCTGTTTGCACCTTCAGCAGAACCCAGCAAGGGGAGCACAGCTCAGTGCTGAGGGCCAGGAGGTGCTGGCAGTTGGCTATGGGACACTGATGTCCCACTGTGAGGTGTTCCCCTGTGTCTGTGCCACCTGGTAGCACTGCTTTTTTTCTACAGCATTGTTGTAGAATTGAGGCCAAGTCCAACTCCGTTGCAACTCATCCCAAAAACCAGCCAGTTAATGGGACCCTGTTCATCAAAGCCCTCCTGTTAAAGAGATACAGGATGCTAGTTCTCTGCTAATATAAATGCCAAAGTTTTTTCAAGAAGGATGTCATGATAGATGGCAATTATTACTCCTCAGAGACTTCAAAAATGGTAGTGTAGATATATCTCTGGGCATATGTGTGTTTGAGGACTTAGAAGACTCCAAAAACTTGTCCTAAAGGTATAATCCTGCAAACTGTTGATCATTCTGGCTTCACTCCAGCAAAGCACTTAAATATTTGGTGAACTCAAGAAGACTCTCCACATGCTTAAAGCACATCCATAAGCACTTCATTGGAGCAGGCTCAGAGGCTGCTCTAGAGCCACACCTTGCACAAGAGAAATCTCCTCATGCTAGTCCCAGTCTCTGTGCCTGGTGTGGTCATTGGCTTCCTCACAGCTACCAACAGGCTATGTCAAGACTGACATTGTCTGGCCTTGCTGAAGGGAAAAACAGTTTCAGTGTGTTCAGCATTCCACCTCAGTGTAATATCTCCAACAGGACAAGCAAGGTGAGAGGGAGGCAGTTTTGCAGGCAGTGCTGTAGACAAAAGATGTTCCTTCCCAGAATCAGCAGTCTCTGGGGAGACAATAATAAATCCACATTCTAAAAAAGAAAGCAATTCCTAAAATAAACAATTCAGACTTCGAACTGTACAATAGGCAGTTTGAATAATCTGGTATAATTATAGGCAGAGAAAAGCTACAAGACCAGATGTGCATATAAAACGAAACATGGGCTTTACAGTATCTAATCAAATCAGTCCACCATCTGGAATGAGAAGAAACATGCGACAGACCTGGTCAGTTTGTGAAATTGGTACAAATGCCTGGATAACAAGCTTAAGCTATATCAATATGTCACATGAGTCAGAAATGGAAGCATCCATAAAATGGATTGCACCAGTTCAACTAAACCACATCTGATTTTACTACATTAATACCATTTTCTCCTACAAACTGACCTTAGGTGACCTATCACAAATAAGATGGGAGTATCAGAAGCACGTATCTGCATGTAGAAATACCTCATGGCAGACAAAGGCTCATATGTACACTCCTATCCATACAAATTAAATCCTACTTATCAAACAACTCTTTTCCAAGCAGTTGTTGTTAAAACCCTCCAGGCAGGTGTGTTTGAGTCAGAACTGCAGAGAGTGGATCCTGGTTCATTTGGGCTACCTCGGGAGCAGGAGCTGCAGCAAGGGCTGAAAACAGAGAGAATGGTAAAGCCAAGAGCACAGAGCTAGACCACTGCTAGAAAAGGGGTGTTCAGTGGACTAAGCTCAGGACTCTGGTGGTTTGGAAGCCCTGGGCTGGGATATAAAGTTTGCATGGCCCCAGATGGGGTTTACTTTGCAGTGTCAGATGGAAAATAGCACAGCAACAGGCAAGGCCCTTGGGGATGCCCTTGCTGAGCTCCTGGGTTTCACTGAGTTCTGATGGTTCTGGGCCGTCTGTGCTTAGGTTTGCAGTTTGCTGTGGGATGAGGGCTGCATGGCAAGGAGGGGAGGTTTGGATATCTCATCTCCCAGGACAAAGCCCTACTCGTGCAGCAGCTCTGACAGCAGGGGTTGGGGCTCAGCCACACAGTGCCTCTTCCATCCTCCATCCCTGCCAGGACACCTTCAGCTGTCCCGTGGGCTCACAGCTTTCTGCACTGGACTGAGGCAAACATGAGGCCAAAGTCAATCCAGCTCAATCAGAAGCAGAAGTTGCTGTTGCTCCATGACATTCTGACTGGTAACACAACTTGGTCTGCCCCCTCTTTCCCCTCTGTTTCGTGCTGCATCCCTGGTACCAGCAGCATGGATGTGTTGCAGACAACTGCACCAAGGCAGGGAGGGAGAGAGCAGAGTCTCCAGAAGGTGATAGCAACTTTCGGTAATCTCTGGGATTAAGTTTTCGGTGCAAAGTTTAGCAACACGTGAGTGTGTTTGTGGGTTCACAGGTTTAGTCCAGTGCTCCAGCAGACCATCTTCCCCTTCTGCTGCTTCTCTGGAAATAGTTCAAGTCAGTTGTGCACATAATTTGTACTGTCTTCTCCTGCCTGCAGAAATCATATTAGACAAAACCTAGGGGTGTCACCGAACCAACGCGGGGGTGGGTTTTCTGGCCTAAAGTGACAGGAGTTGGGTGAGATCACGTGGCCACTCCAACTGGGTTTTCCACACATGCATTTTGTTTATGGTCTGTGTATGCAAAATATAGCATAAAAAAAAAAGTTCTCAGGGGAGTTAGGAATCTGTCCAGCATGTGGAAAATCCCCAGTATGACCCAGCACCCTTTATCTGTCCTGCTGCCATGCCAGAGGTTTCTCCACAAGGCATTTCTGCAACTGAGGTAAAAAATGGTATTTAAGCATCACCAGCTCTCACAAACAGAGGTTCAAAAGTATCCTCAAACAGTCCATGTGTGTTGAAAGCCAATCTGGTACTCAAAGTGAAAGGGAGGGACCCATGAGCCCCATGGGCTGAGTGACTTTGTGGCTTGCTGTGCCTCGCTGGAGCTGGTGACAGGGCTTTTGTTTGGTTGGTTGGTTTTTTGTTTGGTTTTTTTGGGTTTTTTTTGGTTTTGTCTAACAGTCTTGCATGTCACCATGGAGTCCAGCCCCCTTTCACAGGGGGATGTTAGAATAAATACACATTTCAACACTCCTTCAGCTCACCTCAGAGTCCCAATAAGAACAGTGCAATATTTTAAACTGCTTCTGCAAGTCTCCTTTCTACAGGGCAGTTGAAAGGACATAAAAGCATTTTAACAATTTTATAGATCATCTCCAGAGCACTATTGTGATGTGGGAGAATGGGAGTTTTGTTGCCATTTGCCTGTGGACAGCTGCCAAGCTCACCTGTCTCCCCCGAGCCAGCAAGGGCCATATCACATCTCTCTGGAAACTGCAGCCAGCTCTAGATGGCTTCTCACTTTACTCATCTGAAAAACATGTTGCTCCATTTAACCCTTTCTCTGTGCTTTCCTGGGGATGTTGCTCAAAACAGGCAATTTCTGTTTGGGCTTAGGGAAAATAAGAGCTGTGAGGTGGATTTTTCCTGTAGAATAAACCTTCACCCACGTGAAAATTCCTCTAATCCTACAAGACATCCTACTGATTTTCGGCCAAGTGTCCACAGCTCTTCTTTTGCCAGTCCCTGAACAGAGTTAACCAGCCTCCAAATCTGACCCTTCTTTAAAAACCTCCAATTCAACATGGCGCTGACTACATCTACCTGTAGGCCACTTAATTTTGCAGGGCCCTGCTTCGAATCTCAAAAATTATTATGAAAACTCTCACATGTGTGGTTGACACAGGAGAACTTTGCAGTTTTGTTTGCTGGTGTTCAGGAAATACTTACTGATCCTCATGTAGAAGGTGTGACAGAAGTGTAGTGTAATCTACTCCCCTGTGTATGTATTTCTCATCCCTACAAATGAATATTCTTCACCCTCCTCTTTTCCTGGAAAGAAGAGTGCATAAAATTATTCCTCGTCACATTCTTTCACTGAGTTGGTAAAATGCAGTGAACTACAGCGAGTTTAAATGATATGGAATATGGGGGCATAGCTTATCTAAGATAAAGCGTGCAGATCAAAATCAACAAAGCCTCACAAAAGCAAGCACTGAAAGAGCTTTCATCCCTGCCTACACTTCTTTTTAACCTATTGCAATACATTAGTTCTGCTTTAGTTTCTGCTCTACAGCAACATCTCTGCTTAAGAAAGATTCTGTTGAGTCATTACCAGCATCAGCCAAACAGGATTTTCAAGAATGGAGGAGAAAATAAAGGCTGTGGTTTTTAAATTAATTCCATGCTGCTTAACCCTTAAACTACTAGTCACTTTCAGACTCTCAGCCAAGTCAATGCTGAGCAGAATTTGGGCCTGTTGTGCCTGAGACAGTGCAATGTCAGTGCTTTCGTCACCAATTGACTGCTCGGGCAATGCTGGCCATGCACCTAGAAGGCAGAAAATGTAGTGAAGGTCTCTGCTGCCCAACCCACATTCTAAACACTCCCTTCTTGCCTGTAAACACTGCCTCAGATAACTCAGTCCCACACCTAAACCGAGGCAGGGAAAAGGGCTTTTCTACCAGAAGCTAGCAATTGTAAATAAAGGAATGGAAGAAAGACCAGCACATCTCTCCCTCTATGATGTAGCAGAGATTCTCTACTCCCTCTCTCCCCATCAGGCTGTATTTAGGAGAGAATAGTGGTTGCCAAAAAGATAGAACTTGAATAAGCTCCTGGTACCTTGAGGTTTGAGGGGGCCCCAGGGGAGCCAACACTTGGACTGAGAAGAGACAGAAGAGGCAAAAGAGGATAAGGTGATTTTCCTTGCCTTGATTTTTAAAGCAATCTCAGCCTGCTAAGCTTTCAGTCCACCCTGCCAATGGCTATTTCCAAAGTTATCTTTGCACAGAAAAAGGCTGGAATCCTTCTCTCTCTCATTCTCTCTGCCTCCCTTTTTAATGAAAGCTCAGTTTAGATCTGATATCACTCTAAAAGGTTTGCTATCAAAGTTTATTAGACCCACTGGGACAGATCACAGTTTGCAGAAGCTCATAGTTTTACGGCAGATAACTGTAAAGTGAACCATTCAATGTTCTTCAAAATGCTCGTTTTTCTTTGGTGCATTTATAACACAAAGCTGCCCTGTGTTCAAGCATCATTAGAAGTGATTTCAGCTGATTACATGATGCTGGCCATTGTTCTGCCTTTGGAGCAAAGTCAAGCAGCCCCCAGACCCCAGCCTGTCCCACTGGGTGATGCTGAAGAGAGTGGGAGTCATTTGCAGTGAGGGCAACCCCCCAGTCAGCACAAGGGGATAATGTCTGCTATGTGCTCCTAAAAAAAAAAGATCAGAACTTAAAAGATACTAGGAATCCTGAGTGCATCTTCCCTTTATAAATCATTATTTGCCTGTCCCTGCTTAATGATGATGATGATTATGATGATGATAATAATAATAATAACAATTAGGAAATACTTAGGAAAGACTCCTCTACCTAGGGGCTACAGCTGAGAAGTTTGATCTAGAAAGCAAAGAAATTAAAGAAGGAATTAGCATGCCTTCCTATGAAATGGCTGTTCTTTTTTTTTTTTTTTTGTAATGAAGTCATTTGTGTTATTAGGTAGTTTCTAGTAGGTTATCCTCCTAAAAATGCATGGGAATAAACACCATATCTGGTAGGATCTCTGACTGTAACATGTATCACTGAGGCATCTATTTACAGTGTGAAGGGAAGGGCGGCTGTTTCATTTCCCAGGACAGTAATGGAAAGCATGATGTCTTACAACCAAGGGTGGTGAAGGCTGGAAGAGGTACTGTGAAAAAAGCACTCACAATAAACCAAGAATGAAGAAGAGTTTCAGGGCAGATATTTGCAGGATGCATCATCATCAACCCTGGGAAAAGGCTGAAAGACAAAATGGTTGAATCAAGTCCTTGGGCCAGCAATGTTCTTCTGCTGACATTTTCCCTGTGACTGCAGTGTCTAAAGTAGCAGGCTGGACAAAACTCAGGGAGCAGGTGGTTCTCAGATGTCCCTGTCAGGCTTTTTCCTTGCTTTTGACCTCAGAATGCCTCTCACCAGAAACATTTGCAACCATCTGACACCTCTTCAACTCTCTGATTCCTTGGCAGATCATGCAGATGGACCAGAGGTTGGATGACATCCTGAGCATGCTCCAGGCTCAGCTAGGAGATCAGCCCCAGGCACGGATGCCAGGGCCAGCCACCCCACCTGTCAGACATCCACAGACAATTGCAGAGTCCACCCCAGTGAAGCAGAAAATGTGAAAGCCAGTGGACAGCCACGTGTCCCTCTCACTCTTTCATGTCCGGCTATTTCTGAGTCTTGGTGTCTTCAGCTGTGTGGGTGAAATGAAATATTCTGTAGTAGTAGATTATTGAGGAAAAAAAAATAGAAAAAAATAAATAAAATAAAAACAAAACACAACAACAACAAAAAAAAACCAGCAAGAAGCCAGTCACAACCTTAGGAGAGCACGTAAATTCTGCACCTGTTTTGTTTTAGCCATTGTTAGCTAAACTCTGCCAGCCCACGGTGGTCCCATCCCTGCAGCTCTGTTCAGGCTGAGCACACAGGCACAGGGCACGCTGTCGAGGGGAGCATCCCAGCCAGGGTTAGGATGACCCATTTGTGGGCACAGAATGGGAAGAGAACTGTTCTTTTGGCATTTAATCACTAAGTTTAATGCTCACAGCATGCCCGAAAGGGGTAAAGGAGCCAGCATTTGAACATGAAACAAATGGAAATCAGTGAACAGGAAAATTCAACAGCATGTTTTGACTTCTACCAAGCAGTGAGGATCATAAGAAGGGCAGATTTATATGCTAGTGTGAATGACAAAGTAGAGACAACAGGCTACTGATTAAAAATATGGAAGAGTACACAGGCTGGTTGACATATGAAAGGCTGAAGCAGAGACTTCAGCTAATTAAAGCAGAGGGTTGCCAGTGAGATGAGATGCATGTTGGAACAGACAGGCAGGAGAGATAGGATCTGAGTAGGCTTACTTCATCAGAACACTGTAATAGTTATCAGCTACACTGATGACTGTTATGCAAAATGTTCTCAAGCTTCTACCTTCATTCAGCAGTGGTTGTTGACTCCAGTTGCCTTAATTTTAACATAAGAAACCTGTATGGTAATTGGCTGTGAGCTATCTGTGAAGTTGGATTCAAGCGACTGGGTAGCAGTTGGGCGCTGCAGTCAGGCTGCGGCTGTAACTGAAAGTGGCACGGTTCCTTAAAGAAAACAGAAATGCATGCACTGTTGATGAAAGTTAATTGCTGTTTAAATAAATTGCTGTATATAATTTTATAGGCTAGATTTATTTTTTACATTGTAATCGGCTGTAAATTGAGCGCACATGCTGGCTGATGTGCTGTTGTTGAGGAACATATCTGGTGCAGGTAGCTGGGCTCACAAGCTGCAGATGGAAATACAGCTTGAGATGCAGATTAAAATGCAGATTGAAGTACAGGCTGAGCTCAGGGTGGGAGCCCAGGACAAGAGGATGAGCTGCCAACCTTTGGGATAACCAGGGGCACAAAGGCAGGTGACACCCAGACAGCTGAATGGACACTGAGACACTGCAGCAACCGGGAACTGCCGACCTTTTGGACAACAAGGGAGATGAAAACCAGTGGTGCCAGCGAGCTGGATGGACACGGAGATGGGGGCAGGAGCTGAAGACTTGGGAGGAAGTCCAAGACTGGTCACAGGGAGACTGTGATGGGGTAAAATCCCAAAAGGGATTCCTTTGCTGGGGTCCCTCCTTGGAGGCACCAGCTTGGGATATTTCTGTGTTACTGCCCCAGAGAAAATGGCCTTATGGAATGAGACATCTGGGACTGTGCCACCTCTGTCATGGCAAAGCTGGTGTGATGTGAGGGGCGTGTGTAGGGAGCCAGGCAGAGAGCCGTCTGTCACTGGAGCCAAGGAAGGGACTTCAGTCCCAGAAGTCCCAGAAAGTCTCTGATCTTGGGAATGTCACTGCCAGAGTCCCAGGAGTGGTCTGACTGGGGAGTTTCTTTAACACAGCCAGTGTGAAATGGATCTTACCTGGCACTTCAGAAAATGGACAACACAGCACTGTTGCTAAAGACCTAAAATAATAACCCAAGCTAAAATGGGTGCAGCGTTACTTACTTGAGTCTTTTTAATATATTTGCCTAACCAAAAATTTGAATGAGCAGAAGACTGCAGAGCAAAGACCTGATTCCTGGGAAATCCTAAATATATTCTATTCCCACTCATATCCATGAAAGCCAAGCCTGCATTGCATTTGAAAGCAACCTGAAAGACTGGCCCCTTAATAGGCATTTATTTGGACAAATGAGTGGTCCATTTCAATGCAACCAAATTAGTTTCTAACTATTACCTGCCCCTTTAAAACTCTTTCCCAGGTATGTATGTCTGGGAATTCAAGCTTGGAAAGAGCACAATGAGACTGATTCCAATCTTTAGATTGCAGGCGTGTCTTAGACAGAATATTAATGATGTGTGAGAGGCAATAAAAAATTTAAAAAAAAAAAAGAAGAAACAATGTGGTTTCAATTAAATCAGCTGACAAGCCACTATTGCATCTTGTCTGATTACTACAGATTTACTGAACATGACCAAAAACAGCATGTAACATGGAAAAAACAGTAAATAATCATTGCCAGAGCATTGAGTTGCTCCCGGCTTTCAGTCAAGGTCATGAGCTTCTTCAATGGTCCTTCATAAAACCTCCCTGACTCTGTCCAGCCAGAACTAAATGGGCAACTGGACACTAAATTAGGGTTAACACCATTTTATCAGCCACAGGTAAAAAAAAATAATCTGCCTGAAGATCCCTTTGCCACAGAAGTTCTTAATAGGACCAGGGCAGCTTTCAGCAGAAGAGTTCAGGGATGGCTGTGGCCAGCACACGGTGACATTTCCTTCTGCAACACTGCAGATATTTGTGTGAGGGATATCCTGATCACTTGGTGGACCAAGTAATGCAACAGTCTTACTTATTATTCAGCCTCAACAGAAGTGTTTAGCACTATATATATAGCAACACCTACTACTCTGAAGTGCCTGGAAAATCCAGCTAAATAGAATACAAGTGGTCACAGCTATGGTGAGTGTCAGAAGGGATGAGTGGGTGGGAGGAAAAGATAAAGAGGCATGCTGTGGTCCCTCCAGAAAAAGAGAATGTGTGCCAGAGTGTCTGTATGTATGTGTGTGTGAACGTGTCTTTTTTTAACTCAAGCCAGGGTTTCCCCAGCAAGTCTTGAGTGAGGCCAGAGCCTGAACCTTCACAGGTTTTAAAATACAGCAGTCCTGGTCATACATCCACTTTACAGCTGGCACTGTGGACACCTCAGTGTAGCAAGACCTGTGACCATGACACTCCCCATTACTAGGAGGGAGAGATGAGGGTGTGGCTTGAGCAAATTGCAGGGAGGAAGGAAGAAGCCTGGTGGGAGACACCCATTTTCATACCATATAAAAAGACTAATGGTAAAAAATTCAAGCAACAATAGATTAGCCATACTTAAGAAAATCTGCACACCCACAGCTAAGACAGAAGTTGCTATACAGCAAAATCTTTCTGATTGTTGAGGGGAAAAGTACACAGAATTAGCACTGATGTGACCATGTGGTGACACTTCCTGACCTTTCTTCTGAGCAAAGATGGTTTGGTACAGGTATACAAACTGTATATTAATACATTTGCACTTGGCCGTGTTGAACTTGATGTGGTTCTCATGGGCCCACTTCTCAGGCCTCTTCAGGTCCCTCTGGATGGCATCTCTTCCCTCAAGTCCATCCATGCCTGGCTCAGCATGCTGTCACCTGCAAACCTGAGGGGGAACTCCATTCCACAGGCTGGGGCACTGAGGAATATATTAAATCGTGGTTTTCCCAGTACAGACCCTTGAGGCACATCACTCATTGATGATTTCCATTTTGACATTGATCTGAAAACTGAAACTTTTCGGATGCAACCATCCAGACAATTCCTTGTTCATCTAACTTTCCATACATACCTTTCCAATTCTGAACTAGCAATGTCAAGGGGGAGTCTATCAAAGGCCTTAAAGAAGTTCAGGTAATTGATCTCAGTTGTCACTGTTGAAGAAGGTAAGTAGATTAGTCAGGCATGACTACACACTTGCTGAAGTCATGTTCAGTCTCATTAATCTCCTCCTTGTCTTCCATATAATTCAACAGGACTTCTAGAAGGGTCTGTCCCATGATCTTATTGGGCACTGAGGCGAGGCTGACTGGTCAGCAGTCCCAGGGTCCTGCTTGTTGCCCCTAGTAAAAACACTTGCGCTACCATGTGTTCCCCTTTGGCAGTGCCTCTAACACAAGCCAAAATTACAGAAAACATTCCCAGGGAAGTCCACGTGTATGTTTTTTAATTTATACTGACACTAGTTCACTGGTGTTTACCCTATTAATTTCAGCTGTGTGGGAGTACAGCTGTTGAGTAGGGAACACTCAGCAAGGTCGCTCCTACACGTCCTCTTGCACCAGTGAAACAGTGACAATGACATGAATGGACATGGCCCATGAAGTTGTCAGAATTGTGCAGCCACATCTGCAGTGGTCCCACGTTTCTTTTGACTAAGAACAGAGACACAGCCCAGGCAGTCAAGGTCTCCCAAGGCCACAGGATCAGCAGGGGCAGCTGTCAGGACTGCAGTTTACCAGTGCATCAAAAGACAAGAGTGCAGGAGATCAAGACAAGATACCTTTTTTCCAAAAGATCACATGGTTTTCTACCTGATCCAATTTCACTGTGGAAGATACAAGGTGTCCTCCCTTACCAGAGACATCTACACCAACCCAAACAAGATTTTCCACATTCCTTCTAATAATGCATGGCATCCTGAAGTCTGCTGTTTGCCTGTGATGATGCAAGATGCTCAGAAGTCATTACAACAAAGCCCAAGGGGATTCTTTTCTCATTTCCATAATTACAGTCAGTAATAATATCGCTAACCAATCTTATGTCAAAACACATACTCAGATCTTTAATGATGATATTTCTTAAGTGATGTGTGGGATTAAAGTCCTGTGTATGATAAGGCTGAAGCAGTGAGGGAGATAAAAGTTCAACTTCCATCAGCTGGGGCTTTCATTCCTGAGAAAAGGTAACTGTGCCTCCAGAACAGATGATATGGGTGACAGATCACAAATATGCTGCCTCATCTGGAACACTCTCTTCATCTCTGGAGTGTAAAAAGTGAGAAAAGACTCTCCAGACACAGCTTCCCATTTCAGAAGTGGGCTTGTCCAGCAGCCCTGGATATTCTCCATCCAACTGCCTTGATGTGGTATCACCAGAGGGACCTGTGCTGGGAGCCCTTCCAATCTCTGTAGGACCAGGACAGCTACACTCCCATCTCAGTAACTATGGCAAATGAGCAGGGTTCTTTTGGTGCCTCTTTTCTCAGTAGCTCAAGCCGTTTTCTCTTCTCACCGATGTTTCCAACCTAAGTCCTGAAGGACTGGCAATACATTTAGGATGTGTCGTATCTCATTCAGCACTCTTTTGAACAATCTAAACAATGTGTATAAAAAGAAAACCATGGTTTAGGGAGTAAAATGCTACTGGGCAAAGAATCCCAAACATCAAAATTGCATTATTTAGCATTCTGAAGGAGTAGATGCTAAAATTATTGTAATGGCCAAGGAAAAGGCTGGTGAAGGGCCCAGGGTAGATCCTTCTCAGACATCATTTCTAGCTGCAGCATTGCCCAGCCAGCAGAATTAGACAAGATGGTACTGTGCTATCTCTATGGTAGGAAAAGGTTTGACTCCCTCTCAACCAGCCTGAAGAGCAACCTCTTTTCTCAGTTAAATCAATCTTTTCTCTTAATCAAAAGACACCCAAAGGTAGCTGGAAATATTAAACACCAAAACACAGAAAAAAGTCAATTTATCTAATTGTCATTATCCCTTTTCCCACATCCTTTTCTAACGTCCAGAGGACCCCAAGCTCTGGACAGGATTCGTGTTTCTGGTGCTGGAGATGTGCAAGTGGTCCTTGCAGCTCCTTCCCTGTCATCCAACAAACAGTGCATGTAAGGCAGGAGAGAGAGAAACAGCAAAGAGCATCCTCCCTACAAGGAGCTGTTTTGCCAAAACACTTACTACCTTGTGTTTAGCCCTCATTGTGAGTCACAGTGGCTCTCAAGTGAGTCTATAAAAGTACAGTGTCTCTGCTTAGATTGCTGGCTGAACACCCATTTGTGTCAGGGTTTGGATTTGGCACATGTGGGTTTGTGAACAGAATTTTAACTCATCTTCATTATGTTGTTTGATCTCCCCCTGGGGTGGGTGGAACTGCGTGCAAGGGACTGACCTGACATAAGCAGTGAGGGGAAGGGAATTTTTGAACTCTGCAATAAACCTAGCTGTATCTTGTCTGGCCAATCAGACAGGCAAAGGTTGCTCTTTGTTTAATGAAGAAATCATAATTTTCAACAACAGTGCCTTGAAGCATTTGCCTGAGACTCACCTCAGCCTTAGATGGGAAAATTCACATTTCAAAATGTCAAGCATTACTTATGCTTAGCTAAAATGCAGCTTTTCTTCTTTACTGTCCAAGGTACACCTTGGGTTGTCACATCCCTTGTTAGCACCCTGGTCACCAAGACCCTTCAAGCAGCCAGTGTTCATGGTAGAGGGGCTGGGGTTTATATCATCAATGTGAGGGGGAAGGGGGACCACTTGTGCACAGTTACTGTGTCAGAAGAACAATTGCCTGGTTCAGTGTCTCATTCCCTTTTTTTTCTTTGATGAGAATTTTACCCTTTCTGAAACACTAAACAGCTCATTTCTTCCAACCTAAACCTATATGATTCTGCCAGCCACTGATTTTTCCCTCCTTTCTATTTCTAATGGTTGGTATTGTAGGTACAAGTTTCCATTTGTTTGATAGCTGGTCAAGAGGCCAAGAAGAGCAAGGGACAGCTCCTGTTACACATCAGTGCTATGTCAAACCCTTCAGTTTGGTTACACCATGAGTGTCGTCACTCTTGGACTCCACCAACCCCACTGGCCAGCTCCAGAGATCTGCTGCTTTGGCTGGAGACAGGCAGAGTGTGATAAGAGAGCAACAGAGTCTTCATCCTCACAGCCATGTGTGTTCTTTTTACTGAGCTAGTGCATTCTCCCCTCTCTGTTATCATGTTATTCACCACACCACAGTCCAGTTAAGGCTGTCCTCCAGATAAGGAAGGCAACTGTGTTAGGAAAACTGGCAATAAACTTCAGCATCAACCCAGAACTAGTCCAAAGGGCTGCAGCTGACAGGCTACAGTCATTCCTTCACATGGAAGAGCATCAGGGAAAAGAGGGAATATTTCTGCAGACATAGACCACTGAGAGGTTTTGTACCTGACAGGTTTGTGCTCAAAGCAGGCGAAATTCAATGCAGCCATGATCCTACTGGTTCATTCATTCATGGATGAATCTGGCTTGAGCTCTTTTACCATGTGTCTGAATAAGCAGTTGGTAAGTTTAAAAAAGGCCCTGGTTTCACTAATCTTACTGGAGTTCTGAATTGGAGTAAAAATTTCCCACTGACCTTCAAACCCATATATTACATGGCAGTCAGTAGTTTTCACTCCATGGAAAACCTGAGTTTGGACACAAATAGAGACAGACATCAGAGAGGTGTCCAGTGACTGTGTTCCATTTTGTGAATGGCACTCCTTTGAGTGGGATGTCAGATCCCTAAGCTTCCCTCTGAGTTTAATGCATGAATGAACCCAAAGCCAAAAAAATGGCAACTGCAGCAGAATCTACACATTCTGCCTGACTTGGATCAATGTCTGACAAGGTTGCTGCATGCTCAGTGCTGAATTAAAATGGTAAGTTATTGAAAATATGTCAGTAATTATCAGATGGGGAAAAACTCCCAAATTATTTGGGCCTTGCCCATGTACCTATTTTGCAAAAATAACATCATTTTCACTAGCAACATTTTACGTGAGGCTGAAAATTAAGGTGACAGTGAAAGTGTTGAATAAGTATAAAGACAGTTTATCCCTTCAAGTATAAACAGCTGAAGGAGTGGTTTGTGGCAAGGAAACACCTATGACAATCATGCTCTTTCATGTTCTGGGATGGAGCTTCTCTGTGTGCTCCCCCCTCCACCCAACCTGCTCCGCAGTTTGGGTGAAATCATGTCTTTGGCCTTTAACAAGCAGCCCTGTCTGAAGTGACTGCTGTGGAGAACCTGGAGCCACAGAGCTGCTGGAAATGAAAGGCTGAGCTTGCACAGCTCCTTCTGGCTGCTCCTGGCATAAACTGGAGCAGGGAGTGAGGGATATGAGGGCTGACTGCTCTGTGTGAGAAGAGATGTCCACAGGGGTAACGATGCCAGCAGAAATCATAGCGTCACTGACAGGGACCCAGTCCCACAGGACTAAATCCAGGCTCAAGCTATTTGTATTTTCTTGGTATTCTTTCGGGAAAGGAAAGCTTAAAACAAAAAGGACTATAAAAGTAGCTGAAAACTTGGCAAAATACATACAAAAGAGTCAGGGAAATTGGATGAATAAAATGGCCCCCACCTCCAGGTGCCAGCAACATAAACATTGTAAAGGCTGGAGCACTCAAATGACTTTGCTTTCACAAAGTGCCTTTTTTTCCCCCCCAGATCTTTTTGGTTCTGTTTTTCTTCTTTATCTCTCCCCAGCAGTGGCTGACAGATGACCTTTAAAGCCCCAGAGAGCCGCCCCAGCAGGTGATTTACTAACAGCTGTGCCAGTCAGCAAACTGGAGGGGCAGAGGTCGGGGCTGTCCAGCCAGTTCAGGGTGGGATTTAATTAAAGAAAGATGCATTACACTTTTTATTGATTTGTATGCATGCACACATGAGCCTTTTCTTCTTTTCCTTTTTGTTTTTTGTTTATGTCCCGTATCCATGCACCTGGACATTTTATCCTGGTTGTGTCAGCCTTGCCATCTCAGCCCCCAAGGACGCCACTCCCTGAAATCCTGTCTCACACTTCCAGAGGGGCTAGGAACAGGTGGGAAGGAGGCAAGTGGAGAGGAAACCAGCAACTGACAGCACACAGCATCCCTGCTTTCCCTTGGAATTCATGGGGTGCTGGACAGGTATTTGAGGGATGCTGGTTTTTCTTTCCCTCTCCCCCTGCAGTAAAATTCTGCCATTCTTCTATCTTCTAGATGAGCCATTGGGAGAGGAGGAAGAAAGGCATTAAAAGGACAAGTCATTCCTTCTTGTCTAGGATCGAAGGCTTTTCCACTAAAGACAGTGGGCATCTTTGGAGCAGTAAAAAGGCAGAGTAAAAATTCTGTGACTCTGTATTTGCATACCAGTGTTGTTCATTATTTTCACTCATACACCTAATCCCTTTTTTTTGCTAACTCAGACTTTTACTATTACTATTATTCTGCTGTTATTTCTATCAGATTTTTTTAATATATACTATTCACATATAAACAAACTTCCATTCAACTCATGAGTTTAAAAAGTGTAGTGATCATCATGCCTGGCTAAGGCCATGGCTTGGAGAAAAGCTTCAGATTTGCTGTCAAGTCTTTCGGTGACGGGCAATCTACTGTTCTAGTGGTGAAATTAGTACTTCACAAAATAAATAAGATTTTGTGACCAAGTTTTTCCAAAGGCATTTTTCAGTCACAGAGTCTTACAGGGAGGAGTCAGATAAATTAAATCATCTTGCTTTTTCTCAAAAGTCACTGCCATCACAGGTGTTTCTACCAAATCACTTCGCAGTTTTCCCTTGTGTAAAACATAAGGAGCTTCTGATGGCAGATTTCATAGGCTCCGGATGCCTGGATGAGCTTTTTTCTGAAACCCTACCAATTTTCCCGGCTCTTTTCTTGGCCATGTTGGTCTTTTTCCAAGGCATGGTGGTTGTCTTTGGCCTAGAAGTCCCTGTGACTTTTCAGGTTTCTATGAGGTTTCTAAGGACTGAGATGCTCCAAGCTACAGCTGCCAAATTTCCTGTAGAAGTGTTCCCTATAGCTCACCAGCCTGGGCCCAGGTATCCAGATGTGACACATCCAAGCCTTGGTTGGGTTCACATAGCTTATGAAAAGGCAAAGAAGAGGCAGCCACCTGAACCAAAGACAAAGGAGGTTTCAGACTAGCTGAGGATCTGAGGGTTCCCCTTTCCCTCTGTCCTAGTTTAGGGCAAATTTGGGAGGAAAACTCTAAATGGGGGTTTCCCCAGGGAAATGACCCCTCCGCCCCCCAACTGGTCCAGGAAAGGAAAAAAAAATTCCTTGGAGAGAAGTGGAAAAAGCTGTTTATTTAACAGAAATTGAATAATATTAAATAATAAAACCTCTCGCTGTTCGATGGGATGGCAAATCTAAGAAGAAAAGTCCTTTCCATGGGTGTAGCTCGGCTCGCTCAGGTTGTTATCAGTCCCTCCGGTGCTGGAAAGTGCCGAGACCCAGGCCCTGGTGGGCCACAGGCGTGAGCTCCCGGGGTTTGGCTGGGTTTTCAGTCCAGAGCAGGTTTGCACAGATCCAAGAAAAAAGGAAAAAAAACAAAGGTCCAGGGAATTCCTCTGCCTCAGCTAGCTAAAACTAACTAAAAGCCAGAGAGAAGCTCTGTCCCGCTGTCTGTCCGTGCTGCAGACAACACAGTCCAGGAGCAGGATGTGTGGGAGTGATGTTTTTCCTTAACACAAACTGTGCGCTTCTTCTTCCCCCCACTCTCACTGTCAGAGCCAGTCTTAAAGGTGCAGAACTTAATATATAACATAAACCAGATGATTGGGGATACCAGTATCATAAAGTCACCCCAGGACACCCTCTCACTCTGGTTTCTACCATTATGGTTTTACACCTATGCACTGGCAGCATCTGTTGTCCATAGGTCAGAATTCTACAGTGCTAACTTGAGGCAAACTCTTTCCAAAAATGGATGTTTTTGGTGTAGCAGACTGGCCTGGAATGTCTAGATCTAAACTAATTACACATCCATCACAGACTTCCCATCATCCCATCAAAACTGGGATGCCTGTGTCCGGCTAAGCCTTTCAACACCACCAAGGCATCTGTATGTCCAGTTCCCTTTAAAATGCACAGGAAATAAACACCCAACATCACTGTGTGGCTTTGAAAATCCCCCTGCAGTCTCCAACCCTCACCTCCCTTCTGTAAAACAGGAATAACAGCAATTCCTACCCCATATCTGCTTTATCAGTCTTGTCTATGCAGACCACAAATTCTATGAGACATGAACTGGCTGCTACTAAATATAGGTACAATGTCTAGCACAGTTTTTATTAGAGCCCCTAGGCACTACAGCTCCATAAATATCCATGTTGACTTTTTCCAGATTAAGAACACATCAATGGGAGCTTTACTCAAGTAAGAACTGCAAGATCTGGCACTGGTGCTCTTAAACCCTAATAGGAATGAGAGAGTCTGAAGCCTCTTCCAGGCTCATTCACTGGTATCAATGCTTTTAATACCAAGTCAGCTGTTGTGACATAAAGGGTATGTTTCTCTTGGTGCTGTTTCTTGGAACTGAAGAGGCCTCCTGAAGTTTTAATCTTCTTTACTGAAAAGCCCTGCTATGGTAAATCATCAACTCACCAAATTTATAGCAGGCACAGCACTTAGCATGTCACGTCTCTGAGCCCAGCCTACTGATTCACTTACTTACGCTTTTGTTCTTTTACTTTGTAGTTCTCTTGATTTCAGCAACTGTCTATCATTTTCATGTGGCTTGCTGGCTAGAATGCCCCCTACTATTCCAGTAATCATTGCCCTGCTAGAGTGTTTATTACTGACTGAATGGCTGCACAGACTGGTAAAATGACCTGAGCTGTATGAATTTTTCCTCAAGTCTCTGGGGCCTCACAATTCTTAGAAGAATGTAAAGGAAGAAAAAAAAAAGGAGCTTAGTTATGGGGAAGGGTCAAAGTCAAGTTTCTCTGCAATAGCAGATTTCTTAGCTGCCTTTGGTGCCTCTGACACTGAGCATTCACCACATCGCCTTTAATACTCAGGGAGCAGCTGTGAACTTGCCATGAGGTGAGAACTGAGCCAGGTAACCTCTGGCAGCCCATCGTGCATCATTGTATCAGGAGACTGCTGTTTAAATCATATGTGCTCCTCCTCCACAAAACATTCCCTGTGGATGGGGTCCCAGCATGCTGGGGACTGCCTGAGTGTTTGGGGGAGTATTTGAGTTGAGGTTTGTGGTAGGTGCACTGTAAAAAAACAAAACAAAACAACAAAACACAAACAAACCACACATACACATACAAAAAACCCAGTGACCAATACAAGATAATACACAGACGTGTAAATAACTGTGGGTAGGTTTCCAGAACACAGACTGTCTAACTTTTATCAGTGGTTTGTTTCCCTTCTGGCTGAGATTTTCGAAAGTGGGTGCCTAAAATTAGTCTCTCCTGAGTAAAAGCTTCAAAAGCATCTTAACACAGGAATCTAAGTGCCTCATGTAGCACTTCTTAAAGGCTCTGGAAAATCTCAGCCCTCCATCCACATCTTTAGTGATATGATTTTTAAATGCCCAGAGCTCATAGTAGCTTCTGTGGCAGCTGAGGGTGAGGATTCTTCCAAGGAAGTGGGGCATCCATCACACTTTGTCTGCAGGCCTGATCCTGCTCAAAGAATCACACCTAATATGGATTCCCACGTTCAACATGACTCTAAACTTAAACCAGGTTTTAAAGCCTAGAGTCAGTTTCTATGCCATGGATCTCACACCAGAGTGTTTGCAGTTTTGAATCAGACCACAAATGCTGTTGTTTTGGGGAATATTCCCATATCCACAGCTCATCATTGCTGTCAGATGTGCTAGCTGAAGGCCATAGGGGGAATAAAGGGCACCAAATAAACAAGCACCATTTCTTCTCTCATGCAAATTTTACTACAGTTGTATGTGGGGGACTGTAAAAGATTCTGTGTTTACCTGCTTCTTATGGAAAGAGAATTTTTTTCCACAGAATTAAAACAAAAACAAAGAAAACAAAAACTAAATTTCATCCTGAAAGAAAGGCCAAAGGACTCCTGGCACAGCTATGTCAGAGTGAGCTGTTCCACACTCCTAATTCTGAAGGGCTCCCCATGGAAAACATGGAACAAAAAGCAGTTCTTCCTTGTATAGGAGAGTTTCAGTTACTGAACAGGCCAGCATGAGGAGCAGAAATCAATCTGCAAAGGAACGCCAAGGTCTATTCTGTGTAACTCTTGGGTATGTGTGTGCAGGATGCTGATCTCTGGGATTCCATGGCACTTGGGGAGCATCCCATCATGGAATACATACTTCAGAAACAGAAGGGGCAGCCTTTGCCATTCCTAGATGTCTCTCTCTCACAAGGACAGCTGAAGGAAACCCAGGCCAAAGACTGGAAGGGACCAACACAGCCTCAGAATCCCTGGCAGGTGCCAAGGGAGGAGTGTCTTCAGAAGCCCTCCTCAACCACATTTCCAAATCACTGCTGGTCATGGGAAGGCAAACTTTGCTGCTGAACAATAAATCAAAGAGAAGCAGCAAAAAAAGCCAGGGCATGCCTTAAGTCAGTGCAAAACCTCTCTGTTACAGCTAGATCTCAGCCAGCATTTTATTCACTGAATTTAGCCTTGCTCTTGTTTCCATATGGGTCACCTAGAGGTTATAGCTTACTAATCTTCTGTATCGATCTCTTGTCTGAGCTGTTTTCAGGATATATCGTATGTCTCTGGACTGCTTGTCGAGCATTTGTTACGATATCAGAATTCATGCCAGGACAGTCAGCTTCACCACATGCAGGGTCACACACAGTATATCATCTGAAGTCTCTAAATGAGGTTTACTGATTAAATAAAAAACTTTATTCACAAGGTGAAAATCCTCCATGCAAATTGTCTCTATCGTTAACATTTTCTTTTGCTATTAATATTGTTGCCAGTGAGCTATTCACTGGGGAGCAAGTACAATGAAGGAGAGGCACTGGAAGGTCAGAAGGAATCAATATTAATGAAAAGTAAACATACAAGTCAGAGAGGAATCACAAACCCAGTTTGAAGCTAATTTGCTTTTTTATTCCAGCAAATATGCATGGTGGCTTTTGCATTGTATTCACAAAGTTCTTGTTTGAAAGTGTTGTTAGGAACTTTTGAACTCACTTCGGTTTCTAAGTTGCTGCACTGTCAGCCAAACATTTCTTGTTTCAACCAGGGCCCCAGTGCAGGCCTAATTCAAGAAAAAGGCAGATTTTCTTTCGGTGTCCATGGGGGAGCTCATGATAAGCAGTCCCCTGAGGGCCCTAGAAAAGACACATTTCCAGCAGTATCATAAGCACTTTTGCAAGCTCTCCTTCTGCTTGGATGTAGAGGAAATCTTCCACGTAAGGCTGTGCTTCATGCTAAATATGGAGCAGCAATCAAACATCTGTGGAGAGTTCATATTTGGGGTGTTTATATGAGTATTTATTCCTCCTTTGTCTTCAGACAGCAACTACTACATAATGTATTTGGTATGATTAATTGTGGGAATGTAGTTCATCCCAGCATAGCATGACATCTCCAATTACATGACATCTTTCTCTCATTTGTAAGGGAAGAAGTGATTTCTGTATCTTGACATGTTTATCATTGTTAGGGTGAGCTAGTTATCTTATAAGGGCCTGGTCCCTGGTTTTCAGGGCTGACAGATTATAGTTTCACATTAAAATCACATATGCCTTGTTATTGCAGCTGCATCTTGAAAGGAAAGCAAATAGAGGAATCTCCACCACACAAGAGCTGTAAGATGATGTTTTGTTCAACAAGCCAGTGGTTTACAAGGTTGTTCTAGGCTATTATAATTTATACAGTTATTGGGTATTTGATTTTTCCAGTAATTTTTTTTAAATCTGAACAATGGAAAATGTAACACACACTTCCATAGCCTTGCAGAAGCTCCAGCTGATCACAAACCTTCCCCACGGGCAGGATTTGCCTCACCTATTTTGAAGAATCTATTTAAAAGCTTGGCATCTTCTCTAAATCAAGCACTCAGTCACCAGTGACAGACAGATGCTTCTTGAGAGATGATTTGTCCCACCTGGTTTCAACATAAAATTTTAGATATGAGGAAGGTCTAAGGATTCAATATTTTTGCCCAATTATTAGTTAAAAAAAAAAAAAGAAGAAAGTGTAGCTCTTTGTAGCTCTGCTTCAAAAGGTACAGAACTTCTTATCTTCAGTGTTTTTCAAATGTGTTAGTGCAAAGATGTATTAAAAATCTCTCAAGAAAGCTGTGAGATCCAGAGTAAAATTCTCATCCTTGTGGACTCCACAAAGCTTTGTACAGAATTCAAGATACCAGGCAGCATGAGAAAATGGGGCATCTCTAGACTTCATGTTTTGAGTGGGTAATTTAGCTACTGAAGCACTTGACATGCAGTTTTAGCTGGGACCAAGCATCAGAAGGATGTAGAGGATCCATTCAGTCATGGAAAGAGGAAAATAAGCCTTAATCACTAGATAAACAGAGCATTCCTTTCAGTTCTTTGTAGTAGGACTCAAAACAACACAAATATATTTTATTTAAAGCAAGGTGCTGCTTGTCTGCCCTGCAGTTTGCAAACTAAAGGGATGAATGCAAAGGTCCATGTGCAGTTTAGCTTATCCAGTAATGAAATAAATGAAAATCAGGGCTAATGAAAATCTGCTCAGCAACTTGCATGCCAACCTAAATTGTCTCAGGAGTGTGAAGCTTAGTATTTCAACTAAAACTTAGGAATCAGAGATCTGGGAAAATACAGAAGGCCAACATGATGGTCTGAGAAAAGTTTCACCAATGAACAAGAGGGCTCTTGGTCTCCTGATAATTTTGCTGTTTGTTGTAGATGTTCTATTGCCTCTGAGCAGAAGGGGTGACCCTTTGCACATATTCAAATAAGATACAAACATGGGAATGGTTCCTTGTAGAGGTGCCTGAACAGGAAAACGGCTGTACAAAGAAATTGAGAGGTAAGTGTTCTTATTTGCAAGAACATCAGCATTTTTCCTCATCCTACCCATTCCAAGGTTGCTTTTATTGGTGAAGGCAGAGCTGCAGAGACAAAGATAAAGTGAACATTCGCTTCAGTAATGGCTGAATTCCTCAGTCTAGAAACTGTATTCTGTAAGCCAGGGCAATGGATCCAACAAAACCTTTCCATCTCTGCAGAACACAATCTTCTGGAAGCAGGACCTTTTGTTTTTCATTAGAGTTAATGGTATGAAAATTACTTGGTTATTAACACTTAATGCGAACCCTTGCAAACCATTTCAGCTGCAGTGCTGCTGCTTCGTTTCTGCTGCTCTGGGAATGAGAGGGAAGAACTGGTAGTCCTTCCTTTCAAAAAATGGGCCTGCATAAATTATATCCCAGTATATAATTCTTTGTTGAACTACCCGCAGGGAGGCTGGAAGACCAAGTCTCTAATTTTTCATTAACCTGCACTTGCCACTGGTAAGTGTGCAGTTTCTTGAGTTAATGATTTTTGTATAGACACAAAAAGGCAAGACACACACACACAAAGACAACTAATGTCCAAGGCGACAGCAGCAATATAGATAAGTTTTCTCTTCCATAGCTTACAATTAAGGGCTATCATTAATGGACCTGGAGAATGTCCTAAAAGGACTAATTAGTGTTTTAATTGGTTCTCTCACCATCATATTTTTGTTTACCCATACCCAGAGGATCTCCAGCTGTGTTAAGCAGTTTTCCAATTAATAACACATTTGAACTTAATGGCCCAGTTTTTCAGACTCAGCCATTTTTCCGCCTGGTTTATTTAGCTGACTTACAGCATGTAATTTCCACACATTTCTCAGCAGCTGGAACCCACTGAATGCTGCCACTGTCCCTGGGCTAGTGCTGCCTGGTACCCTCCATGTCCTCTGTGGGAGTCCTTGTAGCCCTCTTGGCAGATGGAGAAATGCCTTTGTAAAGGTTCACTGCTGCATTTGTGGTTTCTCTCAAAGCTGCATGGCCAGCCCCTTCTAGTCCTCCCCTTTCCTGTAGGTTTTTGGCTGGGTCTTTTTTGCAGCAATGACTCAGCTGTTTATTTTCCTCTTCCCTCTTCTTCTTTCATTCTGTGACTGAGCTTTTTTCACCCACTGGGCAGTAAGAGTGTTTTTCTTGTACAAGTAGGAGAGGCCAGGGAATGACCGGTAACATAAGACAGAGAAAGGTGAAAAAACAGTCTGTACCCCCAAGCTTCTTCCTTCTAACCGTAAGAAGAGTCTTTTAGGAGAGTTGATCTCACTGGCCTTGCTGCATTGCCTTCTTGTTCAGTGTTCCCTGTGCATCACCTGCTCTCAGGTGATAAAATAAACAATACCACAAAAGAGGCAAATCTCATGGCTGAAACTAGGAAGTATGCAACCCAAATTAAAGGATCAAACTGCTCAGATACACTCCTGAACCTCCTAAACCAGCCCTGTTGTCAAACCAGTCCTCCCCCAGTTAATTGGAAGAAGTTGCCAGGGATTTTTACCAACCATTTTGCATGTCCTGAGGAGATGAAGGTTACCCCAACCTGAAATAAGGAGTGTCATGAAGCATAATAATGCATGGGAACATGAACTAAAAAAAAGAAAAAAAAGGAAAAAAAACCCCAATTATCACAGTGGCTTCAGCACACCTGTTTCAGCTTCCACTGGAGTAGAACAGCACAGAGATGAGCTTTGCTGCATGTGATCCCTGCACAAAAGCTGCTCTGTCCAATTCCATCACCTGGATCAAAGTAACATGTGACTTTGATGTAACATGGGAGCCTTGAAAGTGAGCACCAGGCGGATGGGCAGGTCTCAGCTCAGAGCCCACTGCCAGCCCAGCAAAGCACAGTTAAGAGATACCCTGTTTGCTTCTCTCCTCAGTAGCTCTTGGCATGCCTAAGAAAAGAAGGTGCTTTAACACAGCAGCAACAGTAGCACTAAAAAGAACTCTTGTGTGCTAAATCATCAGGAAAAAAACAGTTATTATCCTTTTCTTCTTTGTGTTCTTTTTGTTTTCCTGCCAAATACCAGAGAGAACAAAACAGCAGTTTTTTTGCTGTGCAAGGCAAACTTGTAAAATCAGAGGGAAAACAAATCCTAAGCAAATAACTCAAAGCAAACAGCTGGAGGAAGTGAGGGCGGGGAGGTAGGCAGCAGGAGAACCAGCTGATACATTTTCAGTGTTTGCTGTATTAAGCCTTGAAGCCAGAAAATAAACAATGAATGGACATCTCCACAATTAAGAAATGTCCCAATTTGTTTGGTGAGAAACAAAATGCTCAAAGAAGCTACATCCCAAGCCTAAACTGTCACAAGCAATCCACACTGCAGCTCCAGACTCTCCTGGGGCTCTCAAACCAAAACACCCACAGGACTGGATCTGACTGGAGAGAACAACTTGTGCTTAGAGCTGCAGTTCAGGATCTTACATTGTAAACCTTCAAGAGAGAGAAGCAGGTGGCCAGCAGAGTCAGCTGTGGGAGCAGAGAGCCTGGGCATGCTCCTGGATCCCCAGGATTACCTGATGCTGCCAAATTTGGAGCAGGAAAGCTGAGGGCTCCCCTGCAGCACTGGGGCCATGCTAAGATGGATAGAAGGAAAGTGGCAAGTAGCTCTTTTGGCATCAGTGCCTCATCCCCTCTGGCCAGGACAGTGCTCTGGGTAGTTGCCTGGCCCTCAGTGTCACACTGGGAGCAGAGGCAAGCCATGTCTTCTATCCCTGCACACATTCCTCTGCAGGAACAACTCCATGAGTCCAAGCCAAGCCAGTGGCTACTGTTCATGGACTCTCCCACCATACTGGACTCTTTATCAGGCTTTCTCTCCTTAGTAACTCTGAATTTGAAAGCTGAGCTCCAATCCCCACCTATTGGCACACAAAGGAACCTTCCTCTTTCTCCTTAACCCTGCTGTGACCACAAGAGTCCTTACAACTTAGAAGTACCTACACACAAACACACCATGTGAGATTGTTTTCCTCCCCTTTCGTTAAAAAGATTGTCTTACCATGCAGCAAACAGAAAATCCTGCCTGTTTAAAATACACAACAGCAGCAAACTGAAAGAGACCTGGAGAGGCCACTGCCTGCCATAATAGGATTAAGTGTTATATCTCAGGCAATGCTTTTGGAATCAGCTGTTGCTTATCTGAGCTTCTTTGTAGAAGCTACAATCTCTTTGTACCAGAATCCGTTACTGGGCTACCTAACAAATGCCTTTTTTTGGCTGAGTCTACAAAGCCCATATATAAAGCCTGAGTTTCTTGTCACTGAATAGCCAAAATGCAGGTGCTTTAACTGGTGAAATAACTGCAATAGCCTTTGCTAGGGTATCACATCTCCCCAGAGCTTATCTGGCTCTATCACTTTGACCCGCTCCAGGAGTGGGTCACACCCCAGGAGCAGGAGGACCTGAGGTGCAACTAGAGCACTTGCTCTACGGCTTTTTGGCTGTCAGTCTGCGCTCTGAGGAGACAAGGATGAGAGGGAGGTCTTTTGCATGGGATAATAGAGGATTTATTGCTCTGGGGAATCTTGGGGGCAAAAGACAGAAAATGAGAGCGTGCAACAGCTGAAATAGGGAGGCAGTTCAAAGGGAGGGTAGAAAGCATCAGCTAATCAGAGATATCCTGGGGAGGGTAAAAGGCAGGGTTCACAAAATCATCATCCAATGAGGAAGGTAGGGGGGGAAAGTTGGGTCACATGGACTAATCAAGCGTCGAAGTTTAGGGGATTTCCAAAGTGGAATTCCAAGCATGCAGTGGACCTAAGACAAGATTGATAGGAGACTCAGGGTAGATTGACAGCATAGGGTGAGAGGGTCTCATTTGGACCAAACCATCAACTTAAGTAATAACAGAACATACTATTAACAAGAAACACACTGCAACACTAGGGAGGCTGTCTTAAAGAGCAGATTGCACTTTCTCCCAGCTCCCTCACACCATACACTGAATATTATTATTGTTTTTACCACAATTAAGTCTCTGAACTATTTTGAAATCCCACACAAAGACAGTCCTGTACAACAGGCATTATTCACACATGCTCCCACATGCCTCCTGTTTACTACCAGGCACAACTACATAAACCAGTTCCCTGATGCTCTCTTGACACATCTGTTTTTCATCTTCAGAAAATGACAGTTCTTACAGAAAATAGGCAAGTGAGCTATAAAAGAGTGGCCTAAAAATGACTTCTTAGTGGTCTCCTCTCTTGCTCTCACAGAGCAGCATTTCTTCTCCACCCAATAAACATTCAGACAGCTAATGAGCTCCCTCTCACCCCTGCAATTCTGCCCTACTAGGGTCTGCTGGTTTCCAGGAGGAGCAGTGGAGAGGACTTCTGGAAATATCCCTGCTTCTCCTGCTATCAGAACTGAGCATGCTCCCATTTTACAGTCATCAATCCCTGGAGCCCTGACCCAGTGCAGACCAGAAGAGATAACGATAAGAACATGCCAAGTTTTTCAGACCCCCTTTTCTCTTCCTGCTCTCCATGCTTAACCTAATTTTACCAACTGAGCTGTGTGACTTTCATAGGCAAAAGCTGCCTGCACAATGATTTCTATCACACTCACTCTCAGCCCTTTTCTTCCACAAGTGAGAGATGATAACCATCACTTGCAATTCAATAGGCTTCATATCATCTCCAGGAAATAATTGAACTCTCTGTGGCTTCCAGAGAAACATTTTGGTATTTTCCCTGGCATCAAAATACTGCTGGGTTCTGTTTAAATGGAAGATGGCCAGTCTGCATTAGTTGGGTGAAGAGAAAGCCAAGAAGAAGACAAGTCAGCTGCCTGCAAATAAACAGGGTAAGCAGGGAAAAAGCAACAGCTCCCAACAGGAAGGACCAGTTCTTTCACCATGTGTTAACTGGCCTCCCTCTTTGCCTCACCCTAAAATAAATAGATGCACTGGGAACCTGAGCCAAAACCTGTTATTTAAATGGGACCAGTCCCCCAATCCACCTGGTTCCAGAATAACCTGACACGTTTCTGTTCTGGCATGGGTTTCTCCCTGCCCCTATTCACTACAGAGCACCACCACCATTTCACTCCTGCAAAATTAGTCATTCCAGCTGGTATAGAAATCCCAGATGACATGCCCAGATGACTTCATACGGAGAAGCCAGAGGAAGGAACTGGCCAGGCTTGCCACAATCCATGCCTAAAGTAAAATCAGCTATTTATTTTGTGCACTTGTCTGGCGCTCTCCAGTGACAGTTTGTTGGGTACAGGAGATCCCTGGATACTGTCAGCCCTGTAAAATCTTTTGAGCAGACACAGCTCTTGAGGTGAAGTCCATTCATCCGAGCAGTCTAATGGGGCACAGTTCTAATGGGACAGACCCACCACGGCTGTGTAGCATTACAACCACTGCAAAACCACCAAACCCTTTCCTACAGTGGTATTCAAAGACATTCCTGCAGGGCTTTCACATGCCACATCCTTCTGCCTGTCTGCCATTGGTTTCGTGCCCTGTCTCCTTAGTGTCTCCTTAGAAGTCTGCTTAGTGCACACAGACTTCTGCTGGAAGTGTTAATGAGAGCAAACAAATGTGGAAAATAATCTCTAATGCTGCAGGGGCAGAGGCCAGCGGAAACCAGAGGATGTTTTCTGGCAAAACAGCAGCAATAAGAGCTGTTCTCTAAATAAATAACGTCTCAATGCATACAAGCTTAGCAATAGCAAAGAGACCTTGGGCTGAAGGTTCTAACCAATGTTTCTTACCCCTCTTCAGGGAGGCACTGATGCACAAGCCCCTCTCATGAATCCACACACCCAGGTGAGTACAGTCACCAAAGTTCACTCAACTCACAAAATTTCAGGAGTCCTCACCCTTCTTGTTCTCCCTATACAAAAGTCTTCATCTGGCTATAAAGTAATTGCTATCACCTCCATTTTGCAGAGGAGAGAACACTCCTTCAGAAAGGTCATGGCTGGGATCCCCCTCACTAGGAATGCAGGAGCTCAGAAGCACTGCAAAGCTGGGAGCCTGGCATGAGTGTCCTCACAAATAAAATCCTGTATAACCTGACTTCCAGACCATTTCCTTGGACACTCCCAGGGGACAGTCCACAGGAAGGCCCAAGAGTGTCCTGCCCCACAGGGACAGCTCCTGCCCACTCCTGAGCACACTGGGCCCCAGGAGCAGACTAAAGCCTGTCTGCACAAGGGCATCACACCCCACAGGATTCACACCCCTGTGCTCCAGCCCTTCAGCTCTGTCCAGAGCTCCTCATGAGACACAGGGGCTGTTCAGGGGCTACCACACCTTGCACAGAAATGTTGTGACAGTTGTCTGGGGGTTGTTACCACTGTCTATCACACTCTCTGGAGCTGGAGAGGCAGAGGAAGCCAAGATCAGTGCCCCATTTGTTGCCTGCCCTGATAGACATCCTATTGATAGCTCCATCTCACACTGGCAAAGCCCTTTGTACCACTCTGGGACAGCTGCTCTGATGCCAAGAATTCCTCACAGGCTGGCCAGCCCTTGTGGTGCTACCAGGGAAGCTCCAGTTTCAGTAAAGAATTTGATGGTTGTCTGGCAAGTGTATAAATCATAAAAGTAGCTTTGTTCTGCAACACTTCAAACCTTTTGAGCTCTCTCATATGGCTGCAGTTTGCTGGCATTTGCTGTTCAACTTATATAAGCTAAGCTGTGCAAACTCATCCCTTTCCAGCCTTTACACCACACAGGGATGCTGCCCCACTATTACAAGCTGCATTTTGCTGACAGCAGGGCCTTTTTTTGAAAAGGTGCAGCCTTGTTTCAGGATTTAATTTCATGGGAAATCCAGTGCAATCCAGGATCTTGAAACCAATTCACTTCAATAAAATCATGAGGTTGCATCCAGACAAGCCCTGTGCCCAGGAAAGGAGAGCAAAGCTCTCAGTTTTGCCCAAGTCACCTGAAGTCCAGAACAAGTTGCCTTACCCTGGAAGGTGGGGAGGATGAAAGGCAGATAAGGACTGGGAATTTTAACCCTCAGGTTAAAAAATGGGCATAAATGAAGAGGATTTCCGACCCTTCACACTAGATTCCCACAAATCTGTAGGCAAAGTGTTACTGTCCAAATAGTCCCTGAAAAAGTGCACTGTGTGGATGCAGGAAAAGACCTTACTGTGCCCATCTGCAGCATATGACATTTATTGCCAGGGAGGGCACTGTCAGACCGGGGGCAAAGGCAGCATTTGGGGCTGTGGCTGCCTCCGGAGAAGCAATGGGGGCAGAGGCTGCTCTGATAAACCATGGTCCCACCCTTCCTCCCACCCCACAGCCAGGTGGGAAAGCAGCATTATGTGGGCAGGGAATGGGTGTATCCCACGAGGGCTGGGCCAGGCTTTTATCTGCTGTGAATCTGCACAGAGCCTTTGATGTTGGTGGGTCGGATTGGTAGGTTGGTGCAGCAGCCCTGTGATAATAAGGCAAAGCCAGTGGAACCTGCTCAGACACTCGGCTCATTTGAAAATCAGGATTTTATGGGGCTGCTGAGCAAGGAGAGCATCTGTGCAATGCTACGTGGGGCTATGCAGGCGCCCAAGCCAGAGGCAGGTAATAAATGAGCAAGGAAGGGCTGGAGAGAAAAAAGCTTCAGTTTTCAGCAGAACCTCTGAATTTCTTCCCAATGCAAAGCACTGAATTCTGTACTTATCCAAGCACAGAACGTTTTACTCAATCTAGGTCAGGTATTTCTAAATTGTTCTTAAAACAGACCAGCTAAATGTATGTGATGTCACCATGAGGACTGCCCTTAAAAAAAAAAAAGAGTAAACATCAGTTCAGGTTGCTCCTCCCACCTCAGCAGCTGCCCCACTGGACTCTCCCAAACCCACAGGTTGCCATAGCTCCTTCCTGGGCTGTGATTTCCTCTCTGCCACTCCCAGGTAGAGCAGGCTGTGGCACGGATCTACCACAGCTTTTCCCTACAATTTTAAGGTGAGCTCACGGAATCAGTCAGCGCAGATGGGGCTGTCTCAGGCTCTAGTGGGCAGACCAAGACCCCAGAGAACACTCACACTTGGCTCTCTGGCTGCTGGGAAGGACCCCAGGAGCAGCAGGACACATGTAAGCCATGATGCAAGTGATGGTTAAATGATCTGTGGGCCACGAGAGTCCTGGGAAATTATGATTTTATGAAGTGAAGCCCTACATAAAAAAGGCCAAGGGAATCTGTGGGTGGGAGTGAAATGAAAAAGAAGTATCTTTTGGGATCTCAGATGGAAAAATTTGGGTGGGAAGAGACACATTTCAAAGCTCAGGCTATGTCTATGCATTTCTAGATGTGTCACCATGTGTGTATGGATATCCATATGCCCGTTTAGTCACTGGGATACACAAACATGCCGAGTGCACACCTGCACCCATGTGTCTATCCCTTGCCCCTTTGATAAGCATGGAATTTAGAAATTTTCATTTCACCTGCCTCCCCCCATCTAGAGTCTCCCATACCTGACAGACCATTAAATGCTGTGTACAAGGATGCACTGACACTGAAAGTTTCCCAGATGCAAATATGAACATGGACAGGCTGTTTCACACTTACCAAGAAAAAGGTTTTTCCCCCATTTACCCAGGGTGTGAATGAGGACTAATATCACTGAAACCAGTCAAGTAACATCCTGGAGTAAATGAGATCCGGAGGGGCTTGGGATCTTAAAAGGGGCAGTTTAGGGACATAGAAAAGCTTTAAAGCTAAGGAAAAGCTTTATGGGGGAGGCAATGGAGGATGGAAAAAAATCACCTACCTGCAGGCCATGAGAAATATTTCCCACAGGAAATTAAAACTCGTAAGTCATGCATGCCCACCTAAGCCCATGCCAGGAAGGAGAAATAAAAGACTGGGGAAGGGGAGGGAAGCAGAGATGGGAAGCAGCTGTAGCAGGAACAGTTTGCAATAACCAATGGCTTGGACTCAGATTTCCAAGCCTCAGGACATTATCTGATGTGGAAAAGGATTGGAAGACAGCACTCTGGCTGATGGAGCTTATGCCAGCACTGTGGACCTGTGCAAAGCCTCTGGATGGGTGATATCCCAGCTCAGCCTCCAAATCCCAGGGCAGTGGAGAGGGACAATGAGCTGTTGGCTTGCAGACACTCCTGGCTGTGGCTACAGACCCTCCTTCAAAGAGACTGGTGATGCTGGTAGCAATCTTCAAAAGGAGAGGCTCAAGGGGAAAACTGCAGAAAGTAGAATGGCCAAAAACATGTAAAAGACTCTCTGTGCATCAGTGTTGCTATGCAGGAGGGCAGGGAGAGGTTGGGGAGGGCCTTGAGAAGGACAGACCCACTGCACTGCAGGAGAGGGAATGTCCTGTGGTCAATCAAGAGGCTGTGCAGAGTAAAGATGCTCACATGCTTTAAAAAGGCCAAAGTGAGTTTCCCTATGGAAAGCTCCTGCTGCTTCCTGCAGCCTTTCCCACCAGGGTTTGTTGCAGTTCTCTTAATTTTTTATTAATTTTTTTAACACCTTCCTGAAAGCCTCCCCTTTTTAACCAACACCACATTACCACCAGATCACAGGACAAGAGTTTCAGAGCTGAGCCCTGTCCCAGGTTAACAAAAGTCAGAATTGTCTTTGCTCAGCTGCTGCTGCTTCTCCAGTGGGGGAAACCAAGCCTTGGAAGTAGAAGCCCTGTTAGGATGAGTGGTCACTCCATGGGATGGGTACATCAGATCTGCACCTCTTTCATCCATCTTTCTGGAGGCAGCCCTGGACAGGGAGATGGATGGCCCAGTCCAGCCAAGCCTGATTCCCCTGGCTGGTTATCTTTTCTCTGTTTTTTTCTGAAATCTTATAGTCTGCAGAGGTAATTTCTGGACTTTCTTGTTGATGACTATATTTTGGTCCCAAATGCAACACCTGACACTTAAGCTCTCAGAGAAGAGCCACACTGCTGTGGAGAGGAAAAGGAGAGTTACCAACATTACTGTCATAAAGAAGGAGATAAAAGTTCACCAATTGCTTCAGAATTTTCTGGTTTTCTAACTGTCTGTTTAATTAACTAATCTCCTGTTCACTTTCTAATTTTTCCATGTATTTTTCCTCTGTGATTGTTTGTGGGGGGTTTTTTCCCTGTCACAGACCTCCTCATGCTCCCAGCACACCTGCTCCCTTGGGCCTCACATGGAAGGAAGGGAATTACATGCTCCTTTGCCTTGTTTGTGGCAATGTTCATAGCTGTACTTTTCCAGATCAGGGGCAAAAGCTCTGCCCTAATCACAGCAGCTGCTAAGTCTCAAAAGGGGACAGAGGAAGCATCCTGATGAGTATTTCTGATCATCTTGACACAGACAATTTCATCAGATGTCTCAGAGAGAAACCTTTCCTTTTTTTCACTCAAAACTTAAAAATGGGAAAGCTGGTGCACTGGAGTCCCCCTGAGGCTGATGTTTATTCATCTGACAAAGCAGGTTGAGGTCAGAAGAAGTCAGACACAAGTGTGTGGTCTCATTCTGGTCTGGCACCCCTGCTGCCTTCTGCACTGGAAAAGACATCCCTCATGACACATAGAAAGTCACTTTTAATGAAAAGGTAATCCCTCCATTTAACAAGTACAGGAAAAATATAGGCAGAAAAAGATATTTAAATATTTTTACTGGCTCACCAGCAAGGGGAGATATGCCTTGTTGAGAGCAATGAGGAGCACCTAGAAGCAATACTCATGTTGAGGGCAAGTATATGACAAAGCACTGGCCCTGAGCTCCTCTTTCAGCATTACTCACTCATGCACACCAGAGAGCTAATAAGAAATTAAAACAGTTGTTTTGCTTGTGCTTTGGAAAATGCTTGAATAAAACAAAATATATTTTTTTAATTGAAATAAAAAAGAGATTGCATCGTATAACCACATCCCAAGGACCCTTAGACAATATTCTGCAGAGCCTTAGGAAGAAATAAGGTCTTTATTCTTAGGTTGATGAGCCAGACTCAGCTTGGCAGGCCAGATTCACAAAGCAGGGCAGCAAACTCCAAATGTTTGCTGACTGATGGGATTCACAGCCCTGAGTTACAGTCCTCACTGCATCCACAAAGCTCATAGGGATGGAGAAAGAGGAGAAGGTAAGAGGAGAAGAAAACCAGTGCCAACAGCAGTCAAGTACGTTGGGCACTCATCTAGGACTGAGACAACTGGCATCCCGTTTCCATTCTAGAAACTGGCTAAGGCTGATGCAAAACTGCCTTGATTTCTGGGGCTGAAAAAAGCCAGGCCTGAGCCCCCTAAAGCACAGGTGTCACCATATCCACCAGGGAGAAACAGGCCAAAGTCCCTGGAAGCAGAAAGAGGATTCCCTGACAGCCTCCATGAACACCCTCCCAGGGAGGCTCTGGGATAAAGCACGAGAGGACACTTTGTGTTGGCAAAAACAAGGTCTGACATGTCCTGAAAGCCAAGTCACAGCAAGCAAGATGAGAGAAAGCTGATTTAGTAGAAACAGGTAGGAATCCTCCCAGCCCTGGGCTGTGGGTATTGCACATCTCTAGCCACAGGACAAGTCTGGGATGTTACCAGCAAACACCTACTGTCAGTTTCTGAACAAAACACAAGTGTGAGGTTAAAGTGCACAGGCATCTGGGTCATTCTGCATTCTCTATGCCCTCCTAGCAAACACCCAGAAGAAAAGATAGAAGAACAGAAAAACCAAAGGTGGTATACCACATACACTTATTCTTAAACATGGGGAAAGTTGTACATCTCAACTGAAAGTAGTATTTTAAAAAACAAACATCCTCTGACTTAATCATCACAACTATATATTTTATATATATTTTATGCAGGAGTTGCCACAGTGGGAAAGATTCAAGCTCCAGCCTGTTCAATATCCAGAGGCTTCATTATGTGCACCTTATGAGTATTAGTCTAGTCTTGGCTCTGATTTGTTACTTTCACTGCTTTCTGCATGGAGAACACCTTAAAAATTCTGCTTTTCCCAGGGTTGAGGTAATTTTCTGTATTCTGTGGGATTTACCTTAAGCGTGGCTCAGAGTCTTGAGGGCTTTTTAACTTTACTGTATCTCAGCTTGGCTTTAGCCAGGACTCATCTGAGTACAAGCTTTATTTTATTATGTATTTTTGCTGCTAACTAATTAGGAGTGCAGCTGTAAGTAAGAGATATGGGATTACCTCTCTGCCAGATTAGTACAAAGCCAAACAGCACTTTGTCAGCAGCCTGAAGCTCGTGTCTAAAAGGCTCAAAAGAAATAGCAATAAACTTCTCTCCATTTCTTCAACAGGAGAATGAGGCCTAGAAAGGTGGCTCAAAACCTCAGATGTTTTGAGTGGCCATTCGCTCTCAGGAAAACAGAACCTGGCCCCTGGGAATCAAAATGTCTGGGGTTGTCAGGGTTTGGGCATGAGCAGGATGGGCTATAACCTGCTCTGGATACAGCTGGGGCTGGAGGAAAGACTCCTGCATCTAGGCTGGAGCAGGATGGTGGAGAAGAGAGACCAAGACAAGAAAACATGGACCATTTCTCCAGGGAAAAAGCAGCAATGGACAAAGACTGAATGCAACAGCTTTGAAGAGCTGTAATTTTGAATAGACATTAACCCTGAATCAGGCCAACATATATAATTTATAATCAAGCAACTAACAGCTGCTCTCATGGTAAAGTTTTTTACTACAGATGGAAGGTGGCAACAAGAAATGACAGGACCAGCTCACACTCATGCAGTGAACTTCACAGGTAGTCTCCAGTCAAGCCAGAAAGCCTATTCCTCCTGAAGTCAATGAATAGTCCTTTGCCCTTAGTCCTCTTTTCCCTTTACCCCTTCACCCATAAACCCAGTGAAAAGCTGAACACTGAACAAAGCCCTGTTCACATCGTGCTTGAATGAGATGAGGGTTTGCGCCGCACCCCCACACAGGTGCAAGACTAAGACCTTTGTGTGAACAAGAGCTGCAGGATCAAGCCCCTAACAGACCCCAGCTGGCACATCCCATTCCTGGGCCACAGGAGCAGAAGCCTTAATTCTTCATAAGTGTCTTCGTAAATATGTGGTTTCTAACAAACATAGCAAAATGCTCAGGGACAGGATTTTGAATTAATAGGGAAACACTACTGAGGAGGAGGGGATTTGTTTTTTTCCTAGAGTTATTTATTTTTTAACAACACAGACAGGACTGTTTAAAAGACTCTTCCTTCCCACTAAGTGATGGATCCAGCCCTGCCTCATGGCTCAGCCATATGTCTCACACTTGGGGCATCACAGGTATAGTGAAGTAAAGTTCAGGAAGGCTCTGTAAAAGTTCTGTTTGTGCTCTCTTTCCCATCAAGACCTTCCTTCACTCCCAACTCTTTTACTACAAGCAGCCAACTCGAGCAGCCCCTATTGCATTTGGCACAAATTATCACACACAACAACTGAAAGCCCCTGGCTTGGAAATATTTTCTCTGTGTGTTGATGGCTTGAGCAGTCTGACAGAATAAAAGCAATTTTCTGTTGTGCCTATTTAGGCTATATTTTCTCCAAAAAGTACTGGCTCAGATGTGGCTTGTCCTCCACAAATCTAGAGATAAGTGTTGCCTTGTACTAAAAAAGAGAGGGAAATTCAGAAACAGAGACATCCATGGAAACTCTGCTGCCCTTTAAACACTCCTGCCCAATGTGAGGTGTCTGCCACCCTACAAAGGCCACCCAGCCTGGCATGGCTGGATTCAACATAAAATGTAATTTCTGTAGCAGGCCACTCCTCTTGAAATGGAGCCTCTCTCAGACCTGTGAATTAATTTTGCTGGGGTTCTTTAAACAGCACCTTCAACTCTGTTTCGGAGAAGGGGAAAAGCAAAAAGAGACCGTTTTGCCCCCTACCTTTGGCCTTTAGCAGAACCACACTGTAGTGTCAGCACTCTCATTACAATATTTCATTATCAGACAACTGGAAGCTGAGAAAACAAATGGCCAGCTGTTGACAGGCCAAATGTGAGCCTCGGGTGAACTCATCCTTCACCTTCAGGACAGAATTGGCATCTAACCATCAAACCAAGCTGTGCCTGGGGAAAGGGAAGGGGTGAGGGGGGAAATAGCAAACCTGCACGGATTGCAGAGAGCAGCCTCACAGGTCTGGTGGCCAGACACACAGTGACCTGTCTTTGCTAGGGCTTTCCACGCTCTGCATTGTCCTCTTTCAGTGCACTCTGCAAGGGGGGCAGCCATGGCCCAAAATCCCCATTGTGGTGTCAGGATTTCATCTGCAGAGACAGCAGCTGTGTGAATTTTATTAGCAAAGGCTTTCGGTCCTTAATAGTTTCCACCGAGAGAATGAAAAAAACAGGCAAAAGAAAACAACAATACTGTGAAGTGGTTTGGTGCATTCATGTTCTGCAGACCGTATGCACACACGCTGGCAGGCAGCATGGCAGGAGGGACTTCACTGCTGACGTGAGTTGTGGTCAACAAAGGAAGCAAAAAAAGGAACTTGGGGTTTCTATCAATCGAATGGGGGCAGGGGGATGTCTGAGCTTACAGGAATCTAGGATGCGTTGCTGCAGATTTACACACAACACAGGAGATGTGTGCCTTGGAGATATGTGGCAGATCAGCCAGAACCAGCCGTCCTGGAAACTGAAAGCAGCTTCCAAGAAATGCTGAAGGTCCAAGCTGCTATTGCTCAACATTTCAAGGCAAGGGTGAAAGAACCACACTTGCCTTCTTGCCTCTCTAGGATGTTCTGGGCACCACACACGGTTCCTCCAAGAGGGAGCAAAGATAAAATCAAACAGTTGTGAGCTGACAGCATGGAGCAGCGGGACCATATGTCCACACATGACAGGGTTCCTGCAGCCCAACTCTCTGGCTGAGGGATTGCCTGATGCACCCTTGAAGGTCTCAAGAGCTGGAAGAATGGAAAATTCATTCCCTGGCTTAAGGAATGCCTTTCACCTCCCCGCAGCAGAATTAGGCTTTTCTTTAGGTACTAGGAAGACACTTCATGGGGTTTTCCTGTTTATAAACATTTCATCATAAGAACTTCCTCTTAACCTTCTTGTTGGGGTTAATAGTTATCTTACTAATAGTTGGGAGAAAACAGCACAATTTCTCTTGGGGATTGCTGTGTTTGGAGACTGTTATAGGCAGCCCCCATTTTTTACAGCCACAACTCTCCTCTTTGGAAATATTGTCCTGAATTTGTTAGGGAAAAAAACTAGTAGAGCTGTTTCCAAGAGCCAGTGCCACTATCTGTAGGCTCCTTATGCTCTCTGAGCATCACAGCACTTCCTCCTCCATCAGAGGAGGCTCCTTCTCGCAGCAGTTCCATGGTTCATTCCAAACATGTAGATTGTTTTCTTAGCCTGGAGGAGTTTTTCTTCCTTTTTTTTTGTTGTTTTTGGTTTTGGTTTTTTTTTGTTGTTGTTTTTGGCTTTTGTTTGTTTTACTTAGCAAGAGACCATTTGATGCTATTATTCACCTTGAGAAGGAGTACAGCTCCAAGAATTAATGCTGTCAGGCACAGCTAATCCTGAAACTGATCAGTGTTGTCAAATTTGGGATCAATATCAGCTACATTCATTTATCATTTGTACTTTGATATGAGTCATATGCATGAGCTAGGTTACAGATTTCACCACCCCCTCAGGTTAGCCACTGCCAAAACACAACACAATTTTATTTTTTTTTCCCTCTGTGATGATCTTAAAATCTTCATCTCTAAGGGATCTTAAAATAACAGTGAAGGATCAAAGATGGTCACCAAAGCAAAATTCTCCCCTCAGATGGATTTGGGACTGCACACAGGTTAGGAATAATACAAATCAACAGAAAAACCAAAGAAGCTGTTCTCATAACTTCAGTTTCAGGTTGACCAGGGCACCAGTTTGCCCCACAACAAATCCACTAGAACTTCAGCATCTTGAGTACTACCACGTCAAAACCCAGACTCAGCCCCTCAACTCTTAGGGTATCAACTGGGGTAGGGTTGAAGAGACACAGTCTTAATGAAGAAACTCTTATTCCTCCATTTCTGCTGTTGCAGGCTGACCAGATCCAAGATTCTGGTTTTGCCTTTATTTCTCTAATTATACGTGAAACCAAAGCCCAGGAAACCAGAGTTATTTCAGAAGACCACACCAACAGTTTCCCCATGGCCCCTACAAAATTAGAAAGGACCACTACCTCTTTCTATGAGTTATGTTAAGGGAAAAGGTTGGCTCATGCAATTGTCATGTACGAAGAATTAAAACCCTATTCCCCATGGATGGAGAGGGAAGAACATTCCTCATGACACTATGCACCCAGAAGAGTGACCTAACACTGACTGAGTATGCTTTCCTTTACTGCAAATTATCATGTCACGGTAAAAGTGCAGGTGTTTTATCCCAATGTCCTGGCTAAACTCCAACAACTACATTCCCTCTCCCTAATTTTCCTCTGCAGATGCAGCCAAGCACAAACATTTTGCCAAAGTGTTCTCTTATGCTGTGTGGAGCAGCTGCCATACTTCTCCCTAGAAGCAGCTGCAGTGAAGTGCAAGGAGACTAGATTGCCTTACAGGAGCATGAGACTAAAGCGGTATCAGATCCTTCAAAGCAAGAGATGATTTTGAAACACATGACTTTGAGATCTGTGCCCGTTCCACCGTGCTCAGTCCCCATTCAGTGTAGTAAAATGGCTTGATGGGTGTTGGTTCTTGTCAGCTGGGTCAGAGCCAGGGACAGAAAGCACAAGGAATGGGATCAGGATGGAGAAGTACCAAGGACTGGACCTTCCACTGATGGGCACCAGAGATTTTTAGATGTGAGCTGGCATGGGTGGGAGGAGGAGCCATGCACAGATCCCTGTGAGCCTGGGTACCAGGAGAGACAGCAGCAGCAGCTGCAGGGAGCCAAGCTTGCTGGAGGTGATTTTCCAACAGCCAGCTCAGGAAACCACTATGGCTTAACAGCCAATTGTACAAAAATGGGCCTAAAGTGCCTTTAGCACAGCTCGAGTCCTAACAGCACCCAAGCTGTCCCTAAAGCCTCCCCTGACCCTGCTCTGCACTTACAATGAATTCCAGGGAGCATTATATTCTGGACAAAGCAGAACAGAATTAGGTTTAGGAGAGAGCAACTGAGGTGACTGCCCAGGGTCCAGAACTAGGAGGGAGCCCCACTAACCCACACAGGACAGCTGCAAAAGTCAGCCCTTCCAAGGGGGGCAGGGAAGAGGTGACCAAGCCCAGCCTTTGTCCTGTGCCCCAGAATTTAAATTGCCGACTGTGCAGCAAGAGAAGGTCAACATAAGCAGGGGAGGTGAGGAACTAAGACCCCACACAGGATAACAGTGAGGTGACTTAAACGCTTACAGGCTCGATCCAAGCAGGGGGGTGAGGAGAAGTCAAGTTTTGAGCAAGAAGGTTGTAAATTTCCTGTTTAAATCTGTACATCGGGTTTCCCGGAAGTAAAGACAGTGTTTTCAGAGCCGCCAGGACTGGGGTGCAGGGCAGTGTCTGGGTGATGGCAATCGGGTGCTGCGGGGCTGCTCTCTGTGTTTGCAGGCGCTGCCCGAGGTGTCGGCCCTGCAGGGCTTGTGTGACCAACTCTGTTTGAACGAACCCGCTCTCCGAAACCTCCCCGCATCAGAGCACGCCCATGTGTGCCTGGTACATCCCACCGAAGAGCCACCTGCGAGAGGGAGAGAGGCGTGGTGACATCCCGGCTCCCTGAGGTCCCCATGTGCTCCATGGAACAGCACCTCTCCAGGGATACAGGAGCCTTGTTGCAAAATAAGCCGTGGGATCACGAGAGAGGAGAGCACTGGGAGCTGTGAGCAAAAGTGAAGACGTGTTAGTTTCAGTTCCAGCCACAAAAACTGGGTGAACCTGAATGTGACCCAAATTACATGAAGAGATTTGCATCACAATGAAAACACGCTGCTACTGCAGCAAGGTTGGCCCCACCCCCTTCCCATTCTGGAAGAAAGATTTCTACAGCGCAAGGGTTTTGCTCAACCCACCGCTTCCTCACTTGTCACCTACTACTTCTCCATCCAGGGTTGTAGGGACTCAGCCTGAGCCACGGCTCCAGGATCCCAGCCCCGAGAAGAAAGAAAGGGCTCCAGCTTCCCACTTCCACCCTGGAATTAGCCCAATTAACCAATAATTCCAACCTGGAATTAACCCAATTAACCAGCAATGTAAACTGGCCGGATGATGAGTGAGAGCGTGAACTGCCCACCGGGGAAGGGCAAAATCCTGAGCCAGAGACATGGCTGCAAAAACTGGCTAACCTCAAACAGCTTCCCAGAAAGTTTGACACCTTGTTCAGAGCAGCTTGTAAAGGCACCAGCCACCCCCTGCTTCCTCCCTCCCTGCAGACTATCTTCTGGTCTTGCTAATTTGTTACTTCCTGTGTAAAAGTATTTTCTTCCTGTACTCTCCTCTTTCTCCAGAAAAAAATACAGGCTAGATTTTTCCAGATCTGATCTCCTGGATTCTCTTGGCATGCACTTACCTTCCATGTCCTTCAAGGACTTGTCACCATGACCTCCTGAGGGAAAATATAACCTCATTATGTTCCTTTTCCATATATAACACTTCACCCTCTTGCCCCCACCAAAGCAAGAAAGGAAATTAATACTCAAAATGCTGGGCTTTCAGCAGTATAGGAAACAAAATTCTCCCACAAACCTGGCTGATCTCCATCACTGCCCAGGTGGTCTTCTCTGCTGGGTACTACTCTAGTGACAGCAGTTCCAAGCCCATCAGTGAAGCTTTTGTGGCAGTTTCTCTCTAGTACTCTCCCCTCCCTTATTTTCTGAGGAAAATGGTGTTTTTCCCACTAGACCTGAAGGTGAAATGTACCTACTACCCCTGCAGAGCCAGGCAGGGAGCACCTGCTGAGGAGAGCCAGGTCCCAAGGGCAGAGCAGAAGAAAAGATAAAGTTTCTCTTTGCTCCCCTGCCTCCACATGTGGCAGTATTGGAGTTACTAAACCAGATCACACCAGACCATGCATGTCTGAGACCTGTGCTTACATGCCCAGATTCTTGCACATATGAAAGAACAAAGAATGGGCTGTAGGTAAAACACCACCCTAGGGCAGGTGAGACTGGCCTTCAAATCCTTGTCCAGCAACACACTTCTTCTGTGGCCTCAAAAATAACCTACAGGCAACAGGTCTTTGGCCCTGAGAGTAGGTCCCGCACTGCTATGGCAGATGCCTGCCTTCCTCATTCCACACAGGGCCACAGAGCACCACTGAGCACAGGCCACTCAAATAACATCACACATGGAGACATCTTAAATTCCTACATGGCCCTTGACACAGATTTCACAGTTCCACGCATACTCCCACATTTAACATCCTTAAAAAATTACTTGGATGCAGGATTGGAAGGGATACTGAGCAAGTTCACAGATGATACAGAGCTGAGAGGAGCTGTCGATGCCCTTGAAGGCAGGGAGGCCCTGCAGAGAGACCTCTACAAATGATGGGGCTGGACAGTCACTGACTGTGTAAAGTTCAGCAAGGGAGAGTGCCAGATTCTGCATGAGGGATGGAGCAGCCCTGGATGCACGGACAGACTGGGAATGAGAGGCTGGAAAGCAGTGCCAAGGAAAGGGACCAGGGGGTCCTGGTCAATGGCCAGTTGGAAATGAGGCTGCAGTGCCCTGGAGCCAGGAGGGACATCCCTGTCTGTGGAGGCTCTGGAGCCAAGGGCAGTGATGGTGTGGAAGGAGGCCTCTAATGTATGAACTTAAAGCATAAAAGGAAGGGTTTCCCCCATATAAGAATAGAAGGAAGAAATATTTTCCCATAGTTCATTGCACCACCAGTTCACTGTACCCCAGTTATATGTACCCAGCTGGCCTGTGGGCTGTTCCTCTTTCGCTGTTGGACCTGAAATAAGGAGCATGGATTCAATTCAACAGGCAGAGAGAGGATCATCTGAAGGATTTATTTCAGAACTTTTCAGCTCCTTTATAGGGTCTTATGAAACAGGTTTAACATGATTGGTAAAGGGAACAATACATCTCTTGTCCCATTGGTGGAACAAGAGAAAACACATTCATCACAGCTGTACAATATTGTTTCGAGAACTCTAAGTTATTTACAAAAATAGTCCTTGAGTGAGAAATGTTCTCAAGAAACTTTCCCTTGGGAACAGATCAGCCACTGACAGGCTGAAAACTTTCTCAGAGTCAGAAAATCATGTCCACATCCCTCCCCTTTTTACCTTCTATGTCCTTCCCCTAGAAAATTCTCCCTTCCCTGTTTTCCCATTGGCCCCAGTTTGCTGCAATCCTCTGCCCCTGTTATCCCATTGGCTTGCCCTCTCTCTGACCCCACATATGCACCACTTTACCCTGTTCCTACTGGGCCCTGACCCTCAGATCCACCCCCTCAAGCCCATATATATCCCTGGACCCTCCACTGTTCCCTGTCTTTGTTCCTGGACCCCTTCAGTGTGTGGCTGCAGTAAACCCCACTGGAACTCCATACAAGGACCCTTACTGGCTCTCCACCATTGCTCTGCTATCCGTGGCATGCTTGTGACTGTGTGTGTGACTGTGATTGCAGCCTGCCCAGATGCCTTCCTTTCTGGAGGTGCTTTTGGGAAGGTAGCATCACCTTACCATCTCCACCCAACACTATACCTGTCCTGCAGGCACCAGGCCCAGCTGGGCCAGGGAGGGATTGTCCTGCTCTACTCTAGGCTGGGGCCACAATGTAAGAAAGACATAAAGCCACTAGAGAGTGCCCAAAAAAGGGCACAAAGATGCAGAAGGGCCTTGAGGGGAAGCCATGTGAGGAGCAGCTGGGGACACTTGGTCTGTTCAGCTGGAGGAGACTGAGGGGAGACATGGCAGTCCCAGCTTCTCCTGAGGGGAAGAGGAGCACTGAGGCACTGAGCCCGGCTCTCTGGGACCAGGGACAGGCCCCGAGGAAATGGCTGGAGCTGTGTCAGGGGAGGGTCACACTGGACATCAGGGAAAGGTTCTTCCCCCAGAGGGTGTCGGGCACTGAACAGGCTCCCAGGAATGGTCATGGCCATGAGGCTGCTAGAGCTCCAGGAGTGTTTGGACACCGCTCTCAGGGATGCACAGGGTGGGATTGTTGGGGTGTCTGTGCAGGATTTGAAGCTGGGCTCAATGATCATTATGGATCCCTTCCAACTCGGCACAGTCTATGATTATGTGACATTAAGCCACACGTGCCAAGTGCAGGCCTGTACCTCCTGCTGCCAGCTCACCTTCCCAGTCTTCTACACAGACAGCTTTTAGCTGAGTGCCAACACTGATAGTGGATTGCAGTGATTTTGCTCTCTCAAATTTGCAGAAACAGCAAAATTTCTTTTTCCCGTCCTTGTTACCAGTTTCACAGGCTTTGCTGATCAACATTCCCACAGCATTTGCTCCTTTCACTCTTCTTTCAAGGAAAGTATAACACGGGCTAGATTTCTTACAGGGCTTGGCATGGGCTGTGGGCCATAAGATCTCAGTAAAGGTTTTGAAAAAAAACTTCCAGTGAGTCAGAGCCACATGATTTTGCCTGGTCTCCCATCCCCACCCCAGAGTTGTCTTCCAGCCTTATGTGCCACAGTGTCATCTCCCAGGCCACAAGAAATGTCTAGAGCAACAGTAGTGGCAGCAGCAGCAGCAGCAGTAATTTCCTAGCTCAGGAAGCACAAACTTAAGGGCTTGTTTCATAGTAAGCAGCTGCTTCCTCGCTTGTGCTGAGAGAAAGTCCTCCAAAAGCTTTTCTTCTTAACTTCTGTAGCAAAACAAAATGAAAAACAGAGACAAATGTGTGAGACTGCCTTTGATTTTCTGTAGTGGCAGTGAACAACCAGGAAAGAAAAAAAAAATAAAAAGGGAAAAAGAAAAGGTAAAGAAGAAAGATAAAACCCAGTGTGGACTATACTTTTCCTTTGGGCAGAGAAGAATGCTGGAGGTGGTATATGCCAGAATGACATCAGGGGAGTGATGCAACTGATCTGGAGCCAGGAATCCTGCGCAGCAGGGAGCTATACAGCTCTAGGTATATAGAGAAGGGTGTACATTTTTACATTTAAAACTTGCAGTTCAGAACACACAGACCCAAGATGAGGAGCACAGAGTGTGCCTCTCATGCAGATGGAATAGGGAACTCTGCATATCAGACGTCACCCAACACTTTTCCATAAGAAGAATGTGTTTCAGTTGGTGTTCAACTTTGCCAGATTTCAGCTGTTTAGGATAGATTTTTTTCCATGCTTGCTGCCTGCCCCAGGCTGAGTGGATTTTGGGAAAACTTCAGCAAAATGTTTCAGTTGCTTTTCAGCACAAAGCTAGGGAAAAAATCTACATTTTTACCCTATATGACCCTATATGTGTGGAAAGAGCTGTTTGGGGGACTCTGTGATGGCTCCACACTCTGGAAAAGGAATATGGCATTTGTGCCACCAATACCAGACCTCCTGCCACCCCTGTGTGATTTTCCCCAAATCAGCCACATAAGCTTTCCAGAAACTTTAGTCTGTGAAGGCTCAGGGGAGAGTTTTAGAGTTTGCAAACCATCTGTGTGCTTTGTCCATGAGCCTGAATCATGGTGGAAAGAAGGAAGATGCCTCATTTCAATAAGGGGATTCAGGGAAGCAATAGACAAACTATGAGGGGCCTGTCTTCTCAAGTTCCGGGCTCTCCAAAAGCTTCTGGCTCACAAAAGGTGAGTTGCTGCCAACCAGTCATTCCCCAGAAGAGAAGCAATGCCCACTCACATGCTCAGCCTCTGCATTTGTCAAGCACTGCACAGCATGTCTTCCATTAAGAGCAGTTAACCACTGCCACAAGAAAACAAAAGGACCAGGACTGTCCCTCTGGAGAAGAACTGGTTCCTTGAGTCTCATCTCCACTGAGAGCAAACCTTACAAGAGCATGGTCTTCCTCCAAGGGATCTCTCCAGTGAGAGGCTAGCCAAGAGAAGTATGCCCCTGATGCCTCTGGCTGCCTTCGGTTCTGGGAAACTTGCTGAGCCTGAGACTCAGGAAGACCCAAACACTAACACAAACACAGAGACAGTTTGCTTTGGGGAGTTTGGTTTATCTTTCGTTTTTTCTTTTTCTCTTTAACACTAACTCTATAGCCTCAAAATCCTAAGCAGAAAGTGGAGGTGACAAACCAAGCCTGGAACAGTTAAGAAGTCCAGCAAGAAAATGATCTTGTGTTTGTCTCTTTTCCATATGCATATTTAAAACTGTGTTTTCATATTATGTGATCAGGTATCAATATAATGAAATATTGCTTGCACTGCTCTGGATGTTTTTTTGAAAAAAAAAAGAAAAAATTAAGCCAAGCTACACTGGTAAGTATTATTATGGGACTACCCTTATAAGTGACACTGACTTTTACAATTCAGTCCCAAATACTTCTACTTCAATAAGCAAAAACTCACATTATCTTAAAAAAGAAATACCACATTTATAGAAAAACATCATGAAAAGAGCAGGAAATATCCTGTCAATTTATATAAATCACTCATTATCTCATCCTAATCCCATTCAAAATTAGAAGAATGTTCTAATCAGAATCTGCAATAAGAACTGAAGAGGCAGAGGATAACGAGATGGTTTTGTGAAAAGTTTTTTGGCATGGAAATGTTACAAATTTTAGATTAAATTTAAAAATTTAGTATCTTCTGGTAGTACATACATTCATTTTTGTGAAGGCATGAAGCAGAACTGGAAGTACAACTGGTGCTCCTGTGCATTTGCTGAAAAAAGAATTTTTGTGAACACCTTAAACACCAGCTTTTTTCCTTCTGAATCCTCCTTCTGAAGGGTTTCCCCATCCAACATGGTTGGAAAAATATCAGCCAAGCTCTCTACTTCAAAAATCCATTAATTGGTAAAGAAAGGGGGGAATCATATGCTATTGATTATGTAATTTATGTTATGATATCCTGGTGGGCTGACATGTTCAGTGGTGACCTTAGCCTTTGAAATGGTGGATTACATAGTATAAATCTCCTTCTAGGAGTAGTGGACATTTGTTGGAGAAAATCTTTCTATTAATACACCACATCTTATGACTGCTGAATGTGTTCTTGGTCTAACCTTGAAAGAGGAGAAAATGGGAGGACTTCTGTAATTCTCTCACTGAAACAAGCCAAAATCCCTCAGTAGCATTTCTGCAGATGTTCCAGGCAGAGAGAATGTGGCCACTGTATCTTGACTCAAATTAAAGTAAGTGAGCATTTGGATTCCTTTCTGGAAGAAAATATTTACAGCCATGAAAAGGGTGCAAGGTAGAGAAGGCTGTGTGTTTTATATATCTAAGTGAGACACTGTTTTTCTCTGACAAAAATGCCCCAGATTCTCCTTTTGAGTTAACCATTTCTCTGGCCATGGCACTGCTGTTATCTATCCTTTCCTGCCTTTTGAGAACATCTGGGTACCCAAAGCTCATGTTAATAATATCAGAGTAACAAATTTATCACAAACAGGTCCAATCCTCTGCAAAATTTGAGGCTGGTTTCCTGCAGAAATGAGCAATTATACACCCTGTGGGTGGGTAAATACTACTGATTATCTGCCCTTCCCCTTCACCCCTCCAGGAGATTTTCAGCATCCCAGGAAAATTCCATCAAATGTGCCGGTGGGGTAGTTGTATCCAAGGTTGTAGGAAACCTCACACTTTATTCAAATGGATAATAAAGGAAAGAAACACCAATGATGGACTCACTAAAACAGCAAAAAAACCCACCTCGCCCCTAATTAGACCTCAGAGACTGAGGTCTACACAACAGAGGACAAGCAGGTTTATCTCCACCCATGGCAGAACAACTTGCTCAACAGGATATTTCTATTTTTAATTTTCATACAAGAAAACCTGCAGTGAATCTTCTAATGGACTGTGATAGATTGGCATTTAAGAAAAAAAAGAGAAACACCTAAAGAAGTTAAAACTGCTGGAGGCTGATGGGTTTTTCTCCTAGCCAACAGCTGGCCATTTCTAAGAATTGACAGCAGATTTAACCACTGAAAAAATGAGATCAACCTGTGAACACCACCTTAAGACCTAAGCCTGGGAATTTCTTTGTCTCTTTGTTTCCTGGCTGTGAAAGGTAACTGAGCTTTAGCTGGCTTCCCGTCCCCTGCCCAGGCCATGCAGCCCGGGCAGGGGGGCTGGGCTGAGCCTGCCACGGCTCCCGGCCGGGAGATGGGGCCTGCAGGGGCTGGGCTCTGGCCAGGCCAGGCCCGTCCCTGGCTGGGCTGCAGGTTTTGCTGTGACTGAATTCACCAGAGACTGCCGAGTAAAGAAAGAAGAAAAGCTCTGGACCTGCGGTGGGCTGAGACAGTGACCACACTCTCCAGAGCAGCCATGAAGAATCTTCCATCGCAGACAGCTCCAGCTGCTGCTCCGGCAGAGATCACAGAACCATCTACAAAGCCTGGGCAAGATTTTAACCCTTTCATTATCCAGATGAGACTTGCAGATTAATCCTTTTTTTTTCAGAGAAAGAAGAAGAGAGTAATCAACATGTAAAGAGACTTTATAAAATATCAGAGACAGTAAAGAGAATAATTAAGCTTCAGAAGAAGTAGAGAATAAGGAGATGCTTTAATTAAGCTGAAATATTTTTCTGTTAAAGCTATGGAGATGGACAATAATGTTCTGAAAAAACTCCTTTAATTCATGACAGAGTATATTGGGAAGAATGAAGTGTTCAAAGTGTGGATTTTGAGCAAAAGGTGGAGTAATTGGGATACAGTGAGGTTCTGGAACAGAGGAGTGAGAAGTAATAGTTAAAGATTTGAGGCCTTGAGAGACAAAGAGAAAACTTCTGTTTCCAGAGAAGCTCACAGAGACAGATAAAGAGAACTTTTACCTTTAAATAACTCATCCTTAAAAATGACATCCCTAGACTCATTGACCCATACACACCTCAGAGTGATGTGAAATGAGAGGAGAAAATCTGATGTCAGATTTGTCCAGGCAGCTGGCATCAGAGAGATAGAAGACTATAACAGAAATAGTTTTCTTGTGAAAAACTCCATAGATTAGCAGAAGACTTCTGTTTCTCTACAAAGACTGATGAAAAGACTCTAGCAAGAATTGGGACTGTTTTAAACACTAAAGTTCCAAAGTTTTTGTCTCTATGTTGTCATGTAAACAAGGGAATGGTTGAGTAGTGGGGGATAGAAGGGGTTTTCTGGAGGTTTTATTCTGGTTTTGTTATTCTTGTAGTTTCTTAATAAACTTTCTTTATTCCTTTTAAGTTTTAAGCCTGTTTTGCTCTTGTTCTAATCTACATCTCATAGCAAGAAATAAGTAAGTTTTCTAGTGATTTTTTTTAGTTGCTGCTTTAAAACCACAACATTTATTTGGTGCGTTGGCCGGGAAATCGAAATTAGCAAATCTAAACCACTACATGGACATAGGAGTTGGAACAAGAAAAAAGAAACCACACAGAAATGTGTGTGTGCACTCCTTCAGCAACACCTGCACAGTTATCTAAGAAACAACAATCTTTTTACTCTTCATTCCATCCTCTCCTTGACTAATTTTGTTCTTTAATTATGACTTCTGGCAACCAGCAGTACAAATGAGGATCTTCCTCCTTTAGGTAATGCATGTTCTTGGCTCTGAGGAGGAGGCTTGTCTGTCAAAACATTAGCTGTCTCTTTCATATGTTAAGTATTAATTCTATTTATCTTCAAATTATTTTCAAATACTGGAGGCATTCTTCCCTGTATTGGAATGCAACAAGTGCTTAATTTCAGGTTTTTATGTTATTCTTGTTCAGATACGAAGCCAAAGCAAGTAATTAAGTTCTCATTTAAACCCCATTTCCTTAAATACCTATTCTCTTACCACAAAGAGCCTCCTTACCAGCCGCACACTCTCCCACAGCAGGCAGGAGCTGGTGGCCCATGGGGACAGCTACAGCCATACCCTGATTTCAGATGGCTTGTAACCACATCATTATTATTATTCCACTGTTTTCTGGGTAATACCAAGGCACATGTTATTGTGTGGCAGAGCAAAGGACTTATGGGTTCCTCAGCAGGGAGAGAATTTCTTGTCCCTGATTTAAAGGAAGGAGTTAACAGCTCACCACCATCTGACACAAAGGTCCTTTTCCCCTGCTATTCAAGGCCAGTGACAGCCTGTACCCACACCTGGAGCTATGTTTTTCCCTTCCAGCAGGAATAAAATCAAGGGTTGAATCTGGACTGGTACAAGTAAAACCAAGAGTCATGGATGATTTGTGTGCTCTGTGCACTCAGACCCAGAATTAGCACTGGTATTCTGGCAATGTAGGATCACTCGGACCTCATGCTGGCCCTCCAACAGCTGCTGGCATTATTCTTCTCTTCTGCTGAGGGCTTCTCTATGTGAGCCAAAGAAAGTGAGCTCTTGAGTCAAGATAAAGGCATCACTCCTTCCGGAACTGGAAGGACTCACTCTATTTAGTTCTGCCAAAGGAAAAGACAACAGAGGGAATGTGGTCACAACCAGCCTTCTCAATAACTCCCACGGAGATCACAGAAGATGCAACTTCAATGCTTTCAGCTACCCAGGACCCCAAACCCTAAGTGCATTTAAGGCACTGCAAGACACAGGTAAAACTCATGCAAGAGGCACAAAAATAGAGCCCTGTATCCACAGCAATACAAGCACACAAGAACTCCAGCATCAACCTTTTTCAAGGCCACAGCAAAGCTCTCCCAAGAACTAAGGATGGATGCCCAAAGGGAAAAAAACATTTCAGAAACACTTTCCTACCCCCTTTGGAGGGAAAGGCCTCCACGCCTCTTGCCTTGTGCCACCTTCCCATTTTCCCAAGGGGCTGTCTGCCCTGCCAGGAGCACAGCACCACGATGATGAATCCATGTTTTCCACTGCAAGGAGGAACATGACTCACGGTCCCCACCAGGACCCAATGACTTGTGGTATCCAAAGCAAACACAGCCAGCAAGGCTTTTCAACAAACAGTTAACAATCTCCTGCTAGCTATCCACCCCATAAAATGCCAATAAAATTTCCTCACTTTGTCCCTCACCATTGCTTTTCCTCATTCTTTCTCAAAAAGGACAGTTATAAGCAGAACCTGAGCCTCACTTTCCCACCCAAGCTAAGCCTAGAAGGGTCTGTGAAGGCCTGAACAACACCCTCCTCAGCTTCCATCACGTGTCCCAGTGCCTGTTGGATAACGCTGCTAGGAATAACCAGAAAGAAACTAAATCCTTATCTCCTTCAGGAAACTGCTTCAATTTTAGTGATTTTAGTGATTTTAGTAACCCCACCTCCCCTGCAGCGCTGGGGAGGGAAACAGCTTTGCACAAGTCCTATGGTGAGCAATACAGGAGCTCCTTGCTGTGCCAAAGAGGAGACTTAGAGCCTCAGCTCCAGCATCTGGAAGCCACAAGCCCACAGCCACCACCTTCATCACATAGCCTGACAGTCTCCATTGTCACTTGTCCTGAGTGACTCAGAAATTTGGGAGACGGAGGAGGAGGAGGAGAGCAGGCAGTGACAGTCCTCTGGGCTACAACACCAGGGATGGCAGACAGGTAAGTTCAGCATCCTCATGCATCATTGGGAAGGGCACTGACAAGCCTCCGTCACTGACATGAGAGGATTTCAGGCCTTTCCCTTATGGATGCTAACTGTGAAACAGAGAAGCACAGTGCCTGTGAAAATTACAGGCCGCATAGCTTTCTCAGTCTTGCCTGAGAAAGCTGTTTCACAGTTAGCATCCGTATTCCCTCATCCCCACCAGCTCACCCATAGGGCCAGTAGGCCACCACATACAGATTGTGGACAGCTGGTATCAGCAAAGAACAATCTGTAATGAGTTTTTAACCTTTGCTCACATGATCTTCAAGAGCAGAAAATTGCTTTGCAGTACCTGCAAAAGGAGGTAGGGAGTGGGTCTGAAACTGCTTCATTCTGGCCATCAAACAGCAATCACATGTTAATGACTTTCAGTTTATTCCCTGCAGTACCTGGTTCAGATTTGTGAAACCAGGAATGCTTGCTAATCTGTTTTCAGATTAAATGGACCTTAATGTATGTGTCTAAAAATAACAGGAGTTGCACAGTCATGTCAAGAGATTAAATTACCCTGAAGTCTGGAGAAGGATTACAGCTGTCTGAAAACAATAGGTGCATACTTTATTCAGCAGTGGTGTGCTTTTCAAGACAAATTTGAGTGGTCATGAAGACTGCTTTGTTCCTCTATTAGTGCTTGTGAGAAGCTGCATAAAAACACAGTGCTGTGAATGGCCTGACATTCACAAACAAGTCTTGCTTCAGCAATCACCCTGCACAAAGCAAAGCCAAAAATCAACAAAGCCATCCATCAGGTTCCAGGTTTGACTTCCCAAAGGGCTGTCCTGCACAGCAAAGTGTGTGATGTACAGCCGTATACACCCATACCCACACCTGCCTGACAGTTTATGTTAGAGAGCCATTATCCTACCAAACTCAGTAATAGAGTGTATTGGTATCATATCAGTGACATTTTCCCTTACTGATTTCTCATCCTTTGCCCTCCTGGTAATATTTGCATAGTTTGAATGAGGTGCCAGTATCTCCTGGGAGTGCCAGAGGGATGCCTTCAGGAGGATCTCATGGGAGCAAGCCAGCCATGCTCAGTACTCCTGACCTTGACACCTCAGCAGCATCACATGTAAAGTAAGAAGGAACTTGTACTGAGGAACTTGAGGCACCTTCAGATAGGGTGCCTATCTTAAAACACAGAGTTTTAAGGATGAACATTTGGGTTTTAAGCACCTAAAAGTCAGGCTCTGGCTCCAGTCACACATTGACCTGCCACCTCCCTCACAGCCAGAGGCAGACATTCAGGGTAGGGCACATAGCAGATGCTCAGGAGAAATAGGGAATAGCTCTGAATATCAGCACAAACCACCAGCAGCCGCCAGTTTGGATTCAGAGGTCAGAGACAGATTGGAGAACTGTAGAGAAAACAAGGACATATTGCAGAGAATAAAAAGACATACCTGAATATGGAAAAAAAGCACTAGGAGTAAAAGGTGGCAGAAGGGTAGTACAAAGACATCCGAGCATTTGCAGGATTTGGTGCTTCTCTGGAATGACTCACCCCTGCCCAGTAAAGCCTCTATAACACAGACAAAACCTATGCAACACAGCACTCCATCCTGTTCTGCAGGCAGGTTAGCCTGAACTTCAGACTGCATTTAACTGAGCCCCAGGTCATGTCAGAAATGCGGCAAAGGGATTGAGGGGTCAGAGCCAGGCAGGACAGCCACCTCCCTCCTTCCCAAGGACTTGGGGTCAGAGGGAGGATTATACACAGCAGCTCTGCTGTGCCTCTGCTTCATCTCCACTTGAGAAGGGGCTGGTGGAGCAGCTGAACCTTAATCATGCAAGTCTTCTGCCAGAAGAGTCCCCTCTGGGAAGGGAATTTGCTGCTGCCCATCTCCAGCCAAAATCTCACCCTCTCTGCCCATACTCATTTGCTCAGAAAAGTTTACCTCAAAGGCAACACCTGCTCTTCAAAGGAGCAACAAACTGTAGGGAAGTGAAGAATCAGTGGTCTCCCTAGACTTGGCCACAGTCCCTGCAAATCCTTGGAGGGGCTTTGGCCCAGACTACAGAGTAATTGCAGAGCAAAGAGGGAAAAGATACAGTGGACAGGTTGTTTGCAAGTTTTATTAAAGAAGGAAAACCTTTAGCCTGTCTTTGGACAGGCCCATTTGTAATTTTTAATCTGTTTCAGGGCAGATTAAAGATGCAGTGTTATCTACATCCACTGAGATCCCACAGGAAAAAAAAAAAAAAACAAAACAGTGGCCATCTGTCAGTTCTGAGTATTCCTGTAAAATTATAGACATCCAGCTTCTGGTGGGATACTAATGAAAAAGTGAAAAATGGTTAGCTTATTTGCCCCTCATTTGACCTAAGAAATGCTGTAATTCTTTGTGGCTAGTGCAAAAAGCAGAAAAAAAAATGTTCAGATTCTTCAGCGTAATCCTGGTGTCCTCAGTTTCTTTTGGTCTTTTGAGATTGCCACCCTGGGGTACCATCAGATATTAGTGAAAGGTCATACATGACAATAAATTATCTGTCTCCAGACAGAGGGAGATTCTGGCAGCCTGAAAAAACTCCATCATCATGTGTGCTATTTTATGTATCAAATATGAGAAAACTTCACACTTATCAAGCTTCAAAACCAACACAAACAAAATAACCCAAAAAATATTTGCACGTCATAGTTTCTTACAGCTTTTCTACCCTGTTTCTGTTCACTGACCAACCCAAAAAATTTTGCAGTAGATCAAAGACTTCAAATTCAGATGGTCACCCCATCTGTCGCCCTGTACTCCCGTACCCTTTCCTTACAGAGTATCTAAAACAGTGGCTACTTTACCATATGGTTATTCAAGTCCCATGGTCTGCAAGTAAATGCTCTAAGGAAAGTCCTATCACCACAGAGGTCCACAGGCTTAGTTCAAAATACTGATCATCAGGGGGCCAAGAGGAATGCACCCTTTTATAGTTTACAGAGCTTTTCCAAGGAGCACAACAGCACTGAGATTTTCACCAGGAATGGTCTAATAATGGTTGTGGGATTTCTGAATCATAGTTTCCCATCTCATCAGACAAAACACTAATTTGTATATCAGTTTTAGCCTCCATAATTTCTCCACAGTTATGAAACAGTGTTTCACCAAACAATATTTTTAGTCTTTTTTAAAAGGCACACAGAGTTCAGAGAAAGAGCAATTCAGTGCACTGAACTCTTCAGACAGTGAAGAGACAAACTGAAGAGCAAGGACTTACTCAAAGGACTCTTACTTAAAGCAGTACGCCTTTCATTTGGGGCTTCTTGCAAAACCCATGCAGGACATCCAGGAACTGGCAAAAAAACCCTCTCAGAAGTCTCTGGCTGTTTGGAAAGAAGCAAACTGAAGAAGAACCCGAGGTAGAACAGCTCCGTCTCTCAATTTTCCTGCCTCAGCAGCACTGCCACGAGCACATCTAACTCTGAAGTGATGGGTCGCTTACTTACAAAGCACCACAGCGATGCAGCTTTACCCCAAAGGGCTTCTGCTGCATGTTTATTAACTCTCAGTGCTCTCTCCACCAGATATTTTTCGTTTTCTAGAAAAATGTTTCTCTTTTCCAGACCAGATAGGTTTGTAACACCCACCCACCTGACCACAGCATCAGAGCAGTTTCCAGAATTGCATTCAAAAAAATGCCTAACATTTGTCACATGTGGCTTGCTTGCTCACTCCCATCCTCTTGCCCAGAGAAGATCTGTGTGCTCAGTGCTTTTTTTCATTTTGGCATTTTATTTTTAAGGTGCTTCTGGATCTTTTCTAGCAAAGCAAAATCAGTAGCAGGAAGCATGCCTTAAACAGAGAGCAGAAAGATAGAAGTCTGTGATTCTCCTTGATGCAATTTCTGCCATTTGATCTTGGACTGGTCCTTGAGAAACTGGCTGTCTTCTCAACAGGTAAGTTTAACAGTTCCCCTTGATCTGTAATTGGCTTACAGTGAGTGGGGAACAGGTTGTCTAGAGAGACTGCAAAAGCCCCATCCCTGGAAACATTTGAGACCAGGTTGAACTGGGGTTTGAGCAATCTGACCTAGCTGAAAACATCCCTGCTCATTGCAGGGGATCTTTAAAGGTCCTCTCCAAGACCATTCTGTGATTCTTTGATCCCTTCTGAAAGGCAGGGGTTTGAAATTCAGATTTTTCATAGATAGATGTTCAAGCCATCGAGCACTTGGAACATAAAGACAGGAGACATAAGCTTGATGCAACTCTTCTATTCCAAGCTATTGCAACCAGAAACAGAGAGCAGGTTTCTGTAAGAAGCAACAGTGATTCCTTAAATCCCAGTAAACCACCAGCCAGTAAGACCCCCTGCAACACCCATGCTAACCTCTGGGTATGAATGAGGGCAGTGCAAACTGCTTCAGTGCTCTTCAGGGGAAGAACCAGAGACTCTCTGTCTTTTTCTGTGCTGATCACAATAGCTAAATAAAATACCATCAGGTTCATTGTTTTCAGACAAGAACTACTTTAAGGTGAGGGTGGCAGGTAAGACATGATGTAGTGGCATCAAGAGCAATTTCAAACCAATGGGACATTACAAATGCAGAGAGATGGAGCAGTAAACGGCATCAGGAGGGAGTGATGCAGTAAGATGTGGAAATCAGAGGTATGCTTTTAGTTAGATTTTAAATGAGTATAGCAGAGGACTTCACCTGCTACAATGAGGTTAGCTGATCTTGGAGACTTCAATTCCTAGGACCTGAACTGATCAGGTCTGCCAAGCTTTTCTTTTCAAAAGATCTGGAAGGAGACACAAAGGATAAAATGAAAGGGGAAAAAAAAAATCCAGGCTCAGTGTCACCCTGAAAACTAAGCCTTCTGATAATGTTTTCATAGTTTTAGTTACTTTCCATGAAAGCCCTGTAAACACAAGTTGTTTACACTTTCCTTCTAAGAAATGTCTTTTGATGGACGTTTTGCATGACCAATGTGCTTGGGAAGATGGTAATTTAATTATCCAATCCCTGGTCATTGTCAAGAATCTATACATACTGGAGTCAGAAAATAAAGTCACGAGTTTTTGTTCTAACACTGAGGGTAGTAGTGTGAATCATTTTGTGTCCTTTAGCGACAGGCTCAGTACTTAGCATCTGGGACAGAAAAATGTTCTAGCTCCTGCTTGACAGAATTCTACTCAACACACAGTGAATCTTTGAATCTTTCACTTTTTTCTTTTCTTTTCTTTTCTTCTTTTCTTTTTTTTTTTTTTTTTTTTTTTTGAGGATGAAGCAGCTCACAAGAACAGCAGGACCAAGGGAAGCCAAGAATACAGCACCCAGAATACTCTCCAGAGAGAAGAGAAACTTGGTAAGAAGAGGTAATTAATGTCTGTAAATTAGTAGGTGCTCTCACCACTCAATGACTGGAAAAGGGTAGATGTGAGAGAGGTGAAAGGAAAAGGTAAAAAGGTGGCTGCAGGGCATCTTTTTATTTTGAAACAAAGCAAGTGCTTTTGCTACAGAGATCTGTTGGGAAAGGCACAGTCAAAATATCCACTCCACCAGCCTGCAGCTTCAGAAACCACTGCTGCATACTCCTCTATCTTAGCATCCAGTGCACCAGGCCACTTTCCCACAAAAAACTAACAACTGTGACTCAACAGATTTCTCTGGAACAGCTCTGTTCTCTGGGACTGAGATCCCCTGGCAAACATTGCAGAAACTTTAGGCCATCAACACCAACCTCTATTTCTCCCACCTAAACAGTTCTCAGGTCATCTGTGGAGCACATTTTGATGGCCAGAGACATGAGGAGAAAGCTGGAAGGCAAAGCCCTGGACTTCAGCACCCAAGATTGCCCACCACTTTCCAGCAAGCCTCATAATCATAAGATGGGCAGCAGTTGTCTTGCACAAGGTTTTCATTTTTGCTTTACTGCAAGGAACAAGCAAGATACACCACCTCCCAAGCTTTGATTTCATGGTAATGCAGCCAGTTTGTTCCTTCCTACCCACTGTGCTGGCCTAGGTTTTGGTGCCAGCTGCATGAGGAGCAAGATCAGCTGAGGAGAAAAAAATACCAACACACAAACCAACAACAAAGAACAGAAGGTGGAAAATCTCTGCAAGATCCATTCTCTACTGCAGTTGCTGAACTAACTTCACCAGCAGTGCCAGAGGCAGGAATGAGTGGGCTGGATAAGGAAGGAAGCGGATGCCTAAGCCAGCATTTCAGAGTACTCAGAATCACAGAATCCCAGAATGGGTCAGATTGGAAGGGTCCACAGTGGTGTCAGCTGGTCCTAATTCCCTGCTCCAGCAGGGCCATCCCAGAGCACACAGCACAAGATTGTGTCCAGATGGTTCTGGAGTATCTCCAGTGAGGAGACTCCCCAACCTCTCCGGACAATCTGTTCAGGGCTCAGTCACTGCCCAGGACAGAAGTTCTGCCTCATGTCCAGGTGGAACCTCCTGGGTATCAGTCCCTGCCCGTTCCTCTGGTGCCATTGCTGGGCCCCCCAGAGCAGAGCCTGATCCCTGCTCTGAGCCCTCCCTGCTCACAGGGACACACAGGGCTGAGGGCCCCTCCCAGCTGGGGCTCCTCTTGAGGCTGGACAGCCCCAGCTCACTCGGCCTTTCCTCATAAGAAAGATGCTCCAGTCCCTTGATCAACCTTGTCAAACGACTGCTTCTGTTGCTTTCAGACAGACTGGCAGCTCAGGACTTACAGGCCTTACACGACTGGCTCAGCCAGCTCCACCTGTTTGCAAACACCAAGCCCTGTTTTGCATTACTTGTACTCAGATAGCTTTGCTAGAAAAACACACTATATATTAACTCTTCCCCAGTCCAGGAAGAGAAGCACCCAACTGATCACCAACCCCAGGTATGGCCCAGGTATGAGTCAACACCTATCCAGCTGACAGCAGAGGCAAGATGCTAAAGAGCCCTGACCAACAAGAGATGGTTTCTGAAGCTATCCTCAATGAAGTGCTACAGAACCAGCTTGAAGGAAGAACATAGAGAATAAAAGGCAACTGAAATCAATGGCATGGATGACAACACCCTGCTGACTTGTCTCCAGCACCAGTAACACACTAATTCTTTGCTCTGCATCAGTGCCCAAAATTCATCTCCTAAAGTAAATAACTTGATAACTACTTGATTTAGTACACTAAGGCCTGTCACAAACTCACATGCAGCTGAGGTACTCATCACATGCTGAATATTTTATTGAGAAAATATGAAATGTTGTTTCTTAGCTGCCCTTGGCAAATGTCTGTGACACAGGAGGAGATTTCCCAAGTACGTAAAGATAAGGTGAGAGAGAGCTTAGCTGTGGTCAGAGTGGCTCTGTGAGCTGAGCCAGTAGAGGTCTCTCTTCCACTAATAAAAATAAATAAATATCTATATTCATCTGTGTATGCATGTGTCCTCACTTGGGATCCCCAGTCTCAAACTACAATAAAATATATACATCCGGGAGCCAGCAGCTCAGATGGGAGCAACCACTTTGTTCCAGGAAAAAAAAGTTTAAAAAAAGGAAGTTAGTGTGGTGTACCAAGTTACCAAGCTCATGGTATCAACTCCAGGCTTTACACCTGTCAGGAAAAATTTACAGTATGGTCCATCCCAGACCTCCAGCTTCTCTCTCCAAAGCAAGTGAGGACCACAGCCATCTGCTTGCAGAGCTCTTCCAGCCTGCCCAGGTAGCAGGGTTTCACTCTGGGTAGGGTCTGTCATGACAGAAAGGCTTTATCAGACAACAGTTGGATTTTTTTCCTCCATGTAAAGGACTGCTGGGTTTTTGTGGGAGTAGTGTCTGGAGCACACAAAATGGGGTGTCTGCCCACAGCTGGAATCCTTGCTTGAAGACTCAGATGTGAGGCCAAGGATAAAACTGGAATAAAGCTAATGTTACTGCCTGTTGTCTCCTCCAAACAGCTGCAGGCGCAGTAGGACAGACAGGTATAAAAGCTTGAGCTGGCACAGCCCATCTTTGTGGATAGGTGTGTTGCTCCCTGCTTCCACCCAGAGCCTGCTGGCAGGTGCCAAAGCTGCTGGGAGGAGCGGGGCAGCCCCTGCCAGCACAGCACAGCGCAGAAAAACACAGCACAGAACAGAAAAACACAGCACAGAACAGAAAAACACAGCACAGAACCGCACAGAAAAGTACAGCCTGCCACAAGCACCCATCCAGGTCAGCCTGGTCCAGCTGTGCCACGAACTGGTGTCCACTGCAGTGACATCCCACAATGTGTCAGCTGCAGCAGCAACCCTCCCTTTTCCAAAAGCCAGAGTCAGGGAATTGCCCTTAGAGACCTGAGAGCGGATCCCCACAGAATCCTACAACACCTCAACAGCAAACAAACTGCCCATTGCTTGTGGAGAACCTGTGATCAGCTGGTTAATTAAAACGGGAAAGGTACACACAGCCAGGCACAGCTGGGAAATGGGGGGAATTCCAGAGGGGTTACAATGCAGTGGTAGCTTTGTTTTCTCCAGGGAGCAGCAGAGAGTCTGATGCTGGTTTGTTTTTAGGCAGTTGCACTTAGTATATTATCATTACATATTTACATGTTATTTTCGTATTTTTATTACTGTTATTAATTTTATACTATAGGAATATATATTTTCTTGTTTTTTAAGTGAAGTGAATTGGGAATTATTTTTATTAGAAGGAAAAAAAAAATAGAGAAGAAAAACACATTCCCTTCTATACTTTGGCCTAATTTTCAGTCTTGCAATGACTGATGTGGACGAGACAGAAAACAGGCAGGGAGAGGAAAGGCACACAAGCTGCCTGGATGGAGGAGGTGGCTGAGCCTGGATGAAGCACAGCAAACCACAAGTGCAGATACAACCCGCCCAAGCAGGAAAAAAATGCCTTTTTTCAGCTCCATAAGTAAATGAAACATCAGAGGTGGGGGAAAAAAATCAGTGTTAAAAAAGTCCAGAAAGTCTTCTAAGTTTTTCCAGTAAAATGAAAGCAGAAGACATCTAATTTAGTGAAAGAGCAAAACAATTAATACAATATAATCTTATTCTTTTACTGAAGAGCACACATTTTATTAGTGCCACAATGCTGTGGCCTTTTTATTTTGGTATTAAAAAAAAACAAATATTGAGGATAGTAAATTACTTTCAAAAAAAAAAAAAAAACACAAAATGCTGTAGGATGCTGAAACAAAACATGTTGACATTTCCTGATGTGGAATATCTTCTTCTGAAAATGAAATTCAGCTTTATTCAGCTGAAGCTACTGAGACGTACAGATGGGTACAGGATGTTGGAAAACATCTTCCAGCTCATTTCCCCATCTGAGGAAGCCGAGGCTGGCTCTGCAGCTGAAAAGCAGTGGGTGTTAATACTGACTTTAAGGACACTTTGTTAGTACTTTCTCTTTCCGCCAAACGTCTCCAGTGAGAAACGGTCAGAACCACATCCAAAATACTCCTGCTAAGGAAGAGGTCATATCTCTCTTCTCTGGCACGAGAACACGCGGCTGTGTGGTAGGGAAAGCCAACCCTTCCTGCAGCACAGCCCTGCATAGAAGCCCCGAGAGGGGAAGCCTTGCTCCCACCGCGAGCAGACCGGGAGCGCTGCGGGACGCGAACCCGGGCGCACGGGACGGCGGAGCGCCCGTCGGGCGGCGGCTCCAGCCGGGGCAGCCCCGCAGCCTGGGCTCAGCGGGGACGCACTGCCGTGTGCGCGCAGGTACGTGCATGTGCACACGCGGAGGGTGCGCGCGGCCTCGCGTACGTGTGGCCGCGGAGCGAGGGAGGGAGGGAGAGGGAAAGCAAGAAGGGAAGGGCGGGGGCTGCGTGCGCACCCCGCGGGGCGGCCGCGCGGTTGCATCAGACGGGGCGGGTCGGAGCCGGGGCCGCGCTCCGCCCTGTCCCTGCCCCTGCCCCTGCCCCTCCGCAGGCCCGGACCGGCCCCGTCTGGCCGGCGGAGCGCTGCCGGGCGCACGAAAGCAGTGAGGCAAGGTTGCCTCCAGCCGCCCGAGGAAGAAATGTTACGGCGGAAGCAGGGAGAGGGGGAAATACAGTTTAAAAATTTGCCCCTGCCGCGCCTCTAGTTCCCCACCAGGCTGCGGCCGTGCAAGCGCTACAAGAGGCCTCCGAGGGAGGGGGCGTGGGGTAGGCCCGAACCGTAGCCGCCCTGCCCCCCTCGCTCCGGGCAGGGCGGCGGGAGATGTTCCCCACTCTTGCTGCGGCCCCGTGCATCCCCCGGGGGTCACCGAGGAGGAGGCGCGGGCGGGCGCGGCGTTCCCCCGGCGCTGTTGCGATAGCGGCGGGCGCGGCTCCCGGCGGGAGCGGCGGCCCTCGGCTGCCGCGCAGGCGGAGCAGCGGAATCGGTCGGCCGCGGCAACAAGGGCAGTAGCGACGGAAAAAAAAAAAAAATATTAAAATAATAGCGGGGGGCGGGGGGGCGGTCAGAGGGCACATCCCAACCCCACGTGACGGAGGAGCCCACCCGCCGCCGCCTCCCTCCTCGGTCCGGGGCCTGCAGCACCGACCCCCCCCCCCCGCCCTGCCCCCGTCCCCCACCCGGAGGGGTTGGCTTGCGCCGGCGGCGGGGATAGGCCGGCTCGGGGAGGCGCCGCTATTTATTTTCCACCGAGATCACTTTGTTCGTGCTGGGACAGGAAAAAAAAAAAAAAAAAAAAAAAAAAAGAGAAGCAAAACATCACATAACTTTTTTCTTTCTTTCTTTTTTTTTACTAAATCTTTGCGAGTGTTTTCCACGTTTAGCGGGCTGGGTTGCGATGCAATCCCTGTGCAAGGGGCAGGAGGGCAGGCACGGAACGTGCCCGAGGCGGGCGGACGGCAGCGCGTCCAGAGGTCCCGAGCAGGGCAAGGCCAGCGCCAGCGCCAGCCGTGCCCCCCGCGGCCCCTCCGCTCCGCCCTACCCGAGTCGGGGCAGACACTGAAGTGGGGCTGGCGACCGGGGACTCGCCCCTCTCCCCGTCCCTCCCCAGCGCCGGCCCAGCACAGCCTGGCGTTCTCGGGGAGGTTTCGGAGCGAGGGCGAGCCCGGGCGCGGCCGGGATAAACAACAGGATCGCGTTGCACCGGGTAGGGGGGAGGGCCCTGGCGAGCCTCGCAGGGAGCTGTGCTCCCCCTCCGCCCCCGCTCTGTGTTCTTTTACGTGTTCATTTTTTCCTTGCAAGCCCTGGGTCTGAGAACGCCGCTCCCCCGCATCCCCGGGCGGAGGGGCCGCTCGCACCTTGGCGGGCGTGGCGGGCAGGGCCGGGTACCCCCGTCATCCCCCGCACCACGGGCATCCCCTCCTGCACCCTGCGGTGCCATCCTTCCCTCTGTCCGGCGGCGCCCGGCCCTGCGCATCCTTGGCAGTGGTGCGGTGCCTCCGCCAGCATCTGCCGGGCCCGGGGCGTGCGAGCCGCCATCTTTGATAGCCACGAGCGGCCGCCCGGGGAAAATGCCCCGGGGCTCCGGTCAGCGGCGCGGGCCCCGTCAGCGAGGGACCGAGGGACAGTCCCGGGAATCCCGGGGATGCGCTGGCTCTCCGATGGCGGCCCCGGAGGTGCTCTTTTGGGCTCGAGTTTTAAGCCTTAGGAGTCGAAGGATTAAGTGCAAGAACTACCTCGAAATATCTCTTCTCTCTCAAAAATAAACAACCCCACCCCAAACCCCAAAACTATTATGACACAGGAAATTCCACTCTTTTGCACCAAGAGGGCACATCGTTGCCAATTATTACAGAGGAGACTGAGAAGCATTTATGTTGGAAAAGCTCTCTTGAATCCAGCTGTTAACCCAGCACTAAACGCCGTCCTCAAGTGCCACATCCACAGGTCTTTCAAATCCTTCCCGGGATGGTCACTCCACCACTGCCCGAGGCAGCTCGTTCCAATGCCTGTGCACCCTTCCATGAAGAAATAGCATCGCTGCACTAAGGGTTCTGCATCCTTTACTTTCACCTGTGCCAGAGACCCATGAAGAGATGGATACTCAAAGGAAAACTGTTGTTATTTCTTATAGTCCTATACCAGGCTGAGGGAGGTTGAAACACACACTAACAAAGACCATATTTCTTATATATGGCAGTTTTCTTTATTGATTGCTTGTTGTGAAACAATATCAATCTGGATTTTTTTCCCCACACATTACAAAAAAAAAAAAAAAATTAAATTGGCTCAGTCTGCAATCTTTTAAGCACAGCCATATTAATTATGAGAAAAAGAAAAAAAAAAAAAAAAAAAAAAAAAAGAAAAAAAACCAAACTGAAAAAACCCTCTGAAAAGTCTACCAAATAGAGCATTTACAAATGCACAAAAACATGCCACTTTGGCTTTATGGGGAAAAAATATCGTCTTCTAGATTAAAAAAAATCTTTTAACATAAATAAGTTAGTATAATTTCTCAGTGTCTTTACAGAGTTATGTACACAGGTACATTTCGAACTTTTTTATTTTTACATACAGGTACACAGGCAACATAGAAATACTGTTTAAAGATGTAGTATCCCTTTTCCTCCCACACACAAACACTATAGGAAGTGGGTCAGATCAGAAAACAATATTCTAGATTCAGAGCAAAAGCTTTTCAGATTCGGTTAAAAAAAAAAATAAATTAAAAAAAAAAAAAATCAGGCAATGTAATCAGGTGGGATGGTTTTACACAACTTTTTACAGAGTATCAGTTTTGGTATATGGATTTGGAGGGGAGAGGGGCAGGGAACTTTTGCTGCTACATAACGGAATCATCACAGCTCCCACCTCTTCAGCTTAATGCCATAGGAAGAAATTTCACAATAATCTGCTCTGAACAGTTACCACGATGATACATTAAAAAAAGTCTAAATTTTTTTTTAAAAAAAGAAAAAAAGAGAAAAACACTGTGGACCCACTTAAAGGGACAATACATCTTTAAGTAATAAAAACCCTACACTGCTTCTCTTCATAGATTTCTTTTCTTGCTAGATTGTGAAAGCAAGTTCCAATCGGTCACCCTCTTCCAGTCCCTCCCCCCCCGCCCAACAAATTTTATGTGCTACATAAGGTAAAAACTATATACACAGGTAGTACAATGAAGCAAATAAGGAAACACCTAATTGCACAATGCTACATCCAATGCTTTTAGAGGCAGGTCTTTTAAGAGTGCCTAAAATTTAGTGTTATTGTTTGCTTTTTGTTGCTGTTGTTTTTTGTTTTTTTGTTTTTTCAGTGCTTGTACAGGACCTCCATCCCTCGGAGATCGGCGATATGTATTTTTTTCCTTTCCCACTACAACTTTACATCTTCCTCGCTTCATCGCCGCCCGCCCCAGTCGACGAATGAGGACGCACACATCCTCCGCTCTGCGGGAATAATGAAAAAAAAAAAGAAAAAAAGAAAAAAAGAAAAAAATAAGAAGAGGTGGGGGGGAGAGCGATTAGAAAACATCGACAAGAAACGCGATCCGCGGCGCAACCGGTTCAAACCGACACCGCATCCCCGGGGCGGGCGGGCCCAGCCCGGGCGGGGCCCCCGCCTCCCCCACGCTCCCCGCGCCGCTGCCAGCGGCCTCGGCCCCTCCATCCTTCGGCGGGGAACGCGGGGTGACCCCTCTCCCGTGCCCCCACCGCCGAAAGCTGCCGGGAGTAGCGGCATTCGCATGGCCGCGCTCGGCCACGGCTCACCCCAGCGGGACTAATTTGTTGCAACTTCTGCTTTACAGCTTAATCTCTCTCTGCACAATCGCAAATGTTTTTTTTTTTTTCTGGTAAACCTCGCTCTTAACCTCGGCTCCCAAACCGCCGGCGCAATTTTTACCAACTATCCCCGCCCAGCCATCGCCTTAAAACAAAAAACAAAAACGGGGTGGGAGAGAAGGTAAAAAAGAAAAACAAAAAAAAACCAAAAAAACAAAAAAAAACCAAAAAAAAAACCAAAAAACTGCACAACCCAGCCTCCCATTAACCCACTCCCTTCCCCTGCCCGCCTCTAAAACCAAACCAAAAGAACAGAAACAAAAAAAAAAAAAGGGGGGAAAGCAAAAAAAGAAACCAAACCAAACAAAAACAAAACAACCTTGCATTGCTCGAATTTTAAGAAAATGCCCGGATTCCCCTTAAACTCAACTTCTTGACTTATTTCTCCCGCATGAAGGTGGCCGCGACATGCAATGGCAAGGCTGACACTGGAGATGAAAAAGCCCCGGGGGCGGCGGACAGGTGAAGCCCCCCGAAATCCCCTGGCATCTGACAGGTTTCCAACTCCGTCCCTGCACCCGAACGGTCCTTGGGAAAGGGCTCTCCCTGGCCCCTGTGCCCATCCCGCAGGAAGGCAGGGTCAGTCCCACTGCAGCCCTTGCCCCAGCCCCCTGACGCTGCCGAGCCCAGGCTGGGCTTCACTGCTTGTTTTGTTCTTTTCAAGCCCTGCGCCTCCCACTCCCCACCCTCCAACACACACCCATTCCCGAGCGCTCGGGGAAAGCCACCCTTCCTCGGAGAAAACACCCCTCGGCGTTTCCCAGGGGCTCGAAGCCCCCTCCCCACCCTCTTAAGAGACGCGGGATAGACACTCGGTCACCCCTTCTTTCCCTTACTTGCATCCTAATGCCATACCCTAAAGGGAACTGACCTAAACGCTTTACGTTTGATGTCTTCCTGGGCTTGATTTCTTGGGTGTTTGCTCCACTGAATTGGCACTGGGGGAGTCTTCTGAAACCTCTTCTTCTGTTGTGTTGGCTCTTTTATTTTGAGGAGAGGAATCTAGGAGGGGAAAATTAAAAACGAGGGGGACGGAGGGGGAGGGGGGAGATATTAAAATATTTTCCTTCCAGATGTATGCTCGGCATCCAAGGGGGATAGAGGGAGCCGGGGGGAATATTCCCGGATCCCATGTCAGGTATCGGCTGCGTGAAGCGATCAGGGGGTGGGGAGTTGGGCTTCTCCCTGGATAGGAGATCTAAGTTCCCTATTTTCGTTTAAAATCCATATTCGTCTTCTGCTGGGCGCTGTGCACCTCCTCCCACCTGGGCAGGAGCCCGGGTCCCTACAGTGGGGCGGCGAGGGGTCGGGGGATCTGACCCGCGTCTAAGGGCTCTTCCGTGCAAATAATCTACCAGCTCCCACTCTAGGCGGGCCCCCCGGGACTGCAAACACTACCCGGGCTTTTTTAGGGGGAAAAGGGAGGGGAGGATACGCCGAGCTGGTGCTAGGCGTGGCAGGGGCGGAGGGGCCGGAGCCCCGGCGCTGACACGAGTGGGACGCGGGGCAGAGCCGTGGGGTACGTTACCGTCGGCCGCGGGTCTTTTCCTCTGGGCAATGCACTGCTCTGCTAAGTCCGTCTGATTTTCTGAAACATCAGTCTTTTGAGCTACACAGTGAGTGTCCTCTGAGATTCCCTGAGAACCGACAAAAACCACGGTTTGGCAATTCCCGTTTACATCCAAGCTCTGGCGGCCGGCGGACTTGCAGACGGCTTTCCGTAGCCTGGGGGGTCTGAAGTAGAAGTCGGGCGAGCTCCCTTTTTCCACGGCTTGCCACTCGTACCTGCCTTCCAGCGGCCTGTGATTCTGGAAATCGAAATTCCACTTCCTCTGGTACGCCTCCTCCATCTCCTGCAGGTGTTTCTTCAACTCCCTGTTGAGCTCTTCGTGGTTCACCGGCCCGAAGAGGTTCCTGCACGCAGACGGCTTCGGGTACTCCGACTGTCTGGCCTCCATGCGCTCCAGGGTAGGGCTCCCATTAGAAATGCGGACGTTTGACATCTCCCCGCACGCTGTGGCTCCAGGCGGGGGTTGTTGTGCTCGCTGCTCTCTCTATCCGCGGCCGCCGCCGCCTCTCCGCCGCCCTTTATTTCCCGGCGCCCGGCGGCTCCGCTCCGCGGCTCCGCTCCGCGCTGCCTCGCGCTGCAGCCCCGCCTCGGCCCCGCTCGCCCTCGGCCCGCGGAGAAGGGGCGAGGAGGCGCCCTTGCATAAGCGCCGGCCCGGGGATGAGCCCCGAAAGCCGCCGCTGCCGCCGCCGGGGAGCCCCGGGCGGGTGAGAAGCGGAGCGCGGCGCTGCTCTCGCGGTGTCGGTCCGCCGCCGGTGGCGATGGTGCCGGTGCCGGTGATGGCCTTGGTGCCAATGATGCCCCTGCCGCTCGCACCGCCGCCGCGTAGTAAAAGCGAGACGGAAAAAAAACAAGGCGAGATGAGCTCTTTTCTCGGCAGCCCAATATGGCGATTGAAGGGAGGCTGACGAAGAAGAAAATGATTGACAGGACGAGTCTATTTAAACAGCCCGGCCGAGCCATTGGTTACGGCGGCAGGCACCGCCCCGTCCGCCCGGCCCTGCCCCGCCGCCGCCGCCGGCTCTAAAGGTGGGACGGCGCAAAGCCAGGCCGGGCCGTAGCGAGCCGAGCCTGGGAGCGAAGGGAAAACCGACCAGGGTTAGCCCTCCTCACCCCTCCGCAAAACCCGGTGGGGATTGTGCCGCCCCACAAAAACACCCCCAGCGGCCTGAGGAATGGCAGTGGCTGATTTTAGAGTCAGGGCTGTGACAAGACCGCTCTAGTTTGCCCGGGTTGGGCACTAGCGGTGCGTCCCCGCCGAGGTCCGGGTTTGGGGGCAAGCTCGGGGCTAGTGGGCAGGCTGAGCCCCACCAGGGCATGCCGCGGGGATCAGGACCCTGACACCACTGCCTGCGGAGATGGGCTGGTGACTCGTCGTGCCAAGGCGATCATCTTCTACCCTCTCGGCAGAGAAAGGGCTAGGTTAAGAAATATCTGTAAAATAACCGCTGCTGCGATTTCAGATGTTAGCAATCCGGGAAAAGAAAAAAAATAGCATTGGGGTTTGTCCCGTTTGTGTGCTCAAAAGATTAGATGGGCAAAGAGTCACAGCCAGAGATTTTTTAAGCAACTTCCTCAGATAGTCTGAGCATGTGTGGTGGGCATAAGAGCAATTGTGCATTCCTCTCTGGCCCCCTTTTCTCCAGCCCTTTCCACTGCCAACCTCTCTCACCAGGCAGGTAAGGCATTGAGGGCAGTGCCCTCGATGTATTATGTGACACTGCAGGTTCTCTCAAGCACTAAAGGTTATGAAGTGTCCAGGTGCCTAGATCCTGTGCCTGAGTCTTTGGAGGGCCCTGAAGGCACTTCACACCCATCGATACGGCCAGGTCTCCTTTGCAAGCAGAGCAGCCCTGTGCAAACTTCAGGATGGGAGGGTGAGGGGGGTACACAAGTAGCAAGTTACCTCAACAAGGCAGGGTTCAATGCAATTTGGTTTAACTGTCTGAGATGAGAGTCAGCAGGTTTGGCCTTGAAGACATGGAGATTTTACACACTGGAGAGAGGACACAACCTTCACAAAGTACTCAAGACCAGGCCAGCACTCTGTCGGCCATTGTCAGACTTAAGACCTCCAGCTTCTGCTCACACCACTCAGCAGAGTAATCTCAGTATCATCAGACCCAAGTTCAAAAAAAAAAATGTGTACAGGCAAAAAAAAAATACAAATGAGATAAAACCACAAGGTTGAAATACGTTATTACCCACATTATTTTTATTTATATGCTGGGGATTTTAGTACTTGGAAGTTGTTTTCTAACTCCTCTCAAAAACCACAAATTTCAGCAATTAACTTGCAGAAAATTAAAACTGACATTCACATGTCTGAAGGACCTTTTTTTTGGAGATTTTTTTGAAGTTGCAAGTGCATGATAAAACTCCATTGGCTGGAAAAAGCAGAGCCTGCATCTGCTGTATTTGCAGGATTTCATTTCTCCAGGCTTTCCTATCTTTGACTTCCACTGCCACTAGCAAGGAAGCTCCATTTCAAACTTCATTTTCTCTGTCAGATGTAGAGACACTGAATTTGTTCTGTTGATCCACACATGGGACATGTACAAAGTGATCTGCAGAAAATGCCTGAGGATGCCCAGGGCTTATCCTGCTGATGGGGGCTTCCCTGCTAGTAACCTGCTGAGTGTCCCACCCCAGACTCCTTAGGTGAGGAGTTCCCATTCTCTGCTCCCTGGGAGTCTCTGCATGTCTCCCTAATCCAAAGCGAAAGGCAAACCACTGGTCTGCAGGATTATAACAGTGTACCAGAGTATAAGCACAAACTAGGAAACAGAAAAAATTGTGGGGAGTGTGGGTTTCCAAAAGACTCTGTGCCCCACGAGTAAAGCAGCAGCAGCAACATCACAGCAGTGTAACAGAGAGCACTGATTTATCTGAAGCTTTTGGAAAAGGAAAAAAACCAACAAGTTACAGTGGGACAAGAACATTCTGGGGTTTATTTTGTTGTTGTTCTGTTTATACTTTCCTTAGCATTAGGGCCTGAGACTGAGTCCCTGGATGCTGTACAAGTACATTGAGCACGAATAGTTAAATCCAAGGGGGGGGGGGGGGGGGGGGGGGGTGGGAGGAGAAGAGGGGCGAGAATAATTTAAGCCGCTGATGGTAGCAGCGGAAGAAATTAAAGAAAATTAAAGAGGAGTGGTCTCCCCCTCGGTTTATCCCTCTAACCGTTCTCCTCTATCACCCTGCCTCGCCCTCAGGGGGGCTGGGGAGAGGGAAAGGGGAGGGGTTGTAGCCCCGCAGCAGCGGTAGCTGCGCGTTTCTCCGGGGGCAGTACAGCCCGCAACCCGCGCCGCCAGAAACGTTGGGGTCGAGTTGGGACAAATCATCAGGAAAGGTGGTAAAATTATGGAGAAAATAAAAAAAAAAATGAAAAAAAAAATAAAAAAAAAAAAAAAAGAGTGTCTCCCCCGGGGTGGAAGCATCCGTATACCTGGAGCATCCTCGGCCGTGCTCAGAGATCGGGGTTGGTCCTCGCCTTTCTTTTGGGTCTCGTCTCGTCCCCCCTCGTCTTCCACGAGATCTCGGCAATCCACCTTAAATCGCTGCGGCTGCAGAGAAAAAAAAAAAAAAGAAAAAAAAAAGAAAAAAAAGTCTGTGTGTGTCTGCAGCGACCTTGCCATGATCTAAAGTGTTTTGTTTACAGTCAGGCACCCCCGATGGCTGCAGCAAATCGGGACAGAGGCAGGCGCCCGCCCGTAGTAGCAGTGAAGCGTGGAAAAAAAAAAAAATACAGGAAAAAAATATACTCGAAAGTCCCGGAGTGAAACTGTGGAAAGATCAGAGCGCCATCGTCTTGCAAAAGAGGGGCACAGCAGTGGGGCTACGGGGGAGGCGGTGAGGGGTGGGGACGGGGGCGAGAGCTGGGCCTCCCCCGCAGAGCTCCAGCCGCCCCCAGCCCGCTCTGCCCCGCTCCGGGGCAGTCTCAGCTGAAGATGCGGCCAGTCAAAGAGGAGGAGAGGATTAGAGAAAGAAAGAAAAACAAACAACAACACGAAACCGCAAATAAAACTTGGAGGAGTGAAGCGGGAAGGAGGGAGGACTGTTTATGGGGAGGTCTGGATGAAGAACGTCCTGTCTCCTCTAACAGACTCTGGACACCCTGTCCCCTCTCTTCCCATTACCCCTCTCCTCGCTCTTGTTTGGGCTTTTCCACTGGCACAGCTGCTCGCTGTTTTTCTTTCCTTCGGAATCACTTAGGCAAGCCTCCTGTCTTCTTTTTCGCCACCCTTCTTCCCCAGCACTTTATAAGGCTGTCCAGTGAACCAGCAAAGCCCATCCAAACTGCACACACAGAGCATCTGGGTTGATAGGAATTTTACATATTCCCTTGCAAATAGCAGGAAAATTTGGAATCATACCTGAGCTCTTCAACCAGGATGTGTCCTCCAGAACAGAGAATGAAGAAAGCAGGAGTATGACATGACCCATCTGGAGGTTTGAGGAGGTTTGCTCCTAATCCTCCTCAGCTGAGGAGCCAGTGCTGCTTCCCCACCTCCCCAGTTTTTCAGGCCAAGTGCTGATTTCTTCAAGAGATGTGGGGCAAGCCTGCCATGAGATTTGAGGTGTAGGCCCCAAGTATTCACCATTTAATATTCACTTAACAGGAGCCCTTCCCTTCTGGGCAGGATTAGGGCCCGGTGAGGTTCAGCAGCAGGGACTGTCAGGAAGGAAAGAGCCACTTTAGTGTCCAAAGGCTCTGGGGACATAATCCAGCAGTGCCCAAGACCAGAGCACTGCCTGGGGGGCGCAAGGAAATGCTACCCTCCTGTGCAAGTGGCGTTCGAGACCTTTTGCTCATTTTCTGTAAACTCTAGAGGGAGCCTAAGGACAGAGATCAGGCCAGGACCTGGCCTCGCTGCTGGCACCTGGGCTGTCCCTGGGCAGGTCCTGCTCCCGTCCCTGCTGCAGGCGCTTCTGCGGCCTCTGCTGCCGCTCCACTCTCGGCAAGTGGGGAGCAGGGGTGTCCGGGGGTCCCGGCTTGGCACCACCTGCAGCAGCCTTGGGTGGGTGCCAGGACCAGCCCCGCAGATTTTGAGCCCTTGTGAGGGTGCTGGCAGCGGGTACAGCTTGGGGGTGTCTTTAATGGGATTTGAGGGTGTCCTTAATGGGATTTGTTTTAAAAGGCAGGTACTATGTCAGAAATGCCTTCTCTACGCTATAATCATAGGGCAGGTTACACGGTTATGTCTGCAGAAGATACAGGTTAAATTACTAGCACTGGAAGTACTTTCATTCTTCTCTCTTTGGAGCTCTCTGCTTGTCACCAGCTTCCCTTGACTTGCTAAAGGAGCAAAATACCCTGATGTTGTCACAGGGAAGACTCTTCTGGTCTGGCTCAGACAATTTTATTTTGTTTTTCATTTTCTTTGAAGTGCAAAATAGGAGAAAACTGCTCTTGAAGTACAGGTGAAGCCAGGAGTGTCTTACAGACAGCAGTGATGGATGCACTTTTCTGGGTAACCAACTTCTCTTTTTTCAAACCAGGAACAAGAAAGAGGATGTTAATATACAGTCTCTAAATATAAATACACACACTCGCACGTGATTATGTTGAGTTTTCCCAGCAAGCACGACTGTTGTAGAGGTGAGGTCTAAATCAGTAAATTGATTATTTGATGTGAACTGATCTAATTTCTCTGAAGAAAACACAACATTAAAAAAAAAGTAATTTTCAATCCAGTCTAACTCCATGTCTGTTAGACTTCCAATTTAATACACGACATAACCCATGCCACGTTGTTAGAATAGCAAGTTTTTGACATAAGAGTCTTAACTAGAGGCTTATGGCAGCTAAAGTTCCTTTCCCTTTCTGTGTTGTTTCCCTTCCCTTCTGCTCCTCTCTCCCTCCCCTTCCTCTTGTCCTTCCCTTTCCTTCTCCTTCTCCCCCTCTCCCTTTTCAGGGTGTGTAGAGGATTAACCTGCTCCATGCTTATTAAGTTCTAAGTATTGAAAGCCCAAAGCAAGAGCTGAGCACCAACAATAACCAGGAGCTATTATTGTCGCTATGAAATTAAACAGTTTTCTAGACACTTGCTCCACCACCTATGCCTTTAAGAAAGTTTCCCAACAGAAGAATTAGGTGCAGTGGAAATGAGTTGTCCTGTTTTTCTACAAAGCCTGAAATGAACCTTTCTGGGAAGGGAATGATATTTTGTAGCAATGTTTTCTCAAGTACAATTCTTTAGGTTCCCGAGTGATGACACATTGTACAGCAACTCTCTTGGCACAAGGCGTTCATCTGTGAGAAGGGATGCTGGCCCCATTTCTTACAGCCATTCATTAAATAAAAACACCCTGTGTCATATGTTACGTTCCTCTGAAATGTTTAATGTTTTTAGTGCATGAAATTATATGGTGCCTGGATAATTTTTTTTTCCCAGAACACAGAACTAACCTCTAAGTCAGTTACTGAACATTGTTGGAAGAGCTTGTTATTTTTCATTAGTGTTGTGTTTTGTTTTCATTTGGTAGGATCCCAACTTCATGCAATAGGCTTTTTCAGAAATACAGAACTATGTAAATGTGATGCTTACAGTTGACCACAAAGAGGCCGCTCACCAAAAAAATACTCTGACATAAAAACATCTGCATCTGTTAGAATTTTAGGCATTCTGGGTGCTGTTTGCATGAGAATCTAGCCCAGTTCTCTTTTTCACTTTTTTTTTCTTTTTCTTCTTTTTTCTTCTTTTTCCTTCTTTTTCCTTTTGTTTTTCTTTTTTTCCCCCCTTTCTTCAAATCTTTCCCCAATGGGCTGTATTAATTGCCTTAGGATCAAGAGGTCTACAAACATCTTCCTTATATAAACAGAGGAACTGGTCTGGCTACTTTCTAAACCCTTTAAGGAAGACGACCCATCTCATATACCAAAATGATGGCATTAAGTAACAGAGTACTATGAGGGCATGGGATCTGAATTCTGGTTCTGACTTCCCTTGGCCATGTCACTGCACATTGCTGCAACTCTCAGCACCTCCATTTCTGCCCTCACCCTCTTCCTAATCTGCTTAGATGTTTAGCTGTTGGAAATGATCTGTTTGTACAGTACCACATCTTGTTTGTGTTAACCAGCCTAGCAAGGGAATTTTACAGCTCCAGGATGCAAAAGCCAGGGCATTAACCTACAGTAATGGGATGTTATTACAGAGGAAAATTTGAAGTGTATTCTGCAAGCATCTGGCAATGACAAAATTGTTATGAGGTAAGTGACAGACATTTCAGAGAATCACAAAATCACAGAATGGATTGGGTTAGAAGGGACCTTAAAGATCATCCAGTTTTCCACCCTCCTGCTGAGGGCAGGTACACCTTCCACTATCCCAGGTTGCTCAGAGCACCATCCAACCTGGCCTTGGACACTTCCAGAGATGAGGCAGCCACAGCTTCTCTGGGCACCCTGTGCCAGGGCCTCCCCACCCTCACAGGAAAGAATTTATTTCTAATTCCCAATCTAAACCTGCTCTTCGTCAGTGTGAAGCCACTCCCCCTTGTCCTGTCACTCCATGCCCTTGTAAAAAGAAGTGCTCCACCACCATTCTTCCAGCCATGTCCACCAGGATGGTCCTGACAGCGCAAGAGCCTCCTGAGCACAGTTAACAATGGGCTGAATCAGTGCTCCTGACCCTGTCCATGACTGACCTAAACCAGCCAAGCCTAAAGAAGCTGGCAAGTCAAAAAGCAAACATTATTTCACTGAATCCAGTCTATTGCAAAATTTACAGTGGCCATAGTTTCGGTGGATAATGAGAAAGATAGAAAAAGAGAGGCCTTTTATTTACCAGCACTTGTTTTGGGTTTCCCTCATAAGGAGTTAAATGTTTCTTTGAGCAGAGGCCTAATCTGCTGTGATTTTGACTCTCACAAGCTGCTTGGTTATTCCCTTTGCTCTTGCTGCCAGCAGCTAAACTGGGACATCTATTTGAAGAGGAGTACCTGAAAGCATCACTTTTATCTCCAGTTTGAAAGGCTTTTTGAGAACAACTTCCACTCAAGATGTTTGCAAAGTTATCATTGCAAGTATAGCAGTTTATATTTAATAACTGACTTGAATGACAGCAACAAAACATAGCTAATACTATGAGATTTCCTGGCAATTCTCCTTTTCTTCTGTTGCCTCCCATCCCAAGCCTGCAAAAGACAGGTGAGATCACAAAAACAACAAAAACTACAGTCTGACTCAAAAATTGTTCCTTGGATCCCTGTAACAGTGCCCTTAAAGAAGTTTTTCTATTCCTGGTGGTCTTCAGCACTCTCAAGCCATAGTCAACCTCTCAGAACTCCTTTGCCCTTCAAAACCAATGAAAACTACCAAAAATTAACCCAAGCCTTCATCTGTCCCTGTGGGTGTGATTTTGAGCCTACAACAGCCCTGCTGTTTCAAGGGGGGGGGGGGGGGGGGTGGCGCTGAAGAACCTGAGCGCAACCAGAGCTTCCCAGGCCAGTAGGGAACCCTTTCTTGAAAGTCTTCAGAGCAAACTGTGAGACCTTGCTAGACCCTGCCTTGGGATTGCCTCGTTCTGGTGTGGTTGGTTTGCTTAGCCACAGAGTTAGAAACAAAAATCCCAACTCTCAGCATGCAGAAGAAGCTGGTCAGCCACCCAACAGGCCAAGTTAAGCCTGCTGAGAAGTCAGGACCAGCTTATCCAAGGCATTCAGGTGTGTATGCACTTTTGAAAACCTGTTTCTAATGCTCTAGAGCATGGTTGGCAAGAAGCCTTCTCAGGGTGCCCAGCAGGGAGGAGAAGGTTGGGATCTAATGGCTCTGAGTATGTAAAGTTACTTCAAGGATTTCATAATGCTTGGTTTTCAAAAAAATAAAATGTTTGTGTGCTTTATAATTTCTTCTACTCTTTCAAGGCTTCCTCCTTACCCACAGGAACCAGAAGCTCATTCTGCTGCAAAGGAAAGATTCAATGATTCTGGCAGTAGCATGGCTTCAGGACCATGAGATTTAAGACAAAAGCTGATTGACACATCAGAACAGTGGTAAGTGCTCACACCAGGAGCTGAGGTCCACTTTGGCTACACAAGGGAGATGCTGACTTCATCTCTGGACATATGATCTGGAGAAGTATTTGGGGAGACTCTTCAAAGTTAGATAGGTTAGGTTTGAAAACTACTGTAGTCCTGTTTTCAGGTGTGACTTTAGCACTAGGGCACCTCGATTTCGTTATAGTCGTGCAGACCTCCAAGGTCACATTCTTAAAAGTAGTTACATCAATATCATGTAACTACATAATTTTGCTGCCTGTGAAAAATGTTTTGACTTAACTGAAATTATTTTAAGTTGATCCTATTGCTTCTGTGAATGTTCATAACAATAAATAGATAAAATAAATTTTAAATAAATTTTAAAATAGTCATTTCTTTCTTCTTACAAACTGCAGATATTTGTAAGGGTGATTTAGTGGAATCTCTCATTGAGAACAGCAGCATCTTCTACAGCTTTATTGTCTCCCTGCAAATTCTTGGTAGAAAAAGCTGATGATAATGCTAGTAAACTGTTTTTTTCTTTTGTACATTCAGATATTGGGCATCTGTAGCTTGGGCCCTAGGGGCTATTTATTTCTGAGCAATTTTACAGAGTTTGTATTTAATTAATAAGTAATTTGATTCTTTTCCTTTTTGACCTCTAACAAGTGATAACAGCCTATCTTTCAGAAAGACAAGTACAAGGCTTTCTTTTCCCCAGTCAGTACTGAACTCTAGGCCTGGAAAAGGGCCAGAGCACACAGGGACAATGTTCCACAGTAACATTTTGTACCTCATTAAAAAAAATAACAACAGTAACAACGGCTGACTCGCACATGAAATAAAATGTCTTTCTGTTCCTCCTCCTTTTGTTTTACAAATATTCATTTATTCATTATACTTCCTGTAAAAATGCCTGCACACATAGACATTCACACTGGATTTTTCTGCTGAACAAATGATGTGTTAAGATGTTTTGTATTATTTTTATTAATTTAGTTTGGCTTACATCAAGCTACTGTGAAAGATCCCCCATATCAAGGTCTCTGTGGCAAGGAGTTTCTGGGTGACTGATGATTTGGATTACTTCAGTTTGGGGGTGCTTCTCTTGCAAAACTCTGCAGAAACCCATTCCTTCTAAAATTCTCTTATATTAAGTACCTTAAAGCTGAGAGACTGCTAAGTCATTCTAGAAAATATTGGCCTGGAAGACTTCACCCATCTGTGCAAATACACCACAATCCAATTAAACTGGCAGACTTTGCAATTATTTGCAGATTTCCACAATCTGGCAGCAGCAAGCAGATACAGCTTGTGTTGCATAAGTGAGTTGTCATGAGCCCATGTGCCTGTGGGCCTGGCAGAGCTCCCCAGAATCCTGGAGGAGCAGTGGGCAACATGATGTGTCCTGCAGACGGGCATACACCAAAGGGGATGAGCTTTAGTGCCAAAAGCAACCCCTAGCTGAGCTCCTGGCCCCAGAAGGGCGGCGTTAAACATTACAATTTGCTGCACCATCCTCTCCACAACTACAGTGCCACAAAGCAAATTTAAGAGGTTACCATCCTTTGCCACTTATTCTTACTTCAAATTTAAGCAAGGCCTTTAAAATTAAACTGTAAGAAAATAAATTAACTAAAATAAAAGGACTGCTACAAACTGTTGATCTTTCACACTGATGAAAAGGGAGGTCAAATGTGGCCTTTTCTGAGGAAGGAGAGAAGGTGCTAAACTCAGTAGTAACCACAGGACTACTTCCCCAACCCATGTCAGCACAGAGTCGAGCTAATGTTTGTGACAGCAGAGGGAATGAGGGTTGGAGAAGAGGGAAGGATGATTTCTGTGGCAGTGCCCCATCAGAGTGTTTGTAGGGGATGGGATTCCCTCTGCCAGACAGATTGAGATACTCAAAGGCTCAAAAGTACTTTAAGTACTTTAAGTACTCAAAGATACTTTCAATTCAAAGAAGCAGTGTGTTTCTCCCTAACAGCTGATTTGAAGCTAATCACATTCTAAGTCCAAGCTTCAGGCTAACTTCTTAAAATCTAGGCTTAGACTCTTGTAAAAAGCCCACTAAAACAAAACTCTTAAGATCTTCTTTGAAGTCACATTTTTTTCTGCCATCACCATTTCCAGCTGCACATTTTCATCCTGGTTTCATTTCTCCCTCAGTGGAGTCGATGTTCCTCTTGGGCAAGGTTTTAGCTAAGCCTGGGCGTGTCCCAGGTTAAACTAGTAATAAAGGAGGGACAGAGTGTGAGTTTGTTTAATACTCAGTGTAGTTCCCAGGTCTGGTTCACAGCACAACCCCACCAGCAGCGGTGTTGGCAGAACCCTCAGGTCAGTAGATGGTAGGCACTGAATTTTGGCCCCAGGTGCTCAGCCATGGAAGGAATTCCCAGTCCTTGGCCTGTCCCTGCCAGCTGGTATTTCCATGCAACATGAGAAGGAAGTCCCCCCAAAGGAAATGAGACGTTTTCACAAACTGTGAGGTCGCTGGATCCCCCCCCCTACCCCCCCCCAATGTGAGTGGACAGGCAAGGAGCTGAAGCAGCAATTTGAGCAAGGATCCAAGTAGGTGAGTAGTAGGAAAGGCTGAGGTGGGAAGCTCTGGTCTGAGACCTCCTGGTCTCAAGATCTGCTCTAGTCACCACCCATGGCTGCTGCAGGCTCTTCTGGAAACCATAGAACTGCAAGGAACACACAGCTCTGCACAAGCCCCAAAACACACAGGAGGAGGGGATGAGGGAAGTGAAACCTCATTAAATTGTGGTACCCAGCCTGTGTGGGAAACCCATCTCAGGTGGGACCCATTTCAGCAGCCTTTCCTCTCAAGATCTGCAGCCATGAAAATGCTCAAACTCTTCCTTTCCAGAAACAAGGAATCATTACCTTCAAATAATGGCTGTGTGCTCTCCCACAGCACAGAGTGCATAAAGCACCCTAACCAACAAGTTCTCCCAGGTCATGCAGCCTGGGGTTTCCTGCTTGTCTTTTGGGGTTGTTCCAAGTTCAGGGCTTGAAACACAGGTCTTTTTAAAATTAATATAGATGTTATTAATTCTCTCTCTATTTCTTTTGTTCTGATATTTACTTATGTCTTGCAAAATGAAAATATTTCACCAGAGGAGAACTAACAGTCTCTAAGATAAGCAGTTCAACAGTCTTCTCTGAATAACCATTTTAAAATGGTTCCAAGTAGCATGATGTTCTAGCCATGTGGTGTAGGCACTTATATATACAATAAGGGAGAAAATGGATGAACAAGCAGCAAAGTCAAAAGAAATAGTTTCAGAGCATTGTTCTCTACTTGGATAACACAGCTCAGGCTTTTAATCTTAAGGCTGGGATTTAAGTAAGTCTCCATTATTGCTGGTACATCCCGCTTTCTCCTTATTGCCATAGACTATCTTCTTGCCATTTCCTGCATCACTTTCTGGGAAACTGAGCTCTTCTGGCAAGAAGATCTCCTGATTTGTCAGCTTTCAAGTCCATGGAGGTGAAATAGCATTGGCTCATCATTGCTGAGGTAGTTTCCAGTGGTCTATGAAAATCACAGCTATCACAGAGCACAGGGTTCGAGTCACTTCATTTTAGCTGTGTAAAATGGGATTCCTCATGTAAACTACTCATTTTCTCACTGGATGGAGCACCTGCTGCCTTATGCGAGGCAGACACCCTGGTTCAGGAGCAGCACAGTGACCTCCCTCGGGTCACTCAGTCCATCTGCACACAACACCAATGTGATGGATGGTAAAAATGGCGTTTCTTGCTGAAGAATTTGACACTTCATAACCTAGGTTCACAGTGTTACTCCCATCTGCTTTCATCACAGCTAGGCGCTATTGGATAATTACAGGGTCATTAGCATAAACTATGGAGGAGGGGGGGGTGACTATCTTTCCGTTACATCCCGATACCTTCCAAGCACTGGGCCCTATCTTCCCACATTTTCCTCTCTCCCTTATGCCTAACTAAATTTGCTAGAATATAAGGTGTATTAGTCTTGAAAGTTCTAACGTTATTTTATGTATATCTATTTCTAAATATTTTATCTAACTTATCTATATTATGAAAAGTTTTAAAAGTAGATATTATAAACTTGAGTAAAATATAAGGTACACTATACTTAACTAAAAGGCTAAAAACTTATAAAATAGACACCGCAGTTTTTCATTAACAAACATAAGGCACATGCGGTGACCAAGTGCATTTTTAGAGCATCTGCTGTTTTTCTACAAACAGGATGTTGACCCTTTCTAGTTGGCTTTTGACAAAAGACACAAGCCTATTTAAAACACACAGTCCAAAGATTAACACCAATAAGATCATCACAATTGGCCCCATCAGGATAGACACCAGGGTGGTCAGCCACGGAGATTGATCGAACCAAGATTGGAACCAGCTTTGCTGGGCTTCTCTCTCCACCTTCCGTCGGGACAGCCTGTCTCGTAGCTCTGCCATGGTGTCTCTCACTACTCCGGTGTGGTCTGCGTAGAAGCAGCACTCCTCCTTCAGGGCAATGCAGAGGCCTCCTTGCTGCATGAATAGAAGGTCGAGACCTCACGTGTTCTGCAAAACAACTTTGGAGAGTGAGGAGACTGACTTTTCTAGAAAGGATATGAATTTCTCAATTCTCTGTAGATCTTCATCTACAGTCATCTGTAGCTGAGAGAGACTCTGACTCTGGGTTACCAGGGCAGAGACACCAGTGGCCGTACCGGTCGCTCCCAAGCCGAGCAGCATTGCTACTGACATTCCTGTCAGCAGCTCTCTTTTCTGAAGGCAGTTTGCCCGCTCAAAGTACTGGCTCACTTCTTCTCCAGAGTGGTATAGGACCCTGGGAACAATCACAACTTCCACACAAAAATCATTAGAAACTCTGAAGTTATAAACTGATAGGCATGGGGTAATTATTGCCGGGTCTGTGCCCATCAGCCACTGCAGGCTGGAGCCTTGCAGTCTAGGATTTATTGGTGAGTGAACTCTCTGTCCCGCATCTGTCACCCGGACTGGGAACACTAGTGCAGCTGGAGGGACCCAGCTGGCACATGCAGCTTTTATCTCTCCCCAGTCCGTGAGAGGAGTATCCTCTCTCTGTTCTTTTTTAATGTGGAGTGGGATATTCTTGTTTATCTTTGTTGTTTCCTCCTCTAAGGAGTCAGCCTCAGACCTCTCCTCCTCGCTAGTATCTCTGTAGGAGTCGGAACTCGACTACCTCATTATTTCCGGTTTCCCATGCCTTTTTGTTGGGCTCTGGCCCCGCCTATGTCCCTTGTGGGAGGGCCATTCCCTCCCTCCTGGTTCTCTCCACCCTTCACTCCGCCCTTTGATCCTCCCTCTGTTCCACCCTCTGCTCCTTTCCCCCTCTCAGCTTGCGCCCTCTCCCCTCTCCTTCACATTCCTTTCCCTCTCCCTCTGTACACCTCCTCCGCATCTTATCTCTTTTGTTTCACATTCTCTTTCTTTCTCATGTACTTTATCATTCTCGTCCTCCCGACCATGTTCGCTCATCAACACCACTGTTTATTTCCTGTTCTCACCAAGGACATTTTCCCCTCACTCTTTGTCTTTTTGCTCGGTGCCATCTTGGGATACATAGGGCAGTGGTTCCCACCGGGCTTTCTCTGCAGCACCTCTGGCTTCCTCTGTTAACTGTCTCCAAAAAACCTCTGCTCTCTGCTGTCTCTCTGAGAGCAGATCGGGATTTGGGAATTGAGGGGACGTATCACCCTCTTGTGACCCCTTTGGCTCAGCCAAGCTGCTCTCGTCTGGGAGCTGCAATGTCTGGGTGGCCGCTCTGACCACAAATTTCGGGGTGGCCAGCAAAGAAGTTTTTTGCCACCCTCCAAGTTTCTTCAGCAAGGGTTTTAGTACATCTGTCCCACACCTTAGGGTGGATAATCTTTACTAGTTGATTTATGACCCCAATATACAAAAGCCTTGCAATAGCAAGAGTAAAAGCCTTAGGTTTACAATCTATACTACACTGTTTACGTAACTGAAATACAACCTTTATCAGCGCTTCCATCTTCCTTGTGGGCCCAGGAACGTCTCTCATGCCAGGACTGGTCCAGCCGTCCTGACCGCTACTCCCGTTTCCCAGGTGATCCCCGCTCTCCGGCTTTGGATCCTGCTTTTCGAATTTGAATTCCTGTGTTTTGGCACCACTTTGCTGCCTTATGCGAGGCAGACACCCTGGTTCAGGAGCAGCATGGTGACCCTCCTCAGGTTGCTCAGTCCATCTGCACACAACACTAATATGATGGATGGCGGAAATGGCGTTTATTGCTGAAGAATTTGACACTTTATAACCTAGGTTCACAGTGTCACTCCCATCTGCTTTCATCACAGCTAAGTGCTATTGGCAAATTAAGGGGGTCATTATCATAAACTATGGAGGAGGGGGGGTAACTATCTTTCTGTTACATCCCGATACCTTCCGAGCGCTGGGCCCTAGCTTCCCACAAGCACCATCAAAAGATAAGTCATCCCTCTTCTCTGGGACGCCTGCTGGGATTGGTGAATCACCCTCTGGATGTGACCATGTCTGTCCATGGGCTTCAGAGAATACCTGCACGTCAAGTCTAGACTGGATGTGAACTTCTTGTCAGCCAAATTTAAACGGGTCTTGCCCATAGCACTGGCATCTCCCCGAGGTTTCCATTTGCAGCAGCATTGTAACAGATGCTGAGAATACATTAAATGCTTTCCTAATGTCACATTCCCATGTCTGCAATCATTGTAATTGCCTCAGTGGAGTTTCGCAATTGCAAACAAGCAGGAAGCCATCTGCAAAGGAATCTGTCCATTAAGATGTGGCCCCTACTCTGGAACTGCTTGGAAAGCCCCAGCACATTTCTTGGGCTAAAGATAAACTTTTTTAAAAAACAGTTTAAAAAAAAAAGTCACACTCCTGCAGCAGTATGGAAAGTATCCAGAATGCACTCCAGTGATCCAAGGAATAGACTGACTTTTGCTCCAGGACTGTGCTAATTAAATGCTGCTAACGACATCTGAATAGAATTAAGTCTAATTTAAGGCCCTTTCTGAGCTCCAGGGCAATGGAGGCTTGTCCTAAAAAAAGAAATTACCGACTGCTGACAACAGGTGTCAGCAACAGGAGAAGCTAAACCAGGGCTGAATGTGAATTAGCTGCAAGTGTAGACAAGGACAAACTAAGTTCAGCAATGCTGCTGCAGCCACGATGAGACCTGACTGGAAGCAGGGATAAACCTGGGGAGTAGAGCAGGTATGAACCAGAGCAGTCAACAGTGCAGCTGCCCTCATCAGTGTGCACAATAATCAGTGCAGATCTAATTTTCTGTGGCATAGATAAGGTTTGTTTTAGCACCATACACGCCAAAAGCACCCTAGGTTCCCACAGGAATTCTTGGGTGGCAGCCAAGGGGAATGTTTTGCAACAAGTACTGCCCTCCTTTACTCTTACTTCTCCCCCCTGCTCTGCAGTCCACAGGAATTCCCCAAGAAGGGATCAGGTGTTTTACTTCTCTTTTCCATGTGTATCCATATTAAATCGAGCAGGAAAGGTACTACAAAGGCTTTGGACAAACCAGGGTAGAAGAGCACGACTGGCCTCACCAATCCTTTGCTGGCAGCTCTTCCACTGCCATTTCCTGCTGGCTCCTACTCTGTCTTTCTCATTATGTTTATTTAGCAACATCCCATGTCTCTTCTTCTCCCCCCTTGCTCTTTTGCTTTAAAGTATACATTTAGGATGGAGGGGGGGGTGTTTCCATGCCCTTGCTCTGTAATTTATCCCATATGTGTGTATCACTCTTCCCATAAAAAGCTTTTGCCCAACTCCTTGTTTTTCATGTTTTGGCTATATATATATTTATTTTTTTTTTTTATTATTTTTTTTTCCTGTCATACTCTTTTTCTCCACTGCTTTCAAACCCAGGCCTGTTTAACCCTTCCAGCCTTCCTGACCTCCACAAGCAGAAACATCAGTTCTCTCTCATAATGTCATTCCCTTTCCATTAAGGAAGCAAGAAAAACAGGTTTGTGGTTGGTATTTGTTAACAGAACAAAAACAGCAGGTTAAAATTCCTCTGGGTTTGTTTTTGATTTGGTAAAAAGAAGAGGTAAGGGCAGGACTGAGAGCTGAGGACACACACCCAGGCTCCCACCCGAGCTGAGTGGGACACCTGCTCTTCCACAGGTATGGGGCGGAAAAAGGCAGAAAATCCAGACTCAGTGAAAGAAAGGGCAGTTTCATCCATTTCAATAGAGTCACACCCACCCCAAATTAATACCCCTGTTTTAATTTACCTTCATACCTGCTGCTAGAGTTATTTATCTTGCAAGTCACATTTCACAAAATGAAAGTTTTGCCATGGGTTAAGGATGTTGGACCAAGCTCATAGGCTTTCCCCGTTTGTAATTATTCAGCACGTTCACATAGGTTAGATTTTCTGCAAAGAAAGAAAAGACAATTTCTGCTCCTGATTTATGACAAGGCTGTATAGTGGATCCACACTTGTGCCCAGAATAAAAGCCTTTAATACTGTCCCAAGAAAAACAATTGTACATATGCCCAGCTTTCCACTGCAGCAAAGCAGACTTATTGTGTTAAAAGGATGTGTGGGCTTAACACTGCCTTCCGAAAGCTTAAAAAAACAAATGAGAATTTGCTGGAGTGGGCAGGAGCTTGGACAGACATTGGTGTCATTGTAGAGCTGCTGCAGTCATTTTTTGGACATCCCACCTCAGGAAGGCTTAACTACTAGACTTTTTCCATCTCCACCTTTAGGAGTTGGGGGTATCTAAGTAAGGAGCATCAGAAAGATTTGCTGGGGGAACTAGGCTGTAGCTACAAGACCACTAGATTCTCTTGCTTTCCAGAAGGATATGCCAGGATATGCAGATGAAAAGCCCTCATTTGGAAAGGATGAATCTGAGTCTAATAGCAGAAAACTTTTCTAAGGGAAGATGAGCCACTTGGACCTGAGAGATCACTTTCCATGCCATGTTTACTCTATGTTGATTTTTTTGTTGGTTTTGTAGATTTTTTTTTTTTTGAAAAAAAACAGTAGCACCTCAGATAAATTTGGGTGATTATCAGAGGGAATTCCACTGGAATCGTGTACCTTTGGGAACTGGGATCATACATCTGATGAAAAAAACTGCTCACCCTTGTTTATTCTGACCTGTCACCTTTACAGCTTTTTGCTTCATGCTGCAAGAGGCAGTGGCCAATCACTCCAGCAAAAACATTCATTATTTTATTGGCATTTATCATAGATGTCCTCAATCAATCCTCTCCAGGCTGAAGAATTAGGGAAGGTACAAAGAACAAGCTCAATTGCATAATGGCAAGCAATCCCATACTTTGGATCACATTTGTCATCCTTCTCTGAATGTTTTCCATTTCCACATGCCTTTTCCAAGCTGAGTAGAGCAGAACTGCTCGTGGATGTGGGCATACCACAGATTTGTACAGGGGCAGGGTAAACATATCTGATTTCTGATGAGATTTCATTTCTAAAATGAGTCAAGGTCTTTGACCCCTGCTGACCCCTGTTCCTGTATTGCAGCCCACAACTGTTTCTCTGTGACAGTGGTGAGCACTTAGCTCATTGTTTTCCATGGGAGGCTTTTTCCCATATGCATCACTCTGTGTTTATGCACAGTGACACGAATAATGTATCCATGCTGCCCGTTCCCACTGAGCTGCTCTTCAGCTCATTCATACGCTGTTCAGAGCCCAGTGCTCCTGCACAGCTCCCTCTCCTTCTGGCCACAGAGCACAGAGAGAGCTGCAGCCTCAGGGGCTGGCTTTCATCCAGGTACTAAGCCAGAGGCAAGGAGGCCCAACACAGGGGTTACAGCAGGGATAACAATCAGGCACAGACAAAACCTCGGGTTCACACTCCTCCTTACCTGACACTTTACACACATCCCTGCTCCTCACAGCCCAGCCAGAATTAATCACTTCTGACCAGAGCCACTTCGGACCAAAGCCTGTAATGGCAACTGTCTGCTCCTGGACTTTTCTCTCTGACAGATGCTCTCAGAAACAAATGGCTATGGCTACAAACCTTCTATTTCCACCTTTATTCTATTTCTCCACCTACTCGAGTCACCAATTTATTTGAATGATTCTTATTACGCACTAGTAATTTTTCTTACAATGTGCATCTCTTGCTTTCTCTTTGGGTCGAATAGAAAATCCACAAAAAATCAGGTTCCTGGTAGGGTCCTACAACCCCTGTTGAGCAGCAGTCAGCTGCTGCTGTATCCTTAAGCACATACACATCCCCAGGACCAGTGCCTCCATTGGAAAGAGGGAGCTGTTTTTCCTTCCCCTGCTCTGGAGTGTTGGGGCTGGGGGATATCTCTGGCCATGTTTAGATAGTCAGGCTTGTATAGAGAAACCAGAATTACCAGACACATGGCAAATCCAGTAAATTTAAAAAAACTTTTCATGGCTAGGCATGCCAAAAAGAGATGCTAAGATGGGACATGAAGTATTTGGGGGTATTTTTAATTTGTGTCATAAACACATGCTTTATTTGTGTGTAGAGTGACTACTCAGTTAATTTTACAGTGCACGTAAATATGTACTACTTGGTACAAGATCCATTTTTCTGTGAATGTAAAACATAACTAATGAAAGAAAACCCATATATTGTAAGATATTTCATCTGTATCGTTTTAAAAGCAAAGCTGATGAAAGCCAAACAGAACACAAATCTGTATTAAATTAAATCACTCCCATCAATCTCTCCCCCTGTACTCATGAAGTCATAAAGTGATTTGGTGGGGAAATGTAAACTTGGAAAATCAGTTTACTGATAAACTACAGGGTAAAAAAAATTAAAAATTAAAAAAAAACCAAAAACACAGTGACAAAGAGCAATAGCACCTTTAAAAAGTTATTATGATACCAAATGCAAGGCCAGGGTAGAAATGTGTGTTGGTTAAATTATCCTGCAGATGTCAAAATATTTCAGACCATGTCAGCAAGGAAGCCGAAGAGTTCAGAACTAAGTTCTCAGGGAGGGCACAGAAACAATGATTCAAAAAGGAAGCTTGGGAAATGTGGGGAAATGCTCAGTAATTACTTTTTCATTTGTTTTGCTTCATTCAAAACAATTCAACAAGGGAACATGACACACAAAAATTAGAGCAAAAAATAATTAGCTTCGTCCAGACTACGTTCATTATTTATGAACACCTACTACCTATGCAAAATAAAACAAACAGATTCCATGCAGACACATTAGATTTTTCTGGTGAAATACAGGAAGATGCACCTTAAAAACTATGAACAAAGGGGAGAGGAAATAATGGGGATTTTTAAGCAGTAGCCTGACTCACATTAAAATCAAGGAATTTTGACTTCAAAGGGAGATGGATGGAGAACAGTAGATTAGAAGGAGCTGCAAGCCAAGTTTCTCCTTCAGCCTCTCTGAATAAATTCCTCCAGCCCAAGGCCTACATTTCTTTATATAAAGCAAGTGTTTAAAGAAGGAGTAGAGCCCTGCAGAAGTTGTCCCAGGTAGTAGGTGTCAATCCAAACTGTGAGGAGCAGGAAAGAAAAAAATAGGAGGAAAATAAAGACCATCAAGATAAAATTTTCCATCATAAAGGTGGGGGCAAGCAGCCACCGTCCACATCAGGAACTTTATGGCTGGGTGCACAGGTGCCATTATAAAACCAGAGGTTCTGTGGAAGTGATAGCTCAAAGTGTGAAAAAAGGGATTTTATGAAACAGAGGAGAGAGGTTACAAGGAGCAGTGCAGTCTGTATTCCTGAAGCAGGAATTGGCCCAGTCAACTCTTCCCTCCTGTGGGGCTGAGGGTCAGACCAGTAGCAAACTGCAAACCAGTCTTAGGACAGAGCTCTTGGAAGAAATGCTCTTGGAACAGAGCAGGTTAAAAGTTGATAGTAGTTGTCTTGCTTCACCCAAGCCAGGGAACCAAATGAAAATACCTTTTCTAGTTTATTTTCCACCTCCCTCCTCATTTCTCCACAAACAGTAGCAGGAGGATCTTGCCACTCACATTTGCACTGTCCTTAGGAATGTGTGTGCCTATTTTAGGACAATTTGGAAGCCCTTGGGAACATTCTTAATTAGTAAACATACTTTCTATTTTCTTTTCCAGTATTCCCTGTGGTTTTCCATCATCTTCCTTTGCCAGCCATTGTGTACAGAGCCACTCATGATCCAACAGCAAGGCAATCCCTGGAACTCTGGGAATCCTAACATGGCATTACCATTCAAGGGGAGAATTATTCTTCAAAACTGAAAAGCAAGAGCCTCTACAGTCAGCTCTAGGCCTTCTGTTCCAGTCCAGCTGTTTTGCCTGGAAGGCAGAAATAAGAGAACTTCAATAGATTCTGCCCTGAAAACTCTCCAGTCTGTTGTCTGTACAGGGGACAAGGAGGAACAAGTTCACATGAGTCTCTTGCTGTTTACTAAAAATACTGCCAACATGACGCTTCTGATAATTTTGTTTGCAGTACTGGTTAAGAAAGAAGAAGTACAGATGAGTGAGGAGATATAAAAAGACTTTGTTTTTCTTCCCTTTTGTGACATATTGTGTAACTACAACCCTGGAGAGGGCTGCCAGTGAAAAGCATCAGGGTCAGCTGTACTTTGCCTGGGTGGGTATCCAGGGAGAAAGCAATGCTGCTTATCTCAATATCCCTCCCACCTGCCATCCTCTCTGAGTAGGATGAAGTTATAATTTAGTTTTCTTGTCCATGGATTGTCACCCTACCTAGTCAGTTAACAAATTACACTCACTCAGTAGTCTCTTGTCAGATAGCAGAACTGTTTTGACCACTATGATCTTGTGCTGAATGTAAATTTAAAAGATAGGGCTTCACTGCATAAGTAGCTCAGGTGATCTGATTTAGTTTTGCTCAAGAGTTAAAGTTATACTTTCCCCCGCAAAAGGCTTTATCTTTTCGAGATATTCAAACCCAACTGGATGAGGTCCTGCACAACCTGCTTGAGCTGACCCTGCTCTGATGTTATCATCTGCTGGGACCAGACAATCTCCTACTATAAGCAAAGAGCAGGTTCAGGAGCACCTGGTGAAATTGGACAGGCACTATGGGACCTGATGACATGCATCCCAGGGTCCCCAGGGAGCTGGCTGATATCAGATCTAAGTCACTCTCCATCACATTTGAAAAGGTGTGGCAGTCAGGCAAAGTCCCTGATGAATGAAGTTCTTCCCCCATGGGCTGGGGGGCCACTGAAGAGGCTCCCCAGGGAATGGTCACAGAATCAAGCCTGTCTCAGTTCAACAAGTGTTTGGACAATGTTCTCAGGCACAGGGATTGTTGTTGTGTCCTGTGCAGAGCCAGGACTCAATGATCCCTGTGGGTCCATTCCAACTTGACATATTCTGTTGATTCTATGAATAGAAAAAGGGAAACATCACTCCTATTTTCAGAAATGGCAGAAAGGAAGACGTGGGGAACTACAGAGCCTTGCCCGTGTGCCTGGGAAGGTCATGGAGCAGAACCACGGTAAGGGCAAACTGTGCCTGACCAGGCTGGTGGCCCTCTGTGAGTGGGTGACTGCACTGCTCAACAAGAGAAGCTGGTGTTGTCTAAGGAGACTTCTGCTTAGGCCTAGAGCCTACTAATGCCTGTGACACAGTCCCACATGGATCTCCCAACTGGAGAGACATGGATTTGAAGGGTGGACCATTCAGTGGATAAGGAATTTGCTGGATGGACAAGGCCAGAGAGCTGTGGTCAAGAGCTCCATGTCCGGGTGGATGCTGGTGGCAAGTGGTGCCTCTCAGGGCTCTCGCTCAAGCCCAGTGCTCTTCAATATTTCTATCAATGACACACACAGTGCAAATGCACCCTCAGCTTCTAACTGGGACTTCTTCTTCTTCTCTCCTCAAACATGGAAGCAAAAATTACTCCAACAACCAACAATTACAACAATTGCAACAAAAAATATCCCAAAATCTTAACACCAAAGAAACTTACTGAAGGGGTTTGAGTGATGTTCAGTAGGTCATTTGGAATTCATACAAGAAAGCTGTTAAATTCTGTGATGCACTCAGGGTCTGTGTGGATTTTAGGCCTTTCTAATGATGTTGTCAGGATAAATATGCTGTGCCACCCACACATCTCTGCTATATTTATCCTGAAAACACTCCTGTGAGGAAGGGCAGTCCGGTTTACCCATTAACTCATGGGGAACAGAAACTCAGATGTCTAAGTGACTTGTCCAGGATCACACAGTGATTCTCCAGATCCAACGCTCTTGTAACTATGCCTTCCTTCCTCTTGCCTACACAAGGGATTTGTGCCTCTCCTGTCCACTGCAGCTCCATGAGGGCAACATTGAAAGGCAGACAAGCAGAGAGGCCCCTGTCATGTAACCCTTCAAGCAACAGGACCTCAGTCACTCTGCCAATGGAAATTTGCAGTATGGATACTGAACAACCAGTTCATACTGAACTGTATACCAGCCCTCTCATTCAGGTTTTAGTCTCCTGTTCTACAACAAGGAGGTGATAACAGGGGCAAAGTACAGTGCTGTGTGTGACTGTGGCACTAACCAGGGTAAGGCCTGAATAGAGATGACTGGTCTGAGAACTTGTGCCTTGCCAAAAGGTTCTTCTGGGATTCACATTTATTAATATTATTGGGATTTCTATTCCCATGGGATCCACAGTGACCTGAGAGGATCATGAAATAGGAGATATAAGGCAAGTGCCATGCAAGGCATTTCTGGAGGAAACATCAGTGGGCCAAGTGGGTGCTCAGAAAGGGATGGTCAGTCCCTTGGTTAAGCCTCTACTCTCCATGAGGCCAGGATCTGTCTGTGGGAGACTGCCTTCCATGCTGGAAGCTGCACACTGCATAAGCAGGACTCTGGAATCTCCTTTTGGACAAACTGGTGCTTCAGCAGCCCCACAACATCCTCTAACCCAGCCCTGAGCACTTTGGTCCCGTGGCTTGCCCTGCTTTGGCACCTCACTGCAGGGGAGAGAGGAAGAAAAGAATATTGGCAGTGAATTAAGGGCAGGGAGTTCTCCATCAGCTGAGTCCAGTAATTTGAAGGTGGCTCACTCCATTTTGGAAACTCTCAGGCATCACCACTGAAGTGGTCCACCATTGGGAAAGGAGTTGAGGAAGGCAAGGAAAGCTCAGTGGAGGAATTGAATGGGTTGCCATACACATGGCCCAAAGGTCTGAGTGCCCAGGGAGCTCTCAAGGCTTTCTGTACATCAGGTGGACGCACAGCATCATCAGTATATTTGTGATCCTTCTGTGATTCCCAAGGCCACAGATGTGCTCATGGAAACTGAGCTTCAGTCAGCTCCTAATGCAGGTTGTTCCCAATACAGGACAGAGAAGGGATGGGTCAGCAAAGGAGGACTTTTTTCAACAACAGAAAAATTTGTAGTTTGACAGGCTTGTAGTAAACAAATTATCAGGAAGGTCATGGCTCAGATCCTGAAACTTTACAGCAGCAGCTACTAAAGAGTAATGGTGGGGATTCCCCAAGTATGCTGAACTGGAGCTATAATTAGACCATTTAGATATTATCTTCCTAACACAAAATTGCTCAGCTCGACAATGCCCACTGCTTCTGCTGATTCTGGAAGTTCCCCCACGTGTTTATTTACACTAAAGGAAAGATCTGAACTCTGTTTTCTTTGCTGCAGCAAAAATCCCCTTTATGTCAGGGGATCCCTACCCCAAGTACCCCAAGTATCCAGACACTGGGAATGAGAAAATATCCAATTATTTACAGTGTTCTCCTCATACCTTCCCCCTCTGCTTCTATCCCTCAGGGAGTTGCTCCCTTTTGAGTGATGAGCTGTAAACAATACAACACACTTTACAAATTGTGTGTGCAGAGGATGAGTAATTGTTTTGAAAATAAGAAATACTACATAACCACTCCCTTCATGTCTAACAAGAATTGCCTTCAACTCCCAAACAAGCTGCCAATTACTGCATTTACACATAGCGGATGAACCAGACCTTCCTCCAAGCTGCTTTGCCATCCCAATCTCAGTGTAACTAGGTCAATCAATTTCAGGACAGTTCTGAAAAAACTCATGCATGTAACAGCCTGAACTCACTTCCAAGCAAAATTTGGTTTGTTTGGCATTTAGGCATCATTCTGTCAGCTACACTCCCAGCCTGTTATTCCATCTGCCATCAGAGAAAAAATAGATGTCCATTTTGATCTGATTTTCACACTAATGAGAATTATTGGACCCAAGAGCTTCAATATCATTGCCTTGTAAAGTAAAAACATCAAAATTATTTAAAGTGGCTGTTAATTAACACCTTGCATCCCCTCTAATCTCATTATGAAAGTAACATGAAAGGAGACTACCCCACCTCCCTGGATATAAATGCAAGCTGAAGTCACACAGATTGCTTCAGGCCATTCTCACCTAACTTGCAGCCCTGTTCCACTGCAGGCAGCAGAGTCTGTATCTTCTTAGCAAGTTCACACCTTCCACAGTTGGGAAAATAGAAGGGGAGAAAGAGATACCTTGTTTGAGAGCTGATGACAAGAGAATTTGAATTCTTTTATTTTGCTGTTGTCAAAAACAGGTTTGCAGAGACTTACTCTACAGGGTAAATCATTGCAGGATGAGAAGCCTAAAATTAGATTTTTCCTACATTATTCGTACTCTTTTTGAAAGTGTAATTTTTTACTTTTGCAGGACAGAGGCAACCTAGGGTGACAAAGCCAGGAAGGGAAGAGCATGGTCACTTCAAATAGTTGTAACAAAAGATGAGGATATTCCTACTGTGGAACAATTCCTGGGTGAATCACTTATGAAGGAGTTGAGATTTCAGGTCTCTGACAGACGTTTGCAGTGGAGCTTTAAAAGGATGAGTATGACCAGCTGGGCAGAGAAGGAACCTGTGGCTTCTGCTTTGAGGAAGTATTGTTTTGAGCTTTCCTCTGTAGTAAGAGATGAAAAAAATAAAAACCACCCAGAGAGAAGTGGGCTCTCTCTTGACTCTCCCATGGCCTGGCCAGAGCAGTTTATGGCTCTAGCATCACTCTCTGCCTGTTCTTTTAGTTGTCCTTGACCTCTTGGTGATGGTTATAAACTGCAGGGGAAGTTTCTCCTCATTTGACATCTTCTGCCCCCTAAAAATCACCTGCCAAGGTGTCTGCAGGAGTGGACATGGCTTACACCTTACCTCTGGATGGCAGGAGTAATTTTAAACCTTTCTTCTGACTTTATTTAGTCATCTGAGGAGTCCAGCTGGATGTACAGCAATGGTACTGTTAAGAATAATTAGAAGATTGTTAGCCATGTTACAGTTACTGTTTGTAAACCCCTTACCTTGTACCCCTGTTCCAAATTGCTTTACCCTGTGTTTCTTGTTCCTTGTTCAGCCAGGCCCTGCCCCCACTGCTCCTAGACTCATACATGGCAACACTACCCCTGCCCCGAGCTGCTGTACCTTGTTCAGTTGGGCCCTGAGGAGGAGGATGATATAAGGACTTTTATGTAAATGAGAGAAACCAAAGACTCATGGGACGCATACAGACTGATAAAAAACCCCAAGACAACGAGCCACATAAAAAGGAAGGAATGAAAACAGTATCATTGAACGAGGAAGACCCAGAGGAGTCCCCTGACTTCCCTCCAGAAGCTGACATACCCAGAGGGGACTCGACTAGGATGACACCTTAGACTACGATACTGAGAAGATGAGTCTTTCTGGGGACTCCTGTGAGGAAGGAAGGGCCAGCTCTGCCCTAGTGACAAATCTGCACAGATTCTCCTCTGCAGTGTTTAGTGAGAGCAGTGGCAGTGTGTGCGACCCCTCGGGCCCCCACCCCAGAGCTGTCCTGTTCAATAAAGGCCTTTTTAAAAGGAGCTGGTCTCCTGGCCCATTCATAACAGTACCATCAACAGATCCGGACACTTGCTAAGTGCAGCCCTCAGCCTGTGTACATACAGCCTTGTGCAGCTATGCTTGTTTAAGAGATTACAACAGCCAGTCCCAGCTGCTCTTCAGTCCTCTGCCAAAGCTGCCCACCCCAAGCTGAGGCTGATTATCTGTCCATGAGCAGCTGAAAATGCTTTCCAGCCTGAAGGAGAGGGACCAAAAAGGACTCACTGTTTCCATTAACCTGGCCTCTGTCAAAGCAATCCAAAGCTTTGTTCAGAGCTCTGACCAACCACTTTTACAGATACCTCAGTACTTGGTATAAACAGTAGACCTCTGAGCTAAATCTGGTTTTAAACCCAGAGAGATTGAGTCATTCTCACTGATAAACTGGAAAATTGCTTTATAAATGCTATAGCAAAGTTTGTATCATGGTGTTTCCAGGCTGACTGCAATTATCACATTTTCCTAAAATTTTCAGCCATGAGATGTATGAGTGAACCAATTCTTCCCATTTTTACAGTAGTGCAAATCAGTATTTACTACACTGGAAGGATATGAGGTTGGGTCCAGCACACAGGATCCCAGACATGACATTCAGAGGTTGGCACAGATTCACCAGAGACGTGGCCTGTGCAATGTGGGTCACATTTCCAGGCAGTAAACCCATGTATGAACTGCAGGTGACAATGGCACTTCCCAGATAATGCTGGGAAGAGTCATGCAAGGAGGTAAAACTCACATCTACCCCACTAGTGACACATCACATGGCTTGTGTCACACAGCTGGAGGCATCAGACATCCTCTGCCATGGGATCTTACAGTGTTTCCTTGCTGCTCTTGAAGGTAAAAATAATTATTTAAAAATTAGTCTCTATTGAATGAAGTGCCTTCAAAAATAGATCAAAAAGTTTATAGATATTTTATAATGAAATATATATAGATGATGTATTTCTAATAATATCTGCTGGTTTTGTTTTTATAAAATGGCCTGGAAAATAATGATATTAATGCATCCCAAGAAACTTAAAAGATTTTTATTCTGTTTCAGTATTCCCAATACATGAAGGTTTTGAAAATGTTATCTTCTCTATACATCTGATAATGTAATATTGTATGATATGGGGTGATCAAGTATTATTACTGTAGTTACAGTTAATTTCTGCAAGATACATTTCTTTAAAATTGAGTTGAAAGATCATATGATTTACCCTACAGAAAAAGGATTGAATGACAAGTTTCTTTCATTTTCAACCTTCCCTTTCATTTTAATAAGTGTATTGAGGATTTAGTTCAATACAGTTTTCAGTAATCTCAAAGTTATGTTAACTGTATAATACCCATTTGCTTGTTTTTTTGACAATTTTAATAAGGTAATTTTAATGTGACTCCTTTTGTTATAAAAAACATGTATAACAGCATATATACATATATACAATTTGGATCTTGGATTTTAGTTAAAAAGTTAAACTTAATGTTTCTGAAAAGTACTACAAAAGCTGAATAGCAACTTACCAAATCTGTGGTATTGTATTTTTTTCCTAGTAAAACTGCACTCAAAAAATCCTAACAAATTTAAGCATATGCCAAGCAAAATCTTGTTATGAATGGGCATTTTTAATAACATCTACAGTTATTATGGATTATTCTCAAAGCCAGATTACATGGAATTGTGATATATTTGTTGCAATCTCTGCAGTTTTTGTTTGTTATAGTTTTCTTATTTTTCAGTGTTTCCAGAATTTTAAGAAGATGTACCATTGCTGAGGATCAGCTGCCATGGGAGAGGCTTCAGATTGAACCAACTGCTGCATGGTTTAATTGGTCTGGTACCTGAGGCTTCTGGTCACTTGCTTTGTACAAATACATTATAAAGTTTTCTGTGTTTTAAGCATCTTATAGCTACTATTTTTAAACCCCTTGCTTTGAAAATGACTTAAGAGACATCTTTCCAGTTTAAAGCTAAGGCCCTGGCCAAGCCTTGACTTTACCTGGATGGAGAATTTACCAATAAACCCAGAAGTTTTCTGCATCAAAACAATATTCAGGTCAATTTGACTTGGCAATTAGTGAATTAATATAGCAGCTGGATTTTTACAGTAGGCTTGGAAAATTGTTATCCGGACATGATTTTCCAATCTTCCATTGATTTACCAGCTGTGGCAGACTCTGGGATGAGAATATATATTTAGTACATTTAGCAATTTATATTACAGATTATTTAAATATCGCATAATATTAATTATGCATCTTCTTAATAAGTTTTAGATTTCTGTAAAAGTGTTATTTCCTATGTGTATACATGCACAAGTGTTTTACTTTGATGGTTTTTCATTGTCATAACAAAAAACCCAAATACCTTAATTACAAAAAAAAAAGGGGGGGGGAACCAAGGCTATGCCTCAGAAGTATAAAAACCTTATATATCTTAAATTTTTGGAAAAAGCATAAAGATCTTATATCTATTGCAAATAATTCTTGAACAGTCCTTTTTAAACAAGTCTTTTACAAAGCCAGTTCCATCAATTATCAGGTATTGTTCTAACAGTACTCAAGCAAATTTGAGAGAGAATTCTTTGGTTCTAGTCAAAGGTTCAGAAGCAAGATTAAAAATCTATTTCAATTAATAATTTGGAGGAAAGTGTATGTTTGTGTATTCACAGGTTCAAAGCAAAAGTAACTTCCTAACAAAGAACATGGAAACTCATCAGCTACAGAGACAAGCAGACAGCCCAAAGAGCAAAAGAGAGAGCATACAGATGTGAACTGTATCAAGACCACAGCTGACAGCTGAACAACTTTGATCCAACATGCAAGGACAATGAACTTTGGGTTTCATGTGAAACAGTGGGAAAATTGATATTGTAAAGCCTCATTTGTTAAAGCATGGTGTGAGCTGTGTCAAGATTCAGAATCTTGCACAAGAGCTAAAGTCCTTGAATATGAAAGTTAATCAGGTATCACCCTTGAGCTGTATCATTTTGTTGATCACTTTGTGATGCAATTTCACCTGCATCACTTCTTTTAGTTAACTCAAAAGAAAGTATACCTTATCTCAGTGAAAACAGATTTTTGTATAATATCCAATTTTTCTGTGTTAAAACAGAATGAAGATGAGATAATGAATGTTACTCCAAATCATGCTCTATACAAAGAGGCAACATCTTAATGTAACCTTATATCAATCTTAGTCACGCCTGATTGTGAAGAGTTTGACTCATGAAATTTTAGATAGAGATTTATAACAACTCAGCTTTCAATTCAAGTAGCTTCAGCAGGAACTTCAGAGCAATTAGACAAATTAAGCTACTGATCAAGTAAGCAGCCTAGATCTATTTCTCTAGCTTTGAGTGGTTAGTTAACTGATGTTCAAATCTGGAGGCAGAATGCTCTGTAGAACAGAGCAGCAGTTCTGTTGTTAGTGCATAGGGCATGAGTGAAGGAAAAATAACTCTTCTTGAAAAGTAATCAAAGAAAAGGTTTAGGTTGATTTTTTTTTTTTTTTAAAGAGAGGGGCAAATGTTGGAGTCTGGAATACAGAGTTTGAGCCCTTGTTTCTGATACTTAGTTACAAGATCTAGAAAAACATTGAATTTCATATTGTATGAAATTCATGAGCATGTTTTCATGGTAAACATGAAAACAAATGTTAAAGTTAGATGAAAAAAGCTAAAAGTGTGTGTAAATTAGAAAGTTTTTAAAATCACTGGGTGAAAAAGTTAGTTTAGAGAACAGGACACAAGATGGAGGATTTAGGGTGTTGTCCCTTGTCCTTTCTTCTTTCTTCTTCATGTTCTTCTCCTAGAGGTTTTTGGATAATAGTAAGTGATTGGATATAAAATGCTGCAGTGCATCACAGAGGTGATGGGTCATTGGGTCATTAAGAAAAATAATATACATGTCTACTGTTAATTGGGTAAAAATAGGTATAAAGATAAAAGAACTGCGTAGTTCGGGGCCATTTTGTGCATCAGACACGAAGTGTGCCACAAGGTCTTGTTTGTACCATCAGAAGAAAGAAATGTGCCAAATTGCAAAGATTAACCTTGTAACCAGACTGGAGAGATCTGTCAAGTTTTGTGATCACCTGCTAGTAAACACGATAAACAAGATTCTAATGAGCTCGGGAGTTTTCTTCGAATAATAAGGACTGAGATAAGTGGGACTCCCCATGAGGAAGGATCCCAGAAGAATTCAGCCCAAAGGAGGCTGAGAGACTAGAGAAAAGATATATCCACAGAGAATTGAGCCCAAAGGAGGCAAGGAGAGAGAAATTACAGTAACTGAGGAGTCTGATTTAATGAAACATAGGAAAACTCAGTCAACTTGGTTCTTCACACCTTTGCCTTGTAGAACTCTTCCAGCTTTGTATGAAGTGGATGTAAAAGAGCTTTTCCTTATTACTAGCTCTAGTTTGAATGCCTTTCCATGCACCAATTCCATTCCTTTATGGGAAATTATTTGGCTCCAAGCTTGCCAACACTTATACTATTTGTGGTTCATTTACACACACATGATTGGTTCCACTGAAGTTCACAAAAGACACTGGGGTAAAACTAAGAGCTCAAAATCATGCCTTTCAGGATGATCTGCCCAGCCTGGATGAAAGACCATGTGAGATTTTATTTCACATTTACCAATGGAAGATGGGCATTTGCAGATGAATATACAAATGCATACCACCAGACTACCTGGTAACCATGGCTTCAATTTTAATGCACTTTCAGAATATTCAGATAATACCATATGGTTGGGGGCTTTTTTCCCCCTGATATTGCCTGTAGTTTCCTCAGAATTTAAGAATCTGCTTTTTTTTTTTTTCTCCATGCTATTTCTGCTTGTTACTCTTTTTAGTGAAAAGCTGGGTGCTCAGAGGAAATTGATTCAAGTTCAGATTTCCACTCCATTTTACCTCAGCTTTACACCATTATCAGTCATTATCAGTCTATAACCTTCAAGTCACTTTTTCTCCCTGACTTGCAAAACAGACTTGAGAGGCAAATCCTCTCAAGGATCTAATTAGCCACCGACTACTAACTTAAGTTAACATTTCCAAACCGTATCTCAGTGATTTAGGAGCCCATGTCCTTCTTTCAGAAGAGACTTAGGTAAGGATGCAACAAGGAGAAAGAGCTCTGTTTGAGCTGTTTTGGGCAGATAGTTCAAAACATCTGTCAATAAGCTCCATGGTCACAGCTGCCTTTGAACCAGGGGCAAAGGAATCAGCCCACTGGTTCAGGATGCATGGTGGGATATAACTGAGCTGTTTAAAATCTCCAAGACTGACAAAATAGAGCAAGGAGGAAGGAGAGAGAACATGCCAGCCCAGAGAAGGGAGGGCAGGGGCTACAGGGCAGAGCTGGGAGTATTACAGGGGAAGCTCAGGTGATGGTGATGGTGATGGTATGGTGTGGATGGGGAGGAAGGTCTGGGATGGGAAGAGCACCACAGCTGAATTTTAGGACTGGAGATGCTTGAGGGAGGCCAGCTGCGATGTCATGGCATGGGAAGGAGCTGAGGAGCAGTATCCAGGTTTATGGGAAGAGCCAAGAGACTGTTGTGCTTATTCCAGCATTCTGAGTGTGCCTGCACTGCAGCACAGACCCTTGGTGTGTCCCAGACCTCCTCCTCCAGGGATCTGGAGGCCCTGGACCTACCAGAGGAGGCAGCAGTCTCCTCCCAGCCTAGGCATCCTTTGCATGGATAGCAGGGTGCAGGAAACACCCACAGGCATCCCCAGATCACGCACTGAAATGAAGGCAGGCTGCAGCCTGGGGTTGGCCTTCTTTAACCAGCTCTGGTGGCACAATGAAATTCCTTCCTCCATATGAACTAAAATTCCTGTAAGGAGCAGAAAAGAGTGATTCAACCAGAGAATGTCTCAAGATAGCTGCAGACAGTGTTTTTATCTGGGTATATGCCTTTACTCAGGTGATAGTAATGCCACCATGGCCAGGGAAGCCATGTGCCCCACCTGTCAGGGACTCAGTTACTGTAAGCAATGTAAGCTCACCACAGAGAGGGCTCTAGAAGGGCTCTACCAGTGTGTAAATGCCCTTTGCCAGCACACTGTGAGATACCCCTCATCAGATTTCATAATTAAAAATTGATTAGAAGAGCACCAGCTACACACATCAGTCTGCAGTGAGGATTGAGGAGAGATGTTCAGATTAACACCCAGGGAGATGTTCTTCCCACTCCCTTGGCATTCATGCAGGCAACTCCTGTTAGAGTTAACAAGACTTAGCTATCACAATGGCCTTTGCTTGCCACCTGTCCTGAGAAAAGGATGGTGGAGAATAAGGCTGTGGTCTGCCAGACAGAAAGAGCAGCCAGAGAAATGTAACAGGACATAAGGCACCTCATGTCCCTCATCAGCATCTGCCATAGAACACGCTAATGAAATTCTGACTGAAAGACATGAAACCACAACTGGGACTCGGAAAGAGCCTTGTGTTTTATTCTAAACAGCTTTAATGCTCTCCTGCCTAAAGGAAGCCCAGCCCATACTGTGAGGGAATGTGAGGGAATGTGCTGAGGCTGAGCCAGGGCAAAAGCATCTCTCCTTGCTCCTCCCTTCTGCTCAGATATCAGATTTGGCAGCACAGGGGACAGGACTCTAGTCAGTCAAGCTCCAGCAAGAAGCCCTATGAAAAAAAAACCCTAAACAACAACCCAAAAACTTTCACATCAATTTCTAAATAAAATCATAGTCAGACAAATACAAGCTGGGACACCAAACTTCATGACAGATCTTGCTTCCAAACATGCCTCTGGCTAAGCCTACTGTGAAATCACAGTGCCAGCTTCCCCTGCATGCACAACTTTATTTGTAAAAACCCTCTGCTCCAGGAGCTCCTGAGAGCAGCAGAAACAGTGACATAAGGACTACTGCTGTATTCCTCTTACATTATTGGTGTGTTCCTCCCACTTTTGCCCCATTCCTTCAAAGACATCTGTGGTGGTGTTGAAAACCAGTGGCTTCGCTGCTCCCCTCCGAGTTCTCCAGACGTGGTTGTGCCTGCTGAGCCACTGCTATCAATCCTCTCTTTCCAGCTGCAAGACTTGTGACTCAGATTCTCCAGAAAAACCCTTGGCTCAGCATCAGAAGCAGGAGGGATTAAAACTCATGAAAAGTGAGCTCGTACTAGCCCTTTTTATAAGTCTCTAATGGAGAGTCATATGAGCTAGTCAGACCCCCTGCCTTCCCCTTTCCCCCCCTCCCCCTTCTCTGATCTTCCTGTTATTCTTGGCCACAAACTGCTGGGCGTTTCAGCTGGGGCACTTGGATCAGGAGAGGATACCCCATTCAAAAGCCCAAAACCCAGTGTGGCCTTTTCCTGTTTGAAGCAGTTGTGGAAAAAAAGTGGGTTTTTTTCTTTTCTTGGTACAGTTTTCCTGACCTACATATTCCAGTGTGCTGTAACTTCTGCTCTATTGATGACCCACATTTTCAAACTGAAAAAGAAAAACCCTGGGAGGACATAATAGTAGATGAGTATGGGAAGCAGGGACCCAGCCCTGTGAAATCTCCAAGCAGCTAACTAAAAGTAAGGCTGATTTTGCAGCTTCTTTTTATCCCCCATCCCCAACCATTCAATCCAGCTGCTTCTACTTAAGAACCAAAACAAAGCACAGATCTGCTAATTCAATTTCAGATTGGGAGAGGTTTTGAACAAATCAGTCAGACTGCTCTGGACTGTTCCCCTTTACCTACGGCACACCCAAAAGGGGAGACCCAGCACCCTCAAAGAGGTCTGTGCTCCTGACACCCCCCAGTAATTAGACAATTCCAGGATCTGAACCCCCATGTGGAAGCAGACCACCCTTGACAAGCATCAAACCTGCTAGGAAAATGCCTCCATCCCAGATGGTGGGATGGACCACAGCAGAGGTGGTGGAAACCAAGCCAAATGATGCTGAGGGGGCACCAGGAGTGATTCCCTGAGCTGAAGGAGATGTAGAAAGTGTAGAAAGGGGAGCTGGAGGAGCATGGCTCTGCCCTGGGGTGTCAGTGTCCTTCAGGATCACCCTCTCCCAACTTTAGTTGCACCCCAGGAGATGATGGGCCACAAATGCACAGGCTTTACCATCCCATCTCCCTCTCTTAGTGCCAGCCCCCTGTGTCTGTCTACCCTTCATATGCTTCTTCTTGACAAATCAGGATTAATGCAGCAAAGACCAAAAGCATTTTCCTTCATCCAAACTCATTCTTTCTTTACTCACCTCTTCCTCTGCTCTCTGTTGCAGCTGCCCACCCTAACTCCACCTCTGTCATGGAAACTCTTCTTCCAGGAGCTAACAGATTCCTTCTCCCTGCTTTCCCTGCATTTAGCAAAAGCTTTTTCCATAACACATACCAACCCCAGCCTTGTCCTTGCTGCTGCAGCAACAGACATGCCCAAGCCTTTGCTTTTTGTGCCAGGATGAACAGCATTCATTTGGGACCTACAAACCACCACCTCAAACACTGCAGTTGTCAAATCTGATCCCTTTTCTTTAGAACTCAGGGAATATAGTCCACAGTGGCTTCCTTCATGGGCTTCTCACTGGCAACCACAGCTGTGATACCAATTTCAGTTGATGGGGACTTGTTCTAGTTCACCACAGATTTGTGCAAATCAATTTAGATGATCAGAAGATCAGCAGCTGTAAAAATGTTCAGTTCAATGAACTCCCATGTCAGAAAGATGATTTCTGCTGGCTGAACATCCATACCTTGGGCTCTGTAACTCATTTTCCTTTTCTTTCTTTGAAGATATTTCTAGGCAGCTCTGTGCCAGAATAGTACACAGTAGTGTCATATAGTAAGACACTAAATACAGTTCTAGACTCTAGATGGCTCTTAATGGAAAATTAGCTTTCTTTCCAGACTTTGATACTATCCTCCTTCTTTTACCAAAGCATCTGAGGCTTCACCCTGTCCTAGAGCAGTTACCCACAAGTGGAAAGGGCTCTGACCAGAACCTGAGTGCATTCAGGGCACAGGGAGGGACTCCAGGCACCACAGGCACAGCTGACCAGCAGGTCACGGAGGAGCCAGGACTGGGCAAAGGCTCACATGCAGGGATGTGGAAACATGAATTTTAGAAATAATCTTTAGATACCTTATAATTAAAACAAACCAAATCCTTGTTGAATTGGGGTATCTCCTTCCACCCCACCCTATCTAGTCTTAGACTGTGAGAAGAAAGGAGATCCTTTTTTCCTGTGTGTTCAGTGATGGATTTCAGAGTCTCACATGAGAGGCTTGGTTTGGAAATACGAAGTGTGCTCAAGCACGCTACGACTGCAAAGCACTCACTTCCCAGGAGGACAAAGGAATTCACCCTCAACATAAAGCTGGGCCATGGAGATGACTGGCTTCCACTCATGGGTATAATTCTAAGGAAAAATCAGGGAGGGCTGGATTTCCTTTTTGTTCTGTGCTTACATCACATCAGCCAGGTCACCTGCAGACAGGCTCTTCTGCCTTTTACTTCCTGCACCAACTACACTAATCCCTGCATGATCCCAAGTGTTTGATGGGGACTTCCCTGCTGATTATCTGGTGGTGCTGTGACTGAGCAAGGTAAGGAGGTTAGTACTGGTGGTTTTCTTTCCCTCTCTCTGCTTACAACATGCCCCATTTTTAGAGACAGTGAGCACCTTCATCCCGGTCCCCACTGAATCCTATGGGAAATGAGAAGGAATGGTGGGGCTGATGTGGGGCCATGGTGATGCTGGAGAGAAACACCTCCAAGGTGGGGCCACCATCCTCCTATTACAAGAAGTACATGTCACCCAAAGAGGGGACAAAGACATGGGTTGGGCCACTTTATGAAATTTTTCCCTAAATAAAAACCTGAAACAAGGAAAGACATGGTTATGCCAAGCCTATGTGATTGCAAATGTCCAGGGAGAAGGAAAGGAATAAACAAAAGGACATAAGCACCCCAACAGTGGTCTGCAGGGATTTCATGAGCTGACACCAGGCCAAGCAAGATGTCCCAGGAGCACAGTGGGAACACAGCTGTGTGGCTTCCACACCCCAAACACAGACAGGCCAGTGCAGGGGCAACACAGGCATGAAAACAGGCAGAGCTTGGCTCCCCTAACCTGCTGCTACCCCTTGGACTGTCTGAGCAAGCAGCACCAGGTCTCAGCATACCCCTGGCCCTTGGTCCTCTCCTACCCAGCTTCTGTCCTGCTGCCAGAATGGGGTGACATCACCTGTACAGGATTTGGTGACTGAAGGGTGGCCAGGGAGGACATAAAGTATTATTTATTATTAGGGAGGGGATGCAGAGAAGAGAGAAACCTGGTAATGTGGGAGGAAACCTGGAAATGAGTGGTGGTCCTAACCAGCAGCAGTGCTGATCTGTTCTGAGATAACCAAAAACTCAGTGGCAAATCCCTACTTTTGTGGTTTATTTTGAGACCTCAGTGGCTTTGAATATGATGTTTGTGAAGCAAAGACCAAGCCAGGAGGGATCCCAGACAGGGGGAACTGAAGATTTACACATAAGAAAGTGGCACAGGGTTCCTACAGTCAAAAACAAGATCACAACAGCAACAAGAACAAAATCCCCATTGTTTCTAGCTCTAGAGTTGAACTTCTGTGTTGTAATGCCCAAGTAAGAGTCAAGTTTAGGATGTGCTTCTACTTTCTTTATTTTATCCCAGGTCTGTGCCCACCCCAAACCATGGTGTTGATTCCCCAGCACCTCAGAGGCCAAATTTGCCCAGCCCAACCTCCCCTTACACACTACACTTAATATGTCTAATGAACAGCCATCTGTAAAGGCCTGGAATCAGCCCACTGTGGAAATGAACAGAATTTAGGACCTGCCCAGTGCTGGGTGTATCTCTACCCTTGCACATCTACTTGTCCAGCAAAATGATCTGTGAGGAAAAGTGGTGTTCTTTGTCTAAAAATTTCTTGTCAAGCCCTGACTTCCTTAGGGGATTGCATCCAGAATAGCTTGGAGATTCATCTTCCACAGTTTAGTGCAAAAAATATCTAAGGATCCCTTTGAGAAACATAGAAATTCAGTTTAGGGACCCTGGATTTTCCAAAGAACCTCAAAGGGGCCTCCAGGTTTTTACCCTATTCCTATGATTTTGTTAAAAATAGCAGAGACTGTTCGATGTTAGGTGTCCTGCACAAAAACCAAAGATACCCTCTCTAAAGTTAGAGAGCTAGAAATCGGGAATCTAAATCTGTTTCTCTCGTTTTCCCCTACCAGTAAATGGCCCAGATGTCCAGAAGTGCTGAGCAGTCATGGCTCACATGGCAGAGCCAAGACAGTGCTATGCAATCTGGCAGCAAAATTAAGTGAGCCACAAACCTGGAAGCCCAAATGACCCATTTTTTTACAAACCATGGTTTCCTGACCTGGTTGTTCACAACTGCAAAAAAATTCATGTATGGATCCAAAGCTTGCATCTTAAAAAAAAATTCAGGCTGGAAAACTCGCCATGAGAATGTGAAGAGGCTTGAGGTTTCTCCCCTCTCCAAGATGACTAATGAAAAGCTTTCAGGACACCAACAGAAAGAACTAAGAAAAACAACAGTGAGGTGCCACAGGAGTCACATTGCACACAGTGATGCACAGCAGTAACCCACAACCGTCCTTTAGAGGCTGGGAGGGAGCAGGTGGCAAATGAGCCAATGTTTTGGTGCTGTAAAAGCTCTCAACTGGAACAATAGTCATCAGGCTCCAAGAATATCAGCAGCCTCCTTCCAGCACAGCAGAGAGAGTGAGGGCTCTTGCCTGCAGGCTGTTGAAGCACACACACAACGTTAAAGATCCCTGAGATAAGTAAACCTGCCAATGCCATGTTTTGACTGGAAAGAAGCCTCTGACATTAGAAGGAGAAGTGGTGAAAGGATGAATTTCCTTCTTCCACCTCCTCCCCATCCTGTAATCTGTGCAAATTTTGGGAGCCACGTGTAAATTTTCATCATTTTAACATGCTGTAAAATCAAAGGAAGCAAAAGCCTGAACTACTTGAGGAATGGGAAAAAGGCTCTTTGCAAATCAAAAAAGGGAGAAATCACAATACAACTTCTGAGCGGATCAAAGGAATATTTATGTCACCCTTATCATGTGCACTAAGAAGACTTTTGGGAAGCCCTTTTGAGTCACTACAATTGGCTATCTGGCCAAAACATGATCAATGTTTTTCCAGATATACCCCTTACCAGAATTGTATGCTGTTTTATCTGCAACCACTGAATTAAAATAAGGCTTTCCAGAAACACTGCTGACAACACAAAAGAAACAGCTAGAATCATACATGTTCACTTGCTCAACTATCTGTACTACAGGCTTCTCAAGAGTCTTCCTCATATGCAGGGCCTCTCAAGTACTTCAGCCTCACGAGTTCCAGCTATAAGAGGGAAGAGAGATCAGCTGGTGTAACAGTACATGGTGTAGAGAGAGGCAGGAGGGGAGTGTGTGAAGATGAGTCTCAAGAACCACAAAATCACAGACAAGAGGCTGGAAGGCACCTCTGGAGGTCTTCTCATCCAGCCACCCTTGCTCAAGCAGAAGCACTTAGGGCCAGTTGCCCAGGACCATGTCCAAATGACTTTTGAATATTTCCAAGAAGGGAGACTCTACAACCCCTCTTGGCCATCTGTGCCACTGCTCAGTCAGCCTCATAGTAAAACAGCTTCCCGATGCCCAGCACACTTCTGCCACCTGAACTAAGCATCAGGTAGTCAGAAAGTTGTCCCTGTACCACATCACTGGTACATGACTGGACATGCTGCCCTCAGGTTTCACTGAGACTTGTCAGCTAGAGGAGAACAGCAAACTCTGGTTCCCTTCTAGGTTTGAGGCAACTGTACTCTTTGGACAGATATTTCTTGTAAACCATTAGACATAAGCTCCTCCCTGTGTTGTCCTGTTTTATCTCTTCTCTTTTTCTGGTTCTCTGTTCCAGGCCTTTTTTTCCCAGTTAGCTAAAGTAGATCTCTCCTCTCTGTTTCCCAGCAAGACAACCAGACCTCCCAGCTCTATTCCCACTCTCCCTCTGTGCTTCTGCTTTCATTGCCCATCTTCAGTTTGCCTTCTTCCCCAGTCTGGCCACCAGTGAGCCTTTCTCTGATTCAGCTTCATGTTTAACCACCTGCTCCTATTCATCACCTTCATGCTGTTTGATTCATGCTCTGACAGCACAGTCAAATGCTCCAGATGACATGAGCTGTTAAAGATGCTACTTTCTGGTTGTTTTTAGTATCCCCTACCTCTGTGACAACAACAGCCTGACTGCTCTTCCCCTGAACAAGAAGTAGCTCATGAATCATCTGGGGAAGATAAATTAGGACCATCCCAGAAATACCCTGCCTGGCCGTAGGGCTGAGCTTTCTGACAGACTTCAGCACCACTGGCAGAACATGACAACATCCCAATAAAGATAATAATTAATTAACAATCTTTCACACTCTGAACCTCTGGATTTGCACAGCTTCCTTATTCCAGGAAGCCAGGATCTTAGCAATCCCCACACCATATGTCTTTTGTCTGCAGAAGAATTTATCCCTGATTTCAGAGGCCAGCAAGGAAACGGGGTCTGTTTAGCATTCTTACCTAGTTACAGTCAGTACAGTCTGTGCTGCTAGTGCAAATAAATATTTGCCTCTTGCCTAGACTTCAGGAAAGATGCTGTGTGCCAATTTACTAGTTTTTAATAAATATTCAATTGAAAAACATGATTACTTCAAATCTGGGGAATGTTTTTTGGAGACTTCCAACTTTCTTAATTGGTAAATAATGCTACATGTGCCTTGTTTATTGTTTAGTACCATGTCTTTTGTTGCAAGAAATGGCAACAATGGTTTAAATGCTTGATCCAGAGGCAAGTGGGAAGTTTCCAGCCTCAGACCTAAGTCTGATCTCCCTCTCTATCATGTTTTTTCCTCTGTACTGCCTAACATGCTGGGAGCGCTCTCACATTATAGGCTTTCCTGATGAATAGGTCAGGCAGGAGTATGGGAACCACGAACCAGTGGAAAGGATTTGGGATGGAATACCAGAGAACTGAGTCAGCCCATTCCTGTGTTCCACTTCAAGTAAACCTCTTCTCTTGGCTGCCTCTCAGCTTCTTCATATAAGCAAAATATGGATCACAGCCTTCTCTGCTCCTAGCCAGGTGCATGGAGCTGCAGAGATGAAAACTCTGTCTCCTGGCCAGTCACCCGTGACTGGGAACACTGCAGTCCTCTGCACCAAGAAATTCAAAGAAATTTGGGGGAGAGATGAAAGCAGAAGCAGGAGGTCCCCAGAAGTTTCGACCCTGGTGGCAGGCAGCAGGGTGGGAGAGGATGAGAGAGCAAAGGAAGGAAGGAGAATGGGGAGCACAGAGCAGAGGGAGAGTGGGACAAGTGGGAGACAACATGTCACATCCACAGGCCAGAGACACTGGCTGTTCTTATAAACAGGGGTTAAAAGGAGGAATTAGCTGGAGAACAAAAACAACAGAGGTCAGGAAAGAAGGGAAGGAACCTTGGTTGTTTACACAGGAGCCAGTTTAGGACTGGTTTTGGTTGTGAATTTTCTCATTCTTTATCCCATTTGTTTTTAAAAAATCCCATCCTCATGATTTCCCCTGGGAAAGCAGTCAACAATACAGCAGCTAACGGAACATCTTTCCTGAGACTGAGGCTAAACTTTCCTTTTGTGTATCCTCTATCCCAGCCTTTGACTCCTCGTTGCTCGTGATGTGCCATGTGAAACACTTCCCCCTTCGCTGCTGCCTTAATACACTGAAATGCCAGCAGTCTGGTCCAGCCTCCCACTGCTCCCTTCTCCAGCCCCCTCCTCTTCTAACAGAACAATGCTGATGTCACATCCATCTCTTCTGCTCAGCCAGGCAGGGAGCCCAAGGACATCAGTACAAGAAACCTTGCTGTGGTATTTCCATCACATACCTGTGCTAATAAACTGATGGCACCACCACTGCCATGGTGTTCTCTAACATGACCAGTTGGCTGACTGCTCTTCCTTTTCTCCCTATTACAGGCAAAAATTTGCTTCTGTCTTTTACTACCAAGCATGAATACCCAGCCTGTAACCTAAAGACACACTGTGGGAATGAAAAGGCAGCAGATGAAGGTGGTCTTTTGCTCAGAGTTTCTAACCTCCATCTACCTTGCACCAAGACAAAAAGCTCCCCTCTAGCATTTTCTGGGGATTAGTCTAGCAGTCATACTTCCATGCCTGTTTCTTAATCTTCCTTTACACTTCTGCAGCAATGCACATGCCCCGAAGACTTAACTTGTCCCAGCTGAGCTGTTTCAGAGCTCATAATGTGAAAACAGGATAAAAACAACCTTCTGTGTCCCTTGACAGTGCAGGTTTGCTGCAGCCCCTGATGAAAGCACAAGCTGTACAAAGAGATGTCCAGCCAAATGACTAACTGCTTCAGCTGGGGACTAGCCAAAACTAGGAGTAAACTTTTGGGCTGGAGACTAGGAAATCTACACCATGAAGGATGTTACAGGCCTTTGTCTGGGATACTGCCCCTGGTGTTTAGGAGAGATGAGGTAAGTAACTGAAACGTGGAAACCAAAGTAAAAATAAAGGTGTCCCAAGAAAGGTCCTAATCTGATTAATGTTGTGTTTGGCTCCTGATTCCCTTCTTTTCTTTCAATGTGTCAGATGATGGGTTAAGGGATGGGAACCTGATTCTGAGAGCTTCTTTTGTCAGAGGAAATCAGGGCAGGTTTTTTAGTGAGCATGTTCTGTGAGGTGTAAGGATTTTTGCTTCCCTGGGAAGGAACAGGAGGGAAAAGAGGGAGACCTTGTACCTGGTCAGCCCTCACCAGACTCCTCTCCTGCCTCTGTTCTTGCACACTTGGCCACCCTCAATGGGGAGATAAAGAGAGCAGGAGAGAGACAGCTCGTTTCCCAACACTTGTTTCATTCAAACAGCCTTATTTTTGGTAATGTTACACCAAAGCTGCAAACAGCTCAAGTGGCAGATGGTGCTAAAACTCTGTCCTGGGCATGTTCCCAGCTGGAAAGATATCACAGGACTCCAGCCCACCAGGGAGACAGCAACATCGGTATTACAGCACCGGAGCAGAGCAGTGCCTCACGCACCCAGCAGCCTGTCCCAGACAGTGACCAGGGCCAGGTGCTCCAGGGGAAGGGAGAAAACACCCCCACGCCCCTATTTTCACAGCATCATGCCCTGCCCTGTCAGACACTGTGCTGAGGCATGAAGACAGAAGGTATTTGGGACCCCACTCTAGCCAGCACAACCACTGGTGCAGCTTGGCAGCCAAAAGCAGACACACACTGGCCCCAGGTGTGAGCACAATTGCTGAAAAACAGTTAAAATTGAGCAGAGGCTCTCCTAGTGACGTGAGTACAGCTCCTAGTGGGAGCCCTGATGTGTCTGGTTGCCCAGAGAAGCTGTGGCTGCCCCAAACCTGGAAGTGTTCAAGGCCAGGCTAGGTAAGGCCTTGAGCAACCTGGTCCAGTGGGAGGTGTCCCTGCACATTGCATTGGGGTTGTGACTAGATGATCTTTAAGGTCCTTTCCATCCCTTAACATTCTGATTCTATGAGTCTATGATCTCTGGGGCCCAGGTTGTTCTCCAGTAACTTGACAGAGCTGGGGCTGTTTCCATGGTAGGGATGGTAGGGAAACTAATCCTTCTGGCTGGCTGAAAATGAGAACTACAGTTTGAACTCCCTACCTTCCTATCAGCCTCAGGTGACCATGCAGGATCTCTTCTGCCTCTCAGAGTTTGTAGCCTGTACAAGACAGCAGGTCACCTCTTCACCATGTGTTTCTCTCCCCTTATGCCCTGTTCTGCCCATCCCATCCACACTAGCGTTGAGGGATTCAGTTCAATTCCCAAGTACTTCAAAGGTCTAATCATGGAGTGCAGTACAGGCTCCAAACTACAGTGTCTCTTGGGTTAAGGCTGTCTCCTATGTTTTTATAGCACATTTCACTCCGTCTCACACAGAAAATAGCCCTTTTAGCAGAAACTCAATATGTGAAAAATACCACATCCACTCTGCTAAAATATGACCACCTCTTAAGTGCAGGCATAAAGACAAACAGAGTTGTGAACAGAGCTACAAACCCTGACCAAAAGCTTTGAACCCAGATCCCATGAGTTCTGAAAAAAATCATGAGTTTAATGTGTGTAGTATACACCAATCCTTCCCTTTCGGGCACTATGTGTAGCAAGTAGAAAAACATGAAATTCCAGGGCAACAACTACAATGAGAACATTTTTCAGAGTTTTAGATCAGAGAAGTTGCTATAGGGCATTGGCTATGTGCACACCAAGTATACTTTTCCCCTTATCACTTCAAACATCATTCAGAGCATTAGAGCTGGCCCAAGCTGCCCTATGCAGCATCTTAATTATTGTTTAACTAGAAATCTATTTAGCTCTTGAGGTTGTAGAAAAAATATTTAATAAGGTTTAGATAGGCCTGTGTGATTACAGGTAACTTAGGCCAAGCACAGTTTGGTCTTACAATCCAAGATCACAGCTGAGCAGCCAGTGAAATTTATCCTCACTGATCCCAAATGTCCTCTCACAGCTTTGGCACATTTGGTGTAAGGAAAAAAACATTAAAAAAAAAGTTTGTGAAAACTGGCAACTGAATAAAGGAAATGCCCCCAAATGAAAGCGCCTGTGCAGAAGGCAAACAGAGCTCAGTCATGTCCTGTAATCTAGTGGCATCCAGCTGGTCAGGCAAGGCATGCACAGTTTTAGCCTTGATCAAGAGTGTCACAGCTCTTTGAGCAAGAGGGTAGGCAAAGGGCTGAAATTCTTTAGAAGCAGGCTCATAATTTCTGACACTTGTGGAATATTGGTGGCACTGGTGACCATCTGAGAGAAAATTTAACGCTCTGGCTTTCCACATCCTTAAGGTTCATACCAGCTTTGGGAGAGTGGGTAAAAAAGGGCAAAAATAATGTCAGATTAGGAGAAAAGAATGGTTGGAGTCAGACTGAAGCTTTGATGATCATCTAGTCCAACCCACCCTGCTATGGTCAGAGACGTCTTCCATTAAACCAGGCTGATACAAGCCCTGTCCAGTCTGGCCTTGAACACTTCCAAAAATGGGGCTGAATCTCTGGGAAAATATGAATGTTTTATTCATATTATCATATATATATATAATCATATCATATATTGTTATGTTTTATTGGAAAAAAACAGAAGCTGTGAACTTTCTCTCACTGCAGGACAATCATTGGATAAAGCCTGCCTGAAAAAATTTCCTACCATCTGATGCCCTTTGCCAGTTGTGAAGCTTTAGTGAGACTCTTTGGGTCTCCACAATGTTTAGATTTGCAGATACCCCAGAAGCTTTCTTTACAAAACCAATTTATATAAATTCAGTGTTGCTGTATCTGCAGAACTTACTATAGACATCACAAAGTAGTTTCCACCGTATTAAAACAAGTTAAATTTTAGGTTACAATATTGAAAGGGAAGGTAAAAGTAAGAGTATTTTTATTAAAGAAACAAAAATGCAAACTATAGCTGATGTCATTCCCCTACTGACCATTTTATCCTGGTGTCCTGAGGAGACAAGACATAACAGGTCTGGAAGTTGTCCCCTAATCACTTTTAAGCTCATGGCTCAGAATCCACCTGCTTTGGGGAGCAAGGGGTCATGCCAGTGCCCAGGCCTCCTTGGGTATTGTATCTATTCCTGATGCACGTTTTGTCATCTGGCAACCCCTTTCCATGGTGTGCACAGCAGAAAATGTCTGGACTATAGAGCAGCTAGAATTCCTGCTGTCCAAAAAGGGGCAGAAGAAAACCAAAAGTTCAGGAGCATTGTGTTTCCAACCCTGCTCACACCTTTGACATCTCTGCACAGGAGTGAATGAAGACAGATGGAATTACAATACATAGCTCAATAACTCCTCTCCAGAAGTACACTATCAATTTGCACAGTTGTGTTGTGTAGTCTTGCTGATCGTCACTTGAGAAAAAGCTGACCAAAAGGCAGGAGTGACTGAATTTTGCTGCTCAAGGACTGAGGGCCAAAAGTCTGTTTTAAAGGTGGCAATGAGCAGCTCCAAGCATCCCCTTCAAACACCCACAGTCACAGGGAAGCCCTGTGTCCATGGCCAGAAGAGAACTTTGCCTTTGTTTTCCTGGATCTCTGTTGTCCTGCCAGGGTATGCAGGGCAGGTTCAATGATGGCTTTTTCCACCTCCCTACCAAAACAGAGGCTCCTGGCTGTGCTTTTACATTTGCCACCCCTCCACATGACCAAGCATTTTTCCCCTTCTCCATACAGTGTCAGATTTCCCTGCAGTAGCATCTATGTTACATCTACACAAGTATTTTTGATATTTATAGCTACAACCTTCCTCTTTGTTTTATACATGTTCTTTCTTTTTCAGTATTTGTTCAGGGATATGTCAACAGGCAAAAGGCCAAGTGACTGCTCCATCCCCAGAATGGGGTATACTTGCTCAGAAATATACTTAGCTGTATTTTCTATAGGCTAATTATACACACACTCTTCATAAGGCAAAAGTAGCTTTGTTTCAGTAGGTGAAAGACATTGCAGATATGAAAACTAATAGGGAATCTGTTTCTGGAGTGGTGGGGGAGGAGAAAGTTCTATTTCCTGAAAATCTTAGAGGTCCTAGTTTCTGTGACTGAGTTTTAAATACAGTGCAGAAGGATAAATGGAGTGTGAAAGATTTCCTAGCCCCTAACTTTTCCTGTGTTTATATCTGGGTTTTATCTTATAGTCAATACTCCTAAGCCTATTTGAAAACTAATCTCCAGTGAACAGGTGAATAGATAATGGAGTGGTGATTCCTCTGTTTCATTTATCTTTTCACATATAGAGTTAATTGAAAGTAGGAACTCCATACCATTATTCAAGGCACACATTGAAAGCACTTGGTGTCATGCAGAAATTTGTTTTGGTTCACTGGCACTTCATAAAGGCTACAAGTTATGGAATCTACAAGCCCTTAGCTTTGCAGAGACCAGAACTGATAGAATAATGTAGCTGTCTCTTTTCACATTTATCACACTTGCCTTAAGTTAACAATCCCTTCCCACCAAACCTGCCATCATCCTTCATTTTTCTTTGGGTTTTTGTCTGAGCTGTCACACAATGTCCAGGAATAAACACACTGTACTTTTTAAACATAATTTAAAACTTATTTAAATAATAAGAAATAGAAAGCTGCAAAACTCTACACAGACAAAACTGAGGGGAAAAAGGGTGTTTATAAAGACATACTGCGTTGGTGTCCCTGCTCTTCTTAGTTTAATTCTCCCATCTAGAACTATAAAGGCAGCATCACATCTCAAAGTGATGATCCCAATGGATCAAAGGGCATGAAGGAAACAACTGGTACGTGACTGGAAGAGAGACACATTCATAGAACCCTATTTCTGCTGCAAGCTCCTGCTTCCTCCCCTTGTCCTCACCTGCTGACGTGAATTGTAAGGCAGTAGCTGTGCATCAAATCAAAAGCGAGAGTTATCAAAGGATGAGTGATTCCAGAAATTCAGAATGGATGGCAATCCTAGCTCAGGGAATAATCCTGCAGGGAGTGATCCACTGTAAAAAGCACATTGTAAACCAAGAGCAGAACCTTGAGGATGAGGTGGTACCTAAACATTAATTGCCTTTGTAAATCTTGCGAAACCTCAGATCATGATTGAAAATGGTTAAGAAGATGACTCATAGCATTTGGCACAAACACCTCCACGTGCCAAAGATAAGGCACATGATTACACACAGCTGTGCCTGAAACTGTATTATTAATTTGAGGTTCCTAAAAGAAAAAAATCAGGAACACAGAATTCTGTTTCCAAATAATTCCATTTTCTGTGAAACAAACTTGAGCCCTAACATTGCTGCTTCCATAGGAAATTACTTTGACTACAAGAAAAACAGCTGTTGTCAGCAAAACACGTGGTTTCATAGTTCGGGATTTGTTGGGGGTTAGGTGTCCTTACTTTTGTTCTGTCTCACCTATGGAATTTTTACCCAACAGTGGGGGAGAAATCTGACTGCTGGTACTTGTTGGGTGCTTGAGAAACACAGGGAGTTTGGCTGGGCCCGGGGGGAAGGGGAGCAGGAAGAAGTGAGGGTGGGGGCAGCTGGGGTCTGGCTGGTTTCTTCAGCTTCAGAGCGAGACACTCTTGGAGCTGTTGCAGCTTGGAGAAGGGAATTCACCATCACCCAGATGGAGCTGCTGCTTCTTCTCCTTCTTCCTTCTTCTTCTTCCTTGGTGGCCTCGCACCCCCTGTCCTGCCGGGACGTGTGGCAGTGCCAGCCACCGCCGCGGAGCTGCTGATCCACCTCAGCCACCAGCCCAAGATCTCAGCTCATCCCTGCTGTTCCAGCTGAGTGTTCCTCAGAGCCCTGCAGGAGCACCGGGACTGACTGCCCGAGGGGTTTGTGAAGCAAAGCCTCTCCTCCATCCCTTCCCGTCTCAGCCGAGAAAGCTGTCACAGGGTCCCTGGTTCTGTTTTGTTGTTAACGCTGTAGTTATTGTTGTTTGTGTGCCTTGTTATACACACTAGTAAAGAACTGTTATTCCTATCCCCAGATCTCTGCCTGAGAGCCCCTTGATTGCAAAATTATAATGATTTGGAGTTAGAGAGTCTGCATTTTCATTCCAAGGGGAGCTCCTGCCCTCCCTAGCAGACACCTGTCTTCTAAACCAAGACAGAGTTTAAAGATGGTTTGGAAGGGAGAGATGTAAAGCAAAGTTTTGGCCTCTGCCTTTGCAGGGGTGATACCAAGGCACATAATATGAAAGTATGGTGTAAGCCTTATCATTTGGGGTGGAGAAAAGAGCTCTGCTGCCTGAATTTAACAACAGTCATGTCTCATAGAATTAATATTTTTATCCCTTTCTCAGTTGAAATCTTCATCTTTCTAATCATTAACAGTAGTTTTCTTCCTGGTTTGTAATCTAAGGAACACTGTTGCCTTTTTCCAGCTCTTCCCTCTGTTTCTGCTCTTGAACACTACAGGAACAGAGAAGAATAAAAACAAGCAGCCCTTTCAAATTCAAATCCAAAGGCAAAGTCCCCTCCAAATGCTAACAAAATCCCTGCCCAAGTACGCCTGTGTATCATAACCTGAAAAATGGAGTAAAGAATACAGTCCTACCTTCCCACAAAGGCATTATTCAGCCTGCCTCACAAGTCTGCTGAGAGCAACATGGAAATTAAAACATGAAAACACTTTACTTCTGAAGAAATGTTATTGATTACTAAAACTCAGGGAAATATAATTTTGATTATACGACATATATGTCTTTGTGCTCTAGGATGACCCTGCTTGAGCAGGGAGGTTGGCCTAGATGACCCACTGTGGTCCCTTCCAACCTGGCCCATCCTGGGGTTCTGTTTGTGACCAAATCTGGCCATGATTGTCAATGATCAGTCCATCACAGCAGCACCTTCATTCCTCCACTGATGCAGAATGTGAACTCTCCCCATGCACACACCACAAGGGTCATCTCCAGGCACTCAAGCCTGGCTTAGACACTCACACCCAGAGGGGCTCTGGTTCTTCTCCTGGAGCACCTCAGCTTGTCCAGACCCTCCATAATATCGGCCAAGGTGCCACTAAAATCCACAAAAATGCTCCCATCTACAAAAATACTTCCATCTACAGCAGAAGAAATGTTGTTAAGCTGCTCAGCACCATCTTTCCTGTCCTGAAAGACTGTTATGACAGATGGAACCCCAAGTTATGAACTAAGGATTAAATTAACTTAATGGACTGTTATAGGGAAGGTCTATGACTGAGGGAATGTGGGAATGTTACCTGTGTGGGTTTACGTATGTATGTACCAAAAGACAGGAAAGATGATCAGGCATTGGGAAGTGTGGGAGCTGGCATGACTTAAATGCCATGGAATAAGGGGTAGATACTGTCCTGGTTTTGGCCGGGATAAAGTTAATTTTCTCCCTAGTAGCTGGTACAGTGGTTTGGATTCAGGTGAGAAGAATGTTGGTAACACAAGGATGTTTTAGTTGGTGCTGAGCAGGACTTCTCAGTGTCTCGTGTTCTTTCAGTGGGCAGGACACAAGGAGCTGGGATGGAGCATGTCCAGGACAGTGACCTGAACTGGCCAAAGGGATGTTCCACACCACAGAACTTCCCAGTCAGTGTAGGAACTGGTGGGAGTTGGCCAGGAGTCACCCCTGTTCAGGGACAGGCTGGGCATCAATCAGCTAGTGGGCAGCAACTGTACTCAGAATTATTTGTTTCTCTTGGTTTTTATTTATCTCTCACTTGCATTTTCATTACAATTAGTAATAGTGATAGATTTTATACTGTTTTCATTATTAACCTGTTCATACCTCAACCCACAAAGTTCACCTGACAGCATGCCTTAGGAGGCGCAGAAATCATGGGCTGAGAAAGAAAGGATCCCACCAGTAAAGCCTTTGCATTTCAGAAACATTTTGGTCTTGTTTTACAGATGTTTTAATACACCCATGCAACCCAGATGAAGCTATGAGAATACTGACAGTGCAGCTCTGGGGCCCAGACCTGAAAAAAATCCTGAAAAAAGTGAGGAGCCCCATCCTGCTCCAGGTTCTGCTGCAGTAAACTTGTACTGACTCTTGTACAGTTTCATGCTGGATGCAACCATAAATAATGGCAATGACAACTGGCATTATATGCATATGATGTAAGCTTAGAGGAATTAGAACCTTTGTGATTGATGACATAACTAAGCACATTAGGAGGAAACTTTCCACAGGGAAAGCTTGTTCTGTAATTATCCTCTCTGCAGGCATTTTATCTTCCTTTGAAACACCTAGAATTAGACAGTCTTAAAGACAAGGGACTGGATTCACAAGCTGTGCTGGAATAGACATAATCATTAACAGGGCAACACAGGGTCTTTTCACATTTGGTTCCTGTGTGTTAGTAAAATGTGCTAATAGGAAAGGCTTTAACTGTTTGAGAAATACCTCCTTTCTTCCCAACCCTGATTCATAGTTTCAATCAGTTGCTCCTACGAACGAGAAAAATTTCTAACACAGAGATTCCCGTAAAGCACCTTTCCCTAGACCTTTTGCCACTTCCTAAGAGCTGATTGCCTTAGAATGAGCTCAGTTTTAGCTGCCAAGGGCTTGGCATGGGGTGAAGAAGCATCAGATGTGTGATTGTTACCGGCTGTAATGACAGCTGGCCTTGCCAAGGATCCCAATGGCAAAGGACAAGGTTGTGTGCTGTGCGCAGCCCCAGCAAGAGTTTTGCAGTTTGGAGTTTGGAGTTTCTGGATGCCACCTAGAGGATTATCCTTGTCCCTGTGCTCTCTGTGGCTTTTTGTTAGGAAAAGTGTTTTTCCAGCATTCCTAGGCCATGCAGGGGGTGAGGAGCATCTGGTGGGCTCCTGCCAGTTTTGCTCCTGTGGGCTGTGAAGTGCTGAAGGCTCACATTGGATGAGCAGGTGGAACCATGCAGAAGGATGCAGAACCACCAGTGGGACCTGGCTAGGGCCCAGGAGCCACTACAGTCCCATCACACCTCATGGCCATCCCCAGATAGTGTCTCACACTCTCTTTTCCATCTTGGAGCTCCACACACCTCCAGAGAACCACAAATAATATTTGGAAATCAACTCACGTACCAGAAAGATGACCCAGACCTGGCCCTCTCTGGTTGAATTTCCTGTGGCTCTAGGCCAAGTGTTTGCAGGATATTGGTTCAGAGCCACTAAGGGCAGGGAATAAGATTTATAAATTATCCAGTCCACCTCTTTGGACCTCATGCTTAGGCGTGTAATCAGTGTCATCAGCTGCAGAACTGACACTTGGCTTCCACCTAGGAGGAGGGAGCTCCATCCCTCAGTATCTGAATTTTCTATGGCAGTTTTTTGTGCAGAACTACCTAAGTGCCAGCCACCTAAGTGCCCTGTTCCTGACAAGCTCTTGCTACCATAACCACTGAGAGACATTCTCAGAGTAGGCACTTGGTGTTTGATTGTGAGGGGATGCTCAGAGCTCAGGTAGACTAGATACAACCCTGCAAAGATAACATGGGGTGTTGATTATTCTAGTCACACCTGGATTTGTGTTTGCTGTGGCTGGAGCACCCTTTGAGGTCTTGAAGACCAAAGCTGAAGTTTCAGATACTGCAGGAACTCTGCCTGACTGCATGGTCTAGAGACAAATCACCAGCTGGTACCTGATGCAGGAATTAGTATGTGAGTGTATTTGGTATATTCATGCCCTTCTGATCTGTGAAATCTGCAAAATGCCTGGATTTTGTCTGTCTTGCTACATCCCCACCTCACCTGCCAGAGGTGGAGGTAAAAACCTCATCTCTTCTGTCCCCATGGCAGCCTCTGGGAAACAGGAAATCCACCTACTGGTTGTTTGCATGGGATTTGCCGTTGTAGGAAAGACAGTATTTTTGTTGACTGTCACCATTTCTCAAGCAAGAATTGCTTAAAGAAAAGGGAATGAAAATACCAGGCAAGAATCACGTGACTGGCCAGGTCATCATCAACTTCCAGCTTGGCTGGCACTGCAAAATAAATTGTGGTAAAAGCAGTCAGGACAGACACCACCTCAAGGGTAAATTAAACCTGTCTTCTATACTCTATTGGTGGCCACCAGACTTTATTATCATTTTTTTCAGGCCCCTTTTCTCAGTCTTTTTTTTTCAGGCCCTTTCCCTTGTTTTAGGTGATAGTCATGGTTGTTTCCTCCAGGTATGACTTCTGTACTGTCTTCTGCTGCTCTGCCTCAAAGGACATTTTTCACTTCCTTTTTGGCTTTTTGTTTGCTTGTAGGTTTGGCTGTGGGCATCTTTTCCCAAGTATAGCCAGGAACACAGTTCAGCCATCTAAAGCAGAAACTTGAGAAAGCAGCCAGGTCTCCTGCTAATTTCGCTTTGATATTATACTCATTGAAGGCATCCAGGAATTTTGAGGGCAAATCGATCTTAAATTTGGCTGGGTGGCAGAAGGGGCTAAGTTTTCAAATGCCTCTCACCAAGCTGTGCTGCCAGGAGTGGGTTTCAGTACGCAGAAAAAAGCTTTAGTTCCCAGTATTCTGCATGCTTAGCTCTTCTGAGCATCTGGCCCTTTGTTTGATCTTCTCAGTGGGGTTTGAACTTGTTTGAAAAATCTCATCCCATGTATTAGATTTCCCTTGTCTATAGGAAAGGACAAGGAAAAGAAAGCAAGTTTTGGTTTATCCAAAGGGAGGTTCTCAAGACATAGATCAAGGATTTTCATTTGGGAATTCATGTAAGACACCAGCTTGAAATTTTCTAGAATATAATTGAAGCTAAAGTTTCAGAGAACACATTCTGAACAGTGATGCTGATCTCAGACTAATTTGCTGCTTGAGAATATGAAATTTAATTACTAGCGAGAGGTTAGGGAAGAGGTTGGAGATTAATGAAGACTGGAACATTGCACACTGGAGAGAAGAACAATGATGTTTAATGAGTGTTCTTTTCTTCTCCAAAGCACTTTACAGCCATTAACTAATTAACAGTATAATTTGCAGGTAGGAGTACAAAAGTGTAATTCAGAGCACAATGTGGTGATGGTTCCAGGGGAACTGCTGTTCAATTGTAAATCTCTCACTAGGTGTGTGGGAGTAAATTATGCAGATATTTCCAGGGGATATTTTTCTTCCGTTTTGTTTTCCCCAGGCAAGAAACATTTCATCAGGGGATGTAGAAACTAAAATACCACACCACACAGTTTAACACTTTCGCACATGTGTTTTCATAAGAGAAAGCACTTTAGTCTAGTAACCAGTCCTCTTATCCCCAGGGACTGTTGGTGTGCAAGATGGGCCAGGAAAATAATTTGTAGCTTTCTCTTTTGATGAGGCCTGGAGATGAGGCCTCTTAATCCTTCTTTCACATGCACAGATCCTTCTCACTGCCAGCTAAAGGGGGCATTGGATGTTTCCCTCTGGCATCACCATGTCCCTCCGGGCAAGACTGAAGTAATTCAGGCAAAACTGAGCCAGGGAAAGTCTACAGACAGGAACTTACCCCATGCTTCCACCCCTTTTCTCACCTTCTGCCATCCCATGAGGGAAGGTTACTTTGGTATTAGGATCTGAGGCTGGATTTGATCCTGGTTACCTGTGTTCTGCTGTGGACAACAAGAACACTGTCATGCATTACATTGAGATCCAACAATGTGCTTTTAATTTAGGCTTCCAAAGGCAGCAATAAAATAAAATAGTGATATATTAGAACCCAGCCATGGGGTTTTGTGGACATTGTAGCCTCCAGAATGGTAGAAGCAGAGTTTTTACTGCTGTTTCTGACTCCTCAGTTGTGCAAAGAGATAACCAGTACAAAAGTAGGCTTCTCCTTCTACTTCCCAACCCTTTTTATATAGACATATTCCATCTCCATTCTCTCCTTTTTCATGTGTACCTGGAATGATTCTGCTCTGTTTTCTGGTAGAGTCTCAAATTAAAAAAGCAGGTCCAATGCAGGCTTTTTTCCTTTTTTTCCTTTTTTTCCTTTTTTTCCTTTTTTTCCTTTTTTTCCTTTTTTTCCTTTTTTGTCCCCACCACTGGCAAGGTTGGTACTCCGTGCCATCTCTTCTCTTCCAACATTTGTGGCTTGACTCTGGCTGTTACATTTAGACCTTGGCTCTCCTGGGAGACATTCATAACTCCTTGCCTCCTCTGCTAAGAGTCAAAGAGAAAATTGGTAAAAATGCTATAATTATGTTGTCTTACTTGTGAAGCAGAGAGTCCATGCTAGGTGGCTGGGGAGAAAGTGGGGAGGAAAGGAAAGCAGCTATTTGGGCAGGTTTATTTGAACAACAGAAAGCTTTCCCTCACAGGTCTCTCTAGCCAGGATTTTCTTCTGACAGGCTCCAGCACCCTCACTTGCTTGTGCCAGTGCAAGTACCCTTTGGGGTTCCTAAGGCAGGCCAGCCAATTCCCATGGACTCTGTGGAATCTTAGATGGAGGCTACATCATCTAAACATGGCTCTGGAGAACCTGTATCCTCCTGGCTGCTCAGTTGTGAAACCAAGCTTCATCCTGTGGGCACCTGAGCAGTTGGGCTCTTGCTAAAATTCTTCACAGGCGGAAATGGGAATACCAACTCTTTCAGTCTTTCCTCATTTTCATTTGCTAAGCATAATTCCTAATGCATTTCCTTCTCTAAAACAAAATTAAGGTTAGCTATAGAGAAGCCTTTTTAATTGAAGAAATAAATAGTAAGGATCACATTTGGTAATTTAGATTTTTTTTTTCCTTACTGCTGCACCAAGAGACTTGAGAGGGCTATGGTAATAGCAGGATTAGCTTTTCTGCCAAGTTAACAGAGTTAACAGTGCATTCTCCTTGGAATCATATCCTGCTCCAGAAATTTGACTTTGGTCTAGCTCAGGTAACACTGTACCATGCAGACACATCCTTAAGGAAGCTGGCTTCAGGAATATCCCTGCACAAACTTGGCAGTTAAAGCCTACAGAATTCCAGTGCTGCTGCCAGTAATGTTCTGCTTTGAAATTAGTGCAAGACTTCATGCTGAGAGAACCTGATAGCTGTTGCCAATTTGACTGTGTAGAAAGCTCAGGTTTAAATATAATCCTGAACTGGAATTGAAACAAATCTATTGCTATGAATACAAAATATTTACACCAGGTAAACCCTATGAATTCCAAAGATAAATACTCACCTAGCTTCCATTTCAGCTAGTTCTGCCCTACGACCTGAAAAAAGTATGTTGGTGGTTTTTTTTGTGCAAGATTGGGAAGCAGAGAAGGAACTCATAGCAGAACTCCTGTGTTATAATCACATTTCTGTAGTTAAGGATTGCACCTAATTAAATTAAATTAAGTTTGCACCTGAAACAGATTCAGCCGCACATATGGATGAAAATGCAAAGAAAGGATGTTCTCCCTGTGAGCCACAGTTCATAGTCTGTGAGCAAGGAATTAGTTATAACTCAGTGACAGTACAAGCTTCTATGCAGCCCTTGAATCTGAAGTTTGACCTAATAAGCAGAAAAAAAAGTGCCTCATATACATAGTTCTTCTGATGTTTTTTTCCAGCATATTTTTTGTTACTTTTAAGGAAGAAAAAAAACCTCAGCCCCATTTCTGCTAGGAAAGCACTGCGGCAGTGGATCTCAGCTGTGGAGTGAAATGTTGCTTTGCTCATCTTGCATAAGAAGGTCCAAAGGCCTTTGATCTCAGCTGGATAAAGGCCAGCACATTTCCTTTGCTTTGCTTGGTATTACATAACTTTATGTGAGACACGCTAAAGGTATTAGGTTTGTTCATTCAAGAGCTCTAGAGAAGTCAAAGTGATTTCTTCAACACAAAAACGAGATTTGAGAGATTTCTTGAAAAGCAGCTGTTTTCAGTGTACTACCCTAATTCTGTTTGTGCATTTTCCAAGTTATTACTCAGCAAAGAAGGAAGTCAGAATGAATATGCAAGTTGCTGCAAAGAAGTCAAGTTCTTGAAAGCAAGAAGAGATTGGAAACATCTGCCGAGCTTCTGCAGCCCTCAACAATTGGGTGTGCAGGCTGTGGAGACTTAGGGACATCTCACAGAGGTGTGATCCTGACAGCAGCAGTGACAACAGAAGATACACACATTGGAATGGGGTCAGGCCTAATCAGCTGGAATCTCTTTGGTGAAAAATTGTTTGCCTTAACAATTTTGGACACTACAGAAATTGGCTAAGACTACCAGGTAAGCATGCATTAAAAATCACTGCTTGTGAAAAAGTGGTACACAATTACACAATTAAAAACAACTGTATATGTGTAATGATGTGCTTGGACAAGTCATTATACCAGTTGGGACCTTTCATATTGTCACATATTTACATACTCTCTTTCTTTTGGATTTAGCAGGGACAACTTACTAAGTTTCATCGTCCTAGTTTTTCCACTTTGGCACACTGGAAAAAAAAAAATTCCCAGCCCTATCTGTGATTTTTTTTTTTCAGGTACAGCATTTTGTGTTTGCAGTTCTTAAAGGCATTGGGTGTCAATGTAAATTATGTAAATGGACAAAGGTGAAACTATTTGGGAACATTTGCCTTTATATCAGCAGCCATTTTAACCCCATACATCTGCCCCACACTCAAGAATTGAGTTGTTTAACTTATATGTTATGTGGAAAATTTGCAGGCATATTCTTGTCTCCTTCAAGTCTTTCTTTTTACTAGCTGGGCCAAATTCAGCCCTTAATTTGGGCTGTGCTGTTCCTCCCAGGTCGATGAGTTTGCACAGGGAAAGCTAAGATAAATTTCACCCATTGATTTGTCCACAGTGGTTTGAAATCTCTGCTGCACGTAAGAATGAAGGAGACGATTTAGTTGTTGTTTTGTGCTTTTTATTCATACTGCTAATCTATCTGTGAGACTAGAAAAGGGCATTAATAACACTGAAATCTGAAGCATTGGCTTCTTTTCTATGGAATTTGTTAACACACACTTTTCCATGACCAACTTTTTATTTCCCTTTTTACAGAAACAGTGGTGCAATTTTTCTTAAAAATTGGTTGGGATAATTGAAACTTTACAGCACATAATAATCAGTGGGTAACCTAGGAAAAGAAATCTATAAAATATACATTCTAAATTATATTGCTGCATATGGCCTTAAGATGCATGCAGTGTTTAATGAAATGGCTTGGAAAGAGCTCTGTAAATGTCTCTGTAAATGTAAAGAATGACATGAGGTGCTGCCTTTTGTCTCAAATCTAAACAAACTCAGGCTTCTCTTGAGCAGTAAAAATTAACATTCTTGTGTGTATGTGTCAGGTGTGTGCAAGAGAAGTGGTGGAAGCAATATATTATGGGCAACATCACCAGGGTTTTCTGTGTTTCTTTTATTCCCATTAAAAGCTACAAGTGTTAAGACATAAATAAAGGAGTTAGTTGGGTTCCCCCCAAATGGCACAAGACAGTGATTTCAGTCTGTTTCTGAACAGACTTCATGGGCTAGGCCACTCTGTTACAAGCTTTTCAGATTATTGGGATGTAGCATGAAGGTGTGGAGCTGGGTTTTTGTATATTTGGGTTAATTTTTAAATGTTGGTTGTGATTGGAACAGTATAATCTATTTTTTTTTTTTAAGTGTGGTCATTTTCTCTAATTAAGAAAAATTGCACCACTGTTTCTCCATGTGTTTGCAATTTTAAAGCAGACCAATGACACTGTGCACCTTCTGAGGTTGTAGCAGGGTTAATTGCAGTATTACTTTCTGACTAGGGTGACATGAGCTGGGCACAAAAGCCCTAGAAGTCAGCCATGCATGAGGATATGATGAAGTCTTTAAGTCAAAAAGGAATGCTTCTCTTTATTAAGTGAAATAATGACTCAATACACTGCTGTCCCAAAAAAACAAGAAAGATATTTTTGTTTTTCATATGAATTCCAAAACACCTCTGTGCTTAAGCCTATATTTAAAAGGAATTATCACCTTAATTTTTTTGAAATCAGGACACTGAAGTGTCATAGGAATTACTAAAGCAATTGTTTAAGTTATCAATAACACAGGTTTTGGATACCTATGCAGGTAACGGGCTTAGAGTGGAATTTCAGTGTCCTGAGACTGAGAGGTGCAGACCATGGCTGGACACTGGGCCTGTCCATGTTTATAGACAACCTCAGCTCTGGTGGTGACTGAGGGCCCAGGCCTAGGGTAGAAAAGGGTTTTGTGCTGGTTAGGGAAAGTGATGTCTTTCTGCTTGCTAATTCATTAAAGTAATTTTTGCATTAAAAAAAAAAAACTAATTCATTAATAGTTTCAGAAGAGACAGGATATTGGAGATGAGGCTATAGGGTAACACAAAAGAACAAGGAAATGCTGTTTTCATCCCAGTGTTTGCAATTAGTGTTTGCAATTTACAAAACCAAATTTGTATCAGAGGGCCTAACCCTATCCTGGTGTGTACTGACATCTCCACTGCTCTGTGGTGAAACTGTCTTGATTTACACTAGAAGAGAACTGAAGCTGAAGTTTTGTTCTGATCCTTTTTGTTAGTCTGCTCAGAAAAAACGGACAAGCAGCTGTGAAATGAACAAATAGCTGCATAAAGCCATTACCTCCTTTCTACATACAGAGGTTTTAAAAGGGAAAGAAAAATGGTTTCTGCTATAGTTTTCTCTGTGTCACAGCTAAAAATAACAACAAACCTCTGATGAGTGTCTGAGTTTCATCACCAGCAGGGTGGATAAAGTATGTCTGTGTTTTGTTCCCAGGCTGCTGGAGAAGCAGTGAAACATGGAGCATTTTGCTATTTTGTTCAACTTGTGAATTCCACTTTCTTGTGTAACAGTGTGCACCTGGGAACATGCCAGCATGTAGCAAAGCTATAATAATACTACTACTTTTTTTGATAGTGAGTGTAAACACTTCCATTCTTGAAATGAAGCAGCAGACCTGATTAAAAATGCAATACACCAGAGCCACCTGCCTTGGACATGCCAAGTCCATCCCACAACAAAGCTATTGAGGGCTGACTCCTGGCTTTGGTTGGCTGAAGGGGTTTGTGGCCACCCCTCAAACCCCAAAGTGGCACTTTCTCATGGTAGATGTGTTCAGACTTGGGCTATTCAGGACAGGGTGGCAGCACTGGTGCAATGTCTAGTGTGAGGATTACACAGCAGGAGGCTGTGACTGGAGCCCACAGCATGCAGCATCCTCAGCATGCTGACACACAGGTACAACTACACCTGCCTGAGCCCTCCTCTTCCCCTGTGGAAATGGAAGCTCATCTGTGCCTCAGGGCCATGTGCGCAGCAGCCACAGCCCAGACTCTGCTCTTACAGTGGTATCCAACACCCTGGTGTGACCAGCACATAGACCAGGAAAATCAGATTGCAGATTTTTCCATTGAGATAAATGTGTCCCATGTACAACACAACCAGAGCCTGAAAGTAGGACAGAGCAGGTACCAAACACTTTTCTATATTTTGTGCAAACATGGAAATAATCTCACATATAGATTATTTCATTAAATTCCTTTCAGCAGCAACTGGAGAAGATTGTCTCACTTGGGTGAAAAAGCCAGGAAAAGATATTCTCCATGTGACTCTAGTTACTTCAGGGTGATGCAAGTACAGCTTCTTCTACTTAAAGCAAGTCCTCTGTAAGGCACCCTTCCACAGGGTAGCACTGGCTTCCTGCAGCACCTAACAACTTGCAATAGTAGATGCTTTATTATTTTACCATTATCTTTTGGAATCTGGTTTATAGGTTTTGGGAGTGGGCCTTAATATCACAGAAATTTCTGACTGGAAGGGAACCTAGGAAATCACCTACTCCATCCCCCTGTGCTAAAGCAGGGCCAGGACTTGCTTATTCCAAAGCTTGCAAATTGCTGTGAGAACTGATTTCCTCTGCTCACGTGGCAAGTCTCAGGGGTAGCCAAAGTCAGCAATGTTCCTCACAATATCCTGAGAGTCTCTGTTATACAAGAGGTTTTCTTTCAGGTGTTCATTTTGCTTTGCTTGTTTTGTTTCAGGACTGTAGACACAGTTGAATTCCACATAAGCAACCTGGTGTGTTGAAACATTTGGTTGTCAGAGGTGGATATTTGCAATGTCATCAATAAATGCTGGTGCACAAGTATGTTTCAATAGCAAAATAAGCTAAGTTTTCTTCTTATTTTAGGCAGGTTCTTCTTGTTTTGTTTCTGTATTGCTCTGACCTAGACTCCCTCTACTGATGCCCCTATGCAGTTCCACTTTCTACAATTCACCACTTCCAACCACAAAATATTGTCCTGGGCTGTGGGGTGCTATAAGTCAAGCTGACCTACAACTCAGAAAATGTGTTTTTGCAGTGGATATTTCATGGTTTCCCACCGAGGTGTAACAAATCATATAGGAGAAAACTCTTGTTGGTTTTTTCCTTTCCTTTGTTAATTTTCTACGGTTTTTTTTTCTATTTAGGAAATGCTGTCTCTCTTACTTTCAGCAATCTGTTCTCTTGGCAAGAAACACGGCTATCAGGTGTTTAAAATTAAAGTTGTTAAAATCAAATTTGCAGAGGCAGGAGGGTTTGCCCCAGTGTCCTGGACATAGTCCAGGTTTGGTAATTACATCTCACCTAACTCGATTTTTCTTTGCAGTTTCATGGCATTTCTCCTGCCCCACTGAAATCTGCTCCAGGGAGCTGCTGTGCTGTGCATGCTGATGGCATGTTAAACATCTGCCTGGTTTTCACTCAGGACTGGCCACACTTCAGTGTGTGATGAAGTGATTTATGATACATGGCATGCACATACACTGGTTTTCTTTTTACGGTGATGTCTACTGAACAGGAGGAGTTACTCAGAAGCAACACTTATGAAAAAATAAGCTCAGGAACTAAGTATGGATTTAAGGCTTCCAATTCTCTAGGTCCCTCTTTCAGATGATCTTTTCCCAGCTCATCCTTTTGTCTTATAATGTGGTGCTGAGAAGTGGTGGCTCCATGTGATCAGCTGTGTTTATAGAATCAAAACCTTTGCCCTGCCCTTTAATCCCCTCAGTGCAGGCAAGGAACATTCCAGAGTGCTGAGCAGCCTCAGTGGATGGGGTAAAGTCAGCACACACACCTGCCAAACAAACATTCTCCCAGCTTGCTTGGAACAGTCCAATTCTTCCCACACAATTAGGCCTGAAAACAGGAGCCTTCCCCCGCTCCATCACTGCTGGTGAGCTGGTCATTGGAAAGGAGCGTCCCAGACAAGTGTTTGCTGCACTGATCCTAAAAATTAATGTGTGTTTGGCATGAAAGAAGTGGAGAAACACTCTCACAACTCCCCTGATAAAGGGAAATTCAGAGGATTTGGGGTGATGCATATCAGTTGCTTTTGGTGTCAAGGGCTCATACAAACTAATGCTTTACAATCATAATGTTACAGTGAGCAGAAAAGCTTTATTGTGAATATTTTAAAATCTCTGCCTCAGATCTGTCCTTGGAGCTGGAGCCATGCCACTAAGCATATGATGAATGAAATCTCTTAAAAACTCTCAGATAGGAAAACTCCCATACTAATTGTTTCAGATCATCTGCATCCTGTGTTTGGTTACACAGGGTAATAGAGGCCATCTGTCTCCCTGCTTTCCAATACATGGATTTATGTCTGTGTGTAGAGCTGTTTTCACTAAGCGAGTGCACAGACCCTCCCAAATCTGTGATAAGAAAATGTGTGCACCCAGGAACAGCCAAACTTTCTGACTTTACAAGCCATATATCAAGTTCTTCATAAGGCTGTGAGCCACAAGATGCACATTTTGGTGTGTTGAGGAAACTGAGGACTCCAGGAATTAATGGGAAACACTTTTTGATCCCCTTTGCTCCTACCAATCTGTCAGGGCACAGGTCTGGGTAGGGTCCCAGAGCAGCATACCTGGCACTGCCGCTCCTGATGGGAAATGAGACATTATCTGAGTCCTTGTCCTTTTGCATGGTTTTATGGAATCTCCTCCACAACCCACTCATGTGGCCTGACAGAGCTGAGCACACAAGATCCCATCAGTGATGTGGGAGTTCTGTAAAGCAGAGTGTCCAGGCTAAGGAAGGAAGGACAGAGCTGGAGACCAAGGCAGGAGAGGCCCATGTCAGGCACTTGATCTGTGCAAAAAGAGCATCAAGATGTCACCAGCCCCTAGGGTAAAAATACTTATTTCCATTCAAGAAAAAATTGTGTTGTTCAGTGTACTTCAGAGTGAGAGGGTGTGGTGAAATTTCCCTTTTCTTAAAACTCAGGTTATTTAAAGAAGAATTAATATTTGTCATCGACTGGCTTGTCTAGCTGAGGGGCAAGGGCAGCACCAGGGGTAAGGAGCACTGAATCACCCCCTGCTTCCACCTCTGGAGAGACCACCTCAACATTTCTTAGCAGGAAAAGAAAAAATCAACGAAGTTATTGAGAACTGTAAATCAAACACAGGAAGGATAAATAACTTTATGGTGCAGCTACATTAAGCTACAGTTCTCCCTTCTACGAACACACCTTTTGCTGAGATATTGCAATAATAGACTTTAAAGGCAGCCAAGCAGTGCAGTACATTTCTTCACTCAGATTAAAAGCATCGCTTAAATTCTTGTGGCTAGACAATTTGTCTTGTCCTTAAAAAGAAAAAAAAAAAAAGCCATTATTAAAGAGCAAAGCAGCACAAAGAGACTGGGATGTAGGACTGAGGGACTGCAGGCAATTTTTAGCTCACTTGCTGCAAATCAAGATCAACCTTTTTACCTTTCCACAATATTCCTCCCTTTGTTATTTGCGGTTACAATCAAAAAAGATTCTCTCAGATTCTAGAATTAGATAATGTCTCTGGAAAAGTGTATCACAGTCCAGATAAACATAGACATAAATAAAATATTTTATGTAACAATACCTTTCATACAGGAAGGCTCCAGAGGGAAAACAACTGTAAAAAGCACATATTTATTATTTAAGAAATAATAAGATGTTTCACATCATTATATAAACATATGGAGCTACAGGTGTATTTGTATCCCAGACTCAAGCACTTCTTGGCCTGATACAAAGCAATCCTGTCTCAAGGGTGAACGGGAGCAGCAGGTGGGTGACACATAATGCTTGTGATGCCTTTTATATAACAAAGAAGCAGCACAAAGCTTTTCCTGTCAGAGGGGCCTTGCAGATGTGCTACAACCTCCCCCAGGACTGCCAAGGATACCTATGATGAGATTCTTGTAGTGTCCTGTGGCATTTTTTGCATCCCAGCCCAAGCACATCATGCTAGGCTCGGCAGACGTGACTGCAGATAACACCTGTGATGTTTTAGTGCCTGAGATTTTTCTGTCTTACTCTGTGCTATCTGTCAGGGAAAGCACTGGTTAAAATAACAGGGCCTGAAGGAAGAACATGATGGGGATATTCACATATGTTGTCCAGTCTGGAGAAGAATAGGGCTGTTGCCATCACCAAAAAGCCTGGTTATGTCAACCTTAACAACACATCTCCCATGACTGTGAGCCTCAGGCAGGGCAGCAGGGGATTGGTGAAATTCAATAGACAGCACATGCTTGGGTAAAAGAATACCTGAACAAATAAAGGAAGAAGCATCAGTCTCGGCAGTGGAGACATTGCCATGAAACCCTGAACTCCACGTTATTCCACCCAGGCACTTCTCAAGATATCCAAAAGAAAACATGATTTTCTTGATAGTAAGTGGTTTACTCTTTCCATGTAAGTAACTATTTTCCTGTAATTTGACATGGAAAGAAACTGTAATTTGGATTGCTGAGCTATTAACCTCCTTTCATCTGCAATTTTATATATATATATATATATATATGTTTATGCACTCTGGCATCTAACAGGTTGTAATGAGCAGATCCATCCATGCAGCCACAGAGCTCATTTAATAGCATCAGTTGTATAAAACGCAGATCTTACTCTTGCCATTTTTCAGTCCCCACAGGTTCCAGCAATGTTCCTGTGCTCAGCAGGGTTTTGTGATCCAGCTGCAGTTTTGCAATTCCAGGTGCCACAATTTGCTTCAGCCCACTTTCAGCTTTATTTTTTTTAAAAAAACTTCTTCTCTTAGGAAACAATAATGTGATCACCTGACAGTTTTGTGAAGGTGACTGATCAGTGTCTAAAAGTGAGGAAATGACAAAGCACCCAAATTGTTCTTACCGAGCAAACCTTTTGCAGGGAGCATGTTGGTTCATTTTTCTGAAAAAAAAAGTCAAACTCAGGGTTTCATACCAAATGCAAATGAGCAGACTGCTCTGCCTTGCGTATTTGTATATGAATCCAGCCCAGTGGGGGAAAAAGAAAATACTATTGAAGGCATTGAAAAAAAAATAAAATCGGTGCATGGAAAGGAGCTTAATACATTCACGTTATTTAGCTGTAACAAAGAGCAGCAACCCCAGATGACCTCCTGGCTCCTGTCTCCACCCAAGTTCCTGGCCCCTGTTCAGCGTCCTGGCAGAAGTTGCAGACATCCGCCACACAGTGCCAAGTAGCTGTTTTGTCTGCAGATATGTAATAGAGATTAGCTGAGTGCTGGGGGAGCTGCTGCACACACACCAGCACCTCTTCACAGGGACCTGCCATCCCAGCTCTGCCAAAGAGCTTTTGTTCCCTGCCGGCGCCCAGAACCTGCTCAAGTGCTTGACGGCTGGGTGAGAGAGGAGAATTCCCAGCGTTCCAGCTCAGGGGGCTCTGCCACTGCCCTCCTCAGCAAGGATTGACTGGTGGGGCTGGGGATGGATGGATGGATGGATGGATGGATGGATGGATGGATGGATGGATGGATGGAGTGGCCATCAGACCCGTGCGATGTGCTCAGCCAGGGATCACCAATCATCCTGATTGCAGAGCTGGCACTCAAATGGAGCCGGGAGCGTAACCCCGCGCACACGGCTTGTCAACACCTCCTGGCTGCGACCGCTTCCAGAGATGTGCCCGGAATAGAAATGCCTTTTGTTTTCCCGTAGTAGGCTTTTAAAGAAAAAGCTCAGTTTGACTTTACTGCTTTCCCTCCCCCTCCTTTTTTCCACCAGAGACAGGAAACAGTTCTTTCATGCATTCATAAATGCAAATTATGATTGGCAGAACATTACAATGCAGAAAAAGAGCTTTTGAAAGAGGTCATGAAGGAGCGATCAAAGCAGATTAAAGGTTAGGCCCTGCACCAGGCAAGCCAATCTCCCTGAGTCACACACCCCCTGCGCAGAATCTTGTGTTTTTATCAAAGGACTGGGCAGACCTGCAATTTCACTAACCTGCAAAGTGGGAAAGGAAAAATGCTGGGCTCTTCTCCTTCTCCTTCTCCTTCTCCTTCTCCTTCTCCTTCTCCTTCTCCTTCTCCTTCTCCTTCTCCTTCTCCTTCTCCTTCTCCTTCTCCTTCTCCTTCTCCTTCTCCTTCTCCTTCTCCTTCTCCTTCTCCTTCTCCTTCTCCTTCTCCTTCTCCTTCTCCTTCTCCTTCTCCTTCTCCTTCTCCTTCTCCTTCTCCTTCTCCTTCTCCTTCTCCTTCTTTCTCCTTCCCCTACCCCTTCTCTTTTCCCCCATTTCCTTCTTCACTCCTCCTTCCCTTTCCCCTTCTCTTTCTCCTCCTTTGCCTCTTCCTTCTCCTCCTTCTCATCCACTGCTGAGGACCTGAAGACCCAGAAGACTCTTTGAAGAATTCATCTTTTTTGCCTCTCTCAAAAAAGTCTCCACTACTGATTACTGGATACAACCTTGGCATAAGAAGGGGCTCTCTCTGGAGGGCACCAAAATCACTTAGCAGAAACCTTGTAATCATTTATGCTTTGTTCCTATGACTAAACAAACAATATCTTATGAGAAGAGGATAAAAATCAATAAAACACATTCAGCACTGACTACTAATTTGTAAATGGAAAAGTGGCAGGTGCCAGACTCACTTGCCTCTTTATCCTAAAATCATGGGTAGCTCAAGGTCTGGCTTAAGAATGGGGGAAGCCAAGATTCAGCAAGTGGGCAGAGCTGCTCTCCCGGCCCCCAGGCTCCTTGTTCTCCTCCTCTGAAACAGGTTGGGATTCATCTGGCAGAGCAGTTTCATGTGGGAGTATGTAGTATGTAGGCTCCCTCTAGGAATAATTAACCAAGGTCAAAATTGCTGGATCCTTGGATGGGAAATGATCAAGGAAAGCATGAGCACTATCAAAGAGATTCTGGTTAACTCTGTGGGAAACCATCCCTGAGCCAGAGATGAACCAAGACCTTTCCATGGCAGAAATTACCTTCATGACACTTCCACTCCTGGCAGTAGCTTTAACCTCACACTGTACAACATGTGAGAACACAACTCCATTTCTTTCTGCAGCCTTGAGAGTACAAACTGCTCACCTCTGCCCTGCTCTGCTCACTCTGACCACTTGAGAGAAACTTCCAGCCTGTCCCAAATAGCTCAGAAAAGACAGAAAATGGAGATTCCAAGAAGCACATGCAAGTGCACTTTCCCCAGAAACCGGGTTCTGACACTCTGAACCTTTGGTGAGCTTTAAGCCTGCCTACTCATCCCTCCCCTGCTGAACTGCTGTTTGGGGTAGGATCCACCTCATGCATCTCATTGTATACCAGGACAGCAGGCACAGCCCCTGTGTTCTTGCCCAAGAGATAGCACATTTTGTGTTCTGGAGAAATTATCAGATGCACTTTGTAAAATGCTTCTGAAAATTTTGAGGAGGAGGATGTCAACAAATGGCTTCTACCCCACTATAGTAATTCCTTTCCTCATTTTTTTTCCAGTTTCATTTACAATTCAAAATCCTCCTCCTGTCCTCATCTGAACAGGGATTGCCTGATTTTTTTCCAGCTAATAATAACAAATGCATTCTGGAGACTTGAAGAGAGCTGTCTTGGTTTGGAAGAGAGGTGTCTGCTAGGGAGGGCAGGAACCCTTCTCAGAATGAAAATGCAGACCCCCTCCCTCCAAATTACTATAATTCTGAAATCAAGGGGCTCTCAGGCAGAGATCTGGGGATAGGAATAACTGTTCTTTACTAGTATGTATAACAAGGCACACAAACAACAATAACTACAGCGTTAACAACAAAACAGAACCAGGGACCCTGTGACAGCTTTCTCGGCTGAGACGGGAAGGGATGGAGGAGAGGCTTTGTTTCACAAACCCCTCGGGCAGCCAGTCCTGGTGCTCCTGCAGGGCTCTGAGGAACACTCAGCTGGAACAGCAGGGATGAGCAGAGATCCTGGGCTGGTGGCTGAGGTGGATCAGCAGCTCTGCGGTGGTGGCTGGCACTGCCACACGTCCCGGCAGGACAGGGGGTGCGAGGCCACCAAGGAAGAAGAAGAAGGAAGAAGGAGAAGAAGCAGCAGCTCCATCTGGGTGATGGTGAATTCCCTTCTCCAAGCTGCAACAGCTCCAAGAGAGTGTCTCGCTCTGAAGCTGAAGAAACCAGCCAGCCCCCAGCTGCCCCCACCCTCCCCCTCTCCACTGTGACCAGCCAAACTCCCTGTGTTTCTCAAGCACCCAACAAGTACCAGCCATCAGGATTCCCCAAAATTCCATTTTGTGTTGGACACCCAACCCCCAACAGAGCTATGCTTGAGACTACTGATATGAAGATGAGAGGGTGAGGGAAGAGACCTTTGGCTGTGATGAGACCCAGATGTCCCATTCTGGCTGTGTCCAGCAAAGTTACTGTCAAGTCTTTGTTTAAATTGGGTCCCATTGCAGAAGCATAACAAAGGAATGCTAATTATTAGTAATGGCCAAGGAAAGGAAAAAATTACTTGCCTAATGGAAATGAATTGTGCAGCACAACCTGGTGGTACATAGGATTTGATCATTTAATGTCTCTTCCTACGCTGAAAGAAAAGAGTCTTGACACAGGCGCCAGTAGGTCTGTAGAGTCATTGGTAGACAGCCAGCGCATACCATTTAATGGAAGGACATCATTAAATATGCCTTTATTTTTATTACTTTGTAATATTATTATGCAGCTAAAATAAATCACAAGTTGTTTTTAGTGGGATTCCGTCAGAAGCCACAAAAGTAGTGAGCTGGGGGGTTACTTCTCAATCTCCCTGTAAGCAACTTTCCGTACTCTCTGGAAAGAGCAAAGCCTTCACCTCAGGGTCAGCCCATGACCTTTTCCTCTTTCAATATTTATTAAATGTATTATTAAATAAGTACGACTTGAACTCACAGGATTTAGTTCTAGGCTTCTGCAGCCCCAAGTCTGAAGGCAAACACGAGTGGCAGAGCCCACAGACCAAACTGGAGGAACAGGAGAGGTCTGGTGGAGGCCAAAGGTTTTTCAACTATCCTGCCTCATTCCTGTGTGGCTCCCACATCCCCTCCCAAATCAGGAAGGTGCAAAGGTGCTGCATGCTCACACTTAGTGCAACATCAATGAACTGGAGAGGGAGTTTGGCTCATCCTCCCACAACCAGATGGGTAAAACATGAAGTCTTCAGGCATGCAGCAGAGAAGTGGAAAAGGAGATGTACAAAACTGTGCTTGGACCTTCACCAAACTGTCTGATTACCCCAAGAACCCACTCCTCACTTCCATACACCATCGAGGATGAAGCACAGTGTTTGGTTTTAAAAAGGAGGGACACCCAAAGCTCTTCCACACAATCACACATTTTCTTGGCTCTTGCATAAGTAAGGACTTTGTGGTGCAAAGCATTTTACAGAGGATCTAAATATGCCAGCAGGACACTGTTAGCCATAATGTGATGATTTTAGCTTAACACATTTTGGTTTTCCTCTGATCCCAGTCCCCTCTGAAGGTGGTGCTACATATGCAAGACCTCCCTTGGACTCTTCTTTCTTTTTTTTTTTTTTATTTGCATGTGGTGAGACTGTTCCAGAGGAAAGGAGAATGGCAGATCCTGATTTAGAGAGTTCTGTTGAACTACTGGCATTATTGTGTAAAACATTAGTTCCTTCTCATCACCTTTAAGATGCCTTTTTTTTTTTTCTTTTCTTTAGGTAAATGGTAACTGGAGGTTTATCATTAACCTCCTTGGGGTTTTTATAAGAGTTTATATTATTCACATGAACAGTGTGTGTTGCAAGATCCCTTTTTTTACTGTTTAGAAAAAAAATTTCACAGTTTGAGTTTTGTCTAATCTGAAGCCAAACTGATTTCTGTCTTCAAATAAGCTACACCTCAAAGGGCTTCAGTTTGTCCAGTTAAGATACAAGCATCACCTGCTTGGATACTAAAATGTGTGCATATCTAAAAGATGAATTATTGTGCTTCAAGTTCAAAAAGAAACATTAACAGTAGAATGTTGAATTTGAGGAGATCATTGAATTTAAAAAAGTCTTTATAGCCTGTTCTTTTCTGCAGTAAAGTTGTGTCTCAGTCAAGGCTATTCTTGCTGTGGCAAGGAGCAACACAGGCTGGTGCAAAAGTAGATCTGATGAGCAAATGTCTTGAAATGAAATTTCCAAATTTCAGCCCATAATTTGATACTCCTTAGAAAAGCCCTCCTATTCACAGCCAAAAACAAACTGGAAGAGCTTTGTTAGCTTGTACTCAAAGGCTGAGTACTCAATCTCTAGGTTTCTAAAGAAGTAACACCCCTGATGGCTTCCATGTGCTTCTCTTTCCACAGCACGTAGCTCAGGTTCACCACCCAGGTGTGAGCAACAGCCACAGCCACAGAACAGACAGAACCTGCACAGAGGATTTTCTCTCTGAATGAACATGGGTTCAACATGGGATGAATAAACATGGGAAGGAACATCTCTGAGCCATGTGTCAGAGGGAGACAGCACACCTTCCCTAGGCCCAGCTGCTGAAAGGTTCTGCCGCCGATCTCCCAGATCCCTTTATCTAGAGTGTCTCTCTAGGATGGGAATTCCTTCCACAGCCACAGCCAGGAGGAAGCCATGGAGGGGAGGGAGGAGACCTGGGGTAGGGACACAGCCACCCCAACAACTCCTCACCACCAACACGTGAGGGAGCCTTCCAAAGGACAGATTCTCTGGGAAGAAATATCCAGTATTGGCTGCTTCTCAATTAGTCCTTGACATCCTTTTAGGGAAAGTTCCTTCTATATTTCTTGCTACCCTACAGCTCCTGTTTCTGAGCTGGAAGTATGTCTCCTTACCTCTTCTTTATATTCCCCTACTATGCACACACACACAAACACTAACACCCAGAGATGAACTTCTTATTTTCATTTGGGACGTGGATTGCAGAAGGATTCTGTTCAAAAACCTAGAGGGACCTAGTGCTCCCAGTCTGACTGTCTCTTCAGAGCACTAACTCCCCGCTCCTTCTCTTGCTATGTTTGCCAGTGGAAAAAATTAGCAAATCCTGTTTACAAATATTTTTGGCTCTTGGCCCTCTGCCTAATGCTGTACTATTAAGGCTGTCATTCCACTAAACAATTGCAAATGTTTTTGCATGCATGCATTGGCTTGCTTTTGAGTTCAGAGACTCTTATTCCACCAACTGCCACTGCAACCCTTTGCTTAATTTAAGTGAATGCCCTAGAATTCAAGCTTGTCAGGAAATTTCTCCTCTCTTACCCCACCAAAATATGCAACAATAAAATTCCTCCACTAAGGTGTTTTCCTGCAGCTTTTCTGTCCCAGCCTCTCCTTTTCACAACTTCATGTCCCAAAGCTTTACACTAATATAAGACAAGGTCAAAGAGGCTTTAGCCATTGAGACCTTGGAGGAATTTGGGTACCCAGTGACAAAAATTGTCTTGGAGAACCTTTTTCTTAGCTGAATCCTGATCCCAGAAACAAATAATCTCCATTTCTGCCAAATCTCCCAAAGTTCTCTGAGCAGGTTAGTGCCTAAGCCAGTTACAAGCAGGGAAGGAAACTTCTCCTCCACTTTTCCCTGAGACTCCTAACCCAATAACCATTCTCAGGATATATTTTCATGATTCTCCTCCCTCCAAAAGGCCATGGTAGCCAACACTTTCTTTTAAAGTACAGAATGAAGTAGTAGTACACATTCACTTTCTTTTTTCTTTACCCACTGCCCCATCCCCAAAATTTCACAGGTGCTCATTCACTCTCTTTAACCTCTGTACAAATAAATTCGTGCTTCTGTGTATGGTGTATGGTCCCAAATGTGAGGGTGATACAGTTTACCAGCATTTCAACAGCAGCTGAAGCAGCCAGTGATAAATGGATGTTGAAGAGCAGTCAAAGAAAGCAAGTTTCATATCTGTAGTTGCAAATGGTAGCATGGGAAGTGTGATTTTGAAATAACAAAACAAAGATTTATGTCTCTAATGAAAACAGCTCCAATGTCAGACTCAGCACAACTTCCCAGAGAAGATAAAAACATAAGAATTATCTCAGAAATGACTCAGTGAAAAATTCTGAATAACAAATTCAGTTGAGAAAATTCCTCAGGCAGTTTGCAAATAGGAAATAAAAGGAGGATATAACAGATTTATTAATCACTATGATTTATGCACCTAGCTTTGCTAGCAGTGCAATACAGTAAATTAAAGCACAGTCAAACATTCTTCCACATTGTTTGGTAAGTGAACTTCCATCCTGGTCTGAGACACTGCTGGTTTTAGGCCACTCCTGCCAAGCTCAACTGCATTTCTAGGATCATGAAGTGCCAACACACAAGACCTGTAGAGTCTTCAGGAAGAGCATTTCAGCCACTGATTTTTGTCTTTGCAGATGAAAACTGAAGCTTAGGAAGACATGACTGCAAGCACATAAATCTTGTCTGCAGAGCCTCACCTAGATAGTGACCAGAAGGGTAACAAAGCTTGTTGTCCAGGTGTAAATCATCTGGTGCAAGATTGCAACATGAAGGATTATTCCAGATTCTCCCCATGCTGGGCATGTCCTAAATGCCCATTTTACAGAATGCCCATGCTGGAACAGGCTGTGAGGAGAAAGTTCGGAGACAGAACCACAAGGACTATTGAATATCTTGGCCTTGACCATCCTGTCCCTGTGTTCTGAGTCAGCTACAGGACTGTGTCTGTAACTAATCCGTGACAACTTATGACAGAAGTTTGTAATATTTAGATTCATATTAAGAAAATGTATGATGTTGCAGGAGTCAGGAATTGGGTAGGGTTTAAATACTGCTTCAGAGTCACAGGAACACAGAGGCACCCAGAGCCACAGAGCCTCCCCTTGTATTTCCAGAGTGTGACACAAATCCCTAAGGTTACAAAGATGGAAAACAATTTTCATGCAAAATCTGATTCAATCTTGCACATTCCCTGTGAAAGAAGCAGTTAGTCTTACTGGGGGTTAGAGTCAAACCTTTTTCCATAGCTAACTCTCGTAGCCTGGCCTGAGTTTCCCTGCTGTGATCAAGCATCCCTGATTAATGACAAGGAAGCAGCCAGACACACACTTTGCCAACTCCATCATTACCTCCTTGTCATGGGTGCTGCCAGGCCCCACAGGCAGCTTGGGCCAAGTCTCTGTCATGCCTAAGAAATGGAATTTAACCTTCCTGGTGACCTAAGCATGGCATCCCCACAAACGAGGTGTGCCTAGGGGCACTGAAGCCAACCAGACAGCTCATTTCTTTCTTTACAAAATGACACTGGCATCATTGTCCTAGCGGGAAATGAAGGTGACCTAATTCCTTAGGACCTGTAACTTCACTGCAGCCCCATTCAAGCACTGTTTCCAACCCACATTTGCAAAAGTGTTTGTCCTGGGGATGGTTCAGTCCAATATATTGTTAAATATCCACAGCTGTTGAGGACATTCTGGCAGTGGGCCCCTGCTCCCCTCTTGCTGCCTTCTCACACTTCCTGCACTCAGGCTGTGCTCCAGTTCAGGTCTCCCTTCCAAGATCCCTCAGGGCTGCAATCAAGAAAGGAGCATCCCACCTGCCACAGAACCAGCATCCTTTATCTTGCATGAAGAATGTGCATTGTTCCTCTGTTTTAATGCTGAGGCAGAGCCCAGAGCGTGGAACACCAGGCTGGGTGCTGTGAGCTGGGGATGTGCTGAAGCAAGGCAAGGACAGACAGGCTGCACACCAGCAGCATGTCTAAGGTGCAAGTCAGTGCTGGTTTTAAATAAATCTCCCTCATCCTCCATGGAAATGCTGTGTCCAAGGATCCTCTGCAGTCCTTTACAACAGCTTTGGATCCCACCACCACATCCTTTCACAGCACCCATTTTTAAACATGACCCCAAGGCCTTTTATCACTTAAAAAACAGAACCTGAGATTTTAAAAGTAAATTACATTAATTAACTTCCTCTGCAGAAGAGGAAAGGGTGAAGCTTTCACACAGCTTAATTGTTGGCTTGGAGCTCCATGACTTCACTACCAACGTTTCACACTATTTTTCATCAGGTCCAAATCAATCTCAACCCTCCATTACCCTCCACACACATGCTCAGCATGTAGAGCCCAAAATGACAGACTGTATTTCAGCCTAACTCATTGAGAACAATTTTTTAATCATTTTTCTCCTCCACAGGAAGAAAAACTACAGCTCATGCATGCATGAACATCTACCATCAGCTACCAGCTGATTGAGAAATGGGGGGACCACATAATGCACACCTGCAGCCACAGTTCAGGTGATACAGCTCAGCATTAATGCAGGATTATAGAGTGTTGTCTGTACTTGAGCATATAAAACATTCCCCACCAAATGCAGCTCAAACACAGGTAAAGCAAAATAAAAAGGGTACAAACAGCCATGAGCAAAGCATTAAATCAGCTGGTTCTGGACTCCTTTCTCAGTATTACTGCAATGTGGCTTCTGAAAGAAAACAAGTGTATTGAATTAGTGCAAGTGGAAAATGGGTTCTTTGACCAAAATGGAAAAAAATAGCAGGGGTAGGAGGGAGTTGTATGGGCAAGATTCTTTAAACAATTTTGGGGGGGGGTTTCTTTAACTGGAGAATTGGAAAAATAAATTTGGAGATTGGCAAATTTTCATCTAAACATTTCAATAGCCAAAGACTCAATTCTGGCTTTAGTTCACTCTTCAATGATGATATCCACTAAAAAATGTCAATAATATGAGAAAAAGTTTTTGTTGTTTTCATTTTCCACAAAAAAAAAGGATTCATCTTCAGTGCAACTCTCATTTCAGTCTGTACTTGTCACAGGCTGGATGGGCAGAGATTTACTCCCTCAAATGACTCCCCTCCACTAGAATCTGCCAGGGGAAGAAAGAATAACACAAAGAAGAGGGACGATACACAAGTCACAATGAGGGGTAGAACAGAAGAGGGTGAAAGCACCTAGCAAAATGACACAGAAAGAGAGCAGGAAGGGTGAAAGAAAGAACAGTGTTATTTTTTTCTCCCCCTTCCATTACGAAGAGTTTAATTTTCTTTTCTTCATCCATTGTAGAAAACCTCACATGTTCATGGTTTTAAATGGTAAAGACAAAGCCTGGGAAAGGAAACAGAGTAGAGTTGCATGAGGTCAGCCTGTTTCAAGTCCCAAACCTGAGCCCACACCTTTTCCCACACTACTTTATATTTTACTGTCACTGATGTGCTGTCCATCAGCTTTCTTAGCAGCCTATAACAAGGTAACAGAAAAGCGGAGCCCACAGTGCTCCTTGGGGAGCCAAAAGAGATCTAACATTTTAGAAATGCTTACCCACATACAATAGTTCAGAGAAAAGCTGTTTGAAAACAGAGGGTTCAGGAGTTGGGAAATATTTGCAGAATGTCATCTATAAAACCTTAGATTGGCTTTTGCATGTGGAATTGTTTGTTGTTGTTTAGAAGTTGTTCATTGTAGAATTGTACTGGTTGCGTTTTTTGTGTGTTCCAATTGAATGTTTGATTGTCATAAGCATTATCTCTATTTTTGTAGTCCCTTACTCATTTGTTTGTTGCTATTGATGCATTGTTTGTAAGTTTAATAATCCCTTTTAAGTTTGTTACTTTCAAGGTTTTCAAAGCAAATCCCCTCACCAGCAGCATCTTACAAAGAATTTTTAACCTGCCCCAGAAGACTTGTAACTTGACACCACAGCAATGGTGCATACTAATGAGGAACTTTCCCTCCAAAACCTCAGTTACCCCAAGGACAGCAAACTGTTGGAGGAGAAGATGTTCCCAGCACCAATCAACAATAACTATAGGGGTGGGACTGCCAGCAACAAGCTGAGGGGACAGAGATTATAAAAGGAGCTGTGAAGTTTGAAGAACTGCCCTTTAACTGTGGATTAGCAGCTGAGGACCCGACACTGCAGACTTTGGTCTACATCTCTTTTAGAGACATTTTTATATAAATTTGAGTGCAGATTAGCTGCATTCACTGCAGTGCCACTGAGTTCTTGCTTTGGGACCAAAATGCCGGTTCGGCCAGAGGATTCCTCAATCCTCCGACCCGGGACTTTTTTAAATTTCTTTTCGTTTTTTCTCCCTCACCCATTATCCCTTCCTCCCCTTTGTTTTTTTCCCTTAATAAACACCCTAGTTTATTTGAACCCCCAAAGTTGTGTCTTTTTCCTCACACAGAAGAAATCATTTTCTGTAGAATATTGCTTTCAGAATGTAATGGATAAACAATATGCAATGGATAAACATCAGTTGAATGAAATGAAGAAGCAAGTTTTACAGACACCCAAAATGAATTCATGCCTTATTTAGTTTTCAAAATGTTTTTTTCCCCTGAAAATACATCTTAATTTGTGGTGCAGTTTGCTCTATATCATTGAGTACTTTTTCCTTAATACCCCTGTTCCATTTATCCCTCAAGGTGTCCTTATCACAAAACCATCCGAGCAGGTAGGGTAATGGATAAACTGTGCATGTAGACAAACACAAGAGGTGTTCCTGCAAAGTTTTATTGGTCCTGCCTGCACTGCTGCCAAAGAAACTCCTCTCCAAGCTGCTATCAGAGTTTGGTGACTGTCAAAGACCTGTCTAGGATGCTCCTGGACAAGCAGTCAAAACGTGGCAGGGCTCAGAGGACTCCAGACATGGGGTTTGCACCAGTCTTTTGGAGGACAAGATGGTTATAAAACCCCTTTGCTGTCCACCTCTGCTGGCTTACAGAGCACGTGGGTGGAATATTTGCTGTGTCTCTGCCTTGGCCTCGTGAACACATGGCAAACAGGGGAGAGGAAATATAACTGAGGGTTCATGGGTTGAGGTAAGGGCAGGGAGAGGTCACTCACCAAATAATATCATGGGCAAAATAGACTTGGAGATATTAACTGACTTTACTCCTGACAAGGTCAGAGCAGGACAGTAGAGAAGTAAAATAAAACCTTAAAAATACCTTCTCCCTACCACTTCCTCCTGCCCAGCTCTACCTCCTCCCTGAATGCTGCAGGGAGACAGGGAATAGGGTTCCAGTCAATTCATCACAGGGTGTTTCTGCTGCTGCTCAGGGAGAGGAGTCCTTCCTCTGCTTCACCATGGGGTCCCTCCCACGGGAAACAGTAATCCATGAGCTCTTCCAGTGGGTCCATCTCACAGGCAACAGCCCTACACAAACTCCTGCCATGAGGATCACTCTTCCACAGGGTCAGTCCCTCAGGAACAGGCTGCTCCAATCTGGGTCCCTCACAGGGTCACAAGTCCTGCCAGCAAACCTGCTCCAGTGTGGACTCCTGTCTCCATTGTGCAGGTCCCAGCACAGATTTCCCAGGGGGTCACAGCCTCCTTTGGACATCACCCTACTCCAGTGTGGGCTCTTCCATGTGCTGCAGTGGATCTCTGCATCCCCACAGACCTCCATGGCTGCAGAGACACAGGACAGTCTCCTGGAAATGTTTTTTAACACCCTACCAACCTCCCCTGATATTTTACTGCATTTTCCTCCCTTTTTTTCCCTGCAGCAGACAAGACAAGACAGACAGTTTCTGAGAAGATTTCAACAAGGTTTTACAGAAAGTGAATTTACCACTCCTGACTGTGAGTACTCTTGGTGGAAGTCTCAGGGTTGCACTCATGTAACCATGGAACAAAAATGACATTTTGACTATCTAAATACTTGTAGGCAGTCCACAAATAAATGATTATTCACAGAAATTATGGGCAGTATTATCTCAAATAACAAACACATTCAAGAACATCCAGGAAAGCTCACAGATAGTTTGCAAACAGATAAAAGGCCAAACACTTCCATTCAGTTACTTGCTGTAGATTATTCACACAGCTCTAATAACAGTCCCCTGTCTCCATGAGCCTGCATCAAATGCAGTCCAAAACTGGGACGGTGGTGAAAGTTCCCACTCTATCATCATGAAAACCCAGAGTTGAAGCTTTTTTCTTTTTTTTCCCCATTCATTTCTACCAAATAAAATCAAAAGATGGGATTATCTTCACAGAGTTTGGTTTTGAGTTGCTTCATTTGAGTGGCATGCAGATATTTTCCCTGTGGTTTTGCAGGATGTCCAGGAACACCTGTTGAATTTAAAAGAAAAGCACAAAATCCCCATGAAGCTGTGTTTTTATTTGGTTAGATTTGGAATTTTTCACCCTCTGTTTTTTAGGTTCTGACAGCAAGCACAGCCTGCAGGGAGCATTGCTTGGAAGCTGTTAAAGAGCAGTAATTGCTGCTTAAGGGGACTAGTTGCACAGGATATGATAAATGACCTCCCAGTGACTACAATTCATGCAGCCACCAGGCTCTGGGCCAAACACCCTCAGTGTGTCTCAGCCTCCACAGAGGTGGCACCCACCCCACAGCTGTTCCTCCTTCCCTTGCTTGTGCCACAAAAACCTCCCACACCGTACTGGGGCCTCAGCCACTGGGCTGCACCCCGTGAGCACCCCTCAATCCAGAGCAGCAGCCACCCTCCTGTGAAGCAGAGAGCTGGAAACAAGCCCTGCCAGCCTTGGAGTGGCCAGCAGGGATGCTCTGGCAGCAGGCAGCTCAGGAGGTTGGTCTCCCTGGTTCAAGCCCACAGTCTTCACCCTAGGTACTCAGCCTGGCTAAAGAAAGAAATTTGGGCTGGTAGTATGCTCTGCTATTCACCTTGAAATGTTCCCATTTTCCTCCTGAAATTGTTGGTCACATCTTCACGTTTTCCAGGACCCAGAGAGTAGTTTGGTCTCCTTCACCTCGGAGGTTTCCAGCAGTGCTGTGCTCTTCACCTGTTGGGGGGTGGGTGTCATTCTTTTTGTTCCTTCTCAGTTATGGAATTTTTTGTACATTAGTTCTGGGGAAAACCTGATGGCTGGTACTTGTTGTGTGCTTGAGAATCAAAAGGAGTTTGGCTGGGCTCAGGGGGGAAGGGGAGCACGAAAAAGTGAGGGTAGGGGCAGCTGGGGGCTGGCTGGTTTCTTGGGCTGGAGAGTGAGACACTCTCTTGAAGCTGTTGCAGCTTGGAGAAGGGAATTTGCCATCACCCAGATGGAGCTGCTGCTTCTTCTTCCTTGGTGGACTTGCACCCCGTCCTGCCGGGATGTGTGGCAGTGCCAGCCACTGCTGCAGATACACCTCAACTACCGGCTCAGGATCTCTGCTCATCCCTGCTGTTCCAGCTGAGTGTTCCTCAGAGCCCTGCAGGAGCACCAGGACTGGCTGCCCGAGGGGTTTGTGAAAACAAAGCCTCTCCTCCATCCCTTCCCGTCTCAGCCGAGAAAGCTGTCACAGGGTCCCTGATTCTGTTTTGTTGTTAACACTGTAGTTATTGTTGTTTGTGTGCCTTGTTATACATACTAGTAAAGAACTGTTATTCCTATCCCCAGATCTCTGCCTGAGAGCCCCTTGATTTCAGAATTATAGTAATTTGGAGGGAGGGGGTCTGCGTTTTCATTCTGAGAAGGGTTCCTGCCCTCCTTAGCAGACACCTCTCTTCCAAACCAAGACAGATTTTGGCGCCCAGTGATGGGGCCCAAGGGCACTGAGAGAAAAAGGGTGAAAAAGGAATAACAGTTCTTAAATAACCTAATTTTTTTGTGTGCTGGATATTGAAACCCCATTAGGTGACCTCATATGGATGCTAGCTTTGGAGCAAGCTGCAGGCCCATGACCTCTCAGTCCTGCCTGAGAAGGCTAGCCTGGGAAATTCATAGGACGATTTCAAAACAATCCTCAGAGACAGAAAACAACTGCCAGGTGCTGTTTGTCTGTCCTCTTGTTTTCCTTGCAGGAGAGAGTCAGGGGGGTGTTGTGCCCCCCTGACCAATGATGGTGATGTAGCACTTTACTAACCAATAAGAGTTTCCTTTCTGTACTTTCCACGTATCTGTCTATAAGACAAGCCTAGAGCAATAAACTAGAGAGAGATTCTCCTGTAGTGACTCCTAGAGAGTCTATGTCGTTCTTTATCGCCGTTCCCAATCAGAACGACAACCTCATGTGGTCTAGGTTACCCAGGTTCAGCCAGCACATGGTCATGGCTATACTTCTCCCATTTGTTGCACCTTACCTAAACATGAGTCCTATAATTAAGGCCACTGTGGCTGTTATCCAGTTTGTTTTATGGGTTAATAAGGTGAAGAATTCATGGATTTTTAACTTCCTCTGGAAGGTGGACACATGGATTCAAAGCAATCACACAATAACTGGATGGGTTTTGGGTTACTTTAAAAACGGTACCCAGAATGAGGAAATGACACCAGAGGAAAATTTCCCCCAACCCTTTACCCAGCTCTTTGGGTCTATCCCACCAATTTTCAAAGGGTTCAAATCTCTAGATGCTAATGATATCACACAATAGCTGGTCTTGCTGATAGGCCTATTCTATTTAGCTTTCAGGATAATCACCCTGACACCTACCTCAGAGACTAGGGATGCTGCCCCAGAACCTGACACAGCCCCAGAGACTAGGGATGCTTCCCCAGAGCCTGCCCCTGCCCCACAGCCCACCTCAGAAATGAACCACAAACAGTGGGTGGGTGTTCTGGTGAGGGAGATGTGTGAGATACTAAAGGAGTGCATTTCCTCAGCTGTTGGGAAACCCTCCCCCTGCCTCGAAGAGGAAGAGTCTGATGGTGCAGCAGTGGAACCCACAGATGTTACAACTGTCCAGGTTCCAGCTGAACCACAAGGGCAGTCACAGCCAGCAGCTGTTGCCCCTGTGGAAACAAGGAAGTCTAAGATGAAATCACAGCACCCTGTTGATAAGGATAAGAAAGGAGGACCCTCACAACTCACAGGGAAGCCAGAGGTTGAGATAATCACCAAGTCCCTGACATATGAGAGTCTCCATAATCTGCAAAAAGACATTGTGAGGCTGGGGCGTGAGGCTTATTGGTTACTTCGGGTCTGGGACCTTATGGGTACAGGTGTGCAGCTGGATGGTGGTGAGGCAAGGAATGTGGGACCCTTGACCCAGGACTCAGGTGTGAATCACGTACTCATCAGGGAGCCAGGGCCCCTTTCCCTCTGGGAGCGGCTTTTGATGAGTGTAAGAGAGAGGTTTGTCCACAGAGAGAGAATAGAGGAGAACCATCATAGAAGGGGCTGGAAAACCCTTGAGGAAGGGATCCAACAGCTGAGAGAAGTGGCGATATTAGAGGTCCTTCTTGGGAGGGGTGAACAGCATGATAATGACCCTGACAAAGTCAGGTGCACTGGGCAGATGTTGTGGAATCTGGCAAATCTAGGGCCAGGTGAATACACCACCTTCATTGCAACAATTAAGGCTGATAACAAGCCAGAGACAGTGAGTTCTGTCGCCAACAAGTTTAGAAATTACAAGTATGATCCATGGCCTGATGCAGGCTCAGGTCTCTGCTGTGATTAAGAGTTTCCAAGAAGAGATGAGTGAAACGATGGCGGAGATGAACAAGAACAGCTCCCATCCATATGGGATGACCAGTGCGAGTCACAAGCCCCAAAGTCCAAGCCCAATGTCCCCCAGCTAGAAAGAGAGGGTACACCCCATGAGCTGAGCTGTGGTTCTTTCTGTGTGACCATGGGGAAGACATGGGAAAGTGGGATGGGAAACCCACTTCTGCCCTGGCAGCACGAGTGCGTCAACTCAGGGAGGGAAACACTAACCAGAAAGGTTCCACTAAAGTGAAGGTAGCCTCAACCTCCTGTGACCAAACTGACAGATATTACAGAAAAGAGGATGATCTGTTGGATCCCCTTGAAGGAACCTCTAGCATGTATGCCCAGGGAGAAGAGGATGACCAGTGCTAGAGGAGCCCTGCCTCTAGCCAGGAAGAGGCACAAGAAAACCAGGTCTTTTGGACGGTGTGGATCCAATGGCCTGGCACATCAGAGCCACAAAAATACGAAGCTTTAGTTGATACTGGTGCACAGTGTACCCTAATGCCATCAGGACATGTGGAGGCAGAACCTGTTTCCATTGCTGGGGTGACAGGGGGATCGCAGCAGTTGACTCTGTTGGAAGCCAAGGTGAGCCTGACTAGGAAGGAGTGGCAGAAACATCCCATTGTGACTGGCCCAGAGGCCCCGTGTATTCTGGGCACAGACTTCCTTCAGAATGGCTATTACAAAGACGCAAAGGGACTCAGGTGGGTTTTTGGAATAGCTGCTGTGGAGGCAGAGGACATTAAGCAATTGAATACCTTGCCTGGACTATCAGAGAACCCATCTGCAGTAGGACTCCTGAAGGTGGAAGAACAGCGAGTACCAATTGCCACCTCGACGGTGCACCGCCGGCAGTATAGGACAAAACGAGATGCTGTGATCCCCATCCACAAGATGATCCGAGAACTGGAGAGCCAAGGGGTGGTCAGCAAAACTCACTCACCCTTCAACAGCCCCATTTGGCCTATGCCCAGGTCTGAAGGAGAATGGAGATTGACTCTGGACTATCGTGGCTTGAATGAAGTGACTCCACCACTGAGCACAGCCATGCCAGACATGCTGGAGCTCCAGTCCAAGGCAACGAAGTGGTACGCCACTATGGACATTGCCAATGCATTTTTCTTCATTCCCCTGGCAGCAGAATGCAGGCCTCAGTTTGCCTTCACCTGGAGGGGAGTGCAGTATACCTGGAACCGACTGCCCCAGGGGTGGAAGCACAGCCCCACCATCTGCCATGGACTGATCCAGGCTGCCCTGGAAAAGGGTGAGGCTCCAGAACATCTACAGTACATTGATGACATCACTGTGTGGGGGAACACAGCAGTGGAAGTATTTGAGAAAGAAGAAAAGATCATCCAGATTCTGCTAGAAGCCGGCTTTGCCATCAAGAACAAAGTCAAAGGACCTGCTCAAGAGATCCAGTTCCTGGGGGTAAAGTGGCAAGACAGACAGCATCAGATTCCCACTGAGGTCGTCAATAAGATCACAGCAATGTCTCCACCGACCAGCAAGAAGGAAACACAAGCTTTCCTAGGTGCCATAGGTTTTTAGAGGATGCACATTCCTGAGTACAGCCTGATCATGAGCCCTCTTTACATGGCTACCCGAAAAAAGAATGATTTCCACTGGGGCCCTGAACAACAACAAGCCAGATAAAGCAGGAGATCGCTCATGAAGTAGCCCTTGGCCCAGTCAGGACAGGACCAGACGTGAAGAACGTGCTCTACTCTGCAGCCAGGAACAATGGCTTGTCCTGGAGCCTTTGGCAGAAAGTGCCTGGAGAGACTCGAGGCTGACCATTGGAATTCTGGAGCCGAAACTACAGAGGGTCCGAAGCCAACTACACTCCCACAAAGAAGGAAATCTTAGCAGCCTATGAAGGAGTTCAAGCTGCCTCAGAAGTGACTGGCATGGAACCACAACTCCTCCTGGCACCCCAACTACCGGTGCTGGGGTGGATGTTCAAAGGAAAGGTTCCTGCTACCCACCACGCCACCGACGCTACATGGAGCAAGTGGATCGCCCTCATCACGCAGCGCGCCTGTATTGGAAACCCAAATCACCCTGGGATTTTAGAATAATTACAAACTGGCTGGAAGGTGAAAACTTTGGTCTCACTGATGAAGTGCGTCACTGTTGGACATGATGTAGAAGTGTGGGTTCACAGCACGCACCAGAATGAGTTACTAGGAAAAGGGGCCTTTATTCTCTCAACTTTTCAGCTTTTATAGGGTCTTACACTACAGGGTTAACATGATTGGTCAAGGGAACGCCACCTCTTGTTCCATTGGTGGGACAAGAGAAAAATACGCTATCTACAGTTATGTAGAACTGTTTTGAGAAAGAAAGATGGTTTACAAATGTTATCCTTGAGTGCGAGATCTCCCAAGAAACTTTCCCTTGGGAACAGATCAGCTGCTGACAGCCTGCAATTCTCTCAGGCTCAGAGAAAATCAGGTCCACAGAAGTGGAGCAGGAACAAGTGACACAGGCTGAAGAAGCTCCACCATACAACCAACTGCCAGCAGAAAAAACACATTGTGCTCTTTTCACTGATGACTCCTGTCGCATCATAAGGATGAGGTGAAAGTGGAAAGCAGCCATATGGAGCCCCACACGACAGGCCACAGAAGCTACTGAAGGAGAAGACGGATCAAGTCAACTTGCTGAACTCAAAGCCATTCAACAGGCCCTGGACATTGCTGCGAGAGAGAAGTGGTTGGAGCTCTACCTCTACACTGATTTATGGTAGCCAATGCTCTATGGAGATGGCTGGAAGAATGGAAAAGGGCCAATTGTCAGCATAGGAGAAAACCAATCTGGGCTGCTGATGAGTGGAAAGACATTGCCACTCAGGCAGAGAAGCTACCTGTGAAAGTCTGTCATGCAGATGCCCATGTCCCCAAGAGTCAGGCTAATGAGGAGAACCGAAACAGTGAACAGGTGGATCAGGCTGCAAAGATAGAGGTGTCAAAGACAGACTTAGATTGGCAACACAAGGGAGAGTTGTTCCTAGCTCGATGGGCCCATGACACCTCAGGTGATCAGATGATCAGAGTAGAGATGCCACCTATAAGTCGGCACAAGACCGAGGGGTGGATCTAACCATGGACAGTATTTCTCAGATTATCCATGGTATGCTTGCAGGGAAAATCAAATTGCATTAGTCTGGAAGGGGCATGGAGCTCAAGGTCATTTTTTTTTCCCACCAGCATTTTGGAGACTTTACTGTCCTCCCAGGACTGCAATTGCCCACAATGGTTATGACTGACTTGCTCTGATTGAGAGTGAAACCTCTACAGGGAGATCTATCCATCAAAGCAGCCACACTTGCATGTTATTTAAAGGGTGCTGTTATTTAAAGGGTGGAAACTGTCCTGTTCTGTCAGGTCACAACTGAACATGAGACAGGGGCTCACAAACTCTTCATTGGGTTTATTACCCTCTGTTTCAGGAGAGAACATGGTGGTAGAGATTGGAAAGTGCCTCATGTGCTCCAGTAGACCAGACAGCACCATTAGAGAGCATAACTACTTGCTCTCCAACAGGTCTTTATGAATGATGGAGCAGGGTGTGTTAAAAGCATGTTAACTTGCTGAGATTCCTCTCAAGTGCCTGTTAGAGCTAGACTTTTACCAGCTGGCCTGTTTTAAAGGGAATCAAATTACATGCCAAATTATGTTTAAAATCATAGGCATACCAATGCATTTAGTAGTAGGGCTTGTTTTCTTCACTCTTACCTATTGGAACAGGCAAACCAGTTTTAGCTCAAATTGCAGGGTGATTGTGCCAAAACTTAATTTGGGACCCCATAGAGGACAGGCTTCTCCTTCACTGCAAAGAGAAAAGAGAGGCAAGAAGTGAGGGAAACAAAAAGTGAGCTCACAGCAATGTCTGATGCCTTGGGTTGGGGCTTTACCTCCTGCCTGCCAGTGACACAGCAAATCCTTCAGCTCAGGTGAGTCATGGATGTGTAAACAAACAAAACAGATACACCTGAAAATGTCTGAAATCTTGAAGTTCTGGGATAAAGAAGCAGGAAATGTTTTTCATTACATATGTCACCGAGGTTGGTTCTTTGCTTGTTTTAATTTAGAATCATCTTTTCTTAACTATTGCTGTCCTGAACAATGCACAGCCACAAAAACAACACTGCTGCCCATCATCTCTGCCTCTTGGCCTGGAATATGAACAGCTTTTGTTGAACCAGGGCTGGGCACACCAGCTGCTCAAACAAAAAACTCTTTGGAAAACAGGAAGTTTCAAAAATTAAGTCCTAATTGTTGCTGGGGGGAAAATATCTATTAACATGAGAAGCAAACTTTTTCACACAATGAATGTCACAAATATGAAAGACTTGCAGATGAAAGTTAAAACATGTTAGGTTTTGACCAAAAATATTCTAGTATGATGTTTTCTAAAAAATATTACTTTAGCTGAGAGCTTGATTTTTCAATCAAAAAATTAACAGTGAAGCAGACAGGCATAGAAAAATCAAATTACACTCCAAATATTCTCCTTTTGTGTCAAGACAATTGGAGGTAGAGTAAAATGGCCTGGAAGATCAGCAGCAATAGGTTAATATTTAACACAGGGAGGGTGTTGAAGAGCTGCCACAGAAGAGAAACACCTCCCTCCCCAGCCTGAACACACCAGTCCTTTGGTGGCAGGGCCAGTGCCAGGCAGCAGAATGTTTGGGGAGTTTCAGAGTAATAAAAGTCCACTGGATAGCAAACAAGTTTGGACAATGCAGACCAACTCTATATAGAGTTCTCCTCCTCCTGCATCGATTTTTCCAGCAGAATGACAGCTGCCGCCAGGATGTTGTGGGAGAGCTGAGTTTGGGAGCACAGCATCACAGGGGCAGGCTCTGAGTGCTTCAAAAAACTGCACGGGCAGCACAAAACACTCACACAGGGAAACGTGCGGTCCTGCCGAGGCATTCCCACTCAGGCAGCGAGCTCCGGCTTGCTGGAGAGCGAGGGAAAGGAAGGCGATCTTCCTTTCCGAGATGCATCAGGTCTGCTCCCTCCTCAGCTCCAGGACTGAACGCCGGGCTCCCTCTGCTGAGTCTGCCACGCAACTGATGTCTGCACGATCCATCATGCTGAGGGGTTCCAAAACCTTCATCTTACCCTCTAAGCAGGCAGCAGCCACAGGAAGACCTCTCACCCTGCCACTTCATCAGGGGAGAAAGAGCTGGTGGTGTAGAACAGGACAAGGCCAACGCTGCGGGAAATTCTCCTCAGATAAACGTGTACATGTGTATGCATATACTGTGCTGTGAACACTTTCACATCTCCAAATTCTTGTTAAAGATTACTGATGCAGTTCCACTGAAGGATGAGGCTCAGTCAGCCTCTCTGTCCAGGCTGTGGAACTGCCAGCAGCTGTTCAAACACCCTCTGGTCACCTGTTGAGATGCCATTACCAGCACAGGGATTCAATGACTCCCTCAGTTTCAAAGCAGATTTCTGAGGTTTCTGTATCTGAAGCAGAGCAAGTGTTGTCCCAGATAGAAACTGAAACACAGCAAGAAATGGAAATTTTATTTTGGGACTCTTCCATGTTATGCCAGAAAAATATTAAAAAGAAGTAAGAATGAGCTGCTGTAGATGCTGAGCTCTTCTCTTTCTCATTGTTATATAATTCCTCACTTGGCTACACCTCATAAATGTACTCTCCTGGTCTCAGAGTCTTATTTCTACATATCCTCCATTTCCATCCCTCTCATGTTATGGCTTTTCAAAGCACGGTTCTTTCCCATCACTAAAAGAAGTGCATTCCACTTACCAAAATATAATCTTATCTTCCCGAAGCCCATAGAAAAACCTGAAGTTACACCACCCCTTCCTTGTTTCCTCCTTTAACCATGCCCAGGCCTTCTGATTTCCATTTCGACCAAGCAATCTTACTAATCTCTGTTAGGAAAATCTCATGCCTAGGCTTGCCGGGAAATCCACTTGAGGTGTTAAGCCCCATATTAGATGCTTTCTCTCCTTAGGTCAAGCATTTGGTACCCACAAGTTAAGTGGATTAATCACACTCCTTCTACAGGGACATAGCACAAAGCTGTGTAGCTCCAAAAATACTGCTGGCCTCTGAGGGCATTGCTGCAGGACCCCAAGTTTCTGTGACCTCTTCTCATCCCTGATGTTCAGAAATGTCAGGGTGCATCTTTTATTATTTTGTGAAGGCTATTTAAGCAGATTCATGGTGCTTTTTGACAAGCTTTCTGACGCCTCTGTTCATCAGCTCCAGACCTTCCGAGCTCCAAGCTGCAATAACAGACTGCCTGGAAGTCCCACAGGTTTTCCTCTCAAAATCCATCAGCACAGTCCCATAACAAGAGGGGAAGATTTGGAGCAGTCTTTTTGCCCATTCCCTGCCCAGGCTGAGCAAGTTCCCTCTGTCTCCAGCCCTCCCTCACTCTGTTTCCAAAACATACATTAGTTTAAAATTCCAGGTCTGGAAATTTAACAATAAAGAGTAATGCCCTGCCTCTATATTTTTCCACCACAGTAACAAGATAGCAGAAAATGTCACAGTCCCTGAGATATTTACACTACTGCCATGGCTGCAACATATATCTGTATCTTAAAAAGGAGGGAGCTGAGGCACAGAAGGATTAAAGATGATAGTTAAACCACCTACTGAGGCATCTGCAAGAGACTTATATTTCTGTGATTTGGAAGACTGAAAGAGTGTTTAGACCTCCTGTTTCCAGGCTGCCAGGCTTTGGCTCCCTACAAGGAGTCTTTAAAAAGAAGAGTTGTATTCTGTTTCCTTCTCTGAATAACTCAGCACAAGGCAACACATCTCACTCACCATATAAAAAAATTTTCTTCTACTGAAGTGCAGGAGCTGAGAACTTCTCATTTCTCCTTTTTTAGCCCAGACCCTGGAGCTCATCTTCCAGCAGCCACAGCTGTGCATGATTCACTGCAGATAACAGGAGAGCACTGGCAGGAGCAAATTCAAAATCCCATCTGCCTCTCAGTCCATCACTACCACTGAAATTTCATTAGCTCACCACTTCAGAAACAGGGCTTGCACAGCTGAATCATGTCCTTCACCCTGCTGCAGGCAGCCACTTCCAGCCCAGAGCAGGGCAACTTGATTATGCCTGCACCCATTCAATTACTTAGTCTCGCTCTTGAAAGATACTTAACATGGGCTTCGCAGCTTGCTTGTAAAAGGAGCACTGACCCCTAAATACACTTATCAGCTATCTTTCCAAGCTGGCAAAGTGGCTGCAGGTCAGTCCAAGGAGGGTAAGAACACAGACAATGTACTAATGTTGGGTAGCACACTGCAGTGTCTTGGGACCAATCTATTTCAGAAGCTCCAAAGACAAATCATTTTCAAACCCTTCCAATAAGATTATCCATCATTTCCATCTACAGAGACTCATACCTGACAGGCCATGTGTCTCTACCCAGATATCAGGCATATTGCCTAAAAAATATACCATCCAGTACAAGTGGAAAGGTAGGATTTAACCTCACTCTGGTGTAAGCACTAAACCTTTTCTAAGCCAAGTTCACAGTTTAAGGGAGGGCTGAACACTTTGAAAGAGCAAAGTCTGCAGTGTTAAATCTACAGCTGTCTATGGAAAAAAAAAAAAAAAACCAAACACCAAATTCACCTAATTTCATGAAAGAACCACTAAGGATATTTCCTTCCTCTCTTCTTCCCTGAAGTGCTCACATGCTAAATGATACACTAGAGAATGTACAGGAAAAAAGATCAGACAGTATTAACAACATGGGAGACATCCGCCTCCATTTTCCTTTCCTAAGAATGTTTAAATTCCTATAACTTCAGTGCTCCAGACCACCAGCTGCACAAACCAACACAGCACCACTGACTTCAGCAAAACCTGGGTTCATTTGCAAACCAAGAGTGTTGCCAGCAGAGGTGTTTCTGAATGGTGCTGGTCTGGAAGAAGAGAAATAGCACCATCATCATGCTGAACTCCATCATAATTTGTAGGGCCTGGAGGAGGAGGTGAGGTGGGACAGGTAATTTATGCCATATGGCGCCAGCACAAGGTTGCGAGCAATGAGATTTGTCCTCTGTTCTCAAAGCCAATGCCAACTACAAAGCTGAGGGACAGGCAAAAGTAAGAGATGCCAAATTTTGCCCTCAGATGTTGATGTTAGCAGGGTTTGTGTATGAGGACAGAAGTCAGGCCCAAATCTTTCTGTTCACAGCATTCAAGGTGTCTCTTGAGCCAGTTGTGACTCACCTGTTGTTCAGCAACAGTAAGACAAATCGTGATTCTTTTTTCTTGTTTATGAAAGCTCAAGTAGAGCTGAACTACATTGAAATAGCCAGGCATACAACAGTGTGAGAGCAGAGACCAGGCCTCTTTTATAAAGGCAACTTCAAAAATCCTTCTAAAAATAGAGAAATGTGGTATGAGAAGCCAGACTCAGAAATGCTACCAGAAAAGAGAAGACAGAATGAAATCCAACAGCTTTGACCAACCCTTTCTTGACATAGCTTTTTCTGAAGCTCTCCATCTGCTGCACTTTTTCACAAAATTGCATGGCAAATTTTTCCCTCCAAGACACCAGAGTATGACCAAAGCTACTTTATTTATTTCAGGGTGGTTAATCCAGGCTTAAACTTAGTACGGAATTTAGCCACACTTAACACATGACCATCTCCCCACCTGTCACCCAGCATAGTACATTTGTTTAATTTGCAACTGCTGTTGTTTTGACATTCCTTCAATAATAATTCTCCTTTCCTGAAGTCTCATTATGGCAGTGTGGGCATCTCTGGCCCTTGGTGCTGTAAGAAATGAGTGCAAATGTGTGAGATAGGGAAGATAAATGAGACAACACAGCCTCTTGAGGAGTTTCCACCTCCTCCAACCAGTCACTGGGAAGGCCTAATAGGCAAATGCAGGGAAAAAATGGGTTCCAGGGAAACCTGGTCGTGGTTGTCACTGTCACTGCACGGATTCAATCACTCTGCATTGACAGTCTTGACTTCATCACCCTCTCAAGGAGAGAAGCAAGGGGACTTAAATGACCAACACAGTTAAGCTGTTACCGCTCTTTGATTTTAAAAAATGAGGCTTCAAACTCAGGTATTCGAGTGGGAGGAGATGTGAAAAGCCCCGTGCCTGGAGGCTCTCCCTCGTCCCTGCGGAGCAGAGGATCCGTGCGGGGATGCGGTGGGACACACGGAGCATCCTCCCGGCGCGCAGAGCCGGGACCGCGGGAGGGCAGCAGCGATTTGCGTTCCGAAACGCGCTCAGGGAACTTCTTCATGCAGAGAGCTTGGTGAAGACAAACGGCGCGGAACTGCTGCGGGTTCTAGTCTGGGTCAATGTGTGAAAAGTTACAGTGGCGTGCCACTCAGGAAGCGTAAGTGCAGCCCTTGGCAGACTTTTGCTGCATCTCTCTTCTGGTTTATATATCCTTCGGGTCAAATTCCTCATGGTGAAGCCTTCTTGGCCAGGAGGTTGGGACAAGGAGCAGACCCCCTTGAACATAGTTTTCCCAAAAGCAAGCCGACTATAGACAGTAAATGACAATAACCACCTGTGGTCACTCTGTTCTCTGTCTCTTTGGAATAATACACTTCTCTCTTGTACAGTTTTATTCATGTGAGGATTTTCTCTGCCACAATTGTAAAAATCCATTGGGAAGATAGAAGAGAGGTGGAAGTCCCTGTGATGTGCATCCTTCTGTCCTTCCCCCATAGAAGCTGAGAGCTGCCAGAGCCTTGCTGGAGCTGCTCATAAGAGCCACAAATGTATGCTGCTTTCCCAGCTTGAGGAGTAAAACCTGAACCCATCCCAAAAAGGATTAATGACCTGGGTGCTCAGCTGATGCTCAGAGAGGACTTTACATCCTGACACAGGTGTCACCATACCAAATACCCCTGCTCAGTGAGGTAACTCTGGGATCACCATCTTCCAAAGCCTCACTGCCCCCGGGGGAGAGCAATGTCCCCACAGCCATCCCCAACCTTCCTGCACCATCCCATTCTCCCCTTGGCACTGGGTGTGCAGCTACTGCTTCACCCAGGGAAGACAAAAGGTCTGAGTCCAGCAGTGCCACTGTTAACACTTCAAAGGGTGACTTCATTTAGGCTGCTCCCAGACAGGATTCAAACTAAGGGCTGGAATGCCTCACAAAAAACCTCAGTTCTCGGCACAGTAGTGGGGAAAGAAATCAACATATCTCTTTAAGTAAGAAAATCTGGTGCCCCCAGTGAGTGATAGATAATGGCTATTCTTATCACAAACACATATAATGGCCTCACAGTCATTTTTAAATGCAAATTCAGAGGTGAGGGGGGAAACAGACAATGTGTAGCAAAGCCTCATGTCCATTCTCAGGGCTTGTCTGTCATTTATTGTATTTTGTATAAAATAAGTTGTCCCCTCCCTGTCCTCCCCCCTACCCCTTTGTTTTTACAATGGTAATGTTAAGCCAGAAAATAAGTTGGTTTTCTAATAGCACATTAGGAAGCCTTGTGGCTGGAGCATCTCTCATATTCTCCCAGAAATACATTTCACAACATTCAATCCACCAACCGAGCATTCTGCAAATGCCAAAAATCACTTGAGTGAGTTTCCAAACTTCATGGGCAGATTTCTGCCACAGGAGTTGCTTGTTCTGCTAGTTGAAATTCACAGTGATGTGGCATTTATAAGTAGCCCATAAAAGGCTGGTGGATGAGCATGATATGCCTATCAGCAGCATTGTCAGGGGTGCCGGGAGAGCATCACTCAGGGGTGCTTTATCAGTTGTCATAAGCAGCCCTTTGCCTCTGGGGTTCTGAAAGGATTGATTCATCAGTTACTAACCCTGGAATAAGGTTTTTTGTAAACAGCTTCAGGATAAAGCCTGACTTTGTTTCCTTTGCATAACTCAACCAGACAACTCCAGAGGAGGAAATTACCTCCCTCATGAAGTCATGGGGAGCCTTTTTAATGGTTTTAATGAGATTGTCATCAGGTTCAAAGTAAACACACCTGTAGTGTGGCAGCGGCCTCAAGGAGACAAAGAGTTACACGGTCCCACCCCAAACGTCTTGTGAAGGGCGGCCCAGGTGCTCTGATTGGGTTTGAGTCCCTGCAGGGTTCTCCCTTGGTGTGTTTCTACTGGTCCCTGACCCTGAACTCCATCCTCAAAGGTGGAAATTCTTAAGAGTTCTGTCCCTCAAAAACCCCTGCTGTGCCTCTATTCGGGGCTCTCTGTTCTGGACCTGAGTTTGTTTCCATGCTGAATAAATGGTTTCATGATCTGGGAGCCCATCTCGGTTGGTGTTCCATGCTGGTCCCCAGAACCCTGCAGCTTCCCTGGATGAGATCCCGAGGTTGCTGACTGCAACATTGCAGCACTTCTTAGGTGTGTTTTCCTTGTAAAGCCACTTCTATTGCATCTTTCGGAGGAACAGGTGGAGCTGGTTTCTCAGCCATCAGCAGCAGCCAGCTGAGGACAGCTGGAGCACATGGAATTCCCAAGCCCAATGCCAGATTTGCTAAACAGACTCCATCACTGCATAGGCAAGTGTCTTTGTGTTCAAAAAGGGAGCATGAGAAAGGAAGGTACGTGAGAAGAGAATGTTATGGGGATCCCTCGCTCTCCTTTGCCAAAGGTGAGACAAGACAAGGATTTTCTAAAAAATACCTGAAAAGAGCCAATGTGTTAAATATGAACCTGTGAAATGTTTATGGGAATTTTTATATGCAGAATCTTGGTGATTATTCAAAAGGATAAATTTGCAGAATTTCAAGGAAGTTTTCTTAATTTCCATCTTGGTGATAAGGGCTCAATTCACAGTTCTACTATTTCAGTTCCTTTTCTTCTGTTTCCCCAAGCAGAAAACAGTGCTCATCATAATTAGCCAAGCTTTTGGCAAACTATTTTACCATTGTTCTTGTCAACATAGCAAGCCTCTCATTCTATTTTCAGGAGAGACTTCAGCACCAAAGAGACTCATTACCTCTACTGCTAGGAAGGCTTAGTCTCTTCAATGCTTAGTTCATTTTTTGGCTCACAGGGAAAAATTTTATGTAAAAGTCTTAACCGGGTGAAACAGGCTGAGGACTAAGGGCTCCTGTCTGACAGGATGTGGCAGGATGCCTTTATGGCTGCAGCAGGTCTGTGTGGTGCAAGGAACAGCTTTGGGGTAAGATTATGTTTAAATACCTGTCCTTTTGAGGCTTTTGCACACGGCACTGAGCTAGGCTGACCCCTGAGCTGCTGTGCCAAGCTGGAGCACACACTCAGCACCTGACATGACTTTAACCCAACCAAGGGCATGGGACACAGCAGCTAAAAACTAACTCCTCTCACCCTCAACACCTCTGGGAAACCAGATCTGCTGTTGGGAACTGTATTATCTTTTATGGTGCGGATGTAGAGCCAGTTCCCATCTCTGTAGCCCCTCAGGTGAGGCTGCTATAAAGTGTCGGCACTGTGGGGAAATAATCCTGCTTATTGATAAACATGTTAAACTTCTAGTGAGGATAGCTCTTCCAAGGAGAGCCAGGAAAGCCTGCAGGAATCCAGGCTTCTTCTCTGAAGGTAGGCAGATGAGAGCAACTCATAAATTTGGGGTTCAGTGGGGGTTGTTTTGCTTTGGTTTAAGGCAAGCTCACATCCCCAGTTCTGTTCGATACAAGGCCCCCAAACTACACTGACCACATCTGAGCTGTTCTGGATTCTCTGGCCCTATCAGGAAAGTAAAAGAGATTTTGTTCTGCTGAGCAGGAGGTAGCCACCCCAACAATCAAATCAGTCATGTTCAGTGACAAGAGTGCGTACAGACTGAATAAGTTGTGACTCTGTTTTCCTTAGCACTGGATTATCCATGTTTCCTGTGCTTGCCATAGCTCCTTCTGATGCCATATCTCCCTCCCTGTTTAGTATTCCCTGACCAGCATTGCCAGCAATCCTTTCTGTCCTCAGCCTCTTGACCTGACTTTGATATCACCACATGATTGGAAACTCTCTCTGAGTAAGAGGCAAGGGATCAATGTTTCCAGGGAATGAGTTTCTCTTTAAAGCTGTTACAGATCTTTCTGTGGCTTCTCTTGACATCAGTTCTGCTCTCTTTCAAACATATGCATTAATTCAAGAAAGCAGAGGCTGTGGCAGCCTCAGCTACAGAGATCTGACTCATCCCAGCTGCTATCTGTGCATGTAGGTCACGTGGAATGACATCCATTAGGATGCACAGTACAGTATATTCACTCCAAGGACCAGTGACTCCTGCTTTGCATGCAGTGCTTGGGGAGGAAGCAAAGTAAGAGTTCATAACAAGCTTTAAATGAACAGAAACCTAGACATCCCCCTACTTTCCCAAACACCAAGGAGTGTGAGTCATATTTCATTCTGGCAAGTTACTACTTTCCACACCAAGCTCATACAAGGTGTTCCCAGAGCTTGTTATCTCAGAATTTCACTTTATTTTCATGTGTCTGTGCTGAGACCCCAGAGGGACAAGGTTAGACCTTAGAGGGGTCTGAGCACAGCTAAGAAAAGATATGGTATGCCCTCAGCTGTAGGACATTTCTCACTACTCTCTGAACCACTGTTGGGATTTAAACAGATGAAAACAACAAACAGAACAAAACAAAGAGCGCTGCTCTTGGTGGGCTACTCTTCAGTGGCACAATTCACACTGAGGGATCATTGTCCGTGTCTGAGACAAAACCAGGCTGAAATGCAGCATTCTTAGAGAACCTGGAATCATTCATGCACTGGTCCAAGTTCTCAAGGCCCTGAGACAAATTCAGCCCCAGGACTACCAGTGGAGATGGTTTAACCAGTAACAGGCTGGGATTTGTCATGGGGCTTCAGTGGACAGCAGCTTCACTTCAACCCAGTGCAAATTCTCCTGTTCAGACTTTGGCCCAGAGACATTAAACAGTGGGTCCAGAACCACAACTCTGAGGCACCAACAGAGGCAGGAATTTAAGATAGACTTTTCTTGGTGCAACCCCAGAGCTACCTCCAGCCCCCCAGGCTGGTGACCTTTGTGTACTGAGCCGAGAGCCTGATCCCCCTGGCAAAATGGAAAACTCAGGATGACAGGATATCCTGAATTGGAAGGGAACCATTAGGAATATCAAGGCCAGATCAGAGTCTATCCCCATGCAAAAATGATCATGATTTCCCTTTGCATGCCCCTGCAAGCACAGACTCCATGCGGAGTTGCACCCCAAGGAGTAACTCAGCCATAATGACCCCAACACAGGGAAGGCACAACACTCCATACATTTCAATTTGCACCTATTATCTCTCATCCCTTCATAGGATCTATTTCTCTGCTCCCCCTCCCCACAGCAAACTTTCTGGTGGTGAACCCTTTTGTCACTTGTCAAGTGTCAAAGTGTCAGTTGGGGTACTTGCCATCTCTGTCTGGGTTTGTCTCTGGATTCACTGGCAGAAATAAAAGCTTCCTTAGTACCAGGAATGTAACAGGTTAAAAAAAAAAAATTTTTAAAAGTCAGAGATTTATTCCAGGTTTGGCCAAAAAACCCCCACACAATAAAATCAGATTGATGCTGAATGAAAATAACTTTGCTCTGCAAAAGCAATTCCAAAATAATCAACAGCAACTGTGGCTCTGGCAACAACTGACATCAGATTTGGAATAACAGGGGTAGTTCGGGAAAAACTTGAGAAAGTTGCTTAGGTCTTGTCAGAGAAACAAGTCTCCAAGTATTAATGACTGATATCTCAGGCTCTCTGGATGTACTGAAGGAGGTGTACATCTTCACCGTCTTCCACTTTATCAATACCAAAATTATGTGTTTGGATTTTATAAAGGCTTGACCAATCCAGCAGCCACTGGAGAAGATAATGTAAGCAAATCTCATTAAAAACTAACATACCTAAATACATCAAGGTGTCATCTTCTGTCTATGGAGCGAGAAGGGGAAAGTGAATCCCAAAACAACTATCAGGGTTTTATGCTTTCTTTCAAAATGTGGTGCACTTACAACTGCCAAAGGTTCCACCCCTGAACTAGAGGAACTGAGGTGTGAGTCAGCTAAGCAGTTTCCATCACCCTGGGTAACACTTCCTCAACACAGATGTCAGGCAACTTTCCTTCACCCTCCTGCACTGTCAGGAAAACAAAGCTGGAAAGCAAAAATATAGATTATCTTCCTCTAACACTGACAAGCACAGGGAGGAAAACAGTTTAAAAAAAAAACAAAAACCAACCAGCTTGCTGGGAAAAAACACAGCAAACTTTGAAAAACAAAACACTGTGTGAAATATACAAAACACTGTGTGAAATATCTGGCAATGAAGCTAGTGTACAGCCAAGCTGCCATCACTATTGCAATTCTTTAACAGGGCAAAGGCCTATTGTAGGTGTATTTAGAAAGTCACACTCCCAGCCCAAACTTCATAAAGTTATTGGTTTGTTTTTAAAAATACCTTTCACTCAACCTCAGTACAATCCTTCCTCCAGTTTTCCCAACCTCCAATACACTGATCTCAGATGATTTTCTGAAAGCAACATGTTTTATTAATTTAGAGATTAGAGTTCTATTTAAGATTTTCCTAACTTTTGTTCAATCTCTCCTCAATTTCATGAGAAATTCTGCATCGACACCATCCTTTGGCAAGTAACCCCAGGAGACTGCACCCACAATTTGAGGAACTCCCTGCTACACCCCTTCTTCATGTTCTGAATCAGGTTCCTTCATCTGATGCTCCCCTCCAAGTTCTTCCACTAGAAGATGAACAGACAATTCCTGTTGACACTCTCTATTGTCATTCAGTCAAAGAAGACCTGCCCACACCTTACCTATTTCTAGCCTAGTCTAGACATATTCTATGTTTCTGACCTGATTTCCAGGATGCCCACTCCACTGTTAGTAATGTAACTTAGTAGTGTAAAATATAGGAAACTGAACAATACCACGGGAATTAGTGGGGGAAAAAACACATTGATTAGTTCTTCCTTGACATATTTTTTCAATAAAAACTGTACTTTTTCTCCACTAAAGACATCTAGTAAAAAAAATTAAATATAAAAACATACTTGGAATTCTCCAATGAAAAATGAGGGAAAACAGGAAAATATCCAGCCTTTGTTGGTTCAGTTTACTAATGCATTTCAAGTCAGAAATCCCAAAACAATAGAAATCCATACTCCAAACAAATATTTTCCTTAGTTCACAGGCAGAAAGTTTGTCAGGACTGAAATGATCTCTTCTTTCCTTAAACTTGCAGTGTAATACAATTTATAGAGCTGTTGTAATTCTGCAGGAAAAATGTTTGTGAGAGACGATTGATGGGTTGTTATTATTCCAACTTGCTTAATAAAGTGTATGTGACATAGCACATTAGGTAATTGTGTTGGTGCCATTTCACATAAAATAAAAAAGGTTTTTCCCTCGAATTTTGAACTGGGGGCTAAGCAGGGAAACGGACCAGGCTGTCTGAGTTTCAGTATCCACATGGGAATTAAAAAAAAAAAAAAAAAAGAAAAAGAAAAGCACAAATTCCCGGAGGAAACTAGTTAAATATTCTCTCCACCTCCCTCCTCTTATTCATTCGCTCCTTTCAATCGGCGGGGTCCCATGGCGACCATCGTGGGAGAAAAGCATCCTCTCCAGCCGCCGCGCTCGCCATGGCAACCGGCACGTCAGCGCCGGCAGCCGGGCCCTGCCGCGGGCCGGGGGCGGCCCCGCCTCGGGGGCCTCCCGGTGTTCCCCCGGTGTTCCCCCGGTGTCCCCCGGCGTCCCTCGGTGTCCGTTCGGTGTCCCCCGGTGCCGCCGCCCCGCCGCGCCCGGCGCTGTCCGTGGTGCTGATGGCCCCGACGGAGCGGGAGGAGCCCCGGGACCTGCCGGGGGGCGGCCGCAGCATCCGCATCCCACATGACACAGAAAGGAGTTGGGCAGCGGCCACCCCTGCGAAACGTCATTTTTTCCTCCGCTGAAGAAGGATGGAATACCCCGTCCCTCCCCTCAGGAGGCTTTGCAAACAGGCAGGCAGAGGCAGCTGCAGAGCTGGCGGTACGCTGTGGTTCCCAGTATGACCGGGATCTTCCCAGACGTGGCTTCACTTGGGATAAGCAGCAGAGCAAGGAGGGGACCAGCGCCTTTGGGATTTTGCTTTGGAGCAGGTACGTGGGTGCATATGGGCTATGCTGAGCACTGCTGTAGCTAAAGGTGTAATTCTCACTGCAGAGACAAATTACATGATCTTGTCCGGTCATTTATCTTAAGTGTATTTATTTATGTGCATTTAAATCACTTGGGGATTAGCCAGGAGGACTCATTCATCAGGAACAAATGTTCTGTGGGGCTTGAATTTTAAGCTTATTCTGCTAAAAGCAGGGGGGTGTGTAGAATTACTGCAGAATAACTCCCTATATTTTCTGGACAAATCGACATGCTCTCTATTCATTATCTTTCAATTATGTTACTTATTTGTTTGAAACAATCTCCTGACATCATCAGTTCAGTGAAAACAGAAAATTACTTTACAGCAATGGAGCAGACTGCTCTGCTCATCCATTTTTTTCTGTCTCTAAATACATTCAAACAGCTTCTTCCTTCCTCATGTTATTGCTATAGAACAGCTGCTTTTGTATTTTTCAGTCATTAATTTGAAATCATCCTTTCTGAAAGTGCTGTCTCTCCTTTTCTGTGTGGGTGCCTTGGTGCAGCTACTCAGGGAAACCCCACAGACAGAGTAATCTTTGCTTATCCATAGCCAGCACAGGCAAGAGGGCTGCTCTGGTTTAGCTAATTCAGGCACAGACTCTCTAAGAATGCATAGCAATATTTCTCATTTATCCAGCTGGCTTCCAGCATGTCAAACAGTATGTTGGCTTCACAGAGTAATGGGGAAGTAAAGCTGCCTTCTGCTTTCAAAAGGCCATTTGTGTGTATGAGGCAGGATTCATAGCCAATTCTTTCTGGCAAAGGTTCTCAGATGTGGTTCTTGAAGGTTTGTTGTTAAAGTCACTCTAACCACTTAAACAAGTGGCTTGGTTTGCAGAAAAATTGGTTGCCAACCCAGAGGCATCCTTAAAAGCTTATTTGGGTGTCTAAATATGGATTTTTTAAAAACTTGATTTATGAGTAAGCTTGATTTCTGATTTATTTGAAGCATTCTCAGATGAGTCAGTAAGGGGAGGAATCTCTACACCTTAGACACATTCGGGAAACTGTGCTCCTTGTCTCAAAGTAAGAGCTTGCAGACTCTCACTCCCCGGCAGCTCTCCTGTGAGGCATCTGTTTGCGGAGCTGTGCAGTGCAATTCCCACACCTGGGTCACACCATATGACCCCCATCTGCATTTTCCTTTGCAGTCCCACCAGGAACCCTCTCTCAGGTGTTTAACAGATAGCAATTCCAGTCAGATAATGCAGAACAAACCCCTAACATCCTCAGGTGGACTAAGCTCACCCTCCCCACCAGCTCTCCCAGCACCAAAACATGGCGCAGCCCTTGTGTGTTTGGTGTTTCTGCATTCCAGCAGCTTTCATCTTTCCCTAAATTTTCCCTCTGGCACGCAGCAAACACAGGTCTTGCAACTGGCACCCTGTCCACAAAGACATCTCCAGATCAGGGGCTATCAGCAGGCTAATACCTTCCCTCAGGTATTCAGCCTAGGCTTCTCCTAGGCTGCTTTTATTACCCTCCAAGCCTCGCCCAGCAGAGAGACTGCCTTCCCACAATCTTCTCTATATCAGGCATTTCCAACCCAATTTGGGTTGTGCATGGCCTTCATCCCTTCCAGCTTCTCCAGCCAAGTATAGGTATAGGAAGACTGAAATGCTCTCACTAATGGCCATATCCTATGTCAGAGTGTGAATGTCGTTCTACTGCCCGTGCCGGTCTGCTCCTCTTATTCCTACCAGATGAGTCCTCCTGGAAGCATCTCAGGCATCTCTGGTTGTAAGCCATCACTGCTGTCATTGTGTCTGGCACAGGGACCTGTGCCCTGTGAGCACCAGTTCCATGTTGCCAAGAAGGGTCAAGAACCACATGACAGGAACTCACATCCCAGCACAAGCGTTTGCACCAGTACAAGAATCCTGTTGCCACATTATTATCTTGTGTGACAAGAAAGCAGTTTTTACAGGATTTCCTGTCAAGAATTCCTTTCTACATAGCCTTTTCACACAAAACCAACAGTAAAAAAAAAAAATTCCTCAGGTTCTCTGAGGGGGAGAACTTGTGCTCCCTGCTGGTGAGAGGGTGAGCTAAGCTGCCAAAGTCCTTGCTGTAGCTGCTGGTGCATTTTCCCTGTCAGGGAAAGGGTGAGAATTTCCAAGAGATGGGCAGACAAACTAGCCAGGCGTCAGATTCACCACCACTTATCTGTCAACACCCACCATGGCAAAGCAGCCCTGGTAAGCACCATGTTCCTCACAAAAATGTGCCATGCTGTGCTGTGCTGTGCTGTGCTGTGCTGTGGGCAGGGCCTGGTGTTGCCAAAAATTAATGCAAGCCCGTGGGAGAGAGCATCTATATTTTTACCTCGGAATCAGGAAAGTGTACAGCCTAGCCATGCCCAACGACAGAATCAATCCCCTTTAGGTAGGACAAAAAGCCTCCAAAGCTGTATTTCAAGCATCTCTACACTCTTCTTGGGCAATTCCAGTAGGTGGAAGCTATTTTGACAGCAGAGTTGGAATTTAGGTCAGCCCTTCTGCTTGCTCCCACTTTTTCATGCTCCCACAGTCACACTGAGAGCAGATCTGGGTTCTGCCACCATTCTTAGATAATAATTTTTAGATATTTAGGGCTAATCTGGAGTTTTGCATACTAATCCCAGCAGCAGGAGGATAAAATAAAGCCCCGAAACACTTAAACCTGTCCTTTGGGCTGTCCTTTGAGGGTAAGAGTTACACCTCTAAAAAGAGATTTGCAGCCAATGTGTACCTGTTGGTAAACAGTGAGGTTCCCTCTGAGGACATGAGGGTGTCTATCTGGGTACCACTGAGCACAAATCTAGTTCATATTTTACCACTGCCTGTACCTGGACCAGAGCTGATGTTGGGTGTAAGTGGAATCTGCAGTTACAGTAAGGGCTCCTTCTCAGAGCCAAGAGAATATAAACATCTCAAGGTTTAGGTGCATGAATAATTACTGGGTTTTAGCAACTTACCCCAGGTTAATAGACCTATGGTGTCTACCTCTAGGTCAGTCTTAACCCCCAGTAAATATATGAGAAAAATTCATTGCCTCAAGATGCAGGGAAAAGCCATTGCTACCAGAACATTTAAAACCACAATGAGCTTCAGGAGATGGCAACATCTATTGAGGACACTCAGTCAAAATGCAGTGACTTGTGACTTGTGTACGAGTTTGAATCCTGCTTGATTAAAATCATACCTTGTGGAATTGCCCTTAACCCAGTGCTCCAGGTCCCAATAGTTACTTCAAGTGTGAGCTGACAGACCCAGAAGGAATAGATGGACCCTGTTCTTGTTCCAGTTAGCTACTGCATGTCTCACTCCTTACTAAACTCAGAAGGATGAAGCTGAAAAAGGATTCTTCCCCAAGCCAGTACAAGAATAAAAATTTATTCCAATCCCAGCAGCTGTTGCAGTATTATATCCTTGTCCTCAGTTTCAACCTTGTTTAAAAAGTCAGCAAAGAACTTGAAGAGTCAAAGAAGCCAAATGGCTAAGAGTCTGCCTGGGTGCCCTGAATTTCCTCCAGCATACAGAAGATATTATTTAGATGTGCTGAAAATCAGAACATTTCCTCCTCTTATTTAGTTCCATCCATATTTTCTGCTCCCATGATCTCACCCCTCAGTACAGGCTAGGCCCTCAGATCCTGATGTAACATGCAAAAATACAGATCAGCTCAGCTCAATCAGTTCAGCTCAGAACATCAGCTGAGCCGTTTCCACAGCAGCACTGAGAGCTCCATCCATAAGCCAATCTATGTTTACAGCTATGTCATCCTTGGTTCTCTGTGCTGCAGGACAGGGATCTCCACCAGCTGGGTGAAGTTAGAGAGCAGGTAGCAGCATGTGAGATGGGGGCACAGATTTCAAAGGCTTCACTGCACCCAAAACATGTTATTCTCATGATAAAATAGGGGCAAATGTTTCCTATCCCCACACACTGTAATGCAGAGAGTGAGGAGGAGCACACTTCACCTCAAGAGATTTTCAGGCTTTGCTCAGAAGAGCTGCCCAGAGAATAAAAATGCCTTTGTAAGAGGAGCAAGGCAAGGAGCTGAGCATTTTTATGAGCACCAGAGCAGAGAAAAGGACTGGCAGGGAAACTTTTTGCTTACAGAAGCATGTGAATCCACATTCCTCCACTGGAAGCAGGAGGATTAAATGGCCTCAATATGCACAACAGTCATCTCTGCACAGCAAGGGACAGAGAGAGGCTAAAACACTGTGCTCTGCTACAAAGGGATTTCTACATTAACACAATGCACATGCAGGGCAGTTCATTTTAATTTAGGCAGGGTGATGTCACCTTCTAGCATCTCACAGCCAGATGAAAGCTCCCCCACCCTGTCCCCCACTCTGATTTAATTTACTCACACTCCTAACGTTGATTACACTCAGTTAGATGAAGCGTTTCTCTTCCAGTCTGACAGCTTTTCCAGAGATACTCTCCAGAGGGGGAATTTTGAAATAATTTGCTGGGCCAGTGCTCACCTAGTGTTTTGCAGCTATGATGCAGAGAGGTAAAATATGTTGAATAATAAAGCCTCTGCTAGTGCTTAGGTCAAGTAATGTACAATGATCTGCTTATTTAGCTGCATTTCTAATCTTGAAAAACACTAGTTGGGAAACAAAATGCTTTTTCTTTTGATAAAACATTTAGAACATCCTATTTACTGCATTCTTTTGTGAATCTTATTAGGCATTGCTCTTCCAAATTGCAACGAGTGCTGGATTTTTAGACAGGACAGTGAACAGTGACTATGCCATATGGATTTTGTGCAACAGCCAAGTATATGTGACAGTGATTTCATGCAGTTCTTGTCACTCAAATAATTAATCTCTAAGTAACAGATCTGTTTTGGAGAGCTATCAGCTCAAAATGGAGCTCTTTGGTTTCCAAACTGCAAATTAAGGTCAGTAAAATTGATCTGTGGCACCAGGAAATCCCTTTTCAATGATTATGAGTCATCTCACATGCTCTTTCTTTTGCAAAGCTAATGCACAAAAAAGTAAGTTTTTAAACAGAAATATAGAAAGGCCTCATACCAGTTTTAAAAGGATTCCCACTCTAAAATGCTTGACAGACAAAGTGAGATTTTTGGCACTGCTGAATCCATGCAGACTCGTAATTACTGGAAAGCAGCCATTCAGGTCAGTATTATATTGGTTTAAAGGGAGAATTAATACAAGCATTTTTATTAAGTAAAAATGTAATTAGGCTTCACCTACTTCCTATATGTAGGTTTTACTTGTTGTGCTTATACACTTTTGCTTATGGACCTTCAGAGCAGAGGGAGTTGACAGAACTCATCACTGGTTTTTATGGATCTGATATTTGCAAGTTGAATGGTTCACTAACACCTAAATCATACTGCAGCAAACAATGCAGCAAGCATAGACATGGGAATTGGGGATAAATAATGTTGCAATTCACAGTATCTCCAGTTATTTCCATCTCAGACCCATAAGGAGTTGTGCCTATGCTGAGCTTTTTATGGTCATGTTTCCTTTTGGAGCATTACTCATAATGCAGAAGTTCAAGTCTCCACTATAAAAAACAGATTTCATAAAACCAGAATTTCTCATTGAAGAAAAACATATGCTGGACCACAGACACTCAGGTTCTCAGTACTAATTCAGGGCATGATCCTGATCTCAGTGCTGCATAAGGAAAATAGGCTTGAATAGGGATAATTTTTGAAAAAAAATAAATTAGTTTCTGGTCCATTTGAAGAAAAAATTATCTATAACTAGTAATGTAGGAATCTCAGAGTACAGTGGTTAATCAGATGGCATTTTACTTTTTTGAAAAATGAAGCAAGTAATTGCTGCACAACCAGTTAAATCCTGGGCTCAAGTTAGTTAAACTCCTCATAATTGCACCTATATTTTCACCTCTGCCTTGTAAGCAGTGTGCTAAATGACCTCATTTTGGAGTTTTCCAAAGAAGAATCAAAAAATTCAGCACTAGTTGTCCCTCTGTTCGGTGCCTCTCCTGTGCCACTGACAGCAAGGAAACCAGCACTGCATGAGAACCATCTGTGCTGAACATGGGTGGCTCTTCCCACCCTCCTGTTTCTTCCTCTGTCAACAAAGCTCCAACACAAGGCAGCTGGATTCATCTCCTGGAATTCTCCTTCCTTTGGACACCCTCTGATTGCTCTCCATTGCGATCACACGCTGTTCTCTGCCCAGGGTTGCTCCATTCCTGTCTTCACCAAGGCAGGTTTGCAGGTAACCCTAGCTCTCGTGAACAGCGGTTGGGCTCACTCTTAGGCAAGATGCATCAGTAAAAAAGCCAAAAAGTACTATCTGGGCACTACAACCCTGTAACTATTTTGGGGTTTACCCACCTGCAAAACTATATGTGTCAGGTCTGAGCAGACAGAGGCAGCAGATTTGGTTCACAAGTAAAAATAGAATGAGAACAGTGTTAGCAAGTCTGCCTGCCCTAACAGCTTAGAAAGGCCATTTCATTTTTGTACCAGATTTCCACTGCTCTGCAATACTGGTCAAGACATTTTATCTGATTATTCTTCTATAAAGCTTAATTTGTACAGCTGGCTATTTTTAAATGGCACATACTTCTGCATGGGAAGAAGGGAAATTAAGGAAGAAAATTATCCCATAATGTTCCTTTCTATTTAGTTAATAGGCTCCACGTGTATTATTTTATTACAGCTACTTCTAACAGGTAATTTAGCAGGTTGCACTGACAATGCATCCTGCTACTCTGCCAAACACAGCAGCGCAAATGCCCTGCCAACAGCTGGTGACAGTAGAATTTCTTCCTTCATCCAGAGGAGGGTGGGAAAAGACAAACAGGAGCCCTCTGAGAAATCAGGAATCATCTGCCAGGCAAAGCCACTAAGAAAACAATGAGGGAGAAGGCAACCAAGGATGAGGGGGAAGGCAAAGCCAGGCTGGGCAGTACCCACAGCCCTCCCGCAGAGGAGGGGACAAGAGGCAATGTACAACATGCTGACAGCTCCCCTTCACATCACACAAACGGTGTCACACCGAGTACAGGCTCTAAAAACCTAGAGGAAAAAATCTTCTATAATCCCAACATGCAATTAACATCTTTTCTTCTTCCACCTCTGACAATTTTTTGCACTGCATTATTGAAGGGGACATAGGAAACAGCACAAGGGGTGAGACCCCAAATTCATCCAGTGGCTCTATGCTTTCAGGCTTTGTTCTGAGTAGGCAGACAAGGAGAAGCAAATAGGTGGTAGATGCAGAGCCAGACTACAAGATGCAAAAACATTGAAAAAAGCCCATCTGGAAGCAAACCTGGGAATTTGGATCACTTACTTGGAAAGCTGAGGAGGATGGTGGTGGCTTTTTGAGCTTGTTTATTTGGCTTCTAGGATAAACTTTTTGATCTTCTGCTTGTGACTGAATCCTGATTTATCTTGCACATTATCAAGCCCTGGAGTTCAGCATTCTCACAGCAGACCAATAGAAAAGACTTTGTCTTTTGACAAAGTAAAAGTCTAGTGAGTCTAGTGAGTAAAAGGCTTTGCATGTCATGATGCACACGTATAGCCACTAAAATCAGCTAATTTTCCATTTTATCCCTGCGACAGGTTAAGTCCAACCCAACCATCTGGCTAAACTCAACACTGGGAACTATCTAGCAATACAGGCATAGAACACGAGGCCACACCCATCACACTCTGTGGTGTGTCTGCAAGGAGGGTGCAAGAGAACAATTTCACAGGTAACTCCCTCAGACAAACTGTAATTTACAGGCAGTGACATTTGACAGGTGATAGGTTTGGTGTAACCAGTTGGGGACAATGTTATTCCACAGACAAGAACAATGGCCCAAAGTGCTCACGCTGAAGGCCTCTCACTGAAGGGCTCCCAGAAATTCAGCTCACTTCATCCACAAGGGTGTAAGGATCACTCAAGATCAAAACAGTCATTATTCCAGAGGTATGGGGCTGGTGGTGAGAGTGCTCAATCCAAGGAAGTCTCCTTGGGCAGCACTCCAGTCGCAAGGGAAGGGCTTCCCACCACAGACATCCTGCTCCTAGGAAAACCATAGGGGCTATATCCTGGTCTGGTCAGGGCTTGTGGACATACATAGTAATAGTCCAGAAATTTCTCAGGACTGAGGCCTCTTATTACCTGGGGACCCTCTGTGTTGACCAAGGGGTCCTGCCCTTCTTGTTCCCCCCACAAAGGCAGGGTTGGGGTCATGGTGCACATGGCGCAGATGTGGAGTGGGGATGTGAGGAACAAAAGTGAAAAGGGCATAAAAGGTCATGAAAGGCTGGCAGCCACCTCAAACCAGCCAGGGAATGGGGTGGGATCCCCCTGACACAGCCTGTCATACCACCAGCTACAGTGGAACACAGAAGCTGTATTTCAGTGTTACTCATGAAATACAGAAGTCACAGTATATATTTCTACTACAAGAATATTCTTTTGTGGGTTAAGATGGATTTTTCATACACAGGTGTTCAAAAGAACCTTTTCTCCCTTCTCTGTCTTCAGCCTGAGCAAAAGACGTGGCTGAGTTTGCTCACAGCATGGATAACAGCAGTGGTCCTGTTTTTCTCCTTACCTTGCTCCTGCTGCAGAACACGAGCAGCCCCAAAGCCTCCACCCCTCCTGCTGGCTACGAGATGGCAGAACCTCCACCACCAGGAGCCAGCTCCAGCATGAACCACTCTCTGGTAGAATATGGGCTGAGGCCAGGGGAAATCGCAGCTGCCACTGTGGTTTGGGGAGCTCTGTGGCTGATCTCTGTCATGGGAAACTTCCTCGTCTGCTTAGTGATCCACAGGAGCAGGAGGACACAGTCCACCACCAACTACTTTGTGGTGTCCATGGCCTGTGCAGACCTCGTGAGCAGCGTGGGGAGCGCGCCCTTCTTGCTGCTGCAGCTGAGCTCTGGGCAGTGGATGCTGGGCAGCAGGGTGTGCCAGCTGGTCAGATACATCCAGTACCTCACACCTGGAGTCCAGATCTATGTGCTCCTCGCCATCAGCGTGGATCGATTCTACACCATTGTTTACCCCCTGAGCTTCAAAGTGTCCAGGGGGAAAGCCAAAAAAATGATTTTGACCTCTTGGCTCTGTGGTACTGTGTTTGCATCACCAGCCTGTTTTCTCTATGGCTCCAACAGTGACCACCACTGCAACTTTTTTCTTCCCAGTTCTTGGCAAGGATCTGCCTACAGTATCATCCACCTCCTCTTGGTGTTTTTGATCCCGTCCCTCCTCATTAGCCTTTTTTACCAGAAAGTCATTAAGTACATTTGGAGAATAGGCACGGATGGAATGACTGTCAGGAGAACAACAAATATTGTTCCAAGAACAAAAGTAAAAACCATCAAGATGTTCTTAATGTTAAACTCAATGTTTCTGCTGTCTTGGCTGCCTTTCTTCACAGTACAGTTGTGGCACCCGCAGGAAACAGACTACAGAAAGAGCTCCTTGCTTTTCCTGACCATCACCTGGATCTCCTTCAGTTCCTCAGCCTCTAAACCAACCCTCTACTCAATCTATAATGCAAACTTCAGAAGAGGGATGAAAGAAACTTTTTGCATGTCTGCCATGAAATGCTACAGAAGCAATGCATACACCATCACCACCAGTTCCAGGATAGCAAAAAAAAATCATGTTGGTATTGCAGATATTCCAGCTACAGCCAAAAGTGTCACCAAAGACTCCACCTATGATGCTTTTAACAGAGAAGCCAAGGAAAGAAAGCTTGCCTGGCCTATTCCATCCAATCCCCCAAATACATTTGTCTAGTGGGCTTTGTTGTTTTGAAAAGTTACTCGATACCCCCAGAAGAAGGAATTTTCTCTCCTTTTGAACAAATGTATAGCTACATATTTTTAACCCAGCTTTTGGGGGGGGGGGGGGGGGGGGGGGGAAGAGATGTTTTATTTTATTAAATGCCTTGGGTTTGATGTATTTGTTCAATTTCATTTTGGTTACTACACCCTGCTTTAAGAAACTCTTCTCCCAGAATCTCAAGCAATGTTTATCTGCAAAACAAGAATCCTTATGCTCTCTCTCTGTAGGGAAAATGGAAAGAAAGAAAAGCTGCTTTTTTTAATCCCTTTACAGGATGGGGGGGTAAATGCCTAAATCCACTCAAAGTCATCTAGGCTTCCTTCCATTATGTCCCCGCAAATACAGTTGCACTGGGGTTGAGACCCCCCATCCTGTTGAGATCCTACAGATATGATGTCCATATGAGGGCCCTTTTGGCTTCAGCCTGAGCCCACTGGCCTCATCATTGACAAAATCCCTACTGGCCCAGCAGGGTCAGCATTGGACCAGTGCTGGATGCTTCCGCACCTTTGTCCTTGCGCCTCTCCAGAGGTTTAAGGGTCTAAACTGCCCAGGAAAGGTCCCCTCTTTGGTCTCACCTTCCCCAGCCCCTGAAGCTCCTTCTACTCCTAGGCTGGTGCATCCACCCTGAGGTGGGCACAGCCAGGAAGAAGAGCTGCTGAGCAAAAGGGTCATGCCTGTGCCGGGCACCCAAGGCCTCCTCATGTTTGAAATTGGCCATGTCTCCTGGTCTGAGCCCCTTCTGCTGAGTCACTGCTGTGACACCAGCTCCAAACAGGAGCAGGAGTGTCAGCTGTAGTCCCATGCTGGCCTGGCATCATTTTCCACCGTTTGGGCATGTCTGAAGAGGTCCCAACCTAGCAGGTGTCCCAGAGGACACAACCTGAAGGGGCCCTGCGGCTGCAGGTGAAGCCGACTCCAGCTGCTCTTTCTCTGCCAGCACAGTGAGAAAGCAACCCAACGGGTCTTCAGTCCTGCTGGGATGGGGAATGACAGTGGAGACCAGGGGGAGAGGCAGGAGCTTCTTTGCAGGCCCCTGTCGCCCTCAGCATTAATGAGCTAACGGGAAATAGGCGCTGTGCATGTGGGACATGGGTGAGTGTGTACACCTTGGGTCCTGCCTCTTGAAGGACGTGCTCTGGACACAAACTGGGCTTCCTCCCTAGGGGACATAGGTCCACATGTATCACTTGGAGGTAACAATATGGTTAGGTCCCAGAAGCTCTATTTTAGTGCTTGGAAATACAGAGGTGCCTTGAGCATCCAGGCAGGGAAAACAGCATCTAAGAAGCAGATGGATTACTGTGTTATAGTTCAGGGGGTAGTGTAGTCAGGAATGAGAGAACATGTGCTGGACTCTCACCATGTGTAATGACCACTTTGTGCTGCTTGGAAAACCTGAGGTTTCCCAAGCTCAGCTATGAGCCATCTGACAGGGAGCTGGTTGGCAGCTCACAGACCCATCCTGTCCTTTCAACCCCACTCCAACCCCTTTTCTTGTCTCATGCTCACCAATGCACTGATGTTCTCCACCCATGAAGGCTGTGTGTGGTCAGTGCTCAGGCAGGGCAATATCTGTAGAGGAGATGGAAAGCAGGAGAAAGGACTGCAAGGGTCTGGCAGGTAAAGAAGAGGACCTAATGAAAGGAAGAGGAGGAAGAAGGGACTGTAAGCCGAGCGATCCTCATTTAAAATGGACTATCTGAATGAAAATTTATTCAACCAAAATCATCTGTACTTCCTGAAACAGAGAGAATTTTGTTTTCCTTTTTTCTTTCCCCCAGTTATCAATCTCATTAATAAGAATTGGATTGAGTCTATGTGTGGAATATTGATGTATTTTCTCAACTCCCATAGCATTGCCCAAAAGTACAGTAGCACACCCTCAGAAAACAGAGGTAACGATTTATCCTCTAAATAAGGGCAGCACTAGCATCCTGTTGGTGAATTCCCCTCACTCTGCTGGATAAATATGGCCTATGGAAGGTCCAACCTGGGCTGCCACACCCTCGTTTGCAAAAATTTCCTTTTTTTAATTCTTACAAAAAATTCTTTCTTTTAATTCTTACAAAATTGACAGGAGAGTTCTGTAGGGCTCAGAGTGGAGGTCTGTCCCTCCCAGTACCCCATTGTTTACTGGAGCCTTGGTTACTTGACGACAGAGCAGAGAAAGCAGAGAAGAATAAGAACTCCTGACACATCCTCTCAGCCTCCAGCTGTCACTGGCAGGAACGAACACCCTTCACAGGATAGCTGCCAAACACTGGTGCCGTTCGGTAAATCCAGAGCAGGTCCAGAATGACCTAGTCACAAAGTCCGATGAACAGGACAAACAGCCCCATTCTCCTTGCTCAAAGCCCATCTGAGCAGGTTTCAGGATCTTTATGCCTGAGAACCAATGATTTGACCTCTTTTTATTTGAGGATCTCAAGTACATGCTTCCTATTCTTTATCTTCTCAGCTAGCTCTGACAAAAGTCAGTACATGGTGAATAGTCAGTCCTCATCCACTCTCTCTAGGCCAATCTTGGGCTTGTAAACCTCTGTCACAAATTCTCAGTTATTTCTTTACCCAACTTTTTCATTTATTGCACAGAACTGGCTCCAGACCAGCCCCTCCTCAGAGCATGGCCAAGCATCCTTGAATCCAGGCTATCAGAAACACTTCACACTCAAGGCATCCTAAAAGCGTTGGGGGCACTTTGATCCCAGGTGTTAAAGCAGGCAATGGAAGACAGTGTGCAGGTGTCAGCTATCCCTCCTCATACTTCTGTTTCAAAATCTCCAGCTCCCTTCTGTCTGCTGGCAAGAGATATCATCCCTAGTCACAACTCCCTCAGAGGATTATTTTTTTTACTCTGCTTTCAGAGCAAATGTGGCACACTTAGGTTCCTGTCCATGCCTGGAGCCTGAAAGTGCTGCAGCAGTGAAAATTAATAGAACAAGAGCAGCAGGTACTACAGGGTGTAATAAATGGGGCAGAGTGTCTTCCTCTGCCATCAGCAGGGAGCGGGAGCACACATGTGCTGGAGCCCCAAGCTGACATCCTCTGCGGAGAATCTCTGCTGGCAATGTCAGAGTGGGAAATCCCTTTTGCTGAGAAATAATCCTACATGTCTGGTAAAAAACTTCCTTCCTCTTCCTCCTCTATGACACAAAATAGGGTTGGAAGAACCCTCACTGACCACAGAAGTATTTCCAGTATGTATTTCACAAATTCAGAAATCCCCATTAAATAAGGATCTGATATTTCTCGTTGTCCTTCTTTAGGGCAACTTTGGGAGAAAACCTCCAAATAGGGACCCTCCAGAAAACAAATTCAAGTGGTCCCTCCCTCACCTGGTTCAGGAAAAAATATTTCCTTGGAGAAAAGTGGAAAAGAACCTGTTTATTTAACAGACATTGAATAACATTAAACAATAAAACCTCTGCTGTTTGAAGAGATGGCAAATCCAGAAAAGTCCTTTCCATGGGTGTAGCTCAGCTCACTCAGTCTCTTATCAGTCCCTCTGGTGCTGGAAAGTGCCGAGGCCCAGGCCCTGGTGGGCCACAGGCGTGAGCTCCCAGGGTTTGGCTGGGTTTTCAGTCCAGAGCAGGTTTGAACAGATCCAAGAAAAAGGGAAAAAAAACCAGTCTGGGGAACTTTTCTGCCTCAGTGAGCTAAAAACTAACTAAAAGCAAAGGAGAGCTCTGTCCCTCTGTCTGTCCATGCTGCAGACAGCACAGTCCAGGAGCAGGATGGGGGACAGTGAGGGCTCTTTCTGAACACAAACTGTGCGCTGCTGCTTCTTCCCCCCTTCACTCACAGAACCAGTTTTAAGACTGGTGCAGAACTTAATATGTAACATAGCAAAGTGATTGGGGACACAAACATCATAAAGTCACCCCAGGACACTCATCAAAGCCACTAGCAAAAAACTTCCATGAATCAGGTGAGAGGACACTGAAAGTGAGACAAAACCAGGATTTTTTTGTCTGATTCATATTCTGACCTGGTTGTTTCTTGATGAAACACCACCATATGCTTTAGTTTTTCTATGCCTCTGACACAGTAAAATCAGAGCTATGCTAAGCAGGCCAGGTCAATTTTGCAACATTATTTTTAACTTTGGATTTGGGATTGAAACACAACAGATGTTCTTTTGGTTAGTAGTTTTATTAAAGAGAAGGAACTGAATAGAATGTGCCCAGAAGTCACAGAGGGTCATAGTTACCCATCTCCTGGTAGTTCAGAGTCCAGAGGCCCACAGGACACCTGTTTCTTCAAGCCTACCATATTTCCTCACCTTTCAAAAGGTTTTTCACTACAGCAGGTGGCCAGAACAAGTCCAGGATTGCATAACATCTAGGGACACAATATCCCCAGGTTGAAAGAGCTGGTTGTTCTGCACTGACATGGGCTCTAACCAGCCCTGCAACCATGAGTGAAGTCTGGAGGCTGAATCTCTTAAACCACCTTTCCACGTCAGTAAAATCCCAAGCACACTTGTATAAGAGTGAGCATGGCTCTACTTGCCTTCTTTTAACCCAGAATACACTGTAAAAATACAAGAGCAAGGAGAAAGCTTTCTCACTCCTTCCATCATTTTAGGACAGATGATGGACACATGGACAGACATGTTTAGGACAGATGGGTTTGGTAGCTCCAATGCCAGGTACCTCCTGGTTTGCCAAGGTCCAAGAGGTACCAGAGACAGGAGGCAGATCATGGATTATCTAAGCAAGAAATGGAAAATTCTGTAGGATTTGCCTGATCAATATAGACACAAAACAAACAGAATAAACTCCCAGTTCACAAACACATCTCAACCCCATCTGCAAAGCAGAAATTCTGGGAGAAAGCACTCCTGGGTCTCTTGCCCATCCATCACTAAGTTTTAAATTTTTCCTGTGTGATACATGATACAGTACCAACCATTAGACTTTTTTTTCCATTAAGCAGACACACGCTAAGTAGAAATTCCATCACTGCCGTTTATACTTGGTATTAAGTGGTTGCCCTTGGGTATTCCTATTACAAATTGTCTAATGATGTCCCTTCCTTTTTATTTCAGCAGAAAGTTGGATTTTCAGTTAAGTACATTTTAAAAATTTCCAGTTGAGGGGTTTGGGCTAGTGAGAAGCAGAGACTCATATCACTTGTACCTATTTTTCCAACAGCCTCACAGAGGTGACACCAAAGTGGCTATCACCAATAATTGGACATAAGGGTTTCCATACGCCCACTTAAGAATCCCCAGATTTTTTTCAGTCTCCTCAACTCAACCCATTTAAATTCAGATTTAACTGACATTGATTTAGGAGTTGGTTTTCCAGGGTTCTGAACACATACCATCAGTTGCAGCTGAAATTCTGAGTTAGCAGCCCTTCTCAATATCAGATCTTTCCTGTTTAAAAGAACAAAAAGCAGATTTGAAGTTTATTAAAGCCAGACCCATATGCTCAAAGAAAGCATTATTAACTCCCTAAGTGATTCTGTAAGTTAATATGTCTTTATTAGTTGGCTCTTTTCAACTTAGCAAGTGTTGTGGAATAGGCCACTATAAATTACAGAAGCTTTATTTGAACTGGCTTCTAGTAAAACATAACACACCTACTGGAAGATTGTTGTATAAATGTCACCTCCTGATGAGCAGTCTGGACCAAACCAGACTTTTTTCTACACTACTGCTAACATACACAAAGTCTTCAATTTGTTTCATGAAACTGGTCCCTGGATAATATTCAGAAGTGACAAAGATGGCAGTAATTCCTTTGTGTGCAGCATCTCAGCCATTTTACACTAGCCCTTAATTTGGTTCTACATTTGCAGGGGGATAGAAAAAAATATTGCATCACTAAATAATTAAATTTATACTTGTCTCATGCTTGGGCAGACACTAAGTTTTTCTTTGCATGCACCAGGAAAAGGAAGAGATGCTTCTGGGGAAGAGGGACTGATCAAGGACTTTAATTTTTTTGAGGCCATGTAGAATTAGGCAGCAGAGGCCATGGATGGATGGATGGATGGATGGATGGATGGATGGATGGATGGATGGATGGATGGATGGATGGATGGATGGAATTACCCACCTTATTTCCAAAGGTACTACAGCTCTTCAGCCCTGGAGATTTACAATCTCCACTTCTACACATACTCTACAGAGTCCCTCCCAATATTGATCCAAATACAGGAAGGAAAATGATTAAGAAATATCCAGCATTAGCAAGATTTTAGATTAGTCACCAGCTAGCTGTAAATGCAGCAGGAGTAGCCCTGATTGCATTAACTCATTTCTGGGAGCTCATCTGCCCTCTGGCTTTTTGCAGACTCTGAAACAGCTCTTGCCACATTACTGACTTGGTCTTTCACACTCATTCAGGGCATCTTTGTCAGAAACTACATTATTGGGCTTGTATGGGGGTTTTTTCTGTAAGAAAAGGAGTTGTGCTGAGGAGGTGGGCCTCAGCGCAACTGCATCTTCTGCACACTGATTATGTTAACTGTCAGAAGAAATTCCTAATCAGGTAACAAATCATTGGAGACTGATCTTTAAGGGAAATATTTAATGAAAAACAACTCAAGTTCCATTTTTTCTTTAAAGGGTGGGAGTTTGCTGCCAGGGGGCCAGGCTTCTAAATATCACCTTATCCAGGAGAAACAATTGCTGCCAAGCACTGGCCCCCACACTTGGCTCTTTCTTGTAGCCTGATCACTGCAGGAGAAACATTAATAGCTAAGCTTTCCCTGTTCCTGGCTACGTTAAAACTGCGTCCCCAAAGGCTTTCAGTGCTCCTTGGAATACTCTTGACATCAGAAACAAAACCCAAGTGCACCAATGTTTATCCTCCACCCTTAGCACCTCAATGCAGATCTTCCAATCAAGCATGGCAGAAAAATGGCACACACGGAAGAAATTAGCACTTAGAAGCATCCTTGTCAATCCCTGCACTTTTCTCCACCCCTTATAATTAACTTGAAATTGCTACTTGATACAATTCTCACCGATATCCAAAAACAGTTATACGCTAATAAAAGACAGGGGAAAAGAAATTTTAGAGTAATCAAGAAAATACTTTTAATCCATGCTAGCAGGTGATATTTAAAGTTACAGCTGGTGGTAGTATTTATTTCTCACAGACCAATGCTAAGCTGTATTAGTAATAGGCACATTTGGTTTTTTTCAATGGCCTATTTTGTGCAAAGGAGATGACTGAGCAAAAAAACGCAAGGTGAATGCAAGCAATCACAAGAGGCCATTCACAATTCTGCTTATATTTTTTTATGAATACATTCACAGAACTGCAACTGTGCTCATTCCACAAGTAGCTCAGGGAAGAGGGATTAAATCAGACAACCTTTATAACCGTTCCTCAGCTGTCAGTTAGCTTTTTTATCTGCCAGCATGTGTAGACAATATTATTCCATTAACAATGCCACTCATTTAGTGGCATTGGACTGAAATGACGACATTAAGTGGATACTGCAAAAATAGGGGGAAAAAAAATAGGAGTAACAAAGATTATGTAAATCCAAGAAGCTGAAAAAGTTAATTGGCTGTTTCTCAAACACTCACAGCAAGTAACATTGACTTCACTGGTGTACCAGTAACTAAAAAGCTACTTACTATTTTAATTCAGAAAGTGAGGAACCCTAAGAATAAAGTAATGAAAAATGCAGCTTTCAGAAGTGAGAATAGTAACACTGTTCTCATCAAAAGATCCCTGCAGCACCATCACCTTGGGAAGGTTTGCACAAAAACTTGTCACAAGAGTAATTAGCTAATTAGAAAGCTAGAAAATACGTCCTTCCCCTTTCACTATCTGAGATCCCAGATATGATTCCAGATGTAAATGGAAAACTAACACTATTACTGCACTTACTTTGATTAAACCTTTTCTGGGCTATGTTCAGAGATAAATGGCTTTGGGCCAATTTTTTTAAAATAAATCCCTCCCATAACTCCACAGATTGTTTCAGATATGTCAATCTAAACTGAACTTGCCCTTTCATTTGAAACCACTGCTGAAAATGCTAGGCAACCTAGAATTGTACAGAAATACAAGTAATAGAATCATCTAAATCCCAATGTTTTAAGTGAAAGAAGAATTACACTTTGCAGAACTGTTTCAATACATGCCCAGCATCTACTGAACAACATCACTGCTGTCTGCTAATGTTGTCACCTTCCTCCTCACCATACAGCTCATCAGAATGCTTGAGCAAGCAAAACCCCTCTGGGGTAAGCTAGTACCAGCCACTGCTTGTGCTAGGCTGAAAAACAATACAGTCCTGAGCTACAAAGGGTGATGTTTTTATTAAGAACAGTGCTGAAGGGGTATTTACACTGATGTCACAGAGTGTGAAATACAGAAGGGGCAAGTTGGTGGGTGTGGTACATGTGCAGAGGCACAAACAGCAGAGTAATTCATGGTTACTCACTCATACACAGTCCTCTGGAAAAGGAACCTTTGACAGCTTTTGAAAATAGCCGACAGGCCACTTGGGAAAGAAAGAAGATTCACAGAAAAGTCTTTTTCTGTACCAAAGAACAAATGCATTCCAAAAAGGAAATTTCAAAGGTTAGAGGAAAGAAAAAGCCCAGAAATGCAAACCAGAAAACACTAACCTAGCAACATGGCCAGCTCTGTGTTTGATAGGGACAGGAAAGGACTGTTCTTACATTAGCAGACACTCGGAACATGCCATGTAAGGATGGTAAAGTTGGAGGACACTGCTGGAAGGCACTGCCACAGAAACACCCAGCTTTGCTGTTGGCAGCACTGTTAAACTTGATGAAAAGATGTTCTGAAAGTTGTCATGAGAAAGAAGGTATGGGAATAAGTCACCTTTCATGGGCTATTTCTAGTCACGCTGAACAGCCTGTCTCATGAAAACACACTTTATAATCCACTTGTAGTCTTTTATTCACACATTTACTTAATCAGGTGCAGCACAGTTAGGAATGTCACCAATACCCACCCAAACATATAGAGATCATACACAATAATTGCTTGAGGCAGCAGTTAGTGCTAGTAGTGTTGATTAAGCCAGTTGTGAGATACAGGCTGACACATAAAAAAGCAGTTAATCTTGTATTAGTTATGGAAGCAAAACTCCTGCCTCCCAAGTGCTCTTTATGGAGGGAAAAAAACCAAAAGCCAACAAACTGAAAAGCAGTTTAGGTTTTTTAGTTTATTATTTTTTTCATGAAGTGCTGCTGAAAATCATTAGCTGACCAATGACAGCATTTTCTGTTGCAATTTAAAGCTTGTTCAGAGGTCAATCTGATCTTGAATACCTTCAGGGGTATCCACAGCTTCTCTGGGAAATCTGTTATAGGCATCACAGTAAAGAATTTCTTCTTAATATCTAATCTAAACCTTCTCTGTCAGTTTGAAACCATTCTCCCTTGACCTGCCACAGGTCCTTGTCAATAGTCCCTCCCCATCCTTCTTGCAGGTTCCCCTCAGGCACTGGAAGGCCATGATAGCTCTACATGCAACAACCTCTACATTCCATAAATACAGCATCAGTTGAATTTTAGTCCACTGATGTGCTATTCAGTGTGGGACACCTCAGGTTTTACTGTGGATTAAAAGCTTACGTTTTCTTACACAAATTCACAATGGAGTAATGTAAGAAATTAATTTATTGATATAACTTTTGGAGAAATTAATACTCAGTGACACAGAGTAGGAACTCACAAACTGGTATTTTTCCCTGTTTACCTCCAACAGGGATTTCTACATCAGCACATCCTCTGTCACCCATGCTGTAACTCTTGAGCACAATGAGGAGGGCTATGGTTCTTGTTTCAGCTCAAACATTTACTTCTTATATTAACAGTAATTTTATAGGTACCTATAGAGAGTACAATTTCTGGGAAAGTAGCAAATGGAGCTATGATCCCAAACCTCCAGCTCCTCAAGAAAAAGACAGATTCATTATTAATGTAGGTTAATCTTCACCCTAAAATGTAAAAGGGAAAGAAAAGGAAAAACAACCTGTCACAGGCACTCTCAAAGTTGGCCAGATTTCAGCTGTCAAGAAAGAGAAAATCTTTTTGAAATTTGTCTAATGCATTAAAATAAACCCCTGATATAAGTTAAGATAGTATTTGAAAAGCACTTAACAGGATACTAATTCTTTGACAAACACTTATTATTTATGATATGAAAGCAGACTGTGATTATTTTTTCTTTTTTTTTTACACATAATTACAAAATGTTCTCAGTTAAATGATGAGTTAATTAAAGGTATCCCCTCCACTGCAGGATTCTGTGCATGCAGCACATATACAGCATACAAAAATACAAGACCTAACACATGTTTTTCTTATGAAGCTGCCACTATCTGGCCCATCCTTGTGTTACACTCCCCAAAAGGATTGGTCCAACTGTACAGTGCTTAGTCCATCATCATCCACTGAGTTCAGTCTTACTACACTTAACCCTAACAGGAGTTCTGGTGTTGGTGTAAACACCAAGTAGTACATACAGCATTTTTTTATGACTGTGGACAGTTTCCAAGAGATACCCACCTTTACCTCAGCAAATGGGTCTGGCTGAAAATTAGACTTCCATGGCAAGTGAGAAAAGGAGGCATTTCCAGGCTCATTTCCTTTTTTCTGTACTTGTGAGAGAGAACCATCTGTGCTCACTCACTGGAGGAGAAACATGTGCAAGGCTGTACCCAGCCTATACAAAGAGAGGGTAAGATTACACCACCCTACATTATTTAGGGAACTAGACGAGACTCCTGATCAGAGGACTTGGCCGTATCACTCCTAGGAACCATCCCAACAAGGATGAAGAGTATAACATTAGAGCAGCAAACCAGCACGAACCACAAACGCTTGTTTTCAAGGGGAACTGTTAAATTTCAAGTTTCAAAATAAAGGACTCTCAGAAATCCAGCTATGGCCAAAAAATGTATAACACAGCACAACCTGCTATGTGATGTACGCCGTGGAACTTTAATGAATGAGTGATGCTAGGAAACCTACATTTCGTAATGGACTACAGCATCTAGAGCAGATGGAAAAGTTGCTGTTAGAGCTGTAACTGTGTGTCATAGATTTTTGCTTGCAGGACAACCCAGGTTGATGGAGGCAGTAACAGGCCTCCTGTCCATCTGCACAAAGCACAAGAAACCTGTCAGAACATAGATACCACAATTTGTGCCACAGAGCTGGGCACAGGCTTGCCAAACACAGCCTTGTAAAGTCAAGTGCTGACTAAGCCAAGAAACAGGAGCCACCATGACAAGGAACAGAAGAAACTGCAGCTCACCACAATGAGAAATTCCAACTCTCCATTTCCTCCAGGAAAGAAACCTTTCTGCTGAGAGGCTTCTTGTTCGGTATCACAGCATATGAAACAGAGAAAGAGCGAAGAAAACAAGCAGGGTATTTCTGGCGAGATCAGAGCTGCATTTGTCATGTTACTGAGTGCTGGGCAGAGCTGTTATGGTCACACACCATAACTCCTCTGCATGTTTTCTACATCCCTGATTCTGAAAGCCACTTAAGCATCTGCATAACATTTGATATATGTGTCTAATCACAATACATTGTTTACATCTGAAAGTGGACTGTGTAAAACTAACTATAACCCAAAATAATCCATTACACTTTCTGGTACGGTCATGTTAACAAGTCCAACTACAAGGTTGGCTGAGTATAGTTCTGAACGTTTGGCCTACAGTTTTTCTTCCTCCAGAAAATCCAGGAAAAGGAACAGGTAAGGATTCAACAGCAACAAAAATCCCCAAACTTATGGGTTGGCTTTATTGCTATCTCTCAGGACAAACCATAGTGCTGACCTTCAGATACAGAGGGTGCATGATGGGGATGGGGGCGGGCAGGATAGGACACAGACAACACAACATGAACTCTCGTATCCTCCCCATGACTTAACCACTCTTAACAGTCTTCTGTGTCTATGGAACGTTTTTAGCAATTGCTAACTAAGAACCTGGTTGCAGGGTCTAAAGAATCAACCTAAAACTATGTGTTAAGGCTCAATACACAGGTGCTTAGAATGAAATTCTGAAAACAATTGTGCTGTACACTGAAATATGGTACTTGATTATTTTCAGTGCTTTCACCCCATCCTGAATCGAGACAGTGCTAAACAGACTCAATTAGTTCAATATAAAAAGGCAACACTCCATTTAGCAAAGTAGTTAATTATAATATTTATTCTATGAAACAATGTTGAAAATATAAGATTAAAAAATGTTCCATGCATTTCATAAAATACAGAGAAAGGCATTGTCATAATCAAAGCAGAATAAGCAAGCCAAACCTCATCTGAAAATCCTGAGAGCTCCACTCTCCACATTGCATCATACGAATATAAAAAGCATATCCAGGAAAAAGAGCAGTCTGCAGAAAGTGGCAGGTTATCTGTCAATAACTGGGATGAGTACATTCTCCGACGAGTTTTGCCATCACCTTTCTTACTACAAAACCAAACTGATGCAACTTGCTTTCCTTGCTATCAGTTCTTGGCATTGTCTCTGGCTAGGAAACCAGGATAGCACGGCAGAATTCACATTTAGTTGCTGTCCAGAGAGGTACCAGGACCCAAAACATAGGTAGCTATGGAAAGGTATCAGGATCCAGTGGGTGAGAGGGAATGGCTACTGTTCCCCTTCTGAAAGAAAGCAGGCTACAGGGACATGTCTTGACTGTCTTCCCAGGAGCACAGTGGGTAGAAAATGCACCCAGTGGAAGAAGTATGGGCAGAAGAGGGAGATGTATCTAGTACCTCTTTAAGAATCCCAGTCACACAAAAGACATGCTGTATTACAGATGGATGCTGAGAGCAACATCTACATTTAGGTTACAAATGACACTGCTATAAATCTTCCTACTGAAAGCTTTTGATCCAGCTCCCTCTCCTCAACCTACAGTACTAGGTTTGGCTTTAGCAAAGCTGTTACAAGATCCTTCTCTAGCTTTTCTTTTACAGAATCTCACAGACTTCCACAACAGTTAACAAACGCATATCCACCAAACACAAAGCCAGCTTAATTCTGGGCTGATATAAAAGCAGCTCCACTTTTGTGCTGGGAACACCCCAGTCCTGCCACAGCTGTATTTGGGGAGGGCAGTGTAGCAAAAGGAAGATATATACATATACTCCACATACACCAACACTGCTGCCCCAAAAGCCCCACCCCATGAAGACTTAGGAACACCATAATGAAAGAATTTCATGTGGGGAGGAGCAAAGGGAAGAGAACAGACTGGGATCCTTTGCCCTGCACCTGAGGATGCATCCACTCTTCAGAACAGCATTCTTCCTCCTGCCACCTCTCAAGCCACCTCTGCTGCAGCGTGGAAGGTTCTGCATCGGCCTCCTGAGAATGATGCACCAAGTGGGGAAGATAGTTATGGTTGAAAAAGTGGTTTTCATGTTGATTCTTAAAAACATAAAGCTAGAAACTCCTATTTTTAAAATTTTTTCAGTGAAGTGTAAGTATGTAATACTGCACAAAGTATTACAAAATTAGAAGTAAGATATAGAATTGCCCATGGTACACCTTAACTCTCTCCCTTTGCATATACATATCAGGAATATGACTTTATATCATATGGTCTTTTCAATTTCCAATTCCCAGAAGAAACCTATTTCCCTGCACAGGCACAAAGGAGTCAGAACAAAGACTACATAGGAAATCCCATGTCCAGCATTTCTTTCTCGGAGTGCTTGCAGCTAGAATAATGTTTTTTCTGGTAAAGATTTTAAAGTTCAATTATGTTTTATATGCTACATTTAGCTTGCATTAAAAAACAGAAAATGCTGTAAGAAATTAAGAAATTCACAGGTCTCCACAGGCTTTGGTGAAACACAGAGTCTTCTTTAAAAATAACTGTCCAGCTTCCTCTATAGTGGAAGTTCTGTGTTGTCCATGTAAACATTACACAGAGTCTTTGTACCACCCACTAAGTTCTTTGCTTCAATCAACTATTTGTGCCCAAAAGCACATCCTATGTTTCTTCCTACACCACAAAAGATGTAACAAAACAGGAGTTAATCACAGGCTGGATACGTACAGGGATTGCTGCTGTTTGCTTCTGTCTTCACAGCCTTGGCAAGTTTGGTTGAGTTCTGCTGCGCTTTGCCTTGCTCCTCTCCAGTTAGCAGGGCTTTTATTTCCGAGGGGATTTTCCCTTGGTCCATGGCCATGCACCACTGCTTGTACTGAAATATGCAAACACATTAGGCCTTAGCAAACTGCCAGGATCACATTAGCAGACAAAACGGGGCTGTAATCTTTACCTTCCGGTATATTCATTTAAGGTCTGAATGTACTGAGCTGAAGCCTCTTACAAAACTGCAGAGCCCTAATGAGCTGAGCACGTGGCCATGGCCACATACCTGGCCTCAGCAGAGCCTCTTTCAGTCAATAAACTGCTACTCAGAGGCAGCACTAGACAGAATACTGTAATTATTAAACAACATGGAACACTCTGTGCAATTTCTCACTGCTGGCATGAGAGAATACCGTTCCAGTTCATGGCCTATTAAAAACAAATATTTCACATGACTCTGGGACTGATAGACTATTAAGAGGTCCTTTCCCATTGCGCAAGGCACCATGGAAGCACATGTGCCTTATTCCTACTTCCCTCATCTTAAATCCTTCATTGCCAAATCCTGAAGCACATCAAAAACTTGTGGATAGTTGGCTGGCTTTTCACCTGATCCTAAACCTGCTGACTTGTAGTGATTAGCCCTGCCCATTCAAACAAACCTAAAGCCAGGTCAAGGCAGTGTCCTCAGCACTGGTGACATTTCAATGACACCGCCATGTCTGTGTTTCCTGATGAAAAATTCTCTTTGGTTAATGTTGTTTATTTGGCCAAGACCCCCATCTTACACATCCTAAAACCACCTACACAGAGAGCATGCTGCAAGAAACCACCTCCCCAACAGGGAAGCAATGACACCCTGTGGATATATGTTTGCCCTTTGGTACTTCAATACCTCCTCCCACAATCTACCTCAGCCAAAGGTTTTTCAAAACCAAATATTTCAAAGACAACAGACTCAAATGTAGTGTCACTTTCTTCACTTGCTTCCAGTCCAGAACCAGCAGATAACTTGTGACATGAATTCGTATTCTATACAACAAAGCAAGCAAACAGCTGGATGCATCTGATGTTTTGATACCTCCTGGCTAGCCAAATGCCACTGTCAGTCACTGTGGTCCTGAGAACAAGTGTTCATGAGGACAGGGCCCAGATAATACTGAGGGTTAGGTTAAATGATAGTTCCTTACCATTTCAAGCTCTTCTCTGAGAGCACAGATGGCTCGCTCTCTGCTTGAAACCAGTTCTTCCAAGTACTGGTACCTCAGCTTCTTCCTGGCTCTGCACTCTCTTGCACTCTGACGACTTCTTTCAAGTTTTGCCTTCAAGTCTATCTTGGCTGGTTTACGACCTCGTTTGCCTGGTTTCTTTACCTTGCCTCCAACCACCTGGAAAGGAAGGGCACAAAAAAGATCCTGCTCTGCAAAGGAACCATGTGACTGTAACTACTAGGAGTCTCAAGTATAAAATCTTGCATATACATTCTGAAGCAACAGAGGAAATAAGAACACTGAGCTGTGAAGTTTTCAGGACTTTCTCCAGCAGCTCTATTTTTCTCTCCTACTGGGGAGCCCAGAACTGAACACACTACTTCAGGTATCTACAAGGGTATTTGGGTATTGAGGAAGCATAATCAGCTTTTAGTGAAATTGCTTTCATATCACCAACAGCCCCTGCTATAGCAGGTCTGGAAATATTATATTATAGAGATTAATACTTCAGTTTAGAAAAAAATATATTTGTTTCTCTCAATATAATGCGAAACTTAGTTTTGCTGCAGCCAACAGTTTCAGCCTACTCTAAATTCAGAATTATTCACTACACACCTGAGCCTCCTTGGGCTAGATTTCTTTCACAGTAACCTTGAAGAGTTTTACTAAACAGGGAACTCAGTCACACTGAGTCCTATCGCTGTTGCTTCTGGTCCAGTAGTACATCACCACTCTGGCCATGTTCACCTTCAAAACATTACTCCACAGCCTGATGAGTCACCTCACACAACCTGTCAGTGCCAAACTATCCCTGTTCCTAATGCAGATCCCCTTGCAGAAATGTAACTACCTAGTTTCTTGCCCTGTGGAATGCAGGTTTTGCGGTCACTTTCCCCTCTTCTTTGTGGCTCCTTTTTTACAGGTCTGAGAGCTTCTCCTGCTACAAATAAAAATAAAAATATAAAAAAAAAAATAAAAAAACAGAAAAAAAATACCCTCAAACCTGCTTCCTCTGTGTTTCCCCAGTCAAATATTAGTCAAATATTTTACTCTAAACATGGAGGCATGGCACAAGAAAGTCTTAAATATGGTCTGAAGCTCAGTTAACTGGTCATTGAGCAGTATCATCTGGTAAGCATTACATCAGCCACACATCCCAGCTCCCCTCTGAAGTGAGGATTTCTCTTTATTTGCATTCTGACCACACTATTTGACTGGAGGGAGTGTGGAGCAATACACCTAACACACACACCTGCATACAATAATTTCACTGCTGCCTTAGCATTTCACCATCCCGGATACAGACAGACTTTTTCTAATAGGCAGTGTTCAAAATATCATAGTTCATCATTTAAAAAAAGGCACTTTTACTGTGAAAAGCTACAAAATTAGTAATTTTTAACATTCAGAGAAGTCACTTGTTCTGCAAACTTAACAAGCTGCAATAAAAACAATAACATAGTGAATTGATGTGCCAGAATGAAGAGGGGGGAAAAAAAAGGATTATACAATTGAGCCTATTCTTTCTTTGGAAAGTGAGTCAAGAATCACATGCCTACATAATCCTACCCTCTCTGTATTTGTCCCTCCTGATTTACTCAGAAGTAGCTGCCTACCATAAGCAAATGAAAGAACAGAAAGTACTTAATGGACATCTATGATAATGAAAGAAACACAATACATTCAGAAGAGCAAAGGAAAACAAATTAAGCTCTTTCCCACTTGAATTGCTGAATACAGTTTAAATAATTCTTAATTTCACCAAGGTGCTCCCTTTAAGATTTTCTAGTTCAGAATCTAATGGAGTTCAAAGATAAAACTAACCAGATGTGGCCAGATGGGGCAGGAGCTCAAAAGAAGGGAAAGTGACCGTTCTCTTGCAGGCATGATGAGGTCTGTCCTCTCATGGAAACACATTCCTGGCTATGGACGGTGTGATCCATATTCCCAGCTCAGCAGAAGGTAAAACTACGCAGAATCTTCCCAGGTGGAGCTGTAGGTACTCACAATTTGCTATCTATTATTACTTGCACTTGAAAGATTGATGAATATTACATTATACACACTACAGCCAAAGTACTTCAGTTCTCAAAGACATTTAGCACCTAAAGCTTTTCTGTGCTAATGCAAGGTAGTTCAAAGCAAATGTTTGAATTCAAGAGCCAGATAAGGTCTTGTAGAGACATACACTGCAGCTCTCTTAAAAAACCTTGGCCACGCTGGGTTCTGACCGTCTAGAACTAGAGTGAGCTTGCACTCAAGGCTGGGGCCCCAGCACACCTGCAGTGTGAACTTGCTACACTCGTTCTCTTTTCTGTGAGCAAAAAGGTACCCTTAAGTCCTAATCCTGAACAGGAGCATTGACAGCCATGTCCTCTCCCCAAAGCCTCAGGTGGGTGAATGGTTCCCACCACACCATTTCTCACAATCAGCAAGTTAAAGACTGCTTAGCACATGGCAAATGCATCCTGGATCCACCATTATTGCTTTCTCTTTGTTCACTCCAGAGAACTTTCTACAGACAGGTGTGCCAACTGCTCTCCCTCCAAGATCTTTTACCACTGCAGCAGCCCTGCAGACAAGCTCCCTTAGGGCAGGAAAAAGGCTTGTACCTTTTCAACCATTCAAGCATGGTTACTTGCCAATGCTCTAACCACCAAGACTACACATAGAATGAAAAGCTTCCTTCCCTTTTGACTCTAAGCACTAACACCCTAATAATATGCCTTCACACCGCCCCCAAAGACTCATACTGTTTTCATGGCTCCTGGAGTTCACCACACAATTACACATCACCCTGCAAAGGCAGCAACAGTAAACAATTTAATCAAATCCTGCATCCTCATCAGTTTTTTCCTCACCAAAATTTAGAAGTACCTGCTGTAACCTTAAGCAACCCAGCTGGGGAAAAGAAGACCAGAGAAATCCTTTGCCCCAATCCAGCATTTCAGTATCTCCCTGGTTTGCAGTCCTGTTTGCCTGCTCAGTTGCCATGCTGATGTGACAGAAAGAAGACAAAGCAGAAATGATAGCTGATGTTGAACATGGCAACAGACCAAGCCAACATGTTTTGTCGCTTTGTATTCCTCTGGAGTTTATAAAGGGATGTGATCTATTTGCATTCAGCAGTGGAGATTTGGGCTTTTTTCAGGGAGTCATACGCAGTCAAGACTCAGAACAACATGAGTCATATATCTTTTCACAGAAACATTAATAAAGGCATGTATTAGTTTGAGATGTGACCAAGTTTCCATTTCAGTTCTCTCAGACTTCAGAAAATAAAAGAACTCTTTTCTCAAGCACATGGTGTGACTCTTGAGCTGTCCTACACAGGGCCAGAATTGGACTCAATGATCCCGATGGCTCCCTTCCAACTCAGCCTATTCTGTGATTCCACAATTTCCTTTTAATACTCTACTTAGATCATAACCTCATTCTTGCTTCCCATCAGTGTTCAGCCACAAAGTTATTTGACCTGAAATTGGAAATAGCTGCAATTACTTGACCTGATGTAGAAAATTCCTCAGACTTCTGGATTTTTTTAATAGAAGCATGCAGCAGCTCTCTCCAAAATCCTTGCCAGAATGCACAGCAGAGAGGCCCTCCTCAGGAAGGAGATGCACACATATAGCTACTAGACCTCACAGCCCTGAGGAGCTGAGCCCCTCAGATAGAAGACTTGTATAAAGTTGGCCTCATGACATCTGCAAGTTTGAATCAATTTAGCAGATTAAAGCAACACTATCTCAGACACTGGTCAGCACCACTGACCAGCAATGCTGATCACATGGACCAAGTCAGCATCTCCCAAAAGCTCCGAGTTCATTTACCAATAAACAAGCAGCTCCATCAACCAGTACTTGAAATCCATTTTAAGCTGACTCTTCATTCCACTGGCAGCTGAATGTATAGGCATGAAGAACTTAATGGAACATGGAACTAGTGATCACCTACAGAATTTATACAGAACTATAAAAATGATTAGTAAGAAATAAAACCTAAGTGCTGTGTTACAGTAGAAAGGGGAATAATCAATTCCCACTTGCAAATATTTTTACAAAATCAAAAAGCAAATGAAGCCAGTCACAAGTCTCCTAATAAAGATGAAGTTTTCTGATCTTTTAATTCAAAGCATACTACTCACAGTAGCAGTACAAAACCCAGCTAGAGAGCATGCTTGTTATTCCTCCATTTCATGACATATATATGCCAAACACAATTATTTTACTTTCACTGGCAGACAAAATGCATCCGATAATGATCCAAAAATGTAAGATACCATTTAGTGAGCAAACATGATCTAAGTCTTAAGCAGATGTATCAACAGAAATTAATCCTAAAACTCTTACCGTACAAAGTGCTTCATGTCCTAAGAATGTCATATTCAGTACAGATGCAAAAAGAATACTGTCTTTGCTGCAACATCTGTTTTAAAAAAGCATGAGCTAGGACTAAATATCAAGTTTTCATAAAGTGTTATGCAGGCACCCAGATGGGTAAGTGCTAAAGTTCAGAGCATCAGTCATGCACATACCACCTTGCCACTCCGCAGGTGACAACCCTGCTCTTCCCCAAGGAAGGACTTGCAGCCTCACACAAGAATTATGCCCACCACTGTGCCCTACACATTCTCTCAGTTCACACTAACGCTTTTCTAAACCTGTCTCTGTTAGAACTTGGGCTTAGGGATGGTTATTCTCCCAGCCCACTGTAACAATGAAATAAAACTTTTCTAGCTGGTTTAGAGGCTTTAATCTCCTCTTCACTCTCTCCTTGCAAATATGAGCAGATGCACCATCTGAGCAATGCTGAGCAGGAGCTTCTTAAAACATTTAATGATTTTAAATTGCTCATATCAAATTAGAACCAAACCTATTAAGGTTTTATATTTCCAAGCAAGCAGTAATGAAAATGCTTTATGTTTGGACATGATCCTGGGTGGAAGACTTTTTCAGCACATTGAAAATCTTCATACTCTGAAAAAGCCCTGAAGGATGAAAACATAAGTGATAGATTGACATTTAAGAAACAATGAGAAACACCTAAGGAAGTTCAGGCTGCTGGAGGCTGATGGGAGTTTTTCTTCTGGCCAATAATTGGCCATTTCTGAGAACTGACAGTAGTTTTGACCATTGAAAAGTGAGATCAACCTGTGAACACCACCTTAAGACCTAAGCCCGGGAATTTCTGTCTCTTTGTTTGCTGGCAGTGAAAGATAACAGAGTTCTAGCTGGCTCCCATCCCCTCCCCGGGCCATGCGGCCTGGGCGGGGGCTAGGCGGGGGCTAGGCTGGGCCTGCCCTGGCTCCCGGGCAGGAGATGGAGCCTGCGGGATTTCTCCCGGGCCCAGGCCAGGGCTGGGCTCTGCTACAGCTTCCCTGGAAGCTTCCGGAGTGGCTGAAGTTCTTCGCAGGGGGGTCCCCGGCTCTGAGCACAGCTGAGCTGAAACCTGGCACTGTGAACACCTGCGGCTTGAGCAAGATTTTAACCCTTTTACTACCCAAATGAGACTTGCAGATTTAATCTTTTTTCCAGGAAGAAGGCAAGAGTGATCCACAGGTAAAGAGACAACATAAACTATCAAAGACAATGCAGAATGGAATTAAGCTTAAGACAGGGAGAGAAATAAGGAAATGCTTTAACAAGCTGAAATATTCTTTTGTTAAAGCTATGGAGATGGACAATAATGTTCTGAAAAAACTCCTTTAATTCATGATAGAGTATTTTTGGAGGAATGGAGTATTTCAAAGTGTGGATTTAAGCAAATGGTGAAGTAGTTGTGATCTTATGAGATGCTGGAACAGAAAAAAGAGAAGTGATAGTTGTTGAAAATTTGTGGCCCTTAAGAAGCAAAAAGAAAACTTCTGTTTCCAGAGAGGCTCATAGATGAAGAGAGCTTTTGCCTTGGAATAACTCATCCTTAAAATGACACCCCATCTTGACTCATGACCCAGGAACACAGCTCAGAGTGATGTGAAATGGGAAGAAAGGACTGATGACAGAGTTTTCCAGGCAGCTGGCATCAGAAAAATAGAAAACCACGAGAAAATGGTTTTGTTGTGAAAAACTCCATAAATTGACAAAAGAAGACTTCTTTTTCTCTACAAAGACTGATGAAAAGACTATAGCAAAGTTGAGACTGTTTTAACCTGTAGGGAATATTTTATATATTAGTAAAGGCCTGTCTGCACAAACCAGCCTTTGGAATAAGTTGTAATATTAAAGGCTAAAGTCCTTGAAACTTTCTTGCAGAAGAGAGAGTAAAGCAAAACAATATCCTTCTGTACAGGAGAAAAAATGTAAACCTGTGTGTATTAGCCAATAGTAACTTGCTTAGCCCATGGACCCTGTAGAACTCTATAAAAGGTGTGCTAAAGATAGAAATAAACGGCGTTCACTTTTACTTCTGTGAAGGGTCGTAAATAGCTGGCGGTCTCTCAGTATTAACAACCATTTTTTTTTGTCTCTGTGTTGTCATGTGAACAAGGAGAATGGCTGGGTAGTGGAGAAAAGAGTTTCTGGAAGTTTTATTCTGGTTTCTTACTATTGTAGTTTTGTTAATAAATTTTCTTTATTACTTTTAAGTTTTATTCTGTCTTGTTCTTCTTCTAATCCATATCTCACAGGAAGAAATTAGTAAGTTTTTCTAGTGATTTTTTAGTAAATGCTTTAAAACCATGACAACATAGCAGCCCATCTCCTTAATAACTGAGGTAATCTCCACAGTAGCTCTGTCCCTGCTGTAGCATTCTGGGCATTACCCAGAGCTGACTCCAAGACTGCCTGGGAGATCTCTCTCTCCCTGACCCCAGTCAGCCCCACCAGCGAGGGTCACAGGCTACAAGACAGCTCATGGCCAAAGACCCCTCAAGCTCTATATTTGAAACACAAGTGTTCACACCTGGCTTGCTCCCACACTCCCTCCAAGGGACACCTGCATCCCCACAATTATGACTCAGGACCATACAAGACTAAATATTTGATGTCTTACAGACAAGGTGTGTGGAAAGTAGCCCAGCTCCTTGAGTGTAGCCCTCTGCTGAGAACCCTTTGCTCAGCCCTACTCTAAGTAGTTGCCTTGAAAAGGAAAGCTGTGTGAACACTAGAGCAAGACATCAACAGTTGTGGTGTCCCCTATAAAAACCTCTGTAATTAATACAAAAGATTGCAGTTAGCTGTATAAAACTGTATTTTGATGTTTACTAACGAGAGTTATCAGCTTCTTACCCTAGCCCCTATTCTCTGCTTCCCAATGCATATAACAAATATATAATATGTAGTCTTGTAAACTAACCAAGAAATTTCACCTATAAAGGCTGAAACCGCTGTAACAGACCTTCTCCTTTTTCCTCTCTCCAGATACTTCAGAGATGCACAAGTGTTGTTTTAATAGGAATTAATTGCAAATGAACAGCTAAATCACTGAACTCTTTCCCTGCCACACCCAATAGCTCAAACCACAGCAAGAAGTGAGTCCAGTACTTGAACAACCCCTAGATTAAAGGCAGTTCTATAAAAGAAAAGGTCATGTTTTGGTTTGGGGGGTTTTTTGTTTGTTTTTTGGTGTTTTTGTTTGTTTGTTTGGGTTTTTTGTGGGTTTTTGTTTTGGTTTATTTTTGTGTGTCTTGATGCGGTCAGACAGGGAATGCTGATCGGAAGATCTCGCGTTGTACGGGAAGATAGGGCCCCTCTTTCTCCAAAGTTCCATAGCCCATCATGTCACAGTGATTACGTCATCATATCTCGGTCATATAAATCCCTGCACACCGGAAATAAACGCTCTTCACCGTCCACCACATTGGTGTTCGCGTGTGATTAGCCCAACAGGCCTGTAAGTTTAGCCGTCATGTCGCCCACGAACCGGGTCGCTACGCCTCATTCTGAGGCAACAGTGTCTGTGTGTGAATTTAAGAACACCCTTCTGAAATGAAATGTGAATTTTTTCTGTATCTGATGTTAAGATATTCTGCCTCTCCCTTTATTTCTTGTTATTTCCTTCCAATTTTGAGGAATGTGTTAACAAGAACCATTCTTCTAATGCTCTATTAACCAGATAAGGCTAAATTAAAGTGCACTATGAATTAGGGAAAACTGCAGCCTGCAAGCAAAATTCTAAATTCTTTGTGTCACATAGATGAAGGTAAACACTAAACTTGGTTGCAGGCAGTTACAGAACGGTCACTACACTGCAAAAACAATTTAGTTGATTGATTTTTTGCAGGGAAAGTCCTTTCACAGGCCAACCCCCTCAGCAAGGTGGAAAGCATGACTTGGTGGAATTTTTAGGAGATATCAAGGACATGATGGCTCCAGTTTTAACCACAATGGCCATAAATATATGTATAATATAGGTAGAAATAGTGCTTGCCTCATCCTGACACAGCAACATGCAATGGGAAGAGCCCTCCCAAGGGAAATCGCATCTCTTGAACAGAGTCACCAAACAGGCTCTGTGAGTTCATGAGGCCACAAACCTGTGGCCTCATGAACTATAAAAACTGTACTTGGGAGTGAAGATAGCAAGAAGAGTGAATATTCCACTCTGTTGTCTTTTCCTATTCAACTCAACATAAATTGAAAAAAAATACCAAAGATTTGCCTTACTGACTAGGTAAAAAGATTTATTTAGTCAATGTGTGTCTTGGGTTGCAATGCAAGATGTAACCAAAAGTATGTATTCTATTACCATCTGTTAAAACCAGGTGGGGCAGTTTTCTTTATGTCTTCCTTGACCCATCCTCCCTGCAGGGAAATATCTTCTGTTAATGGGCCACTGAGTCTCACTGCATGACTGATAAAATTAAATCATCCCATTGGGAGATGCTCCACCCAGGGGAAGGAGCCAAGAATTCCTACCTGGGTATAATTGGAGACGGAATACCACAGCAGCCTTTCTTCATTGGATTCCCAGAGGAAAGATCAGACTCATCTACATCACTGGACTTTCAGAGGAAACCAACACCCTTCTACAGGATCATTGCCTTAACAGAACCACATCTGTCACTCCAGGATGACTGCAGCCACCATTTAATGAGACTGCTGCCAACACCCTGACCAACAGAGTGTCAGGTTATATTTGGACTATCGGTGGTTTTTGGTTTTGTATTTGTTTTTTTTTCTCTTGTGCTACTGCATTTTTATTTTAATTTTCCTAGTAAAGAAGTGTTATACCCATTCCCATATCTTTGCCTGAGACCTCCTTGATTTCAAGATTATAATAATATGGGGGAGGGGTGGGTGCTACATTTTTCCATTTCAAGGGAGGTTTTTGCCTTCCTTAGCAGACACCTGTCTTTTCAAACCAATTCAATGTGTCAAAAATGTTTCAGGTAAAAAAGAAAAAAAAATCAGACTAACAGGACTCTCCACATGACACAATGGTAAACCAAAAATTATTTTTAAATTAAAATCTGAAAGTTGGTTAGTACAAATAGCTTAAGTCTGACAGAGAAGAACACAAAAGGAAATAAAAATCAGATTATGCACATGAACTGTATATGCCTCCAGAATTAAATCCTCTAGATGTTGTAAACTATTGCCCCAATTACACAAAATTTCATGCAGTTCCAAGTTGTGAAATATCAGTGGTGTAGATTTCCCCCAAACTCCTCCACAGCTTTCAGAAAAGGCCTTAATAAAATAAAACAGTATACCTGTTAAAATAGCGAATCACCATAAACCTTTCATAGTCTCACAATACATTCTGTGGACTGCAAAATAATTTCTGATTGGTTCTAAATTTTTTTTATTCCATAAGAAATTGTGTCAAGTATTTTTCTTCCACTTTGAATTAAGTCAGATCATCACAGGCTGTGTAATTCTGTTCTAATAAAATTCCGGTAGTGTCTCCAGCACGACCCCCAGGCTAACACATAACCAGCACTACAGGGAGCTCACTCCAACCAAACTCAGCTGAGAAGTCTGAGCTGCAAAATGCTGCACTGAGCGGACACAGCAGCTGTCCCTGCAGGCCCTGCTTCAGGGGCACCCCGGTAGAAGCAGGAGAAAGACACGTTCCTTGTACGTCTTCTCATGTTCAGCTCTGCTCGGGTGGCAGCTCTGCACCTTCAGGGATGCCACTGTGCTGCTTTCATGAGATTCTTCCAATGCTGGAAAGATCCAAGCTTCAGCACACAGTACAAGGCTGCAACCTACGCTGCTGCCCTCATACCTTGTCATTTGTGCACAGTTGCTATTATCTAACAAATTCAGGGTGCTATTGGGAGCATGAGCCACTGTACCACACCACTGGTGGTATCCAGCCTTTGGCCCATGCCTGGAGCTTTAAGGAAACGCTAGAAGCAGCACCGAAGCGCTGCAAGCAAGAACTAAGGGGGCAACCCTTTCTTCCTGGTGGCTGCAGCAAGCAGAGCCCTTCAAGAGCAGATTTCAGAAGGCTCCCTTCACCAAGAGCCCCACCAGCTGCCTTGGGCTCCAGCTCCCGGGTGGGCCCCGTAGCCCCTTACCTTGCTGTCATCCATGAGTACCACCAGCCCCGATCCGCCTCGCCGCAGCCCCTGCACGAGGAGTAGGCGGAGCCGCCCCGGCGGACACCGGCGTTTACTGGCGTTTACAGAGCCTCACGGCCGCCGGGGGCCGCCGCCATCACCCGCCGCCATATTTGTTTACACTGAGGGACGCCGTAGCGCTGGCAGAGCGGTGCTCGCTGGGAAGTATAGTCTTGTTCGGCCCCGTCGCCATTGGCAATCATCCCGATGGGGACGAGAAAAACTACAACTCCCAGCAGGCGCATCCGAGGAGCGACGCGGCGATTGGTCCTTGCCTCCCCGGCCTGGCGAACTACATTTCCCAGGAGGCTGCGAGAGTTTCCCCGCCTCGCCGCAACAACTGAATTTGTTGTTTTGTTGGTGTGTGTTTGTGTTTTCTCTATCGCTTGCGCCATTCCACGGCTGCTCTGCTGCAACCCCAATGGCTCCGGAAAGATGGTCAGGGGCTGGTGGGGCCAGGGCTGCCGGCTCCGACCCTTTGTACGGGCTGTCTCGAGCTAGATGACCAAAAAACCCAAACCAATAAAACAACAAATTTAAGTCTTCCGCTGTTTTTTGCCCTGCTTTTCCCTAAGTGTTCCTCAAGACAGAGCCGAGTTTTCCAGGTCACCTGGGCAATACTGAGCTCCCCCAAGTCTGGAGAAGCAGTCCCTATAATCCTTAGAGAATACCCTGTTTTCTCCCTCTTCCATGTGGACACATGGCAGAGATCTAATGTTCAGTGCTTGCTGCAAAGCCAGGCCGTCGTCCTGTGTCTGTGCCTTAAAAGATACAGGTACCCTGAACACCATTCTGTTAAGCATTGCCCACGTTTCAAGCTGGCGGTGAAATCTGAAGCTTGGCGTGTTTCATGTTGCTGCATGTTTCTTTTCATTCATGCAACTCTGTTCGCAGGAGTTTCCCATGACTTAATCTCTTTTACATGCAATTGTTAGGGCTGAAGGCTTTGTCATGGGATTTTCCCCCTGAATCACAGACCTTCTTCCTCTTGGAGGGATATGCTTGCTAGATGGCAGAGACAAAGCACTTTCTGCAGCTTTTTTTCCCTTTATAAACTTATACTCAGTTGTCAAAGACAAGGCAGTTTGCACTGCTTCCTATTTGTTTGTTCAAAAACAATGAATCAGTTCTGGTAACTCCCCCTTGAAATAATAGTAATAAAAAATCAGGGATGATTGGTGTGTTAAACAAGAGGCATCAGCTAATAAAGTGGAAATAATAGCTTGTTATGAGCTTGCCTCCCGTGATTCCACCCTCATCCTTGCCTTCAAATTCTTCCAGAAGGTGGTGGGGCATCTCATACTGCCTTTGGCACTGTCCTAGGGCCATAAAGCTGGCTTTAAAAGCCAGATGGGGGTTTCCCCGGTGAAGGGAAATATTGAGTGGCAAAGAGCCAACATAGCTCACTTAGGCAACTCTCTGTTGCAACACGAGTGGAGGGGGGAGATTAGACAGAGCCCTGGTGCTGATCCAGAAAGACCGGAATCCTTTTAACCAGCAAATTAAAGTTATAGCTGCATCTTTTTTTTCCCCACTAGATTGCCCCACACTAGTCATCCTGCTTTATATCACATAAGAAGTAGAACTCACAGCTTCTGACCAGAACAAAGCACAAATTCCCTGCCCCAGCATTTAAGAGATTCTATCTGTTAGCAGGGAACAACTCAAACTATGCATTTCAGTCATTTCAGTCTGCTTTTCCGCTCTAGCTCTGCTGTCCTCCTGGATGAATTCGGACATGCAGGTTGAGTGGGAGTCTGTCAGAAAGAGCAATTGTGACTGGAACTCGGTATTATTTTAATATATGTATATATATGTACATACAGAGAAAGCATAAGATGATGACATTTTAAACTTATTTTAATAGTTTAAACATTTAAACCATAGTGATGTACACCAAGGAAATCCTACATTGTGTTACATTCAGTGTCACTGATTGTTTTGTGCAATAACTATTGGCAGGTCCCTGATGAAATTAGTAATATTTGTTAAAAGAAAGGTTGTGCTTCTGAGATCCAGAGGGACTTTGGCGGAGATAATAAAAGTGAGTTCGGCAATCAGGCAATAGCTTAAAAGACATTGCTTATGTCAGTGTGACTAAAAAGAGATATAACTCACAGGGTGATTTTGCACCATGTGCTTGCATTTCAACACATCCCAACAGGGTGTTTATTCTTCCTAGATCTGTAAATGTGTTAATTCAGGCAATTCAAAATCTGTTCCTCTGAAATCCTGCCTGAAATAAGAATAAATTTTCCAACCTTTTGGTATCAAGCATTTTGCTGAAATTGCTCTACTGTACATTTGCGGAGTCTTCAGAGATTCAGACTTTGAGATAAGTTCATTTATGGATGTGAAGGCAAAGATAAAGCAAAGATATTCTCTTGTTTGTTTTCCAAATGTACTGAGATGTTAATTGCTTTAACAGAGATGCTAACTCATTTGCCATGGGGCAAAGACTGTGCAAGAACAGCCTGTCTTTCAATCCCTTGGGTTTTGAGGGGTTTTTTTTTTGTGGAACTGATAGAGAAATTGCACTTTTCTGCATTCTCTAATATGATACCTAATAAATATTTCTGGAAATAGAAGAAATTCACTCTCTTTCAATTTGTAGACTGTTCATACTGAGACAGAGAACACCTTTAACTTGTCATTTAAACCCACCAGTTAAAATATTTGTAAATGAAGAGTGACCGAAAAAAGTTTATTTACCTAATATTCTATATCTTATTGTTGTTTATATAACTAAGATAAAAGTATAACTGTTTGTTGTTGGTTTGTATATTTTTTCTTACATTAGAGAAATATATATGCTAAAGACCTAGAAGACCTTGGTAGGCACATGAACAGCACATGCTCACAAGTACAGTGATTGATCACCTCATTGGTATGATTAAAAGAAAATTCCGTTTAAAACAAATATTCTTTGAAAGTTAGTTTTCAAAACCTAATCAGTGTTTGAACAAAGCACAGCACATTGGAAGCCTGATCTGCAACTACTTCCTATACACTGTATAATTAAATGTTGATAAGGAGGTTACTCTCATATTTGCTAAATTCTGCTTTGTGACAAGATGAGCACCTTCTGTAGTTGCAAGTGCATGAAGTCATATATACAAGCGGAGTCCATCCTGTTTAGCTATTGCAAATGTCCTTCTCAAGTAAAATGGACTAGAAATAAGATAATTTTGAATAATCAGCTCTTGTCATGTGCATACACACAGACAGAAAAGTTACTGCTTTATCTAGCCAAACTAAATTTCCCACATAAGCAAAATCTTGAGACAGTGCTCATAATGCTTTTATATTGCTGAAGAGTATCTTTAAATTAAAATATTGCCTTAAAATGTTTATGCTGCAGATGGAAAGGAGCTACTTCATATTTTCTAGTTTGTGGAAGGGAGAAAAAGAAGTCAGATGATCCTACGCTTCACACATATGATTGGTAGTTCCAAATATGATCAGAGGGGAAAGCTAAAAATGGTTCCAAAATTCATTTGAGTAACATGGATTTCATACAAAATTTAAATATAAGAAACTGAGAGCCAAGGATAAAGACAAACAAATCACAGATTAAGAAGATGATGAAGAGTGGGTTAAAGTTCAGTGAGGTGTGCAAGTGAGTAAAATTTAAACTTGTTCTGAAACAACAAACAAACAGAACAGCACAATATGCCACATTCAGGAATGTGAGAGCCATGTTGTTTCTGGCACTTGAACAACAGAATTATTGCTGCTGATATGGTAATTGCAGAGGTACAGAAAAAAAGTGGGTGGATCATGTGAAATTCATTAAATACTTGAGGTGAACTTACAGCAGGATTAGTCTTTTAATTGTGTACATTGATCTCTATGCACAACTGGTTTGCTAAAAAGGCATATTGTTCATTCTCAAGAGGTTTAAAAATCCACTTCAGCTCAGTGTCTCTTTTTTTTGGTTCTTAAAATATTTTGCAGCATGCTACTCCCCTTTGGCCTACGCAAACAAATATGTCTGCATATGCATACCTACTAGAGGCAGTAGCTGGCTTTTCTGGTAAGAGCATTTCTGGTTGCTTTCCACAAGATATAAAATAATTTCAGACACTTTTGTCCAGCCCCAGATTCTGTGGCGTGGGCTGGGCTCACATTCAAAACATTTACTAATCTAAGTCCGACACTGTTGTCTTGTCCAAGGGCATAAACAAGGATTCTGCACAGCTTGAGCAAAAACTGAAGGACTTGTATGGCAAGCTGGATCTGCACTGTAACTGGGTCAGAGGACTTCCATGATGACCTTGACTACTTTCAGAAATGCCATTGTCCCTCATGTGAAGGGTTAGGGCATCCCATACAGCACTTTGCCCTGGTCTGTACTGCTCACCCCACCTTAAGTCAGCATCATACCAGCTAACTTCTGGTCTGCAACTCTGTTTGTGTATTGGATTTCCTGTGTTGCTGTAGCTGCCCATAAGCCTTGTATTTGTGTTTAATGAGGTTTGTATTTAATGAGACTGCTAATGTGAACAGGAGTTATTTACAGAATCAAATCTGCACTGCAAAAAGTGTTGCATTAATTTGTAATAAACGTAAATGAGGGATACACTCCTGGATAAAATACACTCATTCACAGGGCTATTTCAATGCAACAGGGAAAATATGGGGCAAGTTCCTGGGAGGTGGCAGGCTGCCTGCCTCACCCATCCATATTCATGCAGGGGAAATAAAAGTGGGTTGTTTCAGAAATACACTGAAAAAAGAACTGTTATCCCTTAACCTGTTGTCAGCTCCCTTCTTCACGGCTCCCAAAATTGTCCTGAAATGTCCCAGAGCTCCCATTTCACCAATATCTCCTGAAAAAAATCCACCAACTTTTCCCTTCCTTTGGAGAGAAGTGGGGTTGTTCAGCCTGGAGAAGGCTCCAGGTAGATGAAATTGTAAGTACAATAGCAGATAACACTTTTTTTAACGTGATTGGGACTGCCACAGTTTGTCTCACATGGATAGGTTGGTTTTAGAGAATGTTACTTTTAAGCATGTATTTAAAAAAATAGGCTGATCAAATTTTGCATTTTATTTCACCGAGCTTGCAAAAATTTGCCTATCAGGTCAGCCAGGTGCAACCCACTAAAAAAGTGCAAACACTTTTAAATTTCTTTTTCTACTTTCACACAACCCGATGCTTTGTCAGATTCCTTGAGGAGTACTATTGACACCTAAACAATGAATGTAAATACCCCTGTGCTTCTCTCTCAATAACTCAAAGCAAATTGGAATGGCTTCTCAGGTATTTGGAGTAATTTAGGTACAAAACTAAACTAAAGATGAGAGTTCTGTTAAACTCCTCAGTCAGGCATATGCCTCTAACTCTGCTCACTTTGATCTTGGCATCACTGGAAGAAATGGCATTTAAATTTGCAAGTCAGACTGCTGATAGTTCTCAAATTACCAGATCAAAAATCTACAACTAAGATAACAACAACTAAGAAGACTGACTACAAATGCACATAAATACCTGAACCTTAAAGGTAAGGAGCTAATTATAGATGCTGTGAGCAGATCCATTGGTAGCCATTTCATAGAATTGAATGATGTCATGCTGCAGAATAGCTTTGCAATCAGTTCAACAGGTATTTCACAAAAAAAAATGCAGGTAGGGGATTTGCATGTGTTTCTTGCAGATATTTTTTTGGTTTTACCATCTCCAGTTCTTCACGCAAATGAGCTATTTATTAACTAAATGTTACAATGCCAGGTATAAACATTAACCAAGGAAATGATGAATTTATGCAGAGATTGACAGCTGTTTGCTAAATGTTCACTTTGATTGCATACATAGAGGCCTCTCATGACTTGTCTTATAGAAAGAAACATTATCTTCAGAGCACTGTAAAATTCCTTCAGTGCCATCACTCCCTTCCCACCACCTCTGCCTTTGTTAACATCCTTTAAATGTCTAGCTGTGTCAGGGGAAAGACCTTACTGCTGAATCTGTATTTGAGAGTGCTATTTTCCTTGCAAGGGAAAATTTTCCCTTGACAGTGTCAGAAAAGTTATTTGGAGTTGCTCAGATAGCTACAGCATTCTTAAATGGAATACAACTCATCCTTTTCCCCCTTTAATGTGTTCAGCAGACAGGTGGCAACCCAACTGCCGGGAAATTCCTAAGTATTTATATCCTTTAACTCTCAAATGATATGAACAAGTAATAGGAAATGTCATGCACTAGGTATATTAGCAATGTCCCCATTAATCAATCATCCAAAATAAACTAGATTATTATGTCTGTTTGTACTGTACTGTGTAATCAAAGAGCAAACTTGATTCTTATTGGCTCTGCTCCATGTGGAGCTTCATGGGGCAGAATCTCTTACAAGCTCACTCTTCTTCCTGTGGAAGGCACAAGAGGGACTCACAAATGTAGAATAAAACCAAGATGCAATTGCCTGCGCTTTCCAAATTGCCAGTATTTGACACCCACTTTGACATCATTTTTAACTGAATATAGAAGCTGTGAAGCAGCACAGATCCACTCCTGGAAAATGAGATATTAAGTTGCTCTAAACCAGTGATTAGATGCACCATGTTTTAGAGACAACTGGGATTTTGAAAATTAAGTCTAAACAAAACAAATTATTTTTTAATTCATAGTTGCTAGTTTCAAGAAAGAATGGTTGTTTCACAACTTAGGTTGGTGACTGGTGTCCTACACATCAATTCAAAGAATGAAATTGGAATTTATGAGTTACACTGAAGGTCCTGTCCGCCTCAATTCCTGATGATCTTTCATCAGTTTTGGCAGCAGACTACTACTTTTAATGGATGTGTCACAGAGCAACCTGTGAGACAGGAAATCACAGTGAATCCCAGTAAAGTGCCATTGTATACATTCCTGGAATAACTCACTGAATCAAGAAAAAAACTCTTAGCAAAGAACATGTAGTGCCAGACAGGCTGCACTCACTACCAGTGTGGTACAAATTCTCACTGGGTAGACACAATCTTTGCAGGCAAGTACTAAGGCAAATTTATCTGCAACACATGTATTTGGTGGGTACTGTAGGGTAACACACATGAACTGTCCAGCACCTCTCAGGTCCAAATCCCTGGTGTCAGACAATTTACAGGGTTGTTTGCCCTCCTCTCTGAACACAATGTGGATTTTATAGCTGTGTTCCCATCAAAATACATTGAAGTGCCATTAGGAAGCACGTACCTACTGAAAACTCTATTTGAAAGACAAGAGTCTTAAACTGCTTGAGCATACCTGTGTAAACTACTGAAAACAAAACAGATGCCTTATGGATTGGAGAAAAGACAGGTGTTCCTGAATCTGTACTGCTGGCAGTCTGTATGAATAATGAGTAATTTTTTGAATAATTTCAAAAAATTATAAAGCTCCTTGGCATAACAAATCATCCATAAACAATTTAGATGGCTTTGCTGCTTAGTCTTTTTATGTTTTGGCTTATACATTTCACAATCTGGCTGCACAACTGAGAAGAAACAAATACAATACAGCCCTTTTGCACCACTCTAGAAGTGTTGAGAAACATTTAACTAGAGGTAAACATACCCTGTGCAGCTACACCGTCAACTTAAGAACAGCTATGGAGAGTGAGGTATGTCATTCAGAATAAGACTGGGATTTTTTTAAGATATATTTGTTTTTCCAATTGTTACTAGGGATTTTGGTGGTGGTGTTGTTGAAGGATTTCACACCTTCGTTCCTGAAATTACATATATATGGCCTTGACTCATTTTAGTCCAGGGCCTTTTTTCACACCTTTACCAATGTCAAAGGGCCTTCCTATGGATGTAAATGTGATTTGCTACCATAAAAATATCCAGCTGCTAAGCACAACACCAACTTTTATCTGTCCTATAAAATCCACAAGTCTTACTGCAACACAGGCATGCCCCAGAGAGGCAAAGCAGAGACAAGATCTAAGTGTGATTTTAATACCCACTGAGATGAATCAGTTAAAATACATTGTGTATTAATGTATGATTATTGCAGTCTCTGTTTAATATAAAGTTAAGCTTGCTTGTAAACTTTAATTGTGTACATGATACTCTAGTAATTTTTACAGTATAAATTCATCTTCAAAAATCTAAATTTAGAATACTTGGTTTAGCAATAATAGGATTAACCTTACAGTATCTATTTTTGAAAAGAACTGACTTCCTCCTGGAATCCCTTTGTTCATAACAATTTAAACATAGAATTTAATACACTGACATTTCATAATAGTGACAGGACTATCTTGATGCTTGACCAATAAAGTTTCAGCCAGGGACACTGATGCACTGAGATTTCTTGATATAAAATAAGACAAGATATAGGAATTATGACTGCCCCATATACCAAATCAGGTTGAAAGGGACCTCTGGAGGCAAGCTGGTCTAACTCCCTGTTCACAGCAGAGCCAACCTCAACATTCAGTCCAGCTCCAAAGTTAGATCAGGTGACTTGGGACCTTGTCCGTTCCAGCACTGTATCCAAGGAGAGGGAAGCCTCTCTAGGCACCTGTTGCAGTGTTCGACCACTCTCATTCTAAAGAGCTTTTCTCTATTTTCAGACAACAGATGTCAACTGAAAAACTGGCAAAAAGAGTAATTCGGTCTACTTCTGTTGGATTGGTAAGACAGACTGGCTCATGTTGCATTATAACAATGCCAGATCCACAGGAAGGGAAATGTCAGGACCACACAGAAAGAAGTAGAGGGCAGGAAACTGTGAGGTAGAGCATCACCTGATAGATGCTCAGCCAAGGCACCTGCCTGCACCTTCCCAAGCTCTGGACACCCATGTCACTGACAGATGTTGGTTCACTCTTTCTCTACCACTTGCTGGGCAGCCTTGTTCCTATGTTGCCATCTCTTCTCCAGTGGCTGAAGCCTTTGTTCACATGCTGTTAACCCCAAAGCGGGACTGTATTCTTTTTTCAGCTTTCAGTGTTAGTACAACTGCAGCCTGCTGTCCTGCTGGCTTAGATGGTAAGAAGGTATTTTAAATGAATCATCAGTTATAATAGCCATTTTTCTAAAACTGTGGCTGACATAATTTAATTGTAGATCCTACTACAAAATAACAGATGAATAAACATATAATTTCTGCAACTTAGTAATTAGACAGGCCCTTCTAACAGGGGTTTCTTTTTCCTTTTATATTCTGGAACTCAAGTTGCATTCACCGTTTTCCCACAAATGTCTCCACTGACTGGCTCACAAAAGACTGTGTCCTCACATGTTCCTGTCTAAGAAGTTCTTCTGAGCTTGCACAGCTGCTGAGAAAAAATGTCTTGGAAAGTCACGTCCTCTACTTGAAATTCCACCTCTTAAAAAAACTTCTGCCCCATTTGATTTCATAATATCCCATTTAGATTTTAAATGGTCATGAAGAGGCACATTCTTCAGCATAACTTTATCTGGAACTCATCATCACTTGATCAATGGCTTGAAACAATTTTTAGTGATTGAAGAGACAACAAGCCAAATTTATATCAGATGTAAACACAAGCAGCTTCAAATAAGTCATGAGAAGTCTGAGGCAGACCTTCAAAAAAGAAAAAAACCAAAACATATTTGCAGCCCTGTGATTCACCCTCATTGATTTTCTCCCCTTCTTTTTGCAGGCTGAATATAAACTAGGATTTTAAAAGTTTTTAATACTATCATGATTCTTCCCTGGCTACAAGGAGAACAAGTGGTAAACTGCTATGAAGCAGATATGCTCTTGCAAGATTTTCAACCCCTCTGCAGAGTGAAAAGACTTTTACCCATGTCTAACACACAGAAGCCTGCTTGTTCCTGACCATGGAAGGGTAATAGTCAAGAAGGCAATATAAAAATTAAGCAGCAGTCCTTCACCTCATCTCCACCTTGCATCTAAAAAAAAAAAACAAAAAAAAACCCAAAAAACCCCACCAAAAAAAACAAAACCAAAAAAAAGACATGCTCTGAAATTTTCATATGCTTCTTTTCTCTGTAACCTGATATTTTCACCTGTCTTTCTTGACAAACTCTGTTCTCTGTTGTTGAATATTGACCTAATCTTAGACTGACAATTTTCTGACCAGTGCATTCAACAAATCAGATTCTATTCAGAGTTAACAGTCTTTTATCCAAAGAATGTTATTACTGTTAGGCCAAAATATTAATGTTCTGGGTGCTATCCACTTAAAAGTTTATATGAATGAGAGCTTATAAATGAAGGTCACTGTGGTGCTTATGCCCTTCTTTCCCACAGCAACAACAAATAGTAATTAACTTGGTTTTCTTTCCCCTTTCAGTACTCAAGTTTATTTTTAATGTCCATTATGGACAAAAGTCTTTTTTTTTTCCTTTTTCATATTAGGCTCTTTTTATCTATTAAGTACATTTTAATGACCCCATGGAATCGAAATCTCTTTCACAATCCATTTGAATAACAATGGCATATGACGTTAGAAGTTGGCAGAAACAACAAAACAGATTATGAGAAATGCTAAAGGCTCTAAAACTGCCTGAAAATTTCCTTTCCTGTGTATATATGTTGAAAAGAAAATATTTTAGAATAAATAAACATAAATAAACTGGTCTTCATTACGACAAGTTATACATTCTCTTTCTACATTCAGACTTTTAAACTATTTTCTTGATTGTGAGCTTCCTTTAGCACGCTGTCAAGACAGTAACTTTGTACTTAATGGTTTATATTGAGCCAGATGACGTTTCACATATCACAACTTTAAAGCTTGTTATGAATGCTGTACTTTTTTTACCATATCCTTGGTATTCCTAAGAAAATACTTCATTATTAGAAAAACAGGATGACTAAAATTTATTTAAGGCTGGTAATTACTATATCCCACATAATTTGAAGTACTCGAGCAGTTAAAAAGAAGGATATAAATTGTCAAAGACCTCATACATTTTAAGCTGCCCTCATAATAAACGCAAATACATTTTACTTCTGATTCATCATTGGCCACAAAAAAAACATGAACACACAAAGCCATTCTCCAGATAGTATAAATTTGCATAGCAACTGAAGTGTAAGTTGAGCAATGATGATTTACACCATCTGTGCTTACAGCCCATTACCAGTTCATTTCAATAGAAGTGTACCAGCCTACAGACAAGTGACTAACAGTGAGTAAGAGCAAAAAGTAAGTGAGGTGGGTGTTTATTGTGACAACTATCTTAATTTCTGGAATGTGTTTGTGATCTTTTTTAATGTATCAACTTTTTTGTTGTTCTTATTTAAATATTCTCTCTTCCGATATACTGGAAAGCGAGAAATGTTACTAGTTAAATTTTTCAGTTGCTGTAGATTTGTCTGAACTTGCTGTTTCTTGAGAACAGTATTTCATTATTCTGTTTCCTGATGACAACATGTTATTATGCTCCTTTTCTGTAAATAATATTTCTTAAGATCTCCAATTTCAAATGCCTCCTTGAAACTTCATCTTGGTGTTTCATAGAGAAGTGGCTTGACCATCAAAATAGTAACTTTTCTTTCTGTTTAAGATTACTAGAATTTTAGCAAAACTCCCTATGCTTCATAAAGGCCATCCCTAGAATCAGAAATTGTTACTTTTTCCTTTGTCTTTTCACACTGTCTTATGTTATATATCTGCCTATAGCCTTTGTGTTTGTGTGTCCCTTAACTGCAAGCTAAGCCAACAAGTTTTTGTGCAAGTGCTTAATTTTAATAATTGCCTGTGCAGGTAAGTAAAACCAAAGTTAATATTTCTTCTCTGAGATGCAAAAGAGTAGAGGGAAAATGATGAATTAGTGGTTAGATTTGAAATTTAAGAGAACTTGGTTCAGTTCTCTGATCTGTAACCATCTTGCTATACTACCGCAGATGAGTTACTTCATCCCAGTAACTCAGTCTTACATTTAACTAAATCTAACATTTAACATCTAACTCAGTCTTTATTTACATCCACAAAACACGGTTTCATGATGTTACTCTGTCCCACAGAAGACTTACAAAAATAAAGAGTATCTCTTCAAAGACTGTAAAGATAGAAATAATGTACATTTCTATTGAGTAATGGATACAGGGTTTATGAAGTAAGGATTTACAGGGAAGCAAACAGCTGATGCTCTCCTTCCTTTTTTATGTACTTTCTGCTGCTCCAGTTAACATAATTATTATTTTCTCTTTCATTGCTTGAAATCACCCACTGTTGTCCTACAGAGAACAAGAAAATTGTGTCATCTTGTCTTATATTCCAGCCCAAACCCCATATCTGCATCAAACCTAGACCCCTCCACTTGCATACCCCTGCAGCTTATTGGATGGGCTGTGAATCTGGCAGTCCTAGAGAAGCTACAGAGAAGTAGATCTATGAAAACTACCTGCAGTGACATAGTGAGGCTATTCTCATTTAACCATTTTCCAGAGGGATAGAACTTCCAAGGTCCAATGCATACGTGGAAGGAAAGGATTACTGTTTGCCTCTGAGCATTGCTACTCGCCACCCCGCATCTTTGATGCCTGTGTTTCTCATGCTGCTCAAATCCCTTCTCTCTGAACTGAGCTCTGTGATCTCCCACTCATCTATAGCCATAAACTTTTCTCTCTTCTGCTCTTTCCCCACCCTCAGTCTTACGTCTTCTATAGCTATTGGTTTCCAAATCCTCATGTTCCCATTTCTGCTCTCCCACAAACCTGTGCTTCTCTTGACTGCTGTACCCTGCTCTCCATGCCAGCAAAGGAAGTGGTATCTAAAAATGCTATGAATGTTTCAATGTGAGTCTCTCAGCAACACTTCCACTTTTAAATACCCTGAAGAACAGTCTGTAGCAGTTATGTCTGATACACAAGTCTGCTCTGAAAGCAGATTTGGCCCATCTTCCCACTGCCCCTAAAGCTGTCCATGAAAAAGTCATCACCTCACTTCCCATCTGATGACTTGGGTTTCCCCTAATCCATTTCAGCCAAAACAAACCAGTGCAGCTGACTTCTACTATTTAAACTGCTTAAGCTGCTCTGGTTGACTTTGGCCAAAGCAGGTTTGGGAGGAATTGAGTGAGCAGCTTACAGGTAGGGAGGGGAGGTGGTAGCCTTTGGCAGAAGACAACCCTGATGGTAACTGGGAACTGTCTAGGAATGGTAACCTCTTCAACAACTCCAGCCTATGGAGAAAGTGAGCACTCACAAGGGGATTTTAAAGCATGGTAAATTCTGTGGTTATAGTTCAATTCTCACATTTCACAAGAGGTTTCTCTGTCAAAAAACTCCTTTCCACTAGCAGAAACCATGATGACATTACTCAGACTGCCATTTATCTTTCCCCTGTTTAACCACTGCTAACTGATTAACCAAATGAAGTGCCACAAAATCCATTAGCTGGAATAGGAACAAAAAGCTGCACTAGCTCAGTAATAAAGAAAGAGAAACCTTTGTAAACAAGGTACATGACCTCCAGCTCTTGAAAGTACCCAGCTATTGCCCCTCCCTGGCCCCCAGGAACAGGGGCAGTGAGGGGTGACACACTTGCAGCCACTCCTGACAGAAGTGAGGCATGAAGGGGTAGGGCATGGGGGAGTGTCAAAGTTCAAGGGCTGTTGCATAGCCTGTTGGATAGCCACCACAAGATCTTTTGCCCTTGTTTTACTCCATATAGATACGATTTTCTTATCTCATAAGGAGGCACAAGAAAGGAACGCTAACTTTAACTCTTTCAGTACCATTTTCTCAAAGACAGACAGTGAACTTAGGCCAAAAAATCCATCACCAGGAAGTGTAGCAAAATACATTTCATAGAATTGACAGACTTTAAAAACTTGGAGAGGGGAGGTCAGCAGCCAGGGACACCAGCAGAGCCAGCCACTCTCACAGATGGTTCAAGCAGTTGCCAAACTAAGGCCTGACTCTCTCCGGGTTTGCACCTGCAGTTCAGATAATTTCCAGGAGCCTGCTGCACAAGTGGTAAGGAGGAATGAAAGGCTCTCAGAGGGGGGAAAAAAAGAGAGTTAAACTGATGTTAAGACTCTGACATGCAAAAGAGTTTCTGCTCCTACACAAGTGGCCATGGCCAGCTGAGGGATGTCAGCTGACAACACGCTCACACTTTGTCCACTGCAAACAGGAGGCAAAGAAATAGGAATACTCTCAATGAAGTGAGGTCTGATGCTGCTGTGTTTGAGTCTTCCTGACTCCTTGTGTTAGTGTCTTCAGGTTAGCAATGAACCTGTCCAGTTTCACCCTGCAATGTTCTTCCAGATCAGACTTTCGTGATGCCACTGGTTTTGTCACACCTTTTATTATGTTAGGAAAAAGAAATATCCTGACTCTGTATTGAAAAAGCTTTAACTTGCTGTTCTAGTACAAACTTTCCTGCATATATATTTTTTTTTCCGCTAAAAAGAAAAGCATCTTCAAAAGATCACAAGTACTTCTTATTGTTACAGTTTTACAGTCAGGAAACTTTCACAGGCTCAATTTAAACAAAACCCAGACCTGTTGCATAAAGTGTTACTGAGTTGAGATAACAAAAATTGAAATGTCTTTCCTCTTCCTTTTCTCACCATGCACCTCTCTCTGCTGCTCCCCACTTCTCTTTGTGAGGATAACCACGCTGGAACTGTTTGTTCCAGCAATTTTCTGGAATGAAAGAGCTGGGGCACTGGCCATCACCTCCAGTTTTCTGGCACGCTCTCTGATCCCCTTTGTCAAAATGGGTCAGTTCTAGCTCCATTAACCAGCAGTTAATTGTGCAGAATTTTAATGCCGTGGGCACTTTGGGGTTTTGGAAAAGTCGTCTTTGGGGCTGCTGCTTTATTGAGGCAGAAGGGCAAAACTGCTTTTCAGCTACTGGAAAAGGGATACATGAACAATAGTGAATATCCCAATGTTAATTGCTTTACCATAATTTCTTCACTGCTTTTGATCTTTTGTCTCTTTCATGGAGCATGGGCTTCTCTCTCTGCTGCATGCTCTGCACTTCCTCACACAGGACATGACTGTTCAGTACAAGTGCCAACAAGGCTTTCTCACAAGACAGCTCAGAACTCCTTAACACAAGGGCCTTCATCAAGGTGGTTCTTGGTAAATATTAACAGGATAGAGTTCCTCCCCCCACCACTGCATACATTTTATTCTGAGTTACCTGCTTCCTGAAACACCAATAACTGAAACCGTTTTACTGAGTGATACCCACGTGCATTTCCAAAGGCAGTTTGGTTGAAAAGGCAAACACCAAGAACATAAGGACCCATTTTCACTGTGTGGTTTCAGATTTTTAAATTTATTCAGCAAGATTATTTAAAGGGCAAAGGCCCCCAGTACTCCACATGGTCCACAGGGTGCTCTGCCCACCTCAGTGACAGGGGTTGGAACTGGACAACTTTAAATTCCCCTCCCGCAAAAACACTACTGTGGATCCTGTATGATCCTGTAACTGTACCTACATATATCTACTGTACATACATACATATACTGTGTGATCCTGTAACACTACCACAGGAAGACGTGATGCCTTCACACCCAGGTGGTTCTGGACCGCACCGCGCAGCGGGACACTGAAAAAGTAAAGGCCAGGACCCAATTTACGGATTCCCCTTCAGCAGGTGCAGGGCAGAAGGGAGGGGGTGGAGGTGGCCGAGCGGCCAAGGCTTCGGGGTCCACGCGTCGCGAGGCGCCACATGCCCTGCAGGCCCCGGGCCGCGCAGCGAAAGGGTCGCGGGCGGGGCGGGCCCTGCGGAGAGGCCGGCCCAGAGCGGAGCGAGGGCCGGCCGAGGGGCGGGGAAGGGCCGTGGCGATGGCTCCGTGGAATCGCTCCGCGGCCGCGGCTCCTCCCAGGGGCGGCCCGACGGCTGTCGCTGGAGGCCGCGGGCAGCGGGCCTGTGTTTCCCCTGGGGACAGCGAGAGACATCCTAACACCCCCCCCCCCCTCCCCCCCGCCATTGCCTCGCGCCGCCGGGGCTGCACGGCCGCCGCTGCCCGGCAGGGATCCTCTCCTGCTGCTCCTCCTCTTTCTCCTTCACCCTCTCCCCCCACCTTCACCTCCCCCGGCTGAGTTCATTCACTGGGATTGGTTTCAAATGACGCCATCGCTTTATATTTACACCAATGACCTCATCGCAGCAGCTTGAAGTTTACTGACCAGCAAAACTCTTTTCTATCGGTTGTTCCTCTCCTTATGCCTGCTCTTCCCGGGTGTTTATCGTCGTTTCGGTCATTTTGGGCTTCTAAGGCTTAAAGAAACCCAAAAAAACCCAACCAAACAAAAAGACCAAACACGCAAACAAAAAACCCCAACTCACCCGAACTTTCTCCCTGCTCCCGAGCTTTTCGGTGTGTGTCCCCCTCCTCATCATTATCCCCTTTTAATTTTTTCAAGCCATCTTGGGAGGGAGGGGGGAAGGAGAGAGAAAAGAGAGCTCCAAACGTTTCCTTTTTCTGCTCCTCTTCCGTCTCACCTTCACGCTTCCCAGTATTAAAAAATAAACCAAACCCGAATATATTTTTTTCTTTTCTAATTTTTAAAATTGCTGGAGCTTGGTTTTTGCCTTTTGGGAGGGGTTTCTCCTTTTTTGTTTGGGGTTTCTCTCCCCCCCCCCCCCCCCCTTATTAATGAAGGAAAAAGAAGAGCTTTCTCAGCCACTGGAAGGAGACAAAAGTTGTTTCGGGCGGCAGCGGCGAGGCTAGCGGGGAATTACTTTTATGCTTGTGGAGGGGACAGGATGACAGACTGACAGGGGCGACACAGTAAGTGCCGGAGCAGCGCAGGGGACCCCGGCCCGGGGCCACCCCGTGGAAACCAAGCCGGGAGGGGGGCGAGGAGCGCGGGGGGGCCGGGCCGAACTGGGCGGGGAGGAGGAGGAGGAGAAGGGGGGAGGGAGGTGAGGGAGAGGCGGGCGGCGGGCGCCCTCCTCCCGCATGCCCTTCCCCGCCGCCCCCTCACCTCCGGAGGAGAGTGCCCGCAGTGGACAGGTCGCTGCCCCGGCCCGGGCAGGCTCCGGCCGCCTCCGCAGGTGGTAAGAACGGGGGCTGGAGGGAGGGGGAACGGCACAGGCACCGCACGGCACCGGCGGCCGCCCCTCTCTGCCCTCCCTACCTGCTGCCGGCACCCTGCTGCCCGCGGCGGCTTTTACCTCCTGTCCCTTCCTTGCCCTCCTCCCGATATCCACCTGCCTCTCCCCGTGCGTGGAAGGAAGCCGGGCGCCGCCGGAGCGCGGGGCGGGAGGAGGCGCCGCCGGGAGAGGCGATGGGAAAGAGCCCGCGGGCTGCCCCGCGGGGTGCTCGGCGCTGCCCGAGAGCCGCGGCGTGCGCGGCTGCCCTGCTAAACTTCGCCCGGAGCGCTGGCTCCGAGCGGGCTGCGCAAAATGGTCGGGGATGCTTTAAAGCCCTGGAGGGCTCCCGAAGAAATGCTGAAGTTCTGCCGTCGACTTGGGAAACGTTTAAATTGAGGCGGCTGGCAAAATGGAGGGCTGACGCGGCGTCCAGGAGGGAGGCAAATTGCGAATTGTTAACCTGGCATCGCTCTCGCCTGAGCTCCCGGGCCGGAGCTGGTGCCGGGACGCGGCCTGACAGATCCTCGCTCCCGACTTTGTCCCCCCCACCCCCACCCCGGCCCGGGATGCGGGGCTGAGCGCGCATCACCAGGTGTATGGGATGTTCTTACTGCCAAGCCTGACCAATGGCAGGATTTTTTTCAGCGGCCAAAAAACATTTGGTTACATGTCAGATGAGAAGCTGTGATTTTAAAAAATATTATTTTATAAGATTATTTTTATTTTATTTTTTTTAGAGAGGGAAACCCAGGAGAATTTGCTTTCCTTTACCGTCGTTTCAGCTGGTTGAAACATAAAACTGATTTATTTGGTTTTCCTTCAAATGAAGGGTGTAGTGATAGCAAGCTGTATTGTCTGACCTACGACTAATTTTTTTTGTTCAAACATTTGGTGTATACGCAGCACAGTAAATAGATCTGTGTTAATTTTGAAAACTAAAAGCAGATTGAACTGTTTCTCTTTGCAAGGATGTGTGTTTGGGCTCTTAAAAGAGAAAACCCCAACCAAAACCCCAGAATGATTTTGTAATCCTTGCTCTGAGATTTATGCTATTCCTGGCGGTGTGTGGTTTGGTAGATACAGAGTTTACAAAGTCACAACTGACCAAACAGGATTTGGTTTAGACTCTTGTGTTTTGAGGGGAGGTGGAAAAATAGTGAGTCTTAATTTCTTTTTATGGTGTTCATCCCTCTGCCCATTGGAGATTGAAACATTCATCAGAGTTGTTTATGTTGGTTGTCTGGGAGTTTCTGCTTGAATATGGAGTGAAGTATGCAGCAGGGAGGTGTAGATGTATTTTTAGCTTTCATTTTTAATGACAAAAGATACAAAGAATAGCGATAGTCACAAGTAAATCTTGCATTTACTGAGTATGCTTATTAATATTTTGAGGATGGAATCTATGAGAAATATCTGAGTTGTAAGTTCCACTTGTTATGCTTGTTTAATACAGTAGTGCTTTAGTAAATCTTAATAAACAATTTAAAAGTCCCCTTTAAAATTAATAAATACATAAAAGCAGCAGAGAATGTGTCAGTTCCTGTGCTACAGCTGGTAGCTTCAAAATGCTGTTTGGTTTAATATATATGGAAAGGTGCAGAAAAACAAACCAAGCATTTAAAAATGTTACATGTTGTATAAAGATACCTGAGTACATTCTTGCTCCAATAGCTCTGCTTTTGTTAGCTACCCAAGCAGATGTAATGGAACAAAATCACGCCAGAAAAACTTCTGTAGAAGATAGTGAGCTCACTTATCTTTGTTTCTGTAAAAATGTATGCTCTTCTTCTAGCAAAGACAGCTGTCTGGGCAGGGGTGTTTGCTTGTAGCTTGGCCTGGCCATAGGGTTGGTATCGGCAGAAGCTGTGCAGGAATGTGTTAAATGGATTTCGCTGTGAGCTCTATCTCCCAAGTCAGCCCGGCGGGGTGCCAGCCCTCAGCTCGTGGGAGGAGTTGTGGCTGGATCTGCCATATGCCTGTGCACCTTCCTTGGCAAATCCACTCTGCCCTGCGAGTGTTCTATGCTTCTGCTCACAGGGTAAGTGAAATCCTACGGAGTCACTGGAAACTGGATGTGAGATGGGCCAGTCGCTCTTCTGCCTATCAGATAAAAGATTCACGTAGGCCTTCTGAAAGCCCTCAGGGGCTAAATTCGGGCTCTCTTCTCGGTCTTTGTAAGAAATGTTAAATAGCCAAGCTAGATGTTGATTACAGTTACCTGCATTTATCTTCAAGTGAGCTCTGCTCCAGCGCGTTGGGCAGCAAGAAGTGTGTGCAGGGTGACGGCTTTGCTCCGTCACCTGGGTTTTTAAAGTTCAGTGCCATAATCCTCACACTGATTCAGCAATATTCACTGTTGTTGAAATACACTTTTGCTAAGAAATACAGTAAGTACAGCTGAAGCATTTTTTCCCCCCAAGAAAAAGGAGGCAGCAGGATGATAGCTTTCACTTTGTAGTATGTCAGCTGAATTTTCTAGGACATTTTTTTTCTTTTTCCTTTCTGTAGAAGCAGTCAGGAAAGCATCATGGATATTCTTCAAGTGCTGACAGTCCTTAATAGCCAGATGGCATGGAGTAGTTACTGTCAAAGGATGAGGTGCGGAAGGATTGACACATCCCTTCTTTTTTCTTTTCCATTTTTTTTTTCGACTTTTGAAAGAAACACGGGTTTGGTCTGTGACTCCACTGAATCTGCCCCTATGGGTTTGTTGTTATGATAGTGACTAAATGCTTCTTGCAATCTTGTAGTACTTTTTGCATGGTTGTGTAATGCTACATCCTTGATTATTTTAGAATTTTCAAGGAGCTGGTTTTCTTAGTAATAGGAAAGAAAGTGTGTCCCTAATGTGTCAAATGGTACATTCACTTTCCTTACAATTCCTTAGGGATTGCTTCCAGAATGAGCATTCTGACATGGAGTATTTCTGTAGAATATTTTAAATACCATATCAGTATCACTAATATTTCTGTGGTTTATTTGTATCCCCCTCTTAAACAAAGGCTAGCATATCATCCTTTAGGGCTGCCAGTTGCATACATGGCCTCTACTTTCTGCGCATATCAAAAGCCAGGGGTGATGGCTGGTCTGGTGGTATGTGTCAGGATGTCGTTCTGGACTAAAGCTATTGACTGAAGACCAGGGTGCAAGAAGGTAAAGCAAACACTAAGTTCAGGCTGGTTCGTAGCTGTTACTTGGGGGACACTACCCCCAGGAATTTATCACTATTGTGGTATCCTCACCCCATTACTACAGTCAATGGAGATCAAACTGCCTCTGGAGCAAGGGAGGAGACTGGGATGCTCCGTGCTCCTGCAGTATTCCTGCTGTCTGAGGACAGGCGTGGCAACAGGGCAGCTCGTATCACCACTTCTCTGCTCCCTTGTGTCTGATCTTTGCATTGGTGTTGTCATGTCAGCTCCAAATAGCAAATCTTTATTATAGTTACTATGTAAGTTCCTGTAACACCTGAATGAAACAAAAAATATATATTAATGGTCAAGTTTGGCATCTTAACTTTAGATTTGCCTAGTTTTAACCTGAGCAGTTCTTGGTTTGCCCATGGGTACAGCCTGCCGGCAGGTATGGTGGTCTCCAGCGGAGATGGTGTTGGGCACCAGTGAATTACTGCTCAGGGCTCAGAGGAAACCTGCATGTAGGGTGGATGTATGGAGGGCAAGACTGAAGATGGGCCTGAGTGCAAGGCCCTGTGTTTCTTTCTGCTGCGCTGTGTGGTCTGCTGCTGAGCCAAGAGTGTCCTACTCGGAGCTGGCTCTGGGGAGGCTGGCAGCCTTCCATGTTGTGTCCCTATGAAATGCTCCAGTAGCTGAAAAAAAACCCCACCAAAATTAATAATTGGGCAGGCCAGGAAAGACGGGAAAGAGTGTTGTTTCAGTGATGGGAGGTTTCCGGTGGGGCCGCAGGGATTCAGTAGGGACGTTCCCAAGTTCCCATGGTGCTGCTTTTCTGTGCTTTCACTGTCTGAAGCTGGAAGGTATGAAAGGAACTCCTGAAACAAGGTTCTTCCTTGAGGAGAATTTAGTTATCTCTGCTCTTTCCTGGTTACAGTATGATATTTATGTTTCCAGTGATTTATCCAGCTTCTCTCTTAAGTGTGTTTTTGGGACTAATTTTTCCCTGTACCTTCTGAGTTCCACACTGTTCCTCATAAACTAGGGTCAGTTCCTTGCACAGACCTTCGCAGATACATTTGCACTAGTTTGCTTTCAAGCTGAAGATATAAACTTCTGTCATTTGTTAAGCAAATAATGATACAAAAGTAGAGATGTGCAGAAGTTTTCATTAGTTGAGAATAAATGTAATTTTTTTCTAAGATATTTTTTGCACACTAGCCAGAGTGATGGTCTGCTAAAATAATATGAAAAAATTCTTCATAAAATCATAGTAGAACTGTCTTCCATTACATTAGTTTAGCAGAAAATTGTCATGTTTTCTAGTATTGAGATTGAAATAACATTACCCATTTTCATTCTGCTTCACTTGATTTTTGCTTTACTAAAATGATCTATGAATTGAGCATGTTGACTAAATGATAGATCAGTAGCTGTACAGATAGTTTCTTTTCATATATCCCTGCCCGCTTGTCTAATGTTTTTACATTACTGAAGGTAATGTGGGAGGGAAAAGGATGAGTCTGACTGTGTAATGTAGCAACATTGGAATGAGAACTTTACAGAGAACATAAACTGAGGAGGACAACAGAGACTAATTGTATGAAATTCCTTTTATGCACACGTTCTTGAGTTTGAATAACTAGTATGTATTCAGCCTGCTGGATTAGAAGTCTGGCTCTGCATGTGTAGCATAGATGTTGCTCTCGAAATAGGAAAGGAACTCTCCTTCCTTCCACACTGTTCTGGATAAAATTGATTCAGTGCTGCATTTTGGTCTTACTGAACCCCTAGTAAAGCATGTTTGGGCTTTATAATTCTGTTTAGGCTGAATAGCTCATAGTGTTAGAGATACAAATGCCACACTTTAATAGCCTGCGTGTTGTTTTGCTTCTTGATTGCTAGCTGTAAGAATCATTCACCCCAGAATTTGTAGACTCAAATCCTATGCCAGAATTTGGGTTTTTACCTGCAAGATGGTCCTTGCAGGGGCATGCCTTTCTCCATAGTGCATATTTCACTGCGTGTGTGCAGTCTCTCAAGCAGGACAGACACCCATCTTCTAAACACCATCTTACAAATACATGCAAAGAATATGAACTACACAGGACTTTTCTCAGCCATCCTGCTACTGAAATAAGCCTTTATGTCAGAGGTGGGTTGAAATCACCCGAATAACAGGCATGGGATTACTTTCTGCTCATTCTATTAATGCTACCTGGAATATGTATAGCACCTATCACCTGTACAGTTCCCACAGGTGTTTTGTTGCAAGTGCTTAGGTGTTGGGATTTCATACCTACCTACTTGAAAATTCATCTTTGGGACACAGTGTTTTCTCTTGCTTTCCAGCTTTGCTCTCCCTGACTTTCATGGGAGTCTGTTTGAACTCTGGAAAACTGGGAGAGAAGAGAGGTGGAGAGGGAAGAAGCTTTGTGTTACATGTTCTTCTAATGCCACCATACCCAGAAGTGCCTTTCCAAACTAAGAGAATTTAGGTAGAGGCCTTTTACTCAGAACAGTTGGAAAGCAAACAGAATAAGCTTCAGCTTGGTTTCCACAAAGATACTCATAAATGTTTGCCGATTTTTAAGCAAGAAGAGAAACTACTGCAGTGGAGTATAGCAGTAATCTTAGTGCATTGGATTGACACAGTTTTTGTTTCTAATAACTTTCAAAATATGCAATAGACTGACTGAATCCAGATCAGCAGAAGGCAAGTGGTGTCACCACTTTAGGAGGGCTCCCTCCACCTTTCAGAAGACCTTGTGTTTAAGGTAGGTGTGCTCCAAACTGAGGATAGGCTATGAAAGACTCTCTTCCCATAGTCTGCATCTGAGGACCCCAAACCTTCTTCCCTTTTCTCCCAGTCTACTCCCGTATCATTTCAGTTTCCTGAAAGCTTTCCAGCTTTTACGCAGTGGGTATTAAGAGGCCTTAGTGAAGAAGGGTAATCTCCAGCAAGTGGTCTGTAAATTCATAGTCCTGTGTCTCAGGAAGACAGGGGCAGCTGAAGGTAGATGGGCACCAACCTTATGAGAGCTGGTAAACTTCATGTTCTCCTGACTAGTAGGAAACTTAAAATGAAGTCTAATAAAGCTAAGAGAGCTGCTTGTACTTGTATTATCTGCTGCTACCTTGTTTGTTTCTCAAAATCTCACTTTTTATTTTGGTTTTTCTTGCATGTAACTTTTCAGTTGAATAGGTGTGATTTTCCTGGTTGGTGAAGTCTCTTGTCCAGCCACTGAAAATCCCTGACTTCTCATGACTGACACAGTGTGGGCATGCTGTCAGCTTCTCAGTCTTCGGTTCTGCTTGTTAGATAATTCAGAATGTTAGAGATAGAATTCCACTCTTTTAAAACCTTAGATACAGATCCATGGGTGGTTACCATCCAGGTGACAAAGCCTACTTCCTCAGTGCAGCTCATTTTGCTGTTTGCTGGGATTTCCAGGTAGATCTATTTGAAGATGCCTGAAAAATTTGCCTATCCAGCCCAGACATGATTGTATGAGGAGTCCATTTGTTGCCTGTTTCCTGTCTAAATATTACTGAAATTTATCTCCTTAAAAAAAAAGCAACTAAAAAAACAGGGATGAAAAAGAACAGGAGTACAAGTTCAAATCTTTTTTGAACAAGATTTGTCAGGACAGCAAAAGAAAGTGATGAAACACTGATTAATCATTACTGTCATTGGACATTTTCCCAATATACTGTTTCCATTAAGAGACACGCATCTTTCCAGCCCCTCAAACTTACAGGATTTGAATATTTTTCTGCAACTGAAGCTTGCATGACTTGCCAGCTCTCCTGCAGGCATGACCTGTTGTGAAATGAGGAAATATGTAATGCATTTGTCTCTGCTGCCTCATGTATGGTTAAACCTATAGAAAGCTGTGGTGGAAGCACAGGCATGCTGCTCCTTTGACAGCCTTCTGCAAATACAAGCTATTAATGACCATTGCCTTTCATGGGCAAAACCAGTCCTGGCAATTGCTTTGTGCACTTTATTTCATGGTGTAACAAGCAAGCACATTAGCTATTTTTATTCAAACCCCCAGACATAAGCCAGGATGGCAAAGTTGCTATGAAATGTCTGCATAGCTAAGTGAAAATATAGCTGCTGCTTAACACTAAATTTTTTTCTTTTACTTACACAATATTGAGGGTTCAACCAATGATCATCTAATCTTTCTAACTGAGTCATGGTGAGGATTTTGAAGATTTAGCATTAAAATAGGCAGAACGTTCTTTTCAGTCACTGACTTTGTCTACTGTTTAAGTCTGCAGTAAGGAGGTAGTGCAGTAGGGGAGGTGGGTGGGAAGAAGGGACTGCTTCACGGTAAAGGTTCAGGTCTTGGCCTTTCAGAAGACTTTGGGACTAGCTCTTTTGAATGTGCTGCTTAGTGGCAGGCACAGAAAAAAGCTGAGTACAGTGACACTGTCAGCAAATGCCGGCTTAGAGAGATGAGTCGTTTAGGGAATTTTTAAAAGCTGCCAAGCCTTTTGATGGTGGTTTTCCCACTCTTTAAATTATATTTTCCTTTCCCCTGAAGAGGCTGTCTACTTTGACAGAAAAATGGCTTTGATGATTTCATCATAGAATGATGAAAATTAAAAAAAAGGTAAGATTGTGTTGATGATTTAAGTATTTCAGTATTTCAAAGATTAACTTGGGAGGAATGTTGGGCATATAAGTTTTTTTGTATGTACATGATCAGCATCTATGTATATATATATATATATATATATATACACATACATACACACCTCAGTATTGACATGTGATCTCCAGTTCAATTTTGGTTTAAGAAGAAACCAAACCTTTCGGTGTAAGGTAGATGTTAGAGATCCTAAGGAAAAAAGAGTCATTACCTAGTATGTTTTTTCCCTGACCTAGGACCTGCCTGATACTGGAGTAGATATCTAGTAGTAGCATTTTTATGTATCTTTGCTTAACTGAATTACTAAGTGCACTTATAAAAAGCTGCTTATTATATCCACCAAAGTAAGGCATTTCTCTTGAGTGCTTGTATTTGGCTCAGCTTGTGGTACTGCTTTTCTGTACAGTCATACTTTATGCTTACTTAGCTATTTATTCTTGTTTACCTGTTTGTCTTGGTTCTAGAGGACAGGTGTCTGCTACGGAGAGCAGGAGCCTCCCTTGGGACGAAAGAATGTAGATCCCATCCCTCTGAATTATTATAATTTTGAAATCAAGGGGCTCTCAGGCAGAGATCTGGGGATAGGAATAACAGTTCTTTACTAGCATAACCAGGCAAACAAACAAACAATAACTACAGCAATATCAAGAACACAGAACCAGGGACCCTGTGACAGCTTTCTCGGCTGAGATGGGAAGGGATGGAGGAGAGGCTTTGCTTCACAAACCCCTCGGGCAGCCAGTCCCGGTGCCCCTGCAGGGCTCTGAGGAACACTCAGCTGGAACAGCAGGGATGAGCTGAGATCCTGGGCTGGTGGCTGAGGTGGATCAACAGCTCCGCGGCGGTGCCTGGTACTGCCACACGTCCCGGCAGGACAGGGGGTGCGAGGCCACCAACAAGGAGGGGAGAAGGAGAAGAAGCAGCAGCTCCGTCTGGGTGATGGCGAATTCCCTTCTCTCCACCGCAGCAGCTCCGCGACCCAGCAAACGAATGTCTTTCCCCGAAGCCGAAGAAAGCCAGCCAAAAACTGTCCCCACACTCCTTTCCTCCCCCCTTCCCCCTCACCCCCCGGGCCCGGCCACTCTTTGTCCTTTATCAATCACCCACTAAAAATTCCACGGGCAGGCCAGAACGACAAAAACAACAAAAAAAGGACACCTAACCCTCAACACTGTTTTTATAATTTATGTAGCAAAATGAAAATATGTAAGCCTAAATTCCTCCTTGAAATATCTCTCCCTTTCAAATGTCAATTGTTATACATGAAAGCACAGCTGGAGTAGTCTATCCATTGGCAGAAAATAGTATTACTCTTTCTTTGAGATGAAGTGGAAGGGGTGTTAAGTAGATCAGTTGCTTTGGGACAAGATGTAGATAAAGAAATTGAACAACCAATTTGTAACCACATTCTTCAGCTTCTCCAACAGCAGCAAATTTGGCTTCCTTGAATTCTGCACGTTTTGTTCTAATTTATGTTTAAATGGTTAACTTGAAATGTAGTTTTGTTTTCTGGTGTCTGTAAACAGAGCTGTGATCCTTCTGCTTTTACTTAAAATGCAGTTAAATTGCACTACAGCGGAAAAATACTCAGGCTTATCACTTTCTCAAGCTGAAGTTTCAAACAGTTTATCCAGTTTCAAAAGCTGTGTGTTATGAAGGTCAAGTTTTGTCATAATGAAAATACTAGAAAAGGAGGATGTATGTAAGGAACAGAAGTGGAGAGAGAGAAAGGACAGGGCAAAATAGAAAGAAGAGATACTGATGAGATGTTGAGAAGATATACCTATGTGGGTTAAATAAAGGAAAAAGAAAAGAAGAAGGTAGACTCAACAGAGATTAAAAGTATTTTTATGAAGGAAGAAAAGTTCTCTACTAGTCGCACATGAAAATGACATTTCATTTAAATCACAGAAACTGTAGTTCTGATGTCTGTTCTGTCTGACAACAGAATAGGATCATTCCAATTTGGTTGCTCATGCTAGGCTTGTAGGAGTAGATAACAGAAGAGTTATTTTCTGTGTACATGAGGAGAAGTCTTTTTGATAGGCTGTCTAAATATAATGACAAGTTATAGGAAGTACAGGGAAAGGTGTAATTTCTAAAAGGTTCATAGTAGTAAGTACTATTTGTGCATCTAGAAAATATCTTCTGAAGATTGTTAAATAGTTTTTTTGATTTATAATTCATGTAACTGAAGATGCACCTTAAAAACTAGAAATGTTGGGTGAGATTATACAGTGGCTTTTGAGAAAATAACATTGTGTGGGTTTGTGTATTTGGTCTTTTTCACTAGGAATTTTTAAATATTTAAGAATGAGTTGATTTCAAAGCTTTTCATTATAGACCATATCTTGAAAAAAATTTTTAAGGTTCAGAAGCTAAGCTTCAAAAAACATGCTCCTGAGTCCACATGTCTTTCAGTGCAACTGAGAGGATGGAAAGAAGTGTGGAAAATGATCTGTCTGAATACTTCTATTGTGAGTTGCTGTTTTTCTTCGTGCTGTTAGTAATTTATTGTTGGCTTTTTTAAGATCTGGTAGGTACGGAGTTATTCTAGACAGAAGAGAAACTTATATTAAAGAAAAAAGTTGGTGAATTTTGTGTTTACTTCTAGAATATGTTGAGTACTGGAGGCTGATATCCTCTAAATACATTGTAGGTACAAATGTGCCAGCTACCCCAGGCCCTTGCTGTTTGTCTTCTAACATTTTGGGGTTATGTTAAATGCTGCTGTTGGTGGGAGTGCTTTGTAAGTACAAGTAGTCAGTGCCCCAAGGAGCCTTAACCTAAATACACAAAGCAGAAGAACAGCAGCTAAAGACTATTGACAAAGTGTCTTTTTCCAGCTGTGCATGTAGAAAAGGTTACCATGTCTGGCAGCTTGACCCAGTCCCTTTGCCTGTAGCTGCTGCCCTAAGCCTGCAGCTTAAGGTAGTTTGTGTGACTGTTCATACTTCACTTGAGGCCAGATTGGGGAATAAACTCTCAAGTAGCCTGTTTTCTTTGTGTTTGGTTTGAAGCAGACCAGAAAGCCATCATACTGTTTGCTCCATAGACTCCAGGAAGTTGTTTGCTCCATGCCAGACCTTAAATTACCTGCCTTCTTAAAATCTTAGAAGGAAAATACTTCCTTTCTTCTGTGTTCTGCTGAACTGGCTATTACCCTTGTTGTCCAAAAGAAGTGGGTTCAGTCACAGTAAAAGTGGAATTGGAGGACATTAGCATGGATCTGCTGAAAGTAGTGGAGCTCTCTCTCTCTCTCACGTGAGGATGACAGAGTGCATTTCTGTGGCAGGTAACACCAAAGCCTTGCAGGTACTGAGATTCTTTCTTGTTGTCCCAACCACTGTCTTTTCAAACTCACTCTTTTAATGGCTGTCAGGATCCCACAGTGAGCCAGAGCTGGGAGCTAGAAATGCCTGGAGATTGTTTGGTTGTGGTTTACTGCTGGATTTGTTTATTCTACTTGGTTGTACAGTCGGTTTGTGACTGATGTTGCTCTTCGAGTCAACTTGCTGGATTAACATGTGGGCTGGCATGAGGGACTTGGGTGCTCACTGGTGACCCTGACTTCACTTGTTTTAAGCTGCCATGGAATGTACCCCCTCAAGCTTGTCTTCTGCAGAGGCAGCAAGGAGTATATTCATGACATGGATTTATCCACTGGAAACCAAGGCTGAAGCCGTTGATTCAGGTTATTAAGCTGGTTGGTTTTTGTTTGCCACTGTGCATTCAAGTTGGCTTGGCTTGGCTTCCCAGGGCTCTAGGAGCTTTGTGCTCCATTGGAAACTCGTCTGCCACTTGACAAGTTTAGAGCTTGGGTTCTGTCAGGATGCTTTTGCTCTAAAGCAGAGCCAGGACACAGACGTATATGTACATGTGTTTTCTTATATACACCCACATACAAACCATGTGCATGAACATGCACATGTGTATATATACCTATATACTGTCTGCAGAGCAGCTTCTATCTTAAAAAGCTTTCACTCAATGTGACTTTATATTTGGTTATTTTGATGGCTTATATTATAAGAAAAGCAATTAATTAGCTAGCAGAACAAAATAGCCTTGCAGATGATAAGGCTTCTTAGGCTCTTTCTAGGAATAATGAATTGTGAAAATCTGGTCTTCATGTAGTAGGTAGTTTTAGTTGTCATAGTTATCTGAAGAAGGCAGGTAAATTTTGTACATTTGATAGGTTATGGTGTATCTGATCAGAAATCACAAGCGTATTCATTACTTGGTCTTTCAAAGGAAAGTGAAATAAAAACCGTTTCCTACTGGAAACTTGAAAGCATTTCTATTATATCATACTTATTTGGTAAAATGAAAAAATCTCTTCTGCTTTGAGAATGGATAGCTAGTAATGTCTATTCATTTTTTACCCTGTTTTTTTCCTTCTCATATTAACTTAAATGGTGCCAGTATGTTCAGAGTTGTTATTTTTCTCACTTGTTAATAGCTTCTGTCATCTCTGCCCATTGCTCTGGGGGAAGTGTTGATTAAACCTACAACTCCATTTAACATTCCCATTCCTTTTCAAGTGATAGTGTCTGATTTCTTTTTAATCATATTGCTGTATTTTTATATAGTTTTAATCTCAACTGTTTAGGGGTTTTGAGTGTTCCTTACCTTTACTCTAAGTAATAGCATGGTGATACCAGGACCATGTTCTTGGAGTCTTACGTGGAGTAAAAGGGTTCTGCAGGTTCAGCTGGAGCTCTGCAGAGCTCCTGGTGCTGTATGGCACTGCTGTAATGGGATGGCATCCATACTGGGAGAGATGGTGTTGCAGAAGATCTTGTGCAGATGGGAATCAAGAACATCCTACTGGTGAACCTGCCATCCCTACAACACGTTGGGGCTCGTCAAGTTACTGGTGACATTTTGTCAGCTGAAGGCTTTTGTCATTCAGGGAAGACGCTTTTTTTTTTTTTTTTTCCCCCTCTGCCAGACCACTCATTCTGCTGACTTGTGGCAAATTTGCATGTGGGTTTGTGCAAACAAGTCAACTGAAGTAGCTTGTCTGTCATGTCAGCACAGCTCTGCTCTTCAGCCAGGTGCAAATCTAAAGTGGTTAATTCCCAATGGCTTCATCCATTGTTGTTACTGTCAACAGACACATCAATTTGGGGGTTTTTTTCCCCTCTACTACTCCTCTGAGGGTTTTTTCCCACCTCCTCAGGTAGGAATGGGTACATATGGTTGTAAATAATACGTTTATCTTAAAATTTATTTTTTTTAAATTTTGCTATAGACTTCAAAGTGAGCTTTCTAAAAAGTCTACCTAAAATCCCTCCAAGTAATGAAGTTGACCTGCATGCTCAAAGACACATGAGCAAATTTAATAGTGGTTTTGAGAGAGAAGGGTGGTTCTGTGTCCTCCCTCATTTCTGGCCATATGCTCCTTTATGCCTGTCATAAGGTGTGGCTACTTTTAAATAATTTGTTCTGATACTGAAGTTCAGCAATCTTTCTGTCTGTCTTTTTCTTCTTTTCTGTCATGTATAGCACTTTCTACAAACACTTCGTACCTATGCTGGAATAGCTTGCTTTGGTGACCATTACATATTTCTGTTTTATGCTCAACCCTTAAATACTTAATCCCCTCAAAAATGTTGAGAACATGGTAGCTTACTCTTAGTTAATCAGTTTTTTCCCCTGTTCTTCTGCTGTGTCAGTCCTGACTTAATCCATCTTGAACTTACCTTTTGCCAGCACCCTGTGCAGGAGGGGCCCTTGGAAAGAAATGTATTTTTAATTTCTTAGTTATTATTATTCAGTTACTAATACCAAATTTAATTGCACACTTCAATTTTTGTGCATCAGTTCTTGGGATTTTTCTTATATCTGATATTTTTTGTTCTTCTTAAAGTTTGTTTTCTTTGTTTTAACTTTTTTTCTATCTGCTGTCACTTATTCTGGTTTCTGTTTCTTTACCAAGGCTTTGATTCACATTTTTCTGGGATATGCTCATTTGGCCTGTGTAACCTCACGAAAATGTTACCACTGGAACATAATGACTCTTTTCTTTCATGGCTTCCTGTTACCTTTCCTTGTGAAGTGGTATGTATACCTTCCAGACTCAGCTGGGAGCTAAACACACAACTTTTCATTTCCTCTCCCTTCTTGAATTGAGGATCTTTTGAACTGACCAGCAGTGTCTTAACCACCATTTCTGAAGCACAGCAGCATGGCAAGGGTTTTGGTAGGAGCTTTTCCAGGAGTGTGATAAACTGATTGTGTTATGGGCACTGTCATTCAGGAGTGGGCTGATGCAAACAGTGACCTGCCTTTCCAACATATTTTAAGATCCTTCTACTGAGGAGCAGAGGAAAAGCTTATTTTCCTATTGCCAGGTAAAGAACAAACACAGAACAAAAAATGTCCCTTGGCATGACCTGCAGTGGTTCAATGGCTAAATTGAAATGTAGGTTCTCCATCAAATTAAATTCCTCTTGTGCTTGGCATGGTATTCCCCTTATTTCCTTCTCTAAACAGAATTGGCTGGACTCTTCCCCCTTTTCCACAGTAACTGTGTGATTCCTTGTTTAGTTTGTGGGAATTGCAAGAGCTCTGCTGTTTTTCTGAATTAAAGATGCCAGATTCGTAGTGATTTCTTCCTCCTTCCTGTTGTTCCTTCCCTCATGGACTCTCCTGGGAGTTGGTTTGTTCTTATTTTCCCCTAGGAGAAGACTTTCCCTTACAAGTTTTCATGGTAACTTACGGTTCGTTGTGTACAGAGGGTTTCAGTTGACTTCAGTGCCATTTTACCAATGGAACTAAGGAAAGTTGGGCTACTGAGAGTACACTCTCTGCTTCTGTGTCAGCTGTGTTCATTTCATTTGGGGAGCTTGATTCAATTCCTTCTGGATAGGTTTCCATTTTGAGACACCCTCTGTCCGGAGTGACATGGCATCTCTGCAGCCACAAAATTGTTATGAAAAGCTGAACACAGAGACCTTGCTATCAAAATACTTGTTTCTTCATCTTGTTTTGATCACTGTTGTGACATGGAATGATTAAGAAGTTTCACTCCAAAAGTAGAGAAAAGGTATTGGAGCTTGCATCTTTTTTTTTTTTTTCTGCAAAATAGTGCTGTTTTGAGACCAAATTATTCAAAAACAAGTTGTAATGAAAATATCCTAGAATCCTCAGCTTTAGCTTGGTTCTACCTTATATTTGGTAAAACTCTGAAGTGGTAAATAACTTGGTTATGTTCTTTGTTGAGTACTAATCTTGTTTGTCAGCACAAATAGTCTTGGTACTGGTCCCAATGTCCTTGTAGACAGTTCAGCACATAGTGGTTTGGAGGGAGTGTGACACAGGTCTCATGTTGCTTAAGAAGAAAATAAAGATGCATCTGGTCAAAGAATAGATCTGAAAAATTACATTTGCTGCAGTGTGTGGCTGTAAGCAGCATAGTGAAGGCAAACAGAAACACTAATGTGCTACTGGAGAAGAGACCATGAGTCTAGGTGGGCATTTTCATCCTTCTGTGTGGTTTGAAGTATCTTAGGATGAAGTAGAAAAAGGAGAAGAACTCTAACTTAAATGTAGAAGTGTGATAAGAAATCAATCACATAAGATGGTGTAAGAGAAGAAAATTGAAAAAGGGAAGCCTGTTGGCTGTAGCAGGTAGCTGAATTCTTTCAGGAGGGTACTGGAATTTTTTTAAGCATGCACTGACTTGATTTGAAGGTGAAACCATTACCTAGTGCTGCATTTTTCTAGACTGGCTGTCAGTTAATCATGTTTTCTTTCTGCCACTGCTTTTATTGCAATGTGTGGTAGTTAAAATCCAGGAGAAAGTGTAATGACAAGTTGCCTGTCTTTTCATTTACTTCTGTTAAAAACGTTGTTGATGATGCCAACAGTTGACATGCACAAGATGACATTTTCTAAGTAAGTCTTTAACAAATGAACCCACATTTTTTTCTGTAACTTCTGGTGTAAATACCTGTCTTCCTGCTTCTTCTCTTGTGACTGTATTACAGCCAGTACTGGTTTTCTTAATGTGTGATTAGGTTTGCTGTAGAGATTTTAACAGAACTGAATTTTGAGATACCAGTCTAAGATGAGATGAGCTATCAAGGTGATTGGTTTACACCTGATGGATCCTGACCATCCCTAAAACATTTCATGTTAACTTGCTCTCTATCAGGACAAATCCCTTGACCACTGTTGTTGCTGTGTTATCTTGGGAACTTAGTGCACATGGTGTGTATTGAATGGAGATTTATTTTCAGGATGTTGGTTTTCTTAGAAATCTCAAAGCTACAACAAATGGCCAAGTCTTCTGATCGAAATTTCAGATCTCACTGTGTCTTTTCAGACATATTTTACCAATATGTAATACTGGGTGTTCACTGAACTGGTCGTATATGGTGCCACAGATTTATTTCTCTCTTAGTGAGGATGTCATCCTCAAACAGTTTAGCTATATTTATAGTTTTATAGCATATAAAAGATCTCCTCTGGATTAAAAAAACTAAAATCAAATCACAGTTGATCATGATGACAATGTAAATAGGGTAACAAAATTACCAGCCCTTCCAGGAGGCTTAATGTCTTGTTCTCTATGGTTTAGTTGAAACCTGTGAATCATGAAAGGTGGCCCAGCATTGCTCTTCTTCATAATTATTTAACTTTAAGATTTTCTTAGTTATTGTGAGATAATCAGAAGATGCCTATCTCAGCAAACCTGATGGCACTGTTACCTCCAGGCTGCTCTCTCTGTGAAGTTCCAAATGTTTCTGCCATGGTGGATGCATCACCATTCCTGCTTGGGGCATCAGTCGTCTAGAGTTGGATTTTGCAATTTTGTCTGTGTCTGAAACTGCTGGTAGTCTAATTACTGGGTTCAGACAGTGAACTTGCTCCTTAGAAAAGCTTTCTCAGGGATAGACCTGAATGCATTTGAATGTCTGAAAAATGCAGGGGTTGGGTGGAGTACCATGGGAATTGCTTTTAGCCTTGCTGGATGTATATATATCATGTGAAAGGCCTCAGGAGGATTTGACCATGCCTTAAAAATACAAAAAAAAGGCACCCATATTTAAATTCTTAGTCTGCCCTTCTGTGATTATTTATCCCTAAAAAGAAGCATGAATTCTAAGTCAGTAAATATGCCATTTGATGTCAGTTGTTACCTAGTCTGTTCATTGCCCTGTCTGGGAGCCACTGTTTAAATCATAGGTGTTACATGCAGCAGTAGGTGCCATTTGTAGTGGAGCAGCCATTTTACTGTACATCTCTGTTGAGTTGGGACAGGGTGAATGTTTTTTCAGATGTTGTTCTTGGAGCTGGTGAACATTGTTTATTCCTTTTGGAAGAAAGAGCTTAAATGCTTTTAAGTAGCTCATGCAGAGAAAGATCATGCTTTTTCTGTAGTTACAAGCTCAGGTGCTGGTAGCAAAGGTATTTTCATTGGGCAGGCAGAAAGAGAAGCTGATGTTCCTGGGTAGGTCTGTACTACTTAAATTGCTATTTGAAGTAGGGCAGTTTCCCTGGGGAGTCCTTTTCTTGTTTGTGAGTGGCTAAAGGTACAGTAAATGACAGTTTCTTCCCTGCTGCTTTCTTCAGACCAATCTACCTGAAGCAGAATTGCTCTGGCTCTAAAGTTGTCAATAAGCTTCCTAGCAATATTTTTATTAATTGGAATAGTTTGTACAGTTTGACAAGATTAGCAAAGCATGGAGAACACTTGCTACTGTTAGTTTTTTCTTTTAATGACAAAGTTCTTTGGATTTGGCACAGTCTGTCTGCTGCAAACTTCTGAAGTACAGTGAGGGCTTGGCAAGCAGTACCGGAGTACTGGCAGGAGGATGTTTGGGCCAAGGACTTGTTGCCAAGCTCTTACCTTTTTGCATAAGATTTTCTTTAACGGGAATGCAAAGGAGATGGCATTGTGGTTAAATAATTACTCCTTGATTGAGTGAACAGCCCCGAGGAAGGTACTCATGTAATGAGCGTCCCTATTGTGCTGTGTAAGAACAAGGATGCTCTGCTGAGAATCTGAGCAATCATCACGCTGGGGCTGGCTCATACCTGACTCTACAGACCTGTGATGAAAGGCACTATTGACTTGAATTTTATCTCAAACACATCAAAAATCCATGGCAGTCCAGCATATGGGACAATACTGTACTTCAGACTGTGCAGCAGGACTTTGGACCTTCATGCCCAGGCACCATCCATTTGTAAAAGTGGAGTGGGAATTCTGTGTGGCCAAGTTCCCTTTTCCCATCCAAGCAGTGTATACTTTGTTTAAAGCCAAAGGTATATCACATGGGCAACAACTGTACATTTTATAGATTAGTATCTGGTGGTTGGGCTCATCTTCTTGGAGCGCTAGGGTATTTTTCCTCTCCTTTAGTTATTTCAGCATACTTCTCACTCAATTCCATACATAGCCCCTGCTGTCTGCAGCAATCTGTTTGTGCTAGTGGCAAGCTTGTTTTCCATTCCTTACATGCTTTGTGGATCTGAGCAGGAGTAATAACACAAGCTTAGAGATCTCTGCTTTGTCCAGTGTTTGGTACTGTAATGGCAGCAACTGCTGAACAAGTCAGTCTGGATGTGGCACTCTGGGACAGTGCAGCTGGATGTGCTCATCCTAGTCCATCTGTCCTACACTGTGGATTGCCATGGAGGATAGGTTTAGCTTGGGTTCAGAAAGCTCTGTAGCTGTGCTGTGAGGTGAGCTTGCACAAATGAACCCTCATTTTTATCAAGGCTGGCTTGAGCACCACAACGGTGGTTTGGCTCAGAGGTAGCTCATGAGTCTTAGATTTAAGCATCTCCTCTGCATGCTGTCCCTGCACTGAGGCACGCATGGAATATCAGAATAATTTAGCTGCCAAAACCATTTTAAAAAACCCCTAAAACCTGCAGGCGCTTGCTCTTTCACTAAAATTCACGGATATGGCCTTAAGCATACCTTTGATGCCAGGTGGTCTCCCTGCCAAACCTAAAGCTGATTCTCAGTAAGGTCTTACATGGTTATGCTTTCAATAGAGTGCCAGAAAAACCTTGGCAAGACTGTGCTTTAAGCTAATGGTGAGAACAAGTTTAGGAAGAATGTTTTAGTCCTGGACAGGCATTGTAGCCACAGGTAGCCTAGACACCTTTTCTTCTAGATGTAAGTCAGAGGTTTTATTTATTTTGTCTCTTCCAGGGCAGTCTAATCTACATTAAAACATAGATGTCCTAAAGAATTATTTGTATTTGTGCTTGATTTTTCCCCATCTCCCAGGTTGTGGATTACTTGCCTTTGGAAGCACATGCCCCAGGCATTCCTGCTCTGACTAGAGCCCTGTGGTGCGGCTGCAGAGGAAGAAGCCTGAAGAGGGTGGGAGGAGCACTTCACCTTCCCCCCTTTCCGGGTGACCTTCACTTTTGTGCGTGCACTCAGATCTCTTCCTGCACATTTTGACCCGTGCTAGAATCCTATCAGAGAGGGCAGTTGCAGTCAGGGATGAAGTCTTTGCTGGTAAAGATTTCTCGCCTTAGTCTGCACATCTAAAATGCTTTTGGTGTTAATTTGTAGAAATTGTCTCCTTTTATTCTGTGGTTCAAAGCACCAGGGTTAATCTTTTCATGCCACTTGGTGTTCCTGGGGAGAACCTAACTGCACACACTATTCCCGGGGGCAAGCCAGTTCCAGCTAACATTTCTTTGCAATTCAAATAAAGTTTAAAAAATGAGCAAAATGACCCTAGGTAACAAACACATCAACTACATCTATCTCTGTCATGACTTTGTAAATGTAAATGTGCATAATCTCACCTGCTATCTTTGTCAAATGTGCTTAATCTCACCTGCTGTCTTTGTCACTGCTACCTAAGTCAGCCTGGAACTTCAGGAAAAGAAAATTGATTTTACTTTAAAAGACCTAAGTTACTGTCCCCTCATTGTATTGCAAGATGAAACTTCTAGAATTTTGATTGATGCACTATGTTTTAAGTTGTATCTGGAGATGGTCAAAGTTTTTCAGTAACCTGGAAAATAGTTTAAAGGGAAGTAATTTTCCTATGGTATTTTTGTCAGGGCGTTTGTTTGGTTGGATATTTATTTGTTTCATTTTTCAGAAATATAAACTTTTTTAAACAGGCTGCAAGAAGAGTTTGTAAAGAGAAATTTTTTTTCAGTTTCAACTGAGTTATTTGGAGAAGACAGGCAAGGTTTCAGGAGCACAAATTTCACTTAAATCTTGAAAAAAACCACTAGTGAATATAAAGCTAGGTCAAGTGTCAGTTAATAGCAATAAACAACTTTACAATTCATGGAAAAGTTTGTTTATGGGAAAAATCTATCAAAAAACTAGTAACTTCGTGATGACTCCAGGATTTTCTTGTCTTGGTATTAACTCCAAGAATTTGGGTGGGGGCAGTGTTCTTTCTTTGAGGCTATCTTTTAGGTTTCTTTCTGTCTTTTATCACATATTTCCAGTGGTGTGACTTCAGCCAAACACTTTCCATAAGGAATATGATTCACTGCAGAATTTATTACATGCTTCGGGATGTGCTTTGGACTTCTTTTCCTGTTGGGGAAGAGGGACAGGCTGGATGTGGAGATGTTTGGAAGCCTTTGCTGTTGTTTCTGTGTCACGGTTTGATTCTGCTTCATGTCAGTGTATGTGAGGAAGGGGTCATGCATTCTGGAGTTCATGCCCTCCCTCTCCCTATTGCTTCATATTAACCACTCTCATAAAAGATATCACCTCTCCCTGCAAGACTTGCCTTTCCTGTATCCTTAGGCACTTGCAGATGCAGCAGGAACATCAGAGATCAGTTGGATATGCAGTTTTTGTGGACCACATCTGTTTGTTTTCTTTCATAAAGTACCTGGGATTTACTGTGATGCTGAAAATGACTGTGAGGTGATGTACCTTTCCCTGAGACAGAGTGGGATGCTTTTCTAAGCATGTTAAAGGTTCATGCAATAGCATTGTTCCATGAATATGTAATACAGGTTTGAACATACTGACATGATACTTTAAAATACACAAAAGAAAACCAAATAAAAATGTCTGTAAAAGTTGTGAAACGCAGCCTCATGAATGAGAGAGAGCCTGGGCTAGCATTTTATCTCTCATAGCCCCAAGAGAAATGGTTTAGCAGAATAAAAATAGCTACTTTCTTTTCTCTTCCCCTTCTGCTCCAGCTTAGTGTTTATAGGCGAAGTCTCTGCAGGGAAGAGACTGTGTACATCTTCACTGTAGTCAATGTTTAGTATACCTATTTAGTGACATGCACAAACTTGAGTCAAATGGTGAGAATTTGGATTGCTAAGAACAAACTTGCAGATGGCCGTTTTTAAACAGTCACCTGGTTTGTGGGGTTTTTTTACCCACCATTTTATTTCTAGAGGGCTTTCCTCTACTCTCACCTAAGAATTTTTTTGCCCTCATCTTAGAATATTTGCACAAAAAAGTGATTGTGCCTGTCTGGGAGAATGTTCCCTGTCCAACCTGGTCTTGGACACTTCCAGGAATGGGGCAGCCACAGCTTCTCTGGGCAACCTATGCTAGGGCCTCATCACCTTCACAGGGAAAAAAATTCTGTTTCTTCTTAACATCTAATCAACCTATTCTCTTTCAGTTTGAAGCCATTCTCTCTTGTCCTGTCACTGCATGCTCTTGTAAAAAGCCCTTCCCTGACTTTCTTGTAGGCCACCTTTAATTATTGAAATTATTGGGCTGAACTAGTTGAAAACACCTGTTTCCCACACCTTTTAGCGAGTGGTCGTCTTCTGGATGTTGTGAGGAAGGTGAGGCCTAACGGGAACCTGAATACAGACACATATTCTTAAACTTCCAGTTAGTAAAGTTAGAGAAAACAACAAAAAAATAGAAGAGAAAGAAAAAAAACAAAACCCAAACTGTGCAGTATTTGACGGGAAGCCAGTGTAATTGCCTTGAAATTGGAGTGGCATGCCTGAGTCAGTGAAGTATGAGCTAAGAACCTGGCAGAAGCCTTTTGCACAAAGGAAGGTTGAGAGAGCCTCTCAGGAAGCCTGTGTGCTGCTAAATGTGGCATGTTTGAACATGAGACTGACATCATTGTGAGTTCATAGTAGTGAAAGAACAAAGTATCAGCCACAAATTAGACTGACCTAATTTTTAAGTCACTTATAAAAACTTAATAGCACAGTATCTTGCTTGTGCAAGCTGTTTATTTCTATCCTAACCTCTGACTACTTCATTTAAAATACAAGTTAACCCTCTAAACTGTTAAAGGAGTTGTTCAGGAAGGGGGAGGGTGGGGGGGGGGGGTGGTTTGAGGGTTGCTGCAGACTTCCTTCCTTGGCTCTTTTTCTACTCTGACCTCAGTTTTCACATAAAGGAAGTGATTAAGGACCACCCATCATATACCTTCATCCTTTAGGATCAGTTTCTGGAGGTAAAAACCTCAGGACTGCTATTAAATCCCAACTCATTCTTATTTGCTGGTCACATGCAGACTGGAAGTCTGTCTGAAAATTGCCAGAACATGTGCCAATGGTATCAGCAGGAATGTATGTAGAATGAGTAAGTCATTATAAAACTGATCAGTATTATTTATTGATGTATCCATGATTGTTGACAAGGAGCTGGTGCTCCTTCCGTTGCTGAATACTTAAGAAATACAAGCATCTTGCAGTTTGCAGATGATAAACTTCTTTCCAAGTATTTTAGTTGGCTCTGCATGCCCTGAAGTTGATCCTTTCTGTTGATGTATTACTTCAGCTATTGCAGAAATATATTAAGCTCTCCGAGCTTGGGATTACTTCAACAACAGTCAGTGTCTTTCCAGTTGCCTTTTAAAGAACTGTGTAAAGCAAGACACCTCTACAGATTCTGAAGAAATGCAGCATCTTGTTTATAGATTAGTACACAGCTGTGCATGCATTTAAGCACACATCAAATGGGATAATATGGGTGTATTTTAGGGGAGCGTGTTCTGTTTCTCTTTGTTATTAAAACTTCTGTTATAAACCAAGAGAGGTTGCTATAATATATTTATTGTTGACCCTGGTCCTTGAGTAAGATCCCTATGAGATAATAATAACATTATTTACTCCCATAGTTTGGAATTGTGCATTTTTTCCCTTCAAAATTAAAAAAAACCCTGGTCCCTTTTGGTTCTTGCCCACTACATAAAATGGTAGTCGCATTTTAGCAATTGCTCATAAGAGGGATTGCTGTATTTTGTGGTTAGGTCACTTTTCATCCTCTAAATCAGGCAGGAGCACCTGAAGGAAACCTACAAGAGATGATACAAGGGCGTGGAGTGATAGGACAAAGGGGAATGGCTTCAAGTTCACAGGGCAGGGTGTGTTTAGGTATTAGGAAGAAGTTCTTTCCTGTGAGAGCGGGGAGACCCCAGCACAGGTTGCCTAAAGAAGTGTGGCTGCCCCATCCCTAGAAGTGTCCAAGGCCAGGTTAGACAGAGCTTGGAGCAACCTTGGATAGTGGAAAGTGTCCCTGCCCATGGCAGGAGGGTTGAAGTGAAATGTCTTTAAGGTCCCTTCCAACCCAAACCATTCTGTGACTCTGTGATTCTACTTCAGTGGTAATGTTTGTAGTAATGCAATAGGCACAGCTGGGGAACACAAGTCATCCTCTGCCCTCCTTCTCCCAGTGTACAAATATATGTGGCTTCTCTTTTCAGCCATGTGGTTACCATGTTAGAAATGTGGCTTTGGCACCGCTGCATGTCTGGTATAATATGGTTCAAATTTCAAAGAATCATCTGGGAGCCTTTGGGAAAGACACACCAGAGCATGTGGCTGGGATCATAGCTCAGTGAGGTACCATGACTCTTGCTTCTGTTCCCAACTGAGGACCTGTTGGTACCATCTTGTCAATTAAATTAATATTTGAAAGCAATTTTAATAAGTATGCCATCATAATTACCTTTGTGTCTACAAATTAGGTATGCAAACATATTCTGTTCTCATACAGAAAACAGTGTGAGCTGTCAGTAGTCTTACACCATGGTGAGAGATTTGAGTCACAGTCATCTGGATCTAGGGGTTTGTTAATTTGTTTTCTGTGCCTCATCTGCGATTCAACCGTCACTCCATATCACAGTCTGAACCACTCACTACTCTGAACAGCTCAGAATGGGAGGTCTCTTAGGAGGATTACTGCAACTGTTGAATTTCTGAGTACATATAACAAATTGATTTGTTTCTGCCCGTTAATTGAGAGCCATTGCTGTACAGCATACTTCTCAAAGTTTCCTTTTCTGTTCCCACTTCAAGATAGTTGGGCCGTACCAAGTTTGTAGACTTGCTGTTTTCTGCCATCTATTCTGCTTCCTTGCCATGTAAATGTCATTTAAGGAGAAACCCAGTTAAGTTTAACTGGTAGGACTGAGCTTACATATGTATAATGTCAATGTTTTATTTGGCCCAGTCTCCCTTCTGAAGATGCTTCTGCATGCTTTTATTACTATGTAGCATACACTGGTGGCAGTGTTAATTTTGTTTAGAGCATGCAGAGGGCTTTTAAAATGAGTTTGACAACAGACTTAATGAACACTTCTATTTGGTATTTTTTTAAGCTTCTAGATATTTCCATGTACAGCTGACAGGACATGCATGCAGTGCAGTAGAGCACTGTATTTTCAAACGCAAGCAGGAAGAAACAAAGTATTAATGTTGACAGTTTAAAAAAAAAGAAGAAAATTCCTTCCAAACTTTCTCATGCCCTGATGTGAAGGGGTTGAATGTGCATATTGCCTTCCGGGAGAACTGGTGTCATTTCCTCAAATGGGTAAAAGACCAGAACATTTTAACCCGCGTTGTACCACACCATGCAAGCAGTTTACAAGTCTCTGTTATTAAAGGAGATTGACTCATTTTAGTAATTCAGTTTAATTTAAGAGAAGAGTTAATAAAAAGTCTGCTGCAAGAAATTCATACCTGCCTTGCCCAGAAGCTATTCTGATTAATTTCCTTAATAATACCATCATTATCCTCTGTCTTTAATCTATCCTAGTCCTTGTTTGATGATTTCAGATCCACCTTCTGTTTATATCATAAAGTGACCACAAAGCAGATCAGAGTTGCCCTTTTTTTAGTCTAGTTTTTGGCTCCTTATTTGCAGGGCCATATTATTTGGACGTCTTCCCCTCCAAGGCTCACATTAGGCAGAATGCCTTATGTTTAAAAATTTACCACTATCTGAAGATTCTGAGGTCCCATCTTACCCTCTTCCATGGTAAGCCTTTTAAAGAAGTAGCATGGACTATTAAAACAGCTGTGCTTGATGTTTATTTAGCACTACTCTTTAGAGAACTCCTCTTTTTAATCCCTTTCTCAGCAAAAATATGGCTATATAAAATACAGAAGTCACTGTTTGTGTTGGTCTGCTTGTGTTGAGCTGCAGAACAGGCAGTTCAGAACATGCAGCTTGTGTAGGAGATGGAAACTTTGGCATCATAAAGATACTGCTATAAAGCACCCATATCATACAAATAGCAAAGAGATGCTGGAATTGCAACAGTTTGAGGATTAATTGATTAGTTCAACACGTTTTTCATTGTGTTACCTTGTTTTCTTTGTGCCTTTGAAAGCTACTATACAGTTGCTGGTAGAGGGTGGCAGGTGTGGAGAACTGGTCACAATTGCATGATCACCATTCCTGGTGACCTTTGCCATTTGGTGTACAGGGCCAAAGTAGCACTGTTACGTTTTGTGGAGATAGGCAACTGTCCTTCAGTTTTATTTGGTTTGTGAATTCATGTGTTGTATGCTGTGGCTTTGGATTGGATCTCTTCAGATTTGGATTACAAAGATAAGTGAAATAATTTTCTAACTTAATGTAAACTTAATAAATTTTACACCAAATACTTCATACAAGATTAGATTTTTGGGAAAAAGAGGAAGGTAGTGAGGTCCTTAGAGGGATGCTGTCACATTTGACTCTTCCATCTCTCCCTAACTTCTCTCTTGCTCAATTCTTCTCACTCTCTGCCATGGGAGTAACACTCTGTGTGACCTCACTGGTTGGGTTTGTTTAACTGCAGTTTAAGGAAGGCCCTGAGCAAGAAACGAGGAAAAAAAGACTTCAATTTTTAGTTCTGGAAAATAGTAAAAGGCTTTTAAATAAGGCCTGAAGGACTTCTAATTTGCCAGAAGTATGAAGACAAGTTTATATCCTTTGTAATTCACCCTAATTGAAAGGATGTATATTTCTTTTTCTAAAGTCAGCAGAAAAATCTTCACCTCTTAATGATGAAAGTTTTTTTAAAACTTTCTCCTAAGCACAAATAGCTGAAGTTTCCACTTTAAACTTGGGTGGCTCATCCATATTCCACTTAATGGTAATATGGTATTCTCTCTCTCTCTTCCCTCCCTTACCACCAAGATTAAATAGGAGCGGGGGGGGATATAAAATGTTTCTGAAAATTACAGGAAATGTCTGTTCCTTAAACAGCTTTGCCAGGGAATTTCCAAATGTGCTTAATATTTATGGCTGAAGTTGCAGCAGCTCAGTCTTCTATCATGAGTGGATCCTGTTCTTAAAATGTGACACCTCCTTCCAGTAAACTGTGTTGAAATTAAGTGTATACTTTGTTTCTCATCTCCTCTTCAGCAGAATTAATCATGCCCTGTGGTGAAATGAGGGCTCTCAGGGGCTGCTTTAAACACTTGATTTAATGTATTTACTAAAGTGGGGAAAACAGAATATATTGTCCTGAGGTGAGAGCTGGTTTATTTTTAAGAACATCAGAGGAGTGTGGCTGGCAGAAGTAGTCATGACATGGCATGGATGGCACAGAGAGGCAGGTATGGTGATGTGAAGACTACCTGACAGCTTTCACAGGGACTTGAGGGAGCTGCACGTGAAGCACTGAGGAACAAAAGGGGAGACGCTTTTTTTCTCTGGACTTTGTTTCTTTGGGCTGTCACAGGGTGGTCTCAGATCATAGCGCCCTGTCTCTAGGCAGAGCCTAATCACTGCTGAGCATTAGTTTAGTGTTAATTTCTGGGATGAGATTAGAAAAGGGAATAGCAACAAATATGACAAGAAAGATGAGTTTTCTTCTTGTTCTCTGTTGCCTTCTGCCACTGGATTATGGGAAGGAGCAAGGGAGGTCTGTAGAGCTGCTTCCTGAGGCTCAGAAAGGAATGAGACTCTGGAGCAGGCAGAGGGGGGAAAAGGACCCAGCCTAATCTTCAACAGATCTTCTCATTGAGCTCTCTGCCCTGCTACTCTCTCGTACACATGCCTGAATACTAATGATGGGAAGAGAGAGGATCTCCAGCCTGGGTCCTTCCAGGGGAAAACACAGGGTCCCAGTCAAGAGATGAGCCTAGAGAGCAAAGCCTATTCTGGGTCGTAACCTCGGTATCTGTCTGAAGGGTTCTCACCCCATATTCTACCACTGCCATTTGCCTAAAGACAGAGAGGTGACTGATCCCTGTAGTTCTTTTCCTTGTGGGATGCTGTGGGTTTTCAGGCTGTTGACCATAACATGCCTGGCCCTTTGCTGGGGTGGCACTTCTCAGTTGTCATATAATTTACTCCATGCTTCAGAGCCACTCCTGGATCTCACAGCAGAGCACTGTTTGGCAATAATTTATTGTCATGGTTTGTATCACAGTGATTAAGGGGAGCTGTCATTTCTTGGCAGCCATGATTTGAATTTTGGGATTAGCTGCCCAGGGGACAGTTTGGAACTGACACTGATGTGTTTATTTTTGCTTCCTTGTGTAGAAGTTGTAATTTAATTTGCTCCTGTTGGAACAGCAGGTGCTTTGGGTGGAAGTCGTATGGGTATGACTGTATGTAATGATTGGTGACACTAGTGTTACCAGTTTCCAGTGCTGGCTTTTTTAGAGTGTGGGGAGATAGGCTTAATTACACGAATGTCCTGTTTCATTGGTCTCTGTCCGTGCAAGATACAATTGTATTCACACTTACTTGTAGCAATCTTTCACATTAATACTAGTACTAGATTAGTGCTGATGTGACTGTGAATTTGTTTAATTCCATACAAATGCATCACCTGTTAATGCTGAATTATACATTGGTTGTCTAGCAGTGAGCTAGGTCAAAGAGTTTGAAAGGCTCTCCCTGGTTGTTTTTTTTGTTTCTTGGGGATTTTTAAAGCATCTCTAACTTTTATTTTTTAAAATTTCAATTTAAAGATAGCAGAGACATTTATTCTTTTTTCTTTCAGAAAATCAGTGTAGTGTAACTCTCTGTTTTGGACCCATTCCATGTAAATGAATATCAGCCTTCATAAATAACTTCTCACCTAGGTTTTCCTGTGTTTGGGGGAGTTGTACAGCAAATGACTGCACTGAAAGTGTAAAATCCATTTCCTGGTTTGGCTTGGGGGGGTGTTTGTCTGGGTTTTTTTTGGTGCTTTTTAATCTTGTAATAAGGATTTTATTATTATTTTCCTGTGTTTAGGTAATTCCTTCTGCTGGCCTTTGTATGTGGACCACATTCAGTCCTGTTCAGCCCATATAAATTGTAACTTAAATGTAGGTGAGTAACAGCATTTGACATGAAATACTAATGCATTCATAAAAAATTCATACTCCAGTATTTTCAGTTGCTTTGACTTGGCGGTCATAGAGTAAGAATCATCTTTTAAAAATCCATTGACACTTTTCCTGGTTGTCTAGTGTCCCAAGCAATAGGAACCTAAAAATGTAATGTATTATAGTATATGCTTGGATTAAGTAATCTTTCATTCTGGTTGCCACAGACCTATATGCTGTAGACCTGCAGTGAAAAAGTATTTTGAAATGGAAAGAGCTTCTCGCTCGTATGGGTGGAGAAGGGAGTCCCCAGATTAAGTCTGAGTCTCTTTTGAATAGAGTGATGTAATATATCAGCAGCATGTTCTAATGCTTCCCGTGAGGCCATGTTCTGCCAGTCAGGTTTCCCTGTGGTCACACTTAATAAATGTTTATTGTTTCACTGGGAATTTTAAAGAGATTGGCTTCTTGGTAAAAGCAAGTGGCGATAATCTGGCTTATTGCTTAGAGATGGTGATGGTACACAGGTGATATTTGCAAGAACATTGCAGGTATTTGAGAGCTATGCTGGGCAGGTCAGGCAAATGTGGTGGTTTGGTGTGCTTTTTGGTTTTATTTTGAAATAATTTTATTTCAATATGAGTAACTGTATGACAGAAAATATCTGTTATCTAAATGAAAGGCCCATTCCTCTTGCTTAGCCCAGCTGTCTCAGAGTGACAATGAGCAGTAGGTGTAGAATTAGAGTGAGCTTAAAGATCTTAACTGGAAGTCTTTTATGCAGTATAATTGTGGGAGGCTGATTTCTTTTCTGACTCTCTCTGTGTCTGTTTTCAGATTGGTGAGCACAATGAAGTGGGGACACTTTTCTTTAGAACTAGTAATCAAAGTTGAGTAATTAGTCAAGCAGGATGAAGGACACAAAAGTACTGAACAGAAAATCCACCTTCATCTATTTTCTTTTCCAATGCATTACACTTGCATTTCTCATGGTTGTAGAGTGTGTAATCTAAAATGTGACTGGTGTTTCTACAAGGAAAAGAAAATTAATACTATGCATTTTTTACTGCATATATAGATCAAACAGACAGTGTTAAAAGTAGGAGAAGAGGGAGCACCCATAGATAAGCAAAGGAAAACAGGGTAGAATTTTTTTAACTGCTTCTTTTTTATTAACGTGGTACATGAGTGACATTAGAAGAAAAAAATAAAATCTATGTTTCTGTTTAAGTGACTTTCTGTGCTGCTGTCCTGTCTTGCACCAAAGTGGAATGTGCTCAGAGGGTGGTGGAAAGTATCTGTTCTTCAACCTCTCTGCCAGGAAGCATGAAGAAATGATGTGTTTATGAGATAGTGACACTTACTTGAATCATCCAAAAAGCCCAAGACACCCTCATTCCCCTGAGCTGAGGGAATGACATGAGCCCTTGTTAACAGAGCTCTTTGAATTTACAAGCATTTGCTATCTCACTCTAGTGTGTTCTGTGCAATGACAGGTAATACATACGCTTCTCTAAATTCAGATAATGATTTTTTCCCCAGACTTTGAACTTTATTACACAGTTGTTGATCTCTGGAATTTACTGGCTTGCTTACCGAATGTAAAAGAACAGCTATTCCTCACTGTCAATTAAAAATTTTATTTCCCTTGTGCTCCATAGACACTCTGTTTCTGGCTACTGAGTAACATCTTGAACAAGGGTTGGACCTGTCTCAGCTGTTACTTATTCTCTCATAGCACTGGGAAAAGGAACCATTCAGAACACAATTTATTTCCATCTTTTTGAGGGTGGTGAGGGAATGCTGTGCCTGTTGCAGGTGTTGGCAGAGGGGAGAAGGTACTCTCAGGAGTAGGAATTCACCCTGTGATCCCTGGATCTGGAGTTCCTCTCTAGTTCATGTAGACTTGTTTGTCCAGTATCAGGTGTGGCTGTGGTAATAGTGACTGGTGCTGATGGTATTGGCACCAGCTGTTGAACCACTGGCCACTCCCAGTAACACTGGAGCCAAATACCCCTTTTGAAACTGCCAGCAGTAGCTTCTGTCCTGCAGTTTGGGATGCTCTACATTTTATTTTTAATTTAGCTCTTCAATTTTTCTTTTACAATTGTGCCCACCCTAAGAACCATGAAAAAGACTCTAGGGGATGGTAATGTTTTTCTCATATGTACATGCGTTTGCCTGTAAAAAGTAGAAAAAGACATGGTTTTAAAAAAACAACTACTTCAGGTGTTTCAGCTGAGTTCATAAAGGCTGCACATCAGGACCTTGTTCAGGTGCTGGAAAGTGTTTTTGTTGGTGTTTTGCATGATGGGAGCACTGCTGCAGGCTCCTGACAAAGCAGGCATTAGTGACGTAGCCACACATTTATGACTGCAAGGTTCAAGGTTATCTTCTTATATGAGGCAGAAATCTTTCAGAGATTGTAGCAAGGCTTCGAGAAGCTCCTTGCTAGTTCCTTAACTGGGGTAGAATTAAAGTCTCTTGCTCTGAGAGTTTTTAAACTATATTCCTAACACATCTGCCTCTCATCCCAGGAAGTATTTTAAAGATGTGTAGATGTGGAGCTTAGGGACATAGCTTAGTGATGGACTTGGCACTGTTACTTTAACAGTTGGACTTGATGATCTTGGAGGTCTTTTCCAACCTAAATACTTCTGTGATTCTGTATGAGGCAAAACCTGAGAACTCAAACAATCATCCTGTTGTGATGGAAAAGAATTGCTTGGAGTCAAAGTGACAGCAGTAGAAATCAGGAGTGCATACAAAATGTGAGTTACTGTAACTGAAAAACCAAACACAACCACATAACCAAAAATGTGGCACTTGCTTGTTTCACTGCATCTGAGACAGTTGAGATGGGGACAGGAATCCCTGAGGTGAGAGATCCTGTAGTTCTGTGGCAGCATTAAACATACATGTAAACTTCAGTAATCCACTGTTGTTTGTATGCAAGATAATAGGAGGATTCTTGGTTTGGTTCTTTAAACAATAAGAAAAGGCTGTAAAGGTACTAGGGAAGTGTGGAACAGATCTTTTTCATTTCAAAGTGAGTTAAATGTTGAATTTTCTGTTTTAAAAGTGCTAGTATTGCAGTCTCTCTAGAAGAAGGAAGCAGCCATGCAGTGTTCCCAGTGGGTACATGAATCACTATTCTCATGGCTCAGTTACGGATCACTTTTCATAATCTTGCTTTCAGCACGGAGCACCCTGTGGCTAGGATGGCTTCCTGGCTTTAAGGTCAGCAGCATAATGGCCTGTCTGGGACAAAGCATTATATGACATTGTTTTACAAGACACTATAATACCATTGATGTCTAAGTCACAAGTAGAAAGGGAACAGTCAATAATTTGAATTTTATCTGTTTCCAAATGCATTAGAAATTAAACACATATCTCAATACCTCATAGAAGCTGAATGATAAGAGCAGTCATGAGGAAGGGGATGAATGCTCAGAGTAAGCAAGAGGCTTCCAGTTCTTCTTGTTTAGATAGGTCCCAGGGAAGAGTTATAAACTCTGATAGTTCCAGAAACAGACAGAATTAAAAGAAAAACCTGTACTTCATAAAATTGTTGTTTCTCCCCTGTACCATTGAGAAGTTCCTGTCAAAATAAGTCTTCAATTGGAATAACCCGAGGTGACATTACTGTTAAATTTATTGCTTTCAAGCCATGGGCAGAATTCTTTCAAGGTACTTGGTATGTTAAGGTAATAGGGCTATTTAAAAGCATTCTTGACTGAAGCCCACTTGCCATATGTTCTTTACATGTTCTTTACCCTGTAATCAGATATGACTGGTTCAAGTTCTTCACAAGAATCTTCTGAAACAAACTTCTGTTGTATGAAAGTGAAGGCTGAGACAGCAAACAGTAAGCTTTTAGAAGAAGCATACCCAAACTGAAAGTTGCAAATTAAAGATTAAGTATTTCTAACAGCATCTGTTTTAGACTTCTGTACTTTCTCAGCTGCTTTATTTTCCCATTATGACTTGGACTTTAAGTCAGCAATTTATCCATCAAAACAAACTGTCTAGTTCATGAACAAACTGTCTAGCTTACAAAGGAGCTGGAGCCAATTCCCACTAGAGCCAGTGGAAGAGTTTTCATTGAGTTCAGTGGATTTGGTATCTGGCAACCTTTGTTGTGAATAAAAGAGAACCAAAATTTGTGACAGGACATGTTAAGAGAAATTTTTAAAATTCCAGAATAGTGTTTTCCTGAAGGGGGAAAAATTGACATAACTGTCAAGATTCCTTCCCCCTCTTGCAAAATGTCATTTTGATAATCAGTTTTCTTTTGATACCTTCCTGAGACTAGTGTATAATGACTGCTCTTTGAGGGGGAGCACACATGCCAACTGGGTTCTTTAAACATTTAATGAAAACTTAGTATAGTATATTTTCCAATATTTTTACTGTCGTTTAGAGCAATATGCATTTCACTGCTATGTGCTTCCATTTATCTGGGCAAGCTCAACAGCTCTGTCAGAAGAGCACTAAATCAGGACAAATGGAAAATCGCTTTTTGTCAGCCTAACATCTGTTTACGTGGAAGCTGGTGTTTTTCTTCTATTGCCACCTGAAACTCATGAATCAACTTCCACTTTCCTATTTTGGGTTGTTAAGGTGAAGTTTGTACTTTTTGCAGAATTTATTTTGCTTAAGATTGTGTAAATGTAGATTTGTGCAATATATCTAAAGAGTAAAACATCTTCAGATCTGGGATTTCCCACTGCCAAATGCAACTGGCCTGTTGATATAACAGGACATTTAATATAAATATATCGATAGTTTGAAGTCATTACTTCTCTTGCAATTAAGGTAAATAACAAACATACATTTCAAATGGAAACAACAAGTCAACTATAAAATCTAAGTTCAAATGTGAGCTAAATCCCTGAAGGACACAGTCCCATGGTGGCTCTTTTCTGAGGAGTGTTCCTACAAGCACTTGTCCTATCTGAACGTGTTTTGGGAGACTCTGGGGAGTCTCCCAAGGGCAACTGTGAGGCAGTGGTACAAAGTGGTACAAAGAAGGGGTTAAAGGTGTTGAGAATTTATTGCTCTGCTGCTGCTGCTCTTTGTTGATGTTGCTCTCTCAGTTGATGTTGCTCAGATGCTGTCAGAATCTAATTTTAGAGAAGTATAGTTTATTTCAGAGATTACTTAGCATGGATGCTGGGAGTTACACACCTCACATAAACATCAAACACATCCAGGAAGAACAGAAGAGTGCTCACTGCTTTACCTTCCAGTAGTGGGAGACCTCATCCATCTCTAGTGATTAATTCAAATAAAGTACTTGTGTCCTGATGTGGCATCTTGTCCTGGTTTCTATTCAAGCATTTGCTTTAGAGAGGTGGATGTAAATTTGGTCCTTTCTTTTGTGTAGTTTCAGTTCCCCAACTTGCAGTGCTGTTTTGTGAAATATTTTCCAAGTCATTAAATGTTAAAAATGTTTAATGTTTAAAACGTTTAAGTGTTTTAAAAACAAATTTTACTTCTTATTAAGTGGTGCAGTGCTAAAATGCATTTAAATAGTTCTAGTTCTGCTATTGAAAGGAATACCATTATTTAGGGCAGTATCTCTTAATTATATTCTAACAATGTCTTGTGAAGAGGCAGAGCTAGTGGCAACAAAAGTCTGCAATTAAGGCAGGGTATGTTGCCTGAAATACAAGGTAATTGTCCAGGCAAGATTGTTGGAATGGATTCAGAGCCTGTAGTTGCCAATGCTCTCTCTAGGTGTTTGGCACATCCAGCAGAGAGGAGAACTCCTCAGGAATGTGTTCATTACATGCTATGGCCCACTGTACAGCTAAGCCTCAGAGCTGAATGTTTTGTTCTGCAAAGTTTCATGGCCTCATCTGATTTGTGTTTTTTGTGTTTTTCATCTTCCCCTTCGTACAGGCTCTCAGTCTGGTGTAAAGCTGATGGGTGGGAGCAAAGGTAAAGAATGATGTAATGCAGCAGCACCCAGAAAGCATCTTTTGTGTGAATTTTGAAATGGCTACTCCGTAGTCATCTCCTGATGAATCAGACGTGAGGGGCTTCTTTGTGGAGCCAACCATTTGAACATCAACTGGAAGCAGGAGGAGACATTCAGTCCAAGAGCTCTCTCTGAAAATGTATTTAACTTTTCTTTTGCCAGTCACTACCAGCATGACCTCATACACTTCTAGTACAATGGTGTGGCTAAGCCTTTGAGTACACAGCCATTACATCATCGCAGCAAATTAGAGAGGGAGGTGGGGAAAGAGGCCTTGTTGTTGTCATGGCCGGTGAGATGATCAGGACCCAACTCATTGTCACCGAGAAGTTGGTGGCTTTGCTGGAGAGCGGGACACAGAAGTTGCTGCTGATTGATAGCCGCCCCTTTGTGGAATACAACACCTCCCACATCCTGGATGCCATCAACATCAACTGCTCCAAGCTCATGAAGCGCAGGCTGCAGCAGGACAAAATTTTGATCACAGAGCTCATTCAGCATTCAGCAAAACACAAGGTAAAGTCATTTTCCTCTTATTCCTTGTATTTGATTAAAGAGGTGGATGGAAAACAACTTGTAATATTTTTTCCTTATGTATTTCGTTAAACAAAACCCAATAAGATTAAAGGACTGAGTTTAGCTGAGATGTTGCCTGATCAAAGAGAGTATTGGTTACTATTGAGTTTATCATTGGGACTCTTTGTAGAATCAGTGACAGAGGTAAGGGGAGGGATTTAGAAATTACTCAGAAAAAGTGTTCTCAGGGTTCTTGTGTGTCTTGCAAAGCAGTTTCTTAAATGTATACAATTAAGGCAGGAAACATTCTCTCCTAAGATTTGAAGGATTCTTGGGGTTCTGTGGTGTTTGGGCTTGCTTAGCAAGTGGTCATTTGTTTGCAAAGAAACTGCCTCTCTGTCAGTCCTGGCTCCTACTTGCTGTTTAAAGGACTTTTCATGGGGGCAATTTGATGAATTTTGGTGTTCGGTTTTTTTTTTGTTTATTTGGGAGGAGGGGTGTGGTTTTCTCTAAATAGTGTTATCAGTGAAAAGAAAATGGCTATGCTGTTTAAAATTAATGTGGGGGGTGGTATTGTTTGGGGGTTTTTTTTATCCATTGATATTTGTTTCACATGTTTTGGGTACAAAAATAATCTACTGCGTTCTTGCTTTGACATGCTAAAAATGAAGCTTTTTATTTTTATTATCTAAAGGGTATTTTTTATATAAAGTTGTCCAGGTAACCAAAATGTATGTGGCTTAGAGGCAGTTTAGGGTCTCTTTTCTGTTTATGTATAAAACCCTCAGAAGCAGAAAGTGAGGCAGGGCCACCATCTAAAAAGCTCAGTTTTTAAACAAATCCACCAGCCTAGCTGAAGGTAGAGCATTTCACAAGTGATATAAAATTACCAAATGATAGAAATTTGTGGAGTGGGCTTCAACTTGCAGCAAATAATCAATTTACAAACTCTCCAGGGATTTAAATCTGAGAGGTTTATTAAGTATGTAAAAAACTTGTTTAATGAACAGGTGCATAAGAAATCTATATATCTGAACTGTTGTTATAGCAAATATGCGGGAAGCCTGATGGAGGTGATAATGTGGTGCTTTTAATCATCTTCCTCCTTCCTGTTTTACTCTGAGTTCCTTGTGTTTCAGATTGAAATTGACTGCAAGCAGGAAGTGGTGGTGTATGACCAAAGCTCTAAAGATGTGACCTCTCTCTCATCTGACTGCTTTCTTACTGTGCTCCTGGGCAAACTGGAGAAGAATTTCAGCTCTGTGTATCTGCTTTCAGGTAAGATGTAACAAAAGAAACCCCTTTCAGGTGACACGTACCAAAAGACCTCTGAAACACTTGAATAAAGAGAAGAAAGGAAATGCTGTTGGTATAGCAGACCTGTACAATTTTGCAAGTGCTGGTATAAACTTCAGTTATGGCAGAGACTTTTCTGTAGTTCTTTTTACATACAGTGACACTCATAATACATGCAGTGCTTAGAAATTGCATCTTACGGGGGATATATTACACATATTCCGTGTAAATGGAAATGGAACAATGCAGAGGTTTTTAGATGCATATGTCCTCTCCTTTAGGGTCAAAAAATAGTAAAATAAATGGGCTTCCCTGGTTTAAGTATTGCACGTGGTAGGAAGAAAACCTCTTCCTTACTGAATTGGTAATTACTAAAATAAGAACAAAGGAAATTATGTCCCAGAGTTATGGAGATTAGTTTGTGTGACATTTTAAACTTCAGCTCATTAAGTGGTAGCACTTTTCCTTCACCCTCTTTTTTTTTTTCTGTTTTTTATTTTAAATCCCAGGTCAAAGCACCTATAGAAATTCAATTCCTTATAATACAGGATTTACTGGTCTCAGTGTGTGCTTGCGTCATTATTTCTGTCATGGAACAGTAGACAGTGTTCATAAGAAGGAGGAAGGAGGGGTGTGAAGTAGATCCAAGGCTGAAAGAAGAGGGAATGATGAATTTCAATAAGAAATGCATTGCAGTGACAGTGATCTAATGAGGCATACACCTAGTGTCTGAGAAATGCTGAAACACAGGGACTGAGTAATGGCGAGAAAGGAAATAACTCCAGAGACATGCTTCCTCTTAGCAACAGTATCTCACTACAGTTTATAGTGACTTCAGGTGACAGTGAGAGGTTGTGGTACAGAGAGAACTTTTCTCAACTTGTTTTGAAGGTGATTACAGAGAAAGTGAATAATTTCTGTGCTTGGACATGAGTTTGGTGCTCACGTGAGCTTTACTTACAGTAAACCAAGTGGGTTTTGCTTTGGCTAGGGTTGGTGATTTTGTTTTCTTTGCTGTCTAGGTCAGAATTACACCTGTAGGTGATGGACTACAGTATTAGATTAAGTAACTTTTCTTACATATGAGCCACCAAAAATTGTGTGGTGTGTAGGCACAGTAAATGCTTAATGCAAAAGTGCTGAAATAGGTGGTTAATACTCTCTTAAACTGAAAATTGTTATTTGAAAAATAAGCCAGTCTAGAAACAGTTTGTATCTCCTCAGAAATCCTTTTATTTGAATTCCCAGCTCTGCTCAGCTGTCCTGAGGGTTTTTTAAATAACCTGAAGAAGATTACAGTTCCAGGCAGGAATCAGACTATCCTCAACTTCATTTCCATGATAGAAACAGCTCTCTTGCAACTGAGAGTTAGACCTCATGGGAGGGAGTTGATGAGGAGGGGCCAAGCACAGGAAAGTACCATGAACTTCTCTTCCTTACACTGTTCCTAACTTGTGTGAGACATGGCTTTGATCTTCTGTCTCATCTGCTGGACCCTCTGAAAGAAATGCTCAGTCTCCACTCTCAGATTTGCCTGTGGCTCTCCTAGGAATGGACAGGACCAGGAAGGGGGTGTTCCCAGCTCCCCAGTGCATCATCTGGGCAATCACCTGTTGCATGTACCATAATGACACTGGGAGAAATGGTTTTGTTCTCTTTTCATTTCCAGCATGTGGTTGTTGTCTGTTCAAAAAAAAAAAAAAAAATTAAAAAGTTACCTAAACCACAAGCAAGAAGGTAGTGCACATAAGCTGTGGTGAACTTAGCCACACACAGCTGGTAAGAGTGAGTTTGGGAATTTAATGTGCCAAAATCTTCCTTATAAAAATCAGGACTTTTATTTTAGTGTGTCAAATGGCAAAAATCAGGTTTGAGAATTTCCTCTTACATTTGTTTACATATCTAGGATGGGGCTATTTATGAATGCAGAAACAACTGATGGCTTTAAAACCAGTGAAAAAGGAGGATAAGAAAAAAATGGAAATATAAGGGAATTATCTACTGCTGATCTGTTAAGTGCTTTGTTCATGTGCTTATTTTTTTGTATCTGTTAAAAATCTAGCTTCTCAATGCACACACAAGAAACCTTTTAGGATGTGGGGTGAAGGAGAATTGGGTAGATTCAGTCATTCAGAAAGCTCCTTGGAGTTAATTGATATGTGGCTGTAGGATGCTAGATAAAATATGTTGTGTCAGCAAGCTGATGACGAGCTCATAAATGTTTATGGCCCATAATGAAGGCAGGGGTCAGTGTACTGTGTAAAAAGGAAAACCTTTGGACTTAGTTTTCCCTATGCCACTAAATCTGGTTTATTTAAAATAGTGACCTTAAACATTGTGGGGTAGGAAAATATTTTTTGTTGGGATAGAATAAGGGGCAATTAACGAATATCTGAAATTCCTGCCTCTGTTCATGTTGAAACCCCCCATTACTGAGCACTCAGTGAGGTGTTTTTTTATTTAGGTTGTGTATAAAGGTGTGCTCTGCCCTAGAGGTTGTTCTTCATTGAAGTAACTGGTGTAAAGACCTCAAAGGAACCCTTACCAATTAGTTTAAGATCTTGATATAACCTCACAAAAATATTTATAATCTGGTGAGGAATGTTTTCAGGAATTAAATATTCCATTTGATTCTTAATTTTTAACAGTGCACAAAATACTGAAATGTGGACAAAAAGGGCTTAATTCTATTCCCATCATGACATCTACTCCTCTGAGTTAAGTAAGATTTAAACACAGGGATGTCACTTGATTCCTTCTCATATGTTGAGAAATGGATTTACTTGCAGTGGAGTCCTTTTCCTACTTAATAATATTATGATTTTCCTGCTTGCTCTCCAGAAACAGTTAGGAGAGACTAGTGATTTTTGCTTGAATGATCATTATTAAGGCAGTAAACATCAAGAGTCTTGATGAAATTCTATTTCACTATGTGAATGGAAGCATTCATATTCTACTTAAATACTTGTTCTCCCCTGCTTTTAATCTGGTTTAGTTCTGCTTATGCAAGCACAGATGTCTTCGTGACAGTTACCTTTCAAATGTTTCCTGTGAAGAAGGTGAAGCACAGCTTTTTATTTTGTGTTGATTTTTTAAATGTTTTTTAAAATTTTTTTTTGTGTTCAGAACAATTTATCTAAACAGAAGGCTTTCTGAAAAACAGGAAAAAAACCAAAACAAAACCTTTCTCTTTATACAAACTGTCATTAAAAATTGTGATAGCCTAACACTGAAACACTGTATGCCTCCCTCTCAAAACAATGGTTGGTGGGGAGTTGCTTTCTAATCTCTTGCTACCCTTCTGCCTATGAAAAATACCAGTAGTAATGTGATGTAGTGGATTCTCCCTTCACTAGAGCTCTCTGACAAACTCCCACAGAGCACAAAGGAGTAATAAGGAGAAATAAATAAATAAGTTATTGTGGTTTTTTGGGGTCATATGCAGTGGACATTGAAAGGCATCCTAGGCAGAATGAGTTCTGTGAGATGGGACAAAGGTCCTGGAAACAAAGCAGTGAGTGATTACCCAGGGAATGTAACAAAAGGAATGTTTTTGCTGAAACTTCCCAATTCCTTATTTCCCCCTGACCTGTCCCTCACCTGACAAGGTGTGTGTATCAAATGGAACACTTGCATGGAGGATCCAAGGAGAAGGAAGGAAGTCAGGAACTCTTCTTCTGTCTACCTTACCCTGCCATTAATTTTAGAAATATTTGAAACTGGAAGCCCATTTAAAGAAATCTTTAGTGTAAAAATACTGAAGTATCTCTGGGGTACATTCACCATTGTGTTGTCTTACTTGCCTAAAGAAAAGCTAGATAAGAAAAGCCCAGTGCTTTCTCCCTGCTTTATCTTCACAAGAAATATTCCTTGTGGCAGGGGAGTGGGAAATCTGAAGAATATTCTCTTGTTGGTAGAGCTGGTCCTTTCCATGTCCTGAAGGGACCAGGGCTGTGAGACAGGGCTTTATTCCCAGTTTCTGCAGTCCCCTATGTCAAGTAAGGGGGTACCATATGGCTTAGTGTGGACTGAAGACGGCCCAAGGTTTGATAATGTCCTGGCAAACATCATAACACCTTTTAACATTTGGATTTGGAGCTTTATAACTTTCGGTTATAAAGTGTTCTGACTGTTTCCTACATATAAGTCTTTGCAAAGTGCCTCAGCACACCCTAAAATGGTGGTGTCATCAATTAAAATAATCAGGTTATCTGCAAATTGAAGTAAGTAGAGTGAGAATAAGGTGTTAAATATCCTGCCAGCGTTTGGAGGAGGAGACATTGTTGCACAATGATGCCAGCTTTCCTGATACTCTGACCAGTTGATTCCATTAGAAGGAAGCCTCTACAGAGAGAGGTAAAAACCTTGCTGAGGGAGTGAAATATTCCCCAAGTGGTCCCATAACACATGGAATACAGCCAGTGGGGAGGAGTTTACAGTTGGTGAGAAAGAGATGAGAGTGACAGAGAAGCTTAGCTCTGAATCACCCCCTTTAAAAGTCTCCCCCTCCATTAATTTTTAAGAGAGCTCAGGAAAGCTAGTACCCTTGGCTACAGCCAGGCCTCTGTGAATATCCTCCCACCCTCTGTACTTAAAATGCAATTTTCAGTGTTCATTTAGTGCCATAATTGTTTTAAGCACTTGAAGAACGGAAGTAGGGTTTATTACTTTCATATGTGTATCCACTTGTTGTCTTTTGAGAGAGAGCAAAGTTTGACTAGAGTAGAGCTCACATACCATTTCTCAAACCCAAGAATAACTTGTTAAGTTTGCTTTTGTTTTGAATACCTCTGGACGCTTCAGAAATTTAATTGACTGAAATTATGGTGAAGGTTTTTTGGTTTTTTTCCCCTTAAAGGCAGAAAGGGCGAGTGTGGGTGTCCACTCTGCTCTTTGTGCTTGTCGTGCCACTTGGAATATGGCACTTGGGTGGGATGGGAAGCTTGACCCCCTTCTCACACATCTCCCCTTCCTTGTTTACTTAACCTGCCTATTAACCTTGTCTTACCAGGCAGAAACCCTCAAGGGCAAAGAACTTCCCTTGCTACTGTGCTTGTAAAACACCTGGAATAATGGGGGCACTTTCTGAATGCCACTGGAATAAAAACACCCCTGGCTTTCCCAAACTGTGAAAGCTTGGATCCTGTGGAAGGACTCCCTGTGGCTGAGGAGGGGGGGATAGGAATGGGATGGGAGCCCTCACAACAGGGCGCTCCAGCCTAAGCTTATGTAATGGAAAATGGCATGGGTCCCTGCAGAGCGGAGCTGGAATGCAGGAATTGTAATGGCCTGTGGAGGTCTGCAGCTCGTTTTAAACAGAGTGGAAACATTGCAGTTGCATAAAACTTGTGAGTCAGAAAGCTTACAGCTTTCCTTCCTTACCGCAAGGGAAAAAATCTATACTGCAGCTTTTAGATAAACACGTTAATGTTCAACGGGAATGCGACTGGGAAAGAGCATGAAGAGCCTCTGAGGTAAAGCAAACATAAAACTTTGGGGGTTGTATATTTTGTCTTTGCTATAGTGCAAAGTTTGATTTATTTTTTTTAGCCTAGTTTTCGGTAATGTTACCTTACCGGCTTGGCACTAATCAGTGTTTACAGTAACAAATTCTAAATTGCTCTTTAAAAGAGGAAAAAAAAGCCCCAAAAGCTAAATATGAGTTACTCCACTGCATACCTTTGGTGAATACAGGCGATTGGTGAGGCTGACATAGAATCATGGGGCCTAAATATTATGTTTTAGAGGTAGTTGCAAATTTCCCTACTTTTTTATTCTTTATTTCCTCTAAAAGGGAAAATTAAATGGAAAAGGAAAAAATAAAAGGATAGCAATATTCCTTTTAAAAAGGGATAGGAATATAATATTTATTAGTATGTGGTTGTATAAAATTATGAATAATTAGTGCCCTTAATGAAGAAGCAAATTCTGGATTTAATAAAGGTGGAATTGTCTGTTAAATCCACAAGCTTCCAAGTCTCCTGCTTGCAATACTGTCCTAGTACATGCATGTAGTCTTTGGTTTTCTGACTCATCACTTGGGTCTCAGACCTTTTCCACTCCCTGCTTTAAAATAATGGGTTTTGATGCTGAATTAACACTGATGGACTGGCAGACAATTAGGTCTTCTGGGAAAAGCAGGGAAGTAGCTTCTAGTCTGTTTTCAAGAATTCATTGAAGGAAACCAATTTCTCCCTTTGGCTTTTTCAGAACAGTCAGAATCCAAAGCAGGGGGGAAAGGAGCAGTATCTGAGTTGAATGGCACTTCAGAAATATGCCAAAGCTTGCTCTGTTACTGGTGTGCCTTGTTTGTGGTCTTTATCAGCAGACTCCATGTAAAGAAAGAACACATCCACTGTCTCTTACATCTCCATCAGGAGCACCAGACAGGCTCTTTCTGTGTCCTGGGTGAGGCACATGGAGCTGCAGGGATGTTGTGTTAAACACTTTCTAGGCTTTTCTTAGTCTGGAGTTTTAGGGAAGCCAAGCTCTTAGGAGTTGCCATGTTGTCTGTCCCTGCTGTCACTCAAAAAAGATGTTTCAAAAGCTCATTGGTCAGCTTCAAAAAGGCTTGTCAAAAGGAATAATTAAATGAAAAAAATAGAGGAACACCTCTTGTGAGGTGTATGAAAGGAGCACTGGTACAGTGCAGAGCCTCAAATTAGTGTCTCTCCCTGAAGAGCTGAGCTGGGAGTGGATTTGCTGGTGTGACCAAGCAGCTCAGGTAGCTCAGGCTGGAAGTTCACAAGGATCTGCTGTGAGATGGGAACAAGTGGCAGGTGGGATTCCTTGGTTCTGCAGACCCTCAGTTACTTGGATGGAAAACATGTTTATGTTGCCTGAAAGTGGAAAGCCGCTCTTTCTGGTCTTTGGTGTCCATTAGTGGGAGAAGGTGACAGAGACTTTCATCCTGGTTACCACCTCTTCTCCTGCTGAATCTCCTCTCCCATCTGCTTTGGCCACACTGCCAGACTCTGGGGCTCAGAAGCAATTGCTGGGGTTCTCCATTGAACTGTAGCTGGCCAGGCTCACTGCAAACATGAACATCTATTTTTTCACCTTTCTTTCATTCCAAGTTAGGTTTCATGGCTGTATTTACAAAAAAAAAAATAGTATAAAATCCTCATGGCACAAATGCACTGTCAGCTTGTTTCTACATTTTTAACTGTTAGGATTTGTGTATGCATGGAGCTCTCACCTTTGTAGGAGTTGTCTCCGTACTTTGACAGAAAAAACAAGTCACACTTAATGATAAGGTCCCCTATTTTCATCTTTCCCTTTCCTTGCAGAGCTGTGAGGAAACACAGAGTTGCACCACAGCTGTTGCTCTTCAGTTTCACACCCAAACTTAACCCACCTTGTCTCTGAAGCAAGGCCAGATCTCTGTTCCTTTCTGTGCTTTGTCAGTATGCACATGCCCAATTAGCAAGAGCAGCTCTCTGTAGGTGATTAAGGATAAAAATTGTGACGTACGTCTCAGCAGATACTTGAGGATGAAAAGGAACTACAGAATTGGCTGTTTCAACAGTAATGTTATGAGCAACTATAAAGAGATATTATCTCCTGATTGATTTTTTTTCCTACATGTTAGAAATATGTGTAAGTTGAGAGATAGGATGGATGTATGAGGGAGCATCTGTGGTTTGTGGTGTGAATGAAGAATGATGCTCACATTTTGAAAACTGATTTTTTTAAGTAACTGATGCTTCTGTTTAATGTTCTTGCTCTTCCCTGGGCCAAATCAGTAACTAGTATGTTCCCCTGTGAATTTGTCTTTTTTAATTATGGTCACATCTTTGAATGGTTTGACATCCCATTGAAGAAAATAAAAAGACCAGGAGAAAGAAGAGAAACCAGTGTAATATGGAATAAACATAAGAACCATCCAGCTGTCCTGTTATGATGTCATTTAACTGGAAAGGTTTTATTCAACATTAGATAAAAACAATGAAATATGATCTGCACTTCACAACTTTGTACTAAGTGTTCAAATCAAGGCCTTTGGGCTTAGCATCTTTAGCATCTTAGATCTTTAATTTGCAAATCTGCAGGCGGGTTTGCAGAGCTCTGTCCCTAATCGCCCCAGGGCAGCTGGCATCGCTGGAATGCTCCTGCTCTGTTTCCACAGAACACAGAAATGAGCTGCTGTAACTGATTGTGCTTCTCAGGAGTCAATCCTCTGGATTAATTTATGGTTTGTGTTTAGTGGTAGTTAAACTAAGTAATTATAAGGATCTGGATTGATTCCATTCTATCACTGAAAGGAAGCACTTCCCAAATCGACAATACTTCTCTCTCATTTGTTGCCTCCTGATCCCATATTCTTTCCCTGCCTCTTCCAGTTTCTAGCAAAGTTAATTGGGATTTCTGTTTATATAAGGACTTAGGCAGTGAATCTATAGGGAGGAATAATTTTACTGCAGAATTTTGCTGAAACTTTTTTCATCCATTCTGGGTTTGGCCCTGTTTTGTTTCCTGAGTTGCCTGAGAAGGGAACTCATTTTTGACATTTTTGATACCAAGATTCCCTTAGAGATCATACCTTCATGATCCCAGCTGTAGTTAAGGAAGCCTTGATCAAAGGGAAGTCTGTAGTCACCACTTGGGAGAACCATAGCAACAGGGCAATCAAGAAACTCAATGGATCTTGCCAGATTTCTGCTAATGGATGTGGAGGCTTGTAAGCAAGAAACACTTTACTGTAAGGACTGGGAGGCGTTGGGTTGTCTGCCACACACAAGGGCTGCAAAACCAGAGAGCTTTTGGCACCTTGACATGGTTTTGTAGAGACATCCTGTTGAATGTCAAGAGAGCTGTTTCAGCTCAGCTTACCACTAAGAATACAGAAAACCTGTGTGGTTCAGAGCTACTGAGGAGTGAATATTTTGGAGTTATTTGTCAGTCATCTATTTCCAAGGCCCAGTGACATTTATCAAAGAATTTAGTGAAACTCTATTAACCCAGTAGCTCTGTTAATGATCTGTGGATTTTTGCTTTCCTCTCCCCCATAGTTTCAACATGCTCTTGTGATTGATTTATGATTCACATGAGGTTGGAGCAGTGGTGGGAGAAAGGGTGTTATTTAGAAACTAGCTCCAGAAGAAAAGTATATTTTCTCTAATTAAAAAAAACTGCACAGTGCTGCCAATGGCCCTGTTCCAACTGTGGTAGGTAACAAGATTTAAAGAAAAAAAAAATGTCTTCTTGCAAAGGTCATCCCCAAATTATGGAATTTGAAACAAAACCTGTCCCATTTTTCTTTTTTCTGTTCTGCATTCCTACCTGTAGACTAAATTAATTTTCTAAGTGTGTAAGGTTTGTTTTTTGAAAACTGCTTCATTTACATCTGAACTGTACAAGTGGTCCGAGTGCTTAAAATACTTTCCTCATAAGAGGCTCCTCATGTAGTCTGGTCATACAGTTCAGCTTTGGGAACTCTGGGGAGCCACCATCTGTGTTAGAGAACAGAGATATCTGAAGATATCTTTTTCTTTTTCATCTTTTGGCACTGAGGGCTTTTTAAAATAGATTTCCTTATATATTTTAAAAATGCATATATTTTGTAAGTTAGTGCAAGCAAATAGTGATGAGTTCTTTTGAACAGAAATGAGTGTCATAATGCCCTGACAGCTCAGTGATCATACATGTGGATGCTGTTGTTCCAGACCCATGATAGTTTGTGACACTTAAAGGAATTAGTACTTAAACAGGATGTATATGTTATGTGTATTTTCTTGGTTTGGGATTTACTTGTTTGTGGACTTTTTAAAGCAATTTTTCCACATTCACTGACCTATAATGGGTTTTCCATATTGGGAAGTGCCATAAATCAAAGCCAGATTCATTGAAAAGCTACTAACATTTTGAAAAACTGGTCATAGAGGATGTCAGGGAAGACAGCTTAATATTTGAAACAAATCACTGGTTTTGTGCTTTCTCAAATCAGTTCAGTACAGACGGTAACAGCAGGTTACAATACAGTCAGAGGAAAGGAGGGTTCACTTGGTGCACATGTAAAGGCAGGTGGTATAATGTCAGACTTCAGAGATTTGAGAGTTTTGTGAGTGTAATTCATGTAAAGGTAGTGCAGCAACATGTTACTAGGAGAGCATGAGTAGAAAAGAAGAAACATGACTTTGAAAGGATGAATGCCTTAGAGGAAGTATTGAAGCATCTAATCTTGAATCATTTCAATTGGCCTTGATAGAGTCCTGGAATAAAAATAAAAGACTGCTCCTCATACTTATGACTACAGAGCATGGGTTCCATCTCCCCAGAATCTCAGTTGTTTTGCACATTAACTTCCTTCTTAATTTCTTGTCACAAGTTTCACACAGGAATGAGACCAATCTCTAGGTAGTTGGGAAGAAACCTTTTTTTCCAAACTTTTTCCATGTAGTCTTTTGCAAAGATAGTGCAGATGTAAAATCCTTGCTTGTGCAGCTTCTTTGTAAGGACTTCTCTATTTTCAGTCATGCTGGTGAGAGGATCCACAAAGCAGCCAAAAATGCTCCCAGCAAATAAAGGATAAGCAAATTAAACCAAGGCAAATATTTGATTTCTTCTTCACCACCCTCTCAAGTAACTGCTTAAATTCAATCTTAGAGGTATATACTGCCTATAAATGCTTCCAGTAACAGAAAGGAAAACATTAGGCCATGCAGGAAAAAATTTAGCAAGTATGTGAGAGAATTGTTTTGCAATTCTTCCTCTCAAATATGGAACAAGCAGGGTCTGTGCTCCTGATAGGCAGTGCCTTAGTTGTCTAACAAACTAGTCAAGTTCTTTATTTTATTTGTTTGTTTATTTATTTATTCAGGAGACTGAGCAGGAATTGCTGCTCATAGAATGTTTGCTCTAAAATCTGTTTGCTGGCTTTTTTTATTAGATAAAATGGGTTGCTACACTCTGTTGCTTTGGTGTTTCTGCATTTACTAATGATACAGTTTTTAAAATCGAAAGAATGAGCATAGTTCAGGCAATGGTAATGCAAGCCCTGGCAAAACAGTACATTAGCTTATTCCTGAATAATTTTAATTTGTATCTTCAAACTGTAATCATGGTGAACATAGCATTTGGCAGATTTAGCACATCACTGCTTCAATTCCTTGATGATAACAAGGTGTTCCATTCTGAACGGGTTATAATTTCCCTTTCTTCAGTTAAAATTCTGCTCATCTGGAAGGAAAGAGCTGGGGATTTTCGCTGTGCTTTGCAAGTCTTCCCTCTGCTTCACCTCCCCCACTTGAGATGGAGAAGCCTTGGCTTGGTGTGGTTTTGAAAGATGAAACTTCTTCCAGTGTCCTGAATTAAGTATATTAATTGTGGAGCAGCATTCAAAATATTACTGCAGGATTTTAATTAGTACTGTAGGATTTTAATTAGTAATGTAGGATTTAAATTAGTTATGTAGGATTTTAAAAGTAAGCATTACTAAATGTATATTCATGCTTTTACCAAATAGAGTAAATATGACTTTTTCTTAATGAGCTCTCAGTATAAACCTGATATGGGAGAAGGAAGTGTCTAGAAAGCATCTTGCTGGGGTGGAGACTGAAAGGTATGCCTGTTCATGGTGTGGTGGATGCTGTGCCTGTTTTTCTGAAGAATCGTTTCTACATATTAAGAATGGGAAGAAGCATCAAAAATTTCTGAGAAGTGGAGGGATAGAAGTAAATGTTCCACGCAGAGTAGGAATATGTAGCCAGGCCTTGGCTGCTGATGTATGGTTCCACAGAAAGATCTGTATTTCTTCTCATATTCTGGGGAGAGAAAAATGAAGGATTACTGTGTTTCCCATTTTGTCTGGAGAACCACAAAGCTGAACTAAGGAAAAGGCACATGTACAGCTTCTCTGCCAAGGCTTTCCTGCTGCCCCTCAGTGCCTCTCCCATCTCCTATGCTAAATGCTGCTCTCCCACAACTGGCACAGGCACCACCACATTTGTAGATTAAATACTGGTAGATTTTTTTGGTAGTTGTAGATTAAATACCTGCTCTTCCTCTCACAGGTGGATTTGCTGAGTTCTCCAGCTCTTTCCCTGGTCTCTGTGAAGGAAAATCCACACTCATCCCCACTTGCATTTCTCAACCCTGCCTACCTGTTTCCAACACTGGCCCAACTAGAATCCTCCCTCATCTCTACCTTGGGTGTCAGCGAGATGTCCTCAACAAGGTGAGCATTCTGGGTGCCATGTGGGTCACTGGATGAGTATCTGATCTCCAGGGATCTTCCATCATGGTGTATCGTTACAGCTGTGAAACAGCAGAAGTGGATGCAGGTAATGCACAAGCCATGGAAAGCTGTGGGAGAAGCAGTGATCCACACACCACGTAATTAATCTGTGGGTCATGTAATATGAAACTTTGTCCTTCATCCTGTGGCAGATGAAATGGTACATTCCTCAGGAACCTATCAACCAACAGCAAATATCACACTTACCATGGAAGCAGGTCAAGTGCGTTCCTATCACAGCTCTGACTGGCTTGTTTTGGCAGGTCTTGGAGGTTGACACAATTATATTCATAGTTACAGCAGGACAAAGGAAGATTGTGTAGTTTTAGTATTTCCTTCAAGTGCTTGGAAAAAATAACATTTAAACACCATGAATTGTATAATAAGGGATTACTGCAAACAAATCTTTGTGCACCTACTGAAATCAATGGGATTGTTTAAAATGAGCTTTTATGGTGGCACTGCATTAGGAAGCTTTTACTGTTTCTAAGTAATTTAAATTATTAAAACTGAGTAATTTCTGCTCCTAAAGAATAGCAAAAAAAAACATCTTAAAATAGCAAAATTATCAAATATAGTACTTGTAGGATGCTGTACTATCAGATGTCTAAGAGAGCTTGTCTCAAATTGCTATGGATCTCTATTCCTATGTACAACCATAGATGTTTGCCTCCATGAGGAGCCAGCTCACACTGCTTCCAACCTGCACCTTGGGTCCCTTCAAAGGGAATTTTTATTCCTTGTGCCCTTTTCCCTCCTGTGCTCTCTGACAGTTCTATACATTAGTTGAATCCCTAACAGCCTTCATAAGCTGGCATGAAATACATGGATGGGGAGGAGGGAAGGAGTGCTTTGCTCTAGAATATTCCCGTAATTATGTGCGAGGTGTATGTGTATGGTTTTTTATCTACGTACAAACCTTAAGCCAGGAGCTATCATAAGTAGTCCTGTAACTGGATAATATTTATGTACTTTGACCATTTAAATTTTCACTGGTTTCTCCTACTTTTGCTTCATCCCAGTCTGGCCATTAATAGGCTATTTTTTGATTTTTCACAATTATTTTAAAGGGATTTTTGACACACAAGCAATCATATGGGAGGTAATTGTGCTCTGGAAGAAGGCAAAGAAATGGAGGATAGTCAGCAGTCATTGCATGTGCTTTGTCCTTTAAAATCTTCCTTGTCTTTACTGCCGCGTCAACCATTCAATTCAGTGATTCACTTATGATGGATGTCAAAGCAGCTTATTACTCTTCCTACCACAAAAATAATTTATGGTCCCCAGAAAAAAGACAGCAGGAACTAAGTAGTTTTAAAAAAACACCTCTTTCAGTTGATAAGGTATTGGATGTTTTTATGCTGTTTGTGTCAGTGTCTGCAATCTTGGTGTCACCTCAGTGTGTGTCAAAGGAAACCCTGTAGCTGAAGATACTTTGGAATTAGTGCAAGAACCCCAGGAGCTGGTCAGATTTGTACTTCTTCACATGTTCTTTGGACTGAAAACCAAGGATTACTGTGTTTGCCATGCTGTGTGGAGAACCACACAAATGATAGCACACCACCTATTCAGGTGTTCAGGAAGTTCTTAATACCCGGTGTCATCCCTGACAACCAGTGTTTTGAAAGTTCTTCCACTGGTGACCTCTTAGATTTCTTACCCATTTTTAGGACAAATATAAATCTTTTTATTTCAGATCTACTAATTTTTTTAACTTTTTCCACTTTCTTGGGCATGTGGCTTGTGGCTGCACTAAACTAGAACTAAGTGCAAATGGGTTATCTGCCTCTTACCTACCAGATTCCATGTTTGCCTTTGGAAAATGCAAAATGGCTCCCATCTTTAATACCCGAAAATACTAAAGAAGCTGTGGGAACAAATTACAATTTGTACAGTCTTAGAAGGCACTTGATGTTTTCCACAATACCAGCAACTCCCAGCTTCCTGAGTTTAATCAGTTTCTGGGTTAAATTAAAAGTTAGTGGTAGCCACACACTGGCATGTCAGAAACACAAATAATGGATCTCTGCTGCTCTTCCTGCAACATGCTTGGCTTCTGGGAAGCCTGGATCCTGCACAGGGGCATTGGGGAGAGCAAGCAGGATGACTGACTACACTGATTGCCCAGAAACGCATGGCAAGAAATCTGGGAAGAACATTCAAAAGCAGAGGGCGAGAAACAAAAAATGAGGGACAAGTAGCAAATTGCTGTCTCTGTTAGGACAGTCCAAGAGCTGGTAAGTGGCTATGTTTGCATGTTCTACTTTAAAGGCCTTGCTGAGGCTGCTTGGGACAGGAAGTCAGCTTTCTGCTAAGATTAAAATAGCTCTTTTCTATTCAAATCCAGATTTTAAAAAAACAAACAAATAGCTGAAAAATTCTAGTGGGATTCCCCAAACTTAAGATATTGTTGTATACTGACCTTATTTTTGCCTTCAAGTTCTGTGAGTTCTCGTGGTTTCTTCCATTCACTAGACATACCAATTTCTCTGAAATTAAATAATCTCAAAAATATCTGCAAGAAACTACTAATCAGCACTACTGTTTGACCTGATGAATTAAAGATGTGAATTTTCATCAAGTTTATCACGATGAGCTTGTCTTGTCAGAATCTTTATAAGCTTATCTCTGAGTGCCTGAGTAGGGAAAAGTTTCTGTTGTTGCAGGACAATCTGTATTCATGACCTTTTCAGAATACTAATGCTATTTACCCTCAATACCTCTGCTGATAATGCTTCATTTAGGAAAGATGTGCAGCCACAAATGCTTGGTTTCTGTCCTTCAGCAAAACTAGTTATTCATTCAGGAAAGTTAAGAGAATTCTAATATTTTTTGAAGATTTCTTTCTAAATGCTTACTTCTGAAAACATTCATATTTTTTGCAGTGTTGAAATGCTAAAAACCCCTTAAGAGTTCTAAGAGAAAAGTTTGTTTTGGGTCTCAGTGTGCTACATTATGGTTATTTTCCTGTGATAGATTGGTGGCATTGCAAGACAGTATTTACTTTTACAGAAGATCTTCCTTGTTCTTTGTGAAAGAGAGGAAAATTGCGCTCTAACCTACATAGGAATGACAGTGTTTTTTCTGAAAGTTAGTGTGACAGAAAGCAATTGTAGTGTGGTTATGGGTCTGAAGGAGCATCCTACTTCCACCTCATAGCTTGTACCAGCATTTAAAATGTAAAACTTTCTGCTTTCCCACTTGAATAACTATTCTCTTCTTCCAGACCTGGATTTTATTTCCCAGAACAACATAACATTTTAAGGTGCTATTAATTTTCAGATTAAACAAGTCATAAAATGTAAATAAGCTTGCAAAAGAGCATTTACCTTCTTTCACAGAGTTGTTAGTATTAGGTTTTCTGGATCTTCCATTGTAATTCACTTTTTGCTCTTGGGTGCCTCACAATGAAGGCACTGTTACGGTTATTACACTGGAGCATGTCACAGTGGGAATGATTCATTCTTCAGAACAGAAGGAAGCATAACTTCTTTCTTTAGCTTCAGTCTGAAAGACAAGCACTAATATTTTGGGGTGGTTTTCCTGGCTTGTAGATTTTGGACTTGGCATCTGCAGCCTTCTTGTTCTATTTGAATAATCAATTCCACATCAAAAACCTGGCATAACTGTGCAGTGGTGATGGTTGGACTCTACGGCCCATCAATGGCTTTTTATGTTTTTAATGGCAATTTTATATTTTAAAAGAAATAATAGGGGTTTTTATCCTTCCCAATTCATCACCCCCCCTTAGCTATGTTCTTAACAAACCTGACCATGGAAGTTCATTTGTTAGCGAGGCTTTCACTACCCCCCTCTTCATACCTGGAGATTCAGGATCCTGTGTGTGCTTTCATGCTGGTTATTCCAGTTGTTCCTCACTCACCTTCAAGCAGTGACAACAAGGGAGTAAGCTGGTTTGGGGTCAGTATTTCAGCTCAATGACCTAAAGCCAGTAATTGTTTCCCGGGATTTGCTGCTGAAGAGCTTTGGGATCCTGGAAGGGAAAAGCTGTGTGGTCCAGGACAGTGGGGTGGGAATGTTAAGGATCAGGGGCCCCCCCCCAGCATACGTAAGATACCAGGAGTCCAGTTAGTGCAGTTAGTGCCCTGTGCCAGGAATCCCATTCCCACTACCTCTCCCCTCTGGATAATTCCCAATATTCCCATATTTCCTTACAGCACTCCTGTTTTTAGGCATGTCAGTGTGTGAGAGTGAAATCCAGGCAAGGAAGGTGCAGCAGCAGCAGCTGTGGAAGGCATGGAGGGCTGGAGGCAGCTTGGTGCTTCAGCTGGGGGATGTGAAGCAAGGGAGAGAGGCAAACAGGGACATACTGCAATTTGTTGATGAGAAGCTAAGCTATACTGGGAGTGTGACCCAAGAAATTAGCAGGGCAAGAAGCACTAAGGCTGAGAACTTACCTTGACATATACAGCCCTTTTCCTTTTTTCTTTTTTTTTATTTTTATTTTGACCATTGCAAATAACTTTTTTGATTATTTGCTTTGCAAGGAATTGTCCATCTCCTGTTCCCCTAGATGAATGTGTTCATGTCAGAATGCATGTCCATTGGTTTAATGTGCCCACACCTCCAGCCTCTGAATGTGCTGATGTATATCCGAGGGAGCTCGGATGAGAGGTTGGAGGAGCAGTTTATTTTACTCCAGGCAACAAAAATCAGCTCCCTAGCAGAAATTAATGTAAAATCCCTGTTTAGAACCACTATTGGCTGGACTTTGTGCACTCTCCTCTGCAAATGACTGAAGGAGATTCCTTTCTCCCCTTTAGCTCTTGGTTCTCACTCAGCATTTAATTTATGCATGGATATCCCTGTGTGTGTGTTCATCCCTTCTACACACGCTGTGCCATTCATGTGGGGTACTTGTGTTCAACATCACATGTTAGTTAGACTGCTCTGACTGAACAAGATAGAGTTCTGGCTTTTCTGCTAAATGAGCATATCCCTGTTGCTCCTCACTAAAAGATCTCTATGCTAGCAGAAAGAATTTGGGAAAGAATCAACCATTTGGATTTGTGACTGTATTTTTCTACTGGTAGATCTTCAGTTAAAATCAGCAGTGCAGAATTCCTTCATGCTGCTGCTCCTGTGGATTGACAAACTTTATTATATATCTGCTATGAAAGCAAAAGGATTAAAACCAGATTTTGGGGTTTGTTTTTGGTGTTTTTTTTAATGTTTATTTTGAGATAAGCGTTTCCATAGAAATCTGGCCAAAAGCTCCTCAATGTTTATGTTCAGTGTAAGTAGTGTCCAAGCCTAGTATTGCATGTCACTTACTGCCAGATCCTCTCTGAACCATGGCAGTTTGATAAGCATTACTCTAACATGCTAAATTGCTTTCTGTTTCAAGATGCTTCCTTAGAGGAAACTGGATGGTTTGTATTGGAGCCATCTCTACTTTTCCAGTACTTCTTCCACATGTTTTTGGACTAAGGTGCCCACTGCATCACGAACTACTTTGCCCAACTATAAATACCACACATATGTCAAGATGTAGAAAAGAGGCACCTCTCTTTTATTTCAGTCATGAAAACTTCATTACTTGAAAGCCCAGCTGACTCTTAAAATATACACTGTCTTTGCTTGTTCCTGTGACATTTCTCTGAGAGGCAAGAGGCATAGAGACTGAAAACTGAAATTGTATATCACAGAGCAGAACTCCTGTAAAATGCCATTCAGTGCTGTGTGGAAGTGGTTTAATGCAAGATCTTCATCTCTTTTCTTGAGGTTTTGAGAGAGTTTTGTACATTCCCTTAGAAACAAGAAACTCCTGGACTTGAGAGGTGACTGCAGGAGGCATCCATTTAATCTCCTATTTCTCACCAATATCTGTGATGGGGCAATTTCAGTCCTAGATATGTGATCTGGAAAACATATATTCAGGTTAGCAAACTGCATGTGGGAAGTGTTTGTTGTCAGCTTGCATGCTGAGAATTTAAACCAAAGTAGCAAAAAGTTCATTCTCTTGGAAGTGATGCTTCAGAGTAGCAGAAGGTATTCTACCATTACTTCTTTGTTAACTTTGTTTTTATGGGATTTGCAGTTCATATGTTATTTGGACACACTGGATGTCTCATTAGAAGTTGTTAAAATAATTCAAAGCTGAGGAGTCCTCTTTTTCCTAGAAGAATGTCCCTTACACAGCTAGAGCAATTCCAACACAAATTTCAGTTTGGTCTTTAGCTTTGTAATGTGCCAAAGCTACCATTTGACTTGTCTAGGCTTAATCTTCCTCTCTTTCCTAGGAGCTGATGCAGCAGAACGACATTGGCTACGTGCTGAATGCCAGCAATACTTGTCCAAAGCCTGATTTTATTCCAGAATCCCATTTCCTCAGAGTGCCTGTGAATGACAGCTTTTGTGAGAAAATTTTGCCTTGGTTGGATAAATCAGTCGATTTTATAGGTGAGTAGAAAAATTTTAATTCTCTCTCTCAAACAGTGTTTAGGTCGCTCTGTGTGTCTGCCATGCTGTTTTGGCCGGAGAAGCCCCAGGTGCTTTCTGGGTGGTGTGAAAATACCCTCAGAATCTAGGGACATGATCAGCATCACTTCATGAGCACAGGAGCGAAAAGAGGGGAGATTCTGCCACTGCATGTTCCAGCATTACAGAGCAAAGGCACTTCAGAGCTGCTTTCAGGCAGCCTGCTAGATGCCTGATATATGTCTGCAGAGAGTGGATTAGAAATTTGGACATACACCTTCTGTCTTTACCTTTAAGAAGTGAACTAGCCAGATTTGAACTAGTTCCATCGTGAATGCTTGCTTTTTACTTGTATATAAAATTAGAAGCAATCACCTTTCCCAGACATCTAAATAGGGCTGTTTACGTGTACATTAAAATGAGCTATGCTGTGACTACAGGATGTTTCCTGTGTGTAGTCATGCTTTTTCTATACTCAATGCTACTACACAGTGCTAGAGAAAATGAGTTTTGTTTCAAGCTTCCATGAGATTTGCAATTAGCAGTTCATTTGGAAGCTTCGAATAATTTTCAGTAACACTACTTTCTCTGTAAATTTTTCATCCCAGTATGATGCTTCTGAGTTTGACAGTTGCCAATTTCTTTTGCCATATAGAAAAAGCAAAAGCATCCAATGGCTGTGTGTTGGTGCACTGTTTAGCTGGGATATCTCGCTCTGCCACAATTGCCATTGCATACATCATGAAAAGAATGGATATGTCCTTGGATGAAGCTTACAGGTAGGGACATCTTCCCTTCCTACTAACTCTTGTGCCTGTTGCCATGTTTTTAGGGTGGATGATAAAAGGTTCTGTGAGCAAGGGTAGAAACAGACATTTTATTTGGTAGTTCACTGGCCACATTTGTTTTAAGCATAGGTTTCCTCCAGAAACAAATTAATGGTATTGAATAAATACCACACAGCTAATATTAATTGCCCACTGCAGAATGGTCTTTGATCCAAGCAGGCAAATACATGGAATGTGAACTGCCTATTCCATGTATGTGTTTTGTCCTGCTTCTGGCCAGGATGGGGTTAATTTTTGCAGTAGCCAGGAGAGGCATGGCCAGGACCTGGAGGTTGTTCTGTGCTACCTCCTGCCAGTGCTGGGAGCAGGGGAAGGGTCCCTCGGGGGCAGGTGCTGTGGGGTTTCCACATGGTGAGAATCATTTGCCACTTTCTCATACCCTCTTGTCATTACTGTGGTGCTGTTACTGTTCATTTTCTTATCTCATCACTGTTTCCAGTAAATTGTTCTTATCTCAACCCATGATCTTGGCCTTTAGTGCCTCCAGTTCTCTCCATCCTGCTGCAGAGGAGCAGTGCATGGTTTTGGAGAGTTTTGGTGTGAACACCATTCCTGAACCACAGCTGTGTGTACAAACACACAGAGCTACAGCACTTGTGTAACAGCATCTTGTGAGCCACAGGGACAGCAGAATGGTCAGGGTTGAAGAGGTAACTGAGGGTATTTAGAGCCACACTTAGGACAAATGCTGGGCTGGATCTGTCTCCTGCATTTTGGTGTTTGGTAGTGCTCACAGCGAACTGCCTGCAAGTGAAATACCCAGGAATGGAGAAAGCTTCTGTGTTGCTCTTGTAGTCAACCAAAAACTGTGGAGAAAGTATTTTGAAGAATAACTTCATTTGGCAATATTTGTGGAGATCTCCTTCCCTTTCCTCCTTTACACATCCCATTTTTTCTCTACTTGGATTGTGAACATTTTCCTACTCTCCAGGTGTCATGGTTGCTGTTTAGCATGACTTCTGTATTTAATTTAACCGACTGCTTTGTTGTGTTGTACAGAAAATGATGGTTTTCTTTTTGATGGGCTCCCTGGCACAGCTGGTGCATCACTGTAAGGAGTTATGCAGAACCTATCTGAGTAACTGCCCTGGAGCAGGGGGAAGAGGAGCCCCTTTAGAATAACCTGTGTGTTTGTTACCACCACCTCTAAAACAAGGATGAGGACAGAGAGATGAACACTGGATATTGCTACGTTGAGCATGATTTCCACAGAAGCTTTTCTTTCAAGCTGTTGAATGTCATTATGTGTGCAATGAAAAAACTGCATGTAAGAGGTGCCTGAGCTACAGTTCTCTCCTGTTGTGTCTGGACACTTCCCACATTTCCTCACTAGAGCCTGCTGGTAGCTTGGTGTTGTGTAGGAATTTCAACATGGAACAGATTTGGTTAAGGAGTTAAAAGCTCTGTTTTTCAGGTGCAGATAACAAGTGTGAATTACAGTGGATGTGGATAGATACTGTGCAAGGTGTGAGCTCAGTCAAAAAATCTGCTTGGTCTCAGGCTGTAGTGGCTGAGGGCAGAGCTGTAGTGAACAAAAGACTTCTAAAATGCACACACTTCAAGGAACTTCTTCTGGGAGGTTCTAAATTCCTTCATGAAATCTCTGCATTATATTCTTGTTTGTATCTTAACCAAAAGCATGAACAGAATGTGAAGGATTAATCCCACTAAGTCTTTTTCTCTTAGTAGTGAGCAACTGCTGTGAAATTTAGGTTATATTTCATCATGTTTCCTTTGACATAGCTCAGGGAGAATCATCTGCAGAATCTTTCACACATTGGTTTGGGATCTCTTGCTGGCCAAGCTTAAAAGAAAAATACTTTTCTTTGAATTAGTGGAAGTGTGGCGGGTTTCTTACTTCTTTCCCTAAATGTCAGTTAATGTCAAACTACAAGAGGAAGTTATTAGATAAAATATTTGTCTGACATTATTACAAAAATAAAAAGGTGATACTATTTCGAAGTCGAAGAAATAAACTTTTAAAAACTTTTGTATAATGGACTATTTAACAAATAAACATAAGAATTAAACATTATACATGTTTTCCAGTTGGAAAAAATAGTGTGTATTTTGAGATGAAAAAGCTTGCAAAGCTTTAAAACTTGTCAGGGGATGCAGCATGCTTTCCCTACTCTTTTAATTTTTAAAAATTCTAATGTTAAGTTTGGGTCTGCCCAGTATTGTGGAGAGAGAGGAGAAAGTGGAAAGAACAGAGTGTTGGGGAGGCTACCAGAACACAGGCAAGAAGGACCTTGCTTTAAGTAGCTAACCCAAGTACAACTTTGGAAAAAAATGAACAAAGACTATGAATTCCTGGGAGCAAACTGTTAAAAACCCATCACATCAAATTCACATCAAATGCTAAGAGGACAAACTACAGAATTTCTCCTGAGGAGACTCACTAGATTTCTCCATTTGCCAGTGTTACACTTCTTGGTGGAAGTTTCCACTATCAGCTTGTGCAATCTGATATTCCAGGCCATAGTGTCAGCTTAACTACTCCTAGTATTGTTTGTTCTCTGGAAAATGAAAAAAAAAACCCCAAAAAGTAGCAATAAAAATGCAAGTTTTGACATTTTTCATGTGCTAGCATGTATACACATACACAACTACACCTTTCCATTTTTCTCACACTGCTTTTAATGACTGCACACTCATCCTCTGTACACTTCCCCAGACATGTTTTATTTTTAATAGTATTTAATTTTCCCAGTGACACATCATATGTGTGTTTGTACTCAATTTAGCTCTTCAAAGTTCTTCTTAGTTAATTCTCTTGTCAACTGATTAATCATAGTTCCAGGAAAGTTTCTTAAAAAAACCTCCAAAAAACCAAAACCAAAACTGGAGGAGGAGGGATTTTGGCAACTCTGTTTTGCAGCCTGTTAAAAAGCAAAGTACTTACTTACCTGTACTGGAAATCAGACAGGTAAGAAATATGTATTTATATTTAACTTTGAAATAAATAATAGAAATCATGTGATACAAGTCTTTTGTACATTTAGAATCCTGGTTCAGCAAAACATTTTCACTACCATTACACTTGCAGTGCATGAGAGTATTGGCACACCTGTGCCAGCCAGGCTGCTTCCTACAGCACCCAAAATAGATGAGCTCTTCCAGGGATTTGGCAATCTTGTTCCCCTGTACTGCTAAACACCTGTAGGGCTTGAGGGAGGGTATTTGTTTTAATGCTGCATTTGCACCTTTCTAGTTTTGGTCATCCCATCAGTGGTCAGTAACAGCGTGGGGTAGAAATTGCTGGCACTTGCTGGACAAGGTCAGAATGTCCTGTAGCTTTCTTTCTTGCCTGACAATGACAAACAGCATAGTGACATGAGAGAGGTGACAGGAACAAGTGATGTCACTGGAATGGTAGGGAAGGTGTCCACTCTCTGTAGCACTTGAGAAGTGGTCTCTTGGCTGAAGCTCAAGTGCTGTTCATGCAAAACTCCAGGAGTTCTTCACTCTGGTCAGAAACCAAGGTAGCAAAGTTCTGAGTGATGAAGTAAATAGGGAAAATTGCTGGAATCGCTTGTGGACATCGTGAAGAGTTGAAATATTTCCTTTCCCTCACACTTTTTAGCCACCTTTAAAGTGTAGACAATTGAGAGCATGCAGCAAGCATTATTTTGCTTTAAACTGCCCTTTTTAAACTCCATCCTCAAGTTACTTATGCTTGATTGAACTTTAAGAATAGGCTGTCGACATTCACAACACTCAGGGTTATCTTACACTTGAGCAGCAGGCTCCTGAAATAATTCTTGGTTTGTTTGTCCCATCTTTCCAGATTTGTTAAAGAAAAGAGGCCAACCATTTCTCCCAACTTCAACTTCCTGGGCCAGCTGTTGGATTTCGAGAAGAAGATCAAGAACCAGAGCGGTCAGCCTGGCCACATCAGCAAGCTGAAACTCCTGCACTTGGAGAAGAGCAGCGAGCAGGTGCTGGAGGCGGGGCAGAGCAGCTTCTCTCCCAGCCAGCTCTGCCTCTCCGCCGCCTCGGAGCTGCTGGAGCCCAAGCCCGCGGACGGCGGCGCCGGCCCCCGCGGGCACCCGGCCCCTCTGGAGGACGGCCCGCTGGTGCAGGGCATCAACGGGCTGCACGTCTCCCTGGACAAGGTGGAAGACAGCAACCGGCTGAAGCGCTCCTTTTCCTTGGATATCAAATCCGTATCCTACTCAGCGAGCAGCAGCTGCGTGACCGCATCGGTGCAGGGCTTCGCCGCCTCCGAGGACACGCTGGAGTACTACAAACACGCGGCTGCCCTGGAGGGTAGCAGCAAGCTGTGTCAGTTCTCTCCCGTGAAGGAAGTGTCGGAGCAGAGCCCGGAGAGCAGCCCCGACAAGGAGGAGGCGGCCCGTGGCCCGGGCCCGGGCCCGTGGCCGCTGGACAGCGCGGCCTCACGGCCACACGCAGGCCGGGGCGGCGGCGGTGCGGCCGTGCCTCGGCCCCTCCTGTACCCCCTGCACCGCAGCGGCAGCGTGGAGGACACCTACAGAACAAACTTCGTCTTCGGGCTCTCCACCAGCCAGCAGCACCTGGCCAAGTCCGCCGCGGGGATGGGCCTCAAGGGCTGGCACTCGGACATCCTGGCCCCGCAGCCTTCGTCCCTCACCAACAGCTGGTATTTCGCCGCCGAGTCCTCGCATTTCTACTCGGCCTCGGCGGTGTTCGGGGGCGGCTCCGCCTTCCCCGCCTACAGCTGCAGCCAGCTGCCCTCGGGCTGCGAGCAGCCCAGCGCCGTGCGCCGCCGGCCCCGCCAGGCCGACCGCGGCGACTCCCGGCGCAGCTGGCACGAGGAGAGCTCCTTCGAGAAGCAGTTCAAGCGCAGGAGCTGCCAGATGGAGTTCGGGGAGAGCATCCTATCGGACAACAGGTCCAGAGAGGAACTGGGCAAAGTAGGCAGTCAGTCGAGTTTTTCAGGCAGCATGGAAATCATTGAAGTGTCCTGAGGGGCGGAGGCGCGTGTGACTGGCAGGGATGCTTCCCCTTTCAGGCCGCTCCCCCAGCGTGTGAGAGGTCCCTGTAAATCTGAAACTTCGGGTAAAAAGGTGGAGGGAGGGAAGAAAAAGAGGCTTTGCTGTGATCTCGGGAAAGGTTGGTGCTGCAGGGAAGTGACCACGACGTCTGCCGAGGTGACCAGGTGTGCTGCTGGGCTTTTCCCCTCGCCGGGAGAAAGGCAGAACACGGACCTTTCCCTGTCAGAGGAAGCAATTCTGTGTCCTTTCTGTGCCTTTTAACAAGGAAGCTCTCTTGGTGTCAAACCCTTTCTCTGGTTCCACTGAACCCATGCTCCTGCTTGTCAGAACTAGTTTTGTTCTCCCCTCCCCATCCCCCACGTCTTCACCAGTGCACCTTAGCCCTGACACTGAGCCAACCTCTGGAGGGAGACCTTTTTCCTGTAAGAAAAGGAGACTGGGAACGATTCCAAAGGCCACAGGGACTGGTTACAGCAAGGCTGGTCTGAACACACCGTTCAGACAAATGTAAATACTGTTGTAACTATTGTTCTAATGGGTAGGCTTTAGGTGATTCACTAGAGAGCTGCTTCAGAAAAAAATTAAAACCCAGTACCTCAAAAATACACAAAATAAACTAGGGCTTTTTATGGCTGCCACGTGCTGGTAGTTCATAAGCAATGTGAACAAGTAATGACTGGCCACATTTGATTTTTTTTTAAAGCTGTCTACGCACAAGTGTTTCAGTTGGCTCAGCAGCAATTCTTGAAAGATGAATGAGCCATATTTAGGACTGTTTCCCCTAGTCTTTTGATACAGTATTTTTATTTTTGATATTAAGCTGGCTTCTGAGAGGTGTAGCTACTTTGGCTTCTAAGCTATAAAGAAGTGGTTGATAGGTAGAGCTACATGCAAGAGAAGTGGCTGGTACAAGTGGCCACAACACACTTTACTTGCCCATTAACAATTCAATTGCTGAAAAACAATTCAAATGTTTGGGGTTTTTTAAGGAAAAAATGAGCTGGAGTGGACTTTAGTCCTTAACTGAGCAGTTCCAGGGTGGAACTGTAGACACTGAAGGCTGTACCATGCTCTCACACTCAGCACCCCAGGGCAGACACCTCCAGCTCAAGGAGGTGTCACAGCCCTGGTTTCACAGAGATGCAGCACGGCTCTTCTCATGTTTTTGACAGTAACCCAGCTGCTTTCCCTCCCACCTTGGCTGCTGCTCACCTTGGGCTACATGGGCATGTTCCCATGAGAGGTTTATGGTCAGAGAGGGGTGGCACCCCTCAGAACATGTGTTGAGGGGAAACTATTGTTTTGTCCCATTTCAGTGCAGGCAGATGAAAACTGTAGTAACAAATAATGAACCCTGGCCAACAGCTTTAAAAAAAAATTTGTCAGCAGCAAACTGAAGCCCTAATTCAAGTCAGCATCTTGGGTTATGTTTGGGGTTTTTTTACTGTAAGTTTAGCTAGTTTGTGACTCAAATCTCAGGTTTTACTATATTGAAAAGTGGAGAAGATTTTTGTCATTGTTTCATTTGTGGCTAGGATGTGACTTTCATTTCCTATAATGGACTGTTGAATATAGCACTGAAAGCTACAACATTGATTAACTTGATCCTAAAAAGTGCAAAAGGCACAGAGAGGAGGCACCAAGTCACTGAGCCCAGAGGCTCTTTGTGCTGCGTCTGCAAGAGGCTGGACGAAGGGCCTGGGCACAGGAGAGGTTGACATCACCCTGGACACTGTGTCAGGTGCTGGCTGTTCATTGAACGTGCTGCCACTTGTCTCTGTTTACATCTCCAGTGGAAGTGATTACATCACAACTATTTTCAGCTGAGTATTTGCCTATGTAAACAGTTGAACCAGGGTTCCTCTCAGCCACAGTTCAGGAAAAGCCTGTGGCTTTGACTTAAACCAGTTAATGGGAGTTAACACATCAATCCCTGGAGGCAGATTTCTTCCTCTTTTATGCTCCTTCAGACATGTGTGTTCTCTCCCATTCTTTGTATGTTTGGGGTTGATTGCCTTCTGAGGAACTGAAATCTGGTCTTGTGGCTCCTTGTGATTCCCTGTGTGTTCTGGATGAATCCAAGGTGTAGGCTTAGTACTTATAGGGGTCAGGTTCCCATAGGAGGAAGCCTTAACCCCATGTCCTGTACAGGGTGGTGCCCTGGCTCATACCTCAGCTGGAGTCCTGTCCCTGAACAATACTGGAAATGGTTTGCAGAAGTCTGGAAGGCACAGTGGAGGATGTGAGAGGGAAAAATGTGTACATGTTCAATATGAATATAATGTATGGCATTTGGTGTGTGGCATACTTGGCATGTTGGATGTGTGGTAAGCTGGTGAAATGGTTCAGAGAGATGTGAGTTTCTCATCTTGTTGTGTCATGAACATTACCTGTATGTTACGATGAAATAAAAACAGAAATGGTACCTGTTTATACAGAAGGCTGAGGAAGGAGTTGTGGAGTGTTCTACCTGCAGCAGGACCTGCTCCCCTAAGCAGCCAGGAGAGCAGGGGCCTTGTCCTTTATGGAACACCCCCGTTCCCTGCAGGTATGTTCATGCATGACCGGGCTGGAGCAGCTTTAGACCACTTCTCACAAGCAGTGTTGATCTTACAGCACCATTTATAGTAATCATTTAGGCCTCTTACCTGTCCCTGATGATCCCCCTTCTGCTCCACTGATGTGCAGCTGTGGGATTTGTCTGCATTAAAACCTTCCACTGTGTAATCCAGCTGTGAGTAATCTGTTCCTCAGGCAGCTAGGGTGGTCTTACTGAAGCAAGTACTTCAAATTGTTGAAGTTACCCAGAATGAACACCCATGCTTCTTTCTTGCCTTCCTCCCATACTACTTATTTGAAGAATAATTTAATTACTTTTTTAAGTACTTGTTTTGACTGATGCTGTCAGTCTTGAAGCATTCAGAACAAATTCTGCCCACTGAGATTGGAGCACACCCCCCATTGCTGCTTCAGTGAATGGCCCACACAAATATAGCATGGATTGGAATTAAAGAGGGCTGTCACAGTTGTATCCTTAGAGAGGAAAGCTGTGAGTTTATGTAACAGCATCTTCAAACTCAGGTGCAGTAACAGAAGCCTTCTCTTTTGAGAATTTCAAAGCACAGTCCCAGAAAGGGAAATGTAAAATCTTCAGTCTCTCTAAAAGAAACTGAACCGTCAGTCAGAGCACCAGTATCAACCTGTGTGAGTTTCTGTGCTTATTTCTACAAACAAGATGTAGCAGCTCTTAGAGAGGAAAACAACCATGCAAATTCAATGGCATCATCAGCTGCTTTGTCTACACAACAGGTTGGTTGACATGACAGTCTTCTGAGATTTAGCTGCTCACCCCATTCCAAAGTCTACTTCTGATTGCAGTAGCTCTGTTTGTTCCTTCAAGTTCTGCTTTTTTGAAGTATTCACTTGAGCTTTCACCACTCCTCCTGACTGCTTTGCAGGACTTGCTCTCCTCCTGTTCCCTCCCTCCCTGGCCCTGCCACCAGATAGCTCTGGGAGGAGACAGTCTAACTCCACCTCCAGTCAAAACCCAAGGGGCAACTGAAACCTGCCTCATGTATGTGATCAACACTTTCCATTTCACTGCCTGGCATTTCTAGGCAGAGGTCCCTGAGGTCACTGGGCTCCTGATGTAACCACCATCACAGTGACATTCCTATAATGAAATGAACTGAAAATAGAGCAAACTTCCCGCCAGCAGGGATCAAGTAGCCCTGCTTTTGAGGGGGCTGGGGAGGATAAGACAGTAGAAATGTGGTAATTAGGTGAACTACTGTCTTTGCTAACTGTATTCATCAGCTAGGTGCTCAATACACTGCAACTCACAGCACAAGTTGCAGACTGACTTCTACCAGAAAGTGAGGGCATGAAAAGCCTAGACAAGGGGGACAGCACTAGGGTCCTAATAAGACTGTTACTTTTTAAAGCCAAAATCACTGTAATTCAACTGAACTTACCTAGCCAGACATCTTAATTAGCCAGCCATACACCCAGCTAGTCTGTATTTGTTATTAATCTGCAATAAAAGTTCTAGCACTTTTAGACAGTGTAACATACACAATACCACAACTGCATTATACACACAAACCCACAACTGAGCATTCAGATAGAACAGTCTTCCTAATACATAAGCTTTGCCTGGCAACAGCACTCTCCTTTTGAATCCTGCCTGCAAAGAACTTCTTGGCCCTCAGGTACAAATGGTTGCTCTGAGGCAAACTGAAGTGTTTCTGCAGTAAAGCCTTCAGCTAATTCTGCACTTCCAAGAATATTAGAAAGAGTCACCATAAATAGAAAAGGAAAGTGAGCTATTTCTTGTCTTCTGCAACACCCACCCCTCTGGGAAGGGGCTGCTTTCCTGGCATGTAAAATGCTACCAAACACTTTTGGAGCATTGTCCTTCTGCAATGGATTGCTCACTTTGAGGAGTGGATTTCAGCTGCTGTTTCCAGGGGCTCCCACCATGCTCCACTGCTGTAACAAAGCCAAAGTGTGACACTACAGGCAACAATGAGGCTGGGGGATCAGGCCATTAAACAAAAAACAGCAACAAAACTAAAAGAAACCCTGTAAATTTGCCTCTCTTTATTCAGTATCAACTGTGCAGGTGAAGGTTCCATCACCATTTCGCTTTCCCAGTGCCAAGTCCCAAGCACTGCGGCTCACATCTTGTACTCAAACTGGACATTAGTGCCAACCAGAACTGGGACAGCCTTGGGGGAAAAAAAAACAACCAGCATTTATTTTCATTCTGGGGACATGTTTCCTCTCAGTCCCATGACAGAGGCAGCCCCAGAGCAGCTGAAATCAGCCACGTCCATGGCACAGAGTGGGTACAAATAAAGCTGAGGTGCACTTGCACTGCCCAGACACTGCGGTTGGGAAGTGGGAATGAAGAATGAGCAATTAGGCAATTGGAGAAACAACACACATGGAAAAGAGCCGCACCAAAGGTTTTAATGCTAGAGCTGTGGAACATGGAGCATGTAGGAAGCTGAACAGGGTAACCACCCATAAACCATGGAGTGGTCACCCACAACGCTGACAATCAAAATACCCTCTGGCAGCTTGGGAACGGAGGGCTGTTCTATCAGTACCTTGGGAAACTACTGGCACACAGTCTGAGAGAGGAGCTGGCTCATGCAACCAATGGGCCTGTGAAAACGTGTATTTCTATTCTCTCTGTGTAAAAGCTTGGAGGAGGGGAAAACACACTTTAAATATTTAAGTATATTTAAATATATTTAATTTAAAATACATATACTAAAAAAATCCAAAAAACATGAAAACTCTTCTCTCCCCTTCAGCAGATCTTCACAGGAATTGCCCAGCAGGTAGCCTGGCACTTAAGCACCCTGTCAATGCATTCAGTGACAAAAACAACGGAAATAACAAAGCAAACCTGCTCTGCATGGGCAGCACAGTGACCAGTGTGAGACACAAGCAGCACCAGTGGCAGCACAACGGGAGAGCTGCAACAGCAGAGTCCAGGGAAGTGCCAGAGCAGCTCAGGCCAGAGAGGAACCACAGCCCCAGTGACTCGTCCTGCTCCCCAGCTTTTCACAGGATCACATACCAAGAAGCTTAGGCTCTACCCCAGACCACACACCACCCAGAAAACAGAGAAGGGCAGCAGTGTCTGGTTTCAGGATAGCATGCTAAATTATTCCCTGTTCAAAGCACTAAATTTGTGCTAGAAGCAACAGCTGGTACATTTTCAAAAGATACCTGAGGCCTCATTTGGCCTGGAAGAAGACATTCATAAGCAGAAAGGTGATTCCAGTCACATCTCCAAGCTCCTGCTAAACAGCATGGGAGGGAAGCATCAGTCTTACCCTGAGCATCACTTGCATCTGAGCTGAAGCTGAAAGCAGCATGTGGAGCAAAGCCACAAGGACCAGTCGAGCAACAAACAGCAGCTCGAGAAGATGTGGCAGGACACGTCTCACCCTCAGCAAGAGGGCCAAAGATTTACAGTTCCTGAAGGCAGTGACAATGTTTTAAATAAAATTGTAAACTGTCATTCAAGGGCAGTTAGAGGGTGCATGCTTCTTACAGTACCCATGCAAGAGACTATCACCTGTGGAATGAAGGTGATACTGTGAGCATTGTGATATATGTGAGCATTGAAAATGGTTGGCCTTCACATTTCAGCTCTTATTTCTTTCTAGTTTAGATATGCCTTCCACAACCTGCCCTTGCTGTTCAAGAAGCTCTGTCTGTGAGGCCCAGCAGCACAGCCACAAGCTTAAAGACCAGTGTTCCTAAGAACAAACTTTCTCCCATTCTCAGCCCAAGAGCTTGGTGTTTTCTGGCAAATGAGGAAGGAACTGATTTGCAGAACTTGCTCCTGGCAGCCTTCAGCTGGGAGTACTACTCCTTTCTCCTCATTAGCACTGCAGGGAGCAGTGCTTTAATCTGATACTTAATGGCCTGAGGCCAAATGTCTACAAGCCTCAGAAAAGTATCTTACAGGAGAGAGCATCTGCCTTGAGATCCAGTATCAGGACCTTCCCAGTGGCACAGGCTTCCAGCACACTAGGGTGTGGGACACTCATGAGATCACATCTGGCAGACAGCTGAATGTTGCATATTTAAAACATCCAGACAGCAGCATCTGGACAAGGAGGACAAAAATGGCTGCTGCCACTATTTAAAGCAGCTCAATATTCTTGTGTGTCTGATGGTGGGAAGCAGAGATACATTATTCCATGTATCCATGGGACAATGAGGACCCACAAAGGCATGGCCATGACAAACAGCTTTTCCTGGGTTAAGTCTCATGTAAGCTTTTAACAATCCAAGTGTAAAACATGGCAGGAACCTTTAACAAGGATGGAATTTTGATGTTTTATGCTGGGCAACACACAGCATATGCCTGTGTACATGCAACTGTGTAAAACCTCTGGGGTGAGAGCGGCAGGCAAGGAGACCTGCTGCCTTTGCTAAAAAATCCTCATGCTGAGTTCCCTTCCCTCCCTGAAGCAGTCAGTCCCGCTTCCCAGGACATTCCAGGGGGCTTCATTTCTACAGGACTCTTCTTCTGTATAGTGTTCAGCAAGCCCTGGAATCCAACCACCACCGTGGTTCTGACAACACATCTAAGTTGGCTGCAGTCTGCATGACAAAAATTCATGCTGGCCTTTGGGAATGCAACAAGAGAACAGACTGTTGCTTCTTGCCACCAAGCAATAATTATTACAATCAAAAACCTACTGCACTGTTACTGAAGGGCCCCATGGTTTCAGTCATTCAGCAGCATGCCACCACCAGCTCCCGGCACAAGGGTAGATAAACCAACAGAAAGAGCCAAAGGACTTCCTGTGTCTCTCCCCTCCAGCCTCACACACTTGAAGAAGCAGATGCACCCCACTGGTAAAAAAGGACAGCACCAAGGTAACTTGAGTGTCCCAATAAAAAAAGACACCTTGCGCCCAACTTTGGGATGCAAAGTGAGCAGGCTGGTATCGGTGCCTGTCAGAGTGCCACCAGCTGGGGCATGGGGACATTGCCAGGGCAAGGGGGAGAGGAACACTAAGGTTTGCTTTACACCAACAGACATACATATCTAGAACAGTTCTCCTTTACAGCCTCATAAATTAGTGAGCCCACAGAAACAGGAGCCTCAAGAACATGCTAAAAACCCTGCCATGCAAACCATGTTAATTATGATAATGGCCAGATTTTAATAAGCCAGTTCCTGGCTCCCACACTTTAACCTATAAAACACACATATTTCCAAGGCCAGGGGATCTCAGAAATACCTTCCAGCCATCTTAATTGTCTAAACCCCAGTGGCACAAAAAACATGTTAGAGGGTTTGTCATACCCCATATCCCATTGAACTTTTTTTAGTAAAAAAAAATAAATCATATGAAAGGAAATTCCTCCTCTGTAAACCACAACTAGTCACAGCAGTGAAACAAATGTGTCTGCACAGGCGGTGTAGTGGCAAAGGAGACAGGAGGGCAAGAGGAGGGAGATGAGAGAATGGTAAATCATCTCCTTTGGGGAGCTCCTGGATTCCTGACTGTGCAGTTCTGGCAGTTAATGCTGCTCTCCCTCTGCTGCTCTGGCAGAGAGTCCAGCAGCAGTGCTGCCCACTCCAAACACCTGCCAATGCAGCCTGCTGGAAATGCATCCATGCCAAACATGGAGCGTGGAAGGTGAGGAGGGGGGAACTGCCAGAGTGCTACGACCTCAGCTCCCGGTCAGGTTTCATGGAGAAGGGCTCCAGCCGCTCCCCCTCTGGCAGGAGGCTGTTCAGCCGCTCCATCAGTGGCACCGTCTGGTCGATGCCCATCTGGATCCGGCGCAGGATGGCAGACATCTCGTTGACCTTCTGGATCTGCTCCGCATACTTGGCGTACTTCTTCTGGCGCTCCTGCATGAGGCTGTAAAGAGTTTCCACAGAGAGGTCCATCTGTGTAAAAACAAGCAGAGCAAGGCTCATTAGGCCAATTGTTGCCGCAGTCCTTTCAGCACACCGTCCTTCCGAAAAGCAACCACCTTGGATGCTCCACTAACAGGAAGTAACAGGCAGCTACAAAGGTGCTCCTCGGAAGGTACATAACCAGTTTGTCATGGAATGGGACGACTCATAGTTGTATACCAGGGAGAACATATGATGACCTCAATTCTCCACCCAAATACCTAAATACCTGATCAGAAAATTCTTCATTTGCAGGAAAGCCAACAGGTACTGCCAGGGATTTCCCAATAAACCCACACACACATCCTCCAAGTTATCCAAACCCAGGGAACTCACGGCCTCTGCCTACACATGAACAATATTTTCACTGGAGAACATTCATTTGCAAGTGTTAAGCTCTACCACAGTTGCCAGTGCTGATTTTTCTCAGTTTAGCCAGGTTACTCTGCAACTAAGCCTGTTAACATGAACAGCTGTTACTACCATCATCAGGAAAACTCCAGCCTTTGGAGAACCACAATGGATTGCTAGTGTCCCCAGTTTCCCTGAAATCCAAAAATAAGAGTGTTATAAGTGACCCCATGAGAGACATTAAGTAAATTAGCTATGCAATTAAACACAGTCAGGATCCAAACATGGCTCAAGCATGATGACAATGACAGGAACTGCAGTGCTGTTCCTGCCACTGAGTGATGAAGGCAGCCTTTATAATTCACAGCCCATTTTTCTGTTCAGACAGACCTGCAATCTCCAGGCAGGACTCAGCCACTACCTGCCAGTACCTGACACACAAGCCCAGTCAAGACGGTGTAAGCTGTTTTACATATCCTAAGATATCTACCACATGTTCCAAGACCTCAAGGGCTCACTCGAAGCTTGGTTGCTTTGGCTCACTGTAACTGTACTTAACAACCCCAGTGACTCCAGTGCACTGGCTCTTCCAACAGGGATGTTTTTGTGGAAAGCAGTCCCCTGGCTTGAGACTCAGCACAAGGCCACAGTGGCTGGGAGTGAAGGGCAGCAGTGGACACACACTGAGCAGTTTTAGCCCACTGCCACCTCTTACATTGTTTTCCTAAAGCTTTCCATTTCTAATTGCTCCCAGAGGAAGGAGGTCACTGCTCATGATGAAGCAGCCTCAGGGAATCGATGCTGAAAACTCCTGGTCTGCCAAGAAGCACAGGTTCAAACAATATCCCTCTCCTGAATGGTGTGACAGTCAACCTGTCTGGTGGAGGACAGTGACCATACCTGTCACCAGGGAAAAGAGTGAGTGAGAACCAGGGAGAATTTATTAGTGCAGTGCTAAGAAAACACAAGGTGCTGACCTGACCTGACTTATACAGCATGGAACAGGCAGGTGTAATCCTGACCCCATGTCCAGTGCTATGGGTCTGCAGGGGAGAGTCTGCAGCAAGGGAGGACTGGATGGAAATGGTGCAACACTGGAAGGCCCCACTGAGGAGGGAGGGCCAAGCAGAGAGAACTCTGCCATCCCAGGGGTGGCAGCAGGGTTGGACACTGGGCATAAACTGCTGTAGTTGTATGCGCTGACAAACCCTTTCAAATCCTGGGGAGGAGGTCAAGTCAAAAATAGTCAGGCAATATTTCATTGACAAACCTAAGTTGCAAACAGCATTGAAAACAAACACACAAGTTTCTGCTGAACTGTCATGGGGATTAGGGGGCATTTTTTCCCCCCATCACTTCCATCAGAATTGCATATGGTACCAGTAGACATTTTATTTTGCCTGCACTTTCTACTGCTCTCAGGCTGAATTCTTGCTATTTGCTTTCCTCTGAATTCCCTTCTCCATGCCTTCATGCATGGGACAAAATAAAAACCAGACGAGCAGGAAACTCTAAATAGAGTGGAAACAATTTAAGCCTACAGAGGGGTTTCTATTAAAACTCCAGCTTAATAATTTAGTAGCTTGGGGCTAGCTCTGTAGAGAGAAGTGTGTAAAAAGCAGACCACCACCAACCAGTAAGTTCAATCCACTGCCTAAAAACATCCTACCTAATGAGAGACAGTGGCCTGGAGGGGCAGCCAGTGGGAAACCTGCCAAAAGCCAGCACGGCTCATTAAACAGAGCAGCATGGGGACCCAGGCAAAAACCTCTGGTTTTGAAGTTCTCCTCCACTGGCAGGTTCTTCACATGGCCTCACAGCACTGTACAAGAAGCAAAGCTGGCACCCACCAAGCTTTCAAGCAAAAGGGGCCAAGGCCCCTCTTTCTCTCCATTCCAGTAATTTCCATCTGCTGACTTCTAGGCTCCTTGTGTAAGAATGAGTAACATCCACTTACTAGTGGGGAATGAGTGGAGAAGCTGATGCTGACCTGCAATAGGAAGAAGAAATGCAGAGTGGCCTCCAAGGACTTTGCTACCTTTGGACATTATTCATAGCAGCCATAAAAAAAGCTGCTTCACAAGAAAGAGAAAGGGTAGAAGTGAGCATTTCGTATGATTTCCTTACACCTACCATCCAAGCTTGCCTGCTAAGGGAGGCCACAGCAGCTGCATAGCCCAAGACACAACAGGGAGAACTGAAGTGGAGCAACTGAGGAAAGGTCAATTTTTACTCAGTCTGAACCTGGTCTTTTTAACTATCAAAAAAAAAAAAAAAAAAAAAAAAAAAAGGCAACTACATGTTAATTCCAGTAGATAAATGCCAATGTCTCTCTCAACTTTCCTTGAAGCAGGCCTAAGTACACATTTACATCCTTCCTGCCTCTTCCCCTTCCAAGTGAGCTCCTCCAGAGCCAGACCTTGTGCTTTTACCTCTCCTGGCATGCAGTCCCATTCCTCTGGCACTCAGATGGGGCCTTAAGATTCTGAGAGTCAGCCCAATTTACCTACCACAGAGACTAATACTGGCCTGCAAGAATCCATAATGATCAGGGAACACACATAAGAATCCATCTTATTCCTATCTATTTAATTTTATACATCATACAGTATAAACAAAAGCATTTGGAAAAGAGGACCTGAGGTAGAATCTTGTCCCTTGCCTACAGCCAAGGCAGTCCAAGACACCCTCAAGGGTCAGTGAGTGAATTTGCCTTCTCTGAAGAGTTTCCATCAACTCCCGCATCCCGCAGCCCTGCCACATTCTCATCTGGAAAACATTCAAGTCTCAGACTTCTTGCCCATCCCAGACTGTGAAGCTCTCTGGGAAGTCCATCAAGACACCCCAGAGCCAGTAGTTCTTCACTGTCCTACAACCATCTGAAAGTGTTTATTTGAGTCATTGTTTCTGCTCTGGTTGCTTCAAGCTTTCTATGCCAGGCCACCAGAGCTGAAGACAACTCCCTATTGCCTTGAACCGATCAGATATGACAGATGTGAAGCAGCATAGTCACCAGTCCCTGACAGCCTCACCATCACTAATCTGTCCTTCTGTCGTGGTTTTAAACCAGTAACTAAGAAAATTACTTATATTCTTGCTGTGAGATATGGATTAGAACAAGAGCAAAACAGGCATACAACTTAAAAGGGAAAAAAAAAAAGGAAGTTTATTGACAAACTACAACAAGAACACCAGAATAAACCTCCAGAAAAACCCTTCCATCCCCTATCTACCCACCACTTCCCCGTTCACATGACAACAGAGACAAAAACTCTGGAACTTTGATGGTTAAAACAGTCCCAATTCTTGCTAGTATTTTCACCAGTCTTTATAGAGAAACAGAAGTTTCTTCCTCTTAATTTATGGAGTTTCTCACAAGAAAACTATTTTTGTTATAGTTTTCTATTGCCCTAATGTTAGCTGCTCAGAGCTGCTATTATTAGATTTCACTCCTCCCATTTTCACATCACTCTGAAGTGTGTATGGGCCATGAGTCTAGAGATAGCATTTTTAAGGATAAGTTATTCAAAGGCAAAAAAAGTCTTCTTCATCTGTTTCTGTGAGCTTCACCAGAAAACAGTTTTCTCATTGCCTCTCAAGGCTTCAAATCTCCCAGCACTTCACTATACTATAATTACTCTTTACTCAAATTTACACTTTGAACACTATTCCTCTCTAGATCCTATATCATGAATTAAAGGAGTTCTTTTCAGGACTTCATTGTCCAACTCCATAGTTTTAACAGGGAGATATTTCAGCTTAATTAAAGCATCTTCTTAATTCTCTACCTTTCCTGAAGCTTCTTTTCTTTCCTGTCACTGGTAGTTTATAAAGTCTCTTTTCATGTTGATCTCTCTCCCTCTCTCTCTCTGGATAAAAAGATTAATCCACAAGTCTCATCTGGGTAATGAAAGAGTTAAAATCTTGCCCAGGCTTTTGTAGATGGTTTGGTGATCTCTGCCGAACAGGAGCTGGAGCCGTCTGCGATGGAAAGTTCCTCATGGCTGCTCTGGAGAGTGTAGTCGCTGCTCCAACCCGCTGCAAGTCCAGGGCCTCTCTCTCTCTTCACTGGGCAGTTTCTAGTGAATGTAGTTACAGCAAAACCTGCAGCCGAGCCAGAGATCGGCTCGGCCCTGCCCGGGGAAAACCTTCCCCAGGCCCCCCCCATCTCCTGGCCGGGAGACGGGGCAGGCCCGGCCCCATCCCCGCCCGGCCGCATGGCCTGGGCAGGGACGGGAAGCCTGGAGCTCTGCCACCCTCCACAGCCAGAAAACAAAGAGAACCCAGAGAGCTCTGCTTTTACACTTTAAGGTAGGGTTTACAAGTTGATCCCACTTTTCAATGGCCCAAACTGCTGTCAATTCCCAGCAATGACCGATAATTGGTCAGGAGAAAAGACTCCTAGCACTTCCCAGCAACGCCAACTCTCTTAAAGGTAAAGTAACTCCATGACACCTTCAAACATCACCACTCAGTAAGCTACAAACATCCCCAGCTTAGTGGTACAGAAAAGTTTCTGGAGAATTAGAAGACTGGACTTGAAGCATGTTAAGAAGCAACATAACAAAGCAAAAGGCAGGAGCCAGCGTGTGATGTCAGAGTCCTAATTTTCATCAAAGCAAGAGGTTCTGCCCCATCTGGAGTTGAGAAAAAAAGATGTATTCTTAATGAAGGGGTGTGAGCTTCTAATGCATATGTTATTTCTTTCCAAAAATCATTCCTCCTGTCAAAGCAAACCTGAGACTGGACATGCCCAGAGTAAAAGACAGGATCTTTCTCCCCTTCCTACATCAAAAAGGGTACAGGAGTTTCTTCAGTTTTTCTTTCAGAAGCATAGGATCATATAAATGGACAAGCCTAAAACTCACCATCCAGCATGACATACTTTTTTTGTACAGCCAGTGACATTCAGAATTTGTGTGTTTTGTCTCAAAGCTCATGCCTCCTCTGTGGATTATCATCAGCAGGACACTAATTTATGCATCAGCTTCACATTTAAACATGAAATGATATCTACTGGGCTTTTCTTTTGTCAAATGAAAAAAGATTAATAATTACTTCCAATGACACTGCAAGATGGATATTTCCTCATTTAAAAGGGCCCCAGCACAGCCCCTCCTACTACACCATTCACATTGTCAGCCCTGAGTCCCCTCTGCATTACACAGGCCCATTTGTAACACCACACTGATGAAACACAAAAACAACTGAGAATACTGTCAGACATCTTGCACACCATAAATTCTTGCATTCATTTAAAAATTCTTCTTGGCCCACACTGCCAAGCAGAATAAAGACATTAATTTAGCCCACAAAAAGACTGAGGTCAGCACTGGCCAATGCCCAACTCTTTTCAAGAGACCACACTGAAAACCAACCAGTGCTCATACACACACATATATATAGATATACTTCTTACTTGGCATTGTTTTATAGTACCCCTGTCATGGGCACATGAGTGTCCTAAGCTCTCAGAAACAAAGGTCACATCTTGTTAGCTCAATGATTGAGAGACTAAAAACTACAGCTAGACACATTTTCCCTAGTTGCAGAACATGTGAATGCAATCAGAAGTTCATTAAACTTGGAATCAAAGTTCTAGAGAGGCACTGCTGACATTCGTAACAAAACATATGCATTTCATAAGAAGATGTTTGGACATTCCCAGCTTCTCCAGTCCCTCCTAAAATGCCAGTAAGGCAAGAAGATGTTTTTGTTTCCCCCCACATTTAGTAACAGCCTTCAAGAGCTCAGCCAGACATGCATTTGTCCTGTGTCCTTCTGTCCCAACAATTTCCTCTCTGCTCCCATCCCCTATGGCTGCCCCTCCAAAATACAGAGCTCTTAAGGTGTAACCCTTATTTCAGAAAGTTTTTTTGCTAGAACAGCACTCTGAGCACAAACAGCCTTTCCTTCACATTGTCAGGTGCTTGACTGGGGTTAAATGAACATCTTTCCGCAGCTGCACACAAACCACATCAGAAAGTGGCAGGCAGGAACATGACTGCATGGAGTATTAGTCATGATGTGCTGGTGTGAAAATACTTTTCCATCAACACACTTAAAACTGAAGACAGCTCCTCTTTCTGTACTGCCTGAAAACAAATGTGCTCAATGAATGGCTTTTTTTTTCTCTTCCCCCCTCTCTTTGATAATGTCACGCAAAGTCAGCACTATAGATTGCGCTGACTTCCTGATGCTGGGAACATCTTCTGTTTCTCCCACTCAGCACACACTGGTAAGTGATAAACTGACTGGGCAGCTTCTGTGCCAGGGTACAGAGAGAGATACTCAGCCATAGATCTCACCCCTTTCTCTTCAGCTTCAGCCATGATTACAGCTCTCATGGAGCTGTACTCTTCCTCTGCCCCACTGCCAGGCAAACAACTGTAGTTTGTGTTTAGGTTTTCCTTATCACATCTGAGATCAAATTAATTGCCAAAATATTCCTCTTGCTCCCTCTGTGATCTGTCATTGCTGTAAACAATTGCTAAGGGCTATTCTATCTAAGCATTGCACAGATCACAGTCAAGTTAGAGAATGAAGAGTAACTATTTTAACTGGCTCTGGAACTGAAATATAGCAATATTAATAGATACATCAAGGCCCTTACTCCTAAAGACCTACATTAAACCCATGCTTAGTCCCTTAGTTCTACAGTAGATATATGATAACACGTATCAACATAAATAGCTGCACCTGTAGGAACAAAATTTAATTATTCTGGGAGGCTTTGGGTCATACAAAAGCATTCAGAATTCCAAAGAATAAGGAAGTTTATTGTTGAAATAAACTTTTCCACCTTTATGTCAGTCTTTGCCTGACTATTGTATTATTGGACAGGATGTGTTTGTCACTCCCACACAGTGTGGCCTCCTCAGCCCATATCTCCCTCGCAGCTCCAACTGTAGCCCTCCCTGCCTGAGAGCCACTAGCATCCCTCTGCCAACTGGCAGGCCCCCAAAATTAAGTTATGGCTCCTATCACTGACTGGTGCTAAAAAAAGAGTCCCAAAGCTATGACTGAAATAATACCTACCTCTTGCACAGACCTAATGCACCCACAGGCTTCCAAATGTTCAAAAAAGATAGGGCCTCACTTCACAGAGGTGGTAGAAGATGGGCAGCAAAATCTGACAGCCAGCTCTCTAGTTTGGACACATCTCCTGTCACAGTCCCATTCTACTGGTCTGTCTTATATTTCCCTCAACACCACAGACACCAATCATCTTTGTCTTTCAAAACAGCTAACTATTTTCACAAAAGCAAGTGAAACTCAGGGCACTGCAAAGCAGTGCAAAGCAGCAGTCACACCGTCCTCCTTCAAAGGAGCTGACTAATCACAAGCTTAGTTCTGCACCTAAGTCCTCAAAACAAACTGAGTCTTCCCGCCCTCTCTTTTCTTCAGTGGTTTGATCTTCTGGCCCATGAGCTGGCCTGACAGTCACAAACCAGCAGGATGACATGGTGAAAAGCACTGTCTCTCCCTCCTCCTGCATGTGATCCAGGGTTCAAACTCAGTGTTTGCTGTGGCTTTATCAGACCTAAATGCACAAAATTCCTTAAAAAGCAGAAAGGAAAAAAACCCAGAAAGATCCATTTTAACCAGTAAGCTTTCTAAACTGTCACCAAGAAAAGGTCATAGTAGTTTCTAGCTCATTGTCTTTGATTAATAAGAATGCCTTTTTAGAGCTTTCATTTGCTGCTTTTGTAGAACAATCTACATCCATCTAAGAAGTCACCTCTAAAATTTATCATGGCTAAAAATGTTAAGTTACAGCCTGAGCATTAGAAATGCTTCCATACCTACTCTGAATAACCAAGTTTAAGAAAAATAAATACAAATACCCCACCCAAACAAGACTATTACACCTGTGCGTGCAATAGTCTCGTAAAACCTCTCTTTTCTGGAATACCATACCACAGTAATTAATAACACATTCCTGATCTGTCTTCAATTAGCCATTCCTGGAAAAGAAAAAATATGTATCTGTTACAGATCTATTGCCTAAATGATAACTTGCACAACTCTTATTTCAATCTATTTAATAATTCTGCTAGAAAACACAACCTTCAATCTCCTCTTTTCCTGATTTTACACTGCAGACACATTACTTGCCCACAACACTGCGATACCCAGCCAGAGCTCAAATGTTACAGGATAACAGCAATTAGAAATGTTATTTACCCTCAGGGGGTTATTTTATAATAAATTTCAGTACTTTCAACATGTCAGAATGACTAGCTTTAAGCAAACTGATTTTTCCATCACAAGTAATCTTTGATTTGAAAAGAAATGACCACTATCATTAATGGGATGTTTCTCAGAAAACACCACCATTCTCATTTCAGAGTGAAAACAGCCAGCATCATTACATTTGCAAGCCATCTGCTATTTATTCTCAGCTTCACAGATGGGACCTGATAGCTGTAGGTCTTCTTTTCCACATGTCCTACAGAAGTCTTTCAGAAAGGAATGATATTGCTGTGTTTAGTCAGGGTTAGACATACTAGAAGAAAATTATATTTAAGTAGAAAATGCTATTAAATGTGGTCTCACAGAATGCAAAGGAACCGAGTTTTAACTATTTCCTACTGGGTGTGAAGTGTGAAAAGGATTATCTAAGACTCTCTCTTTTTCTCTGGGGAACTGCAGAAAAAGCTGGGTTCACACACCCTGGCACACACTGCCAGTCCAACACATCTGGGTGCATCAGACCTCCCTCCATGTGCTCTGCACATGCCTTGGGTACATGCAAGAAGGCTGAAGTGTTAGATTAGCATGGACATGAGCCCAGCAGTTAGGATTTGGGCATTTCTGGACACCTGAGAGCCCTGCTGAAAGTTTTGCTCTTTTCCTGCCAGCCACATTTCTCATATTAAAGTCCAAATCAATTTCCTTTCATCAAAGAAACTCAATGGCATGTCAGTTCTAACAAAAGTCAGTGATAATCTGAAAAACACCTGAAACATCTATCTGTAACTCTACCTTCCTTGTTTGAAAAACACACGAAATGAGCCAAGTACACCCCATTGATGTCCAGGGGAGGATCTATTCCTTCATTCCCAGAAGAGAGACTTTCAAGGCTGACTTCATGATACTTCCACAGTGCTAGAGCTCAGACATTCCAACAATTTTCTGGAGGTCACAACATCTGGACAGTAAATGTTTGGCTTCAGGAAAGCCTCAAAGATATCTTGAGCACTGTAGATTGTTTACAGACCAAGCTCTTCTGAGGCTATAGACTATTGTTCAAAATAAAGTAACAAGAGTACAAACCATGAGAGATCAGTGATTCACACAAAAGTTCAGTGTGGCAGTAGTGCCAGCCCTGATCCAGTATGAGCATTCATTTCTATTGTATTCATTTGTAGCCTCAAGATTCACATAAAGCTGAGTATTTCTTTCTTCGTTTTTATGTCTACTAAATAATCTCTAGAATAAATTGATCAAATGCAAGAAGGCATTTGAAAATTTATAGTACAATCTTGTAGAAAAACTTATAATTGAAAAGGAAAAAGTTCAGTATCTGTGTAGCCTTAGGTCAGGCATAAGGAAGAATTAAATTCTAGACTCAATTAAACAAAAGGAAAAGTTATGACCCAAGAAGCCTTTTTGACCTTAAATACTCTTATAAATTCTTTACCATATATTGCTGTTAGGTTGATTTCTTTTACAACTGCTACCTGAGCCACTTCTTTGGAACTCATGGCTGGATCTCATCTGATTCGGGATTTTGTCTTTAGACAATTTGCAGCAAGTCCCAACAGCCACTCTTCAAATGCATCACTTGCTGCTCCAGTTAAAAAAAAAAAATTTAAAAAAATTAAAGTCTTATTTTTTGTCCAGTTCACTACAGTTTTGGCACAGTTCATATACATGATTACAGGGAATTCTACTATACTACAGTTCAGCATTTTATCCAGGCTTCTAGAGGCTGATACCACATCCAGTCAGGAGTAATGCCCACATGAATTAATTAATAGTAAATCATATATTTCATACCTCAGAGTAGTGCTGCAATAATGGCTAATAAATGTTCATGGAGAGGCATTCATGCCCCAGTGGCACAGAAACACTTAGGAAACATTTAGGAAACCCTACCCTTCATAAAAAGCAATGCAGGCAGATTACTTGCACTAAGGCTTTGTAATGCTTTCAACATGAAGTCATCTCTGCAGATCACATCTGATTATTACCACAGTGCTAATTATGGAGCTGCTAACAAGGTTCACCCTGCTCCATCAAGTCTTAAAGTCATCAGTGCAACTCCAAATATTTGCAAGTAAGGCTGGCTAACCTTGTCTGAAACAAAGATTAAACTGCTAAAAAGCTTTTAGCCAATATTCCTGGCACCTCCACACCCCATCCCAATTCTCTGTCACTTAAAGGCAGAGTTGACACCTTGAAAATTTCAATTCAACACTGAAACAGGAGGCAATAGTTAAGAATGAAAGCTTGTAAATTGACTTTTCCTTTATCAACACAATCCTTCAGGGAGGGAGAAGGCCATTTAAAATCTACATTAATGCCAAACTGATTTAGAAAGAGAAATCATATAATTTTCTGTCTTCATTTGACTAAACCAAACAAGCAAAGCTTTTCCAGTTTCCTCCCCAAGATTCTCCGCTCCCCACACATCCTTACAGCCCTCTTCTTGTGTTATGAACTCTCCTTTCTTGAGCATTATGAGAGCTGCACACAGTGTGTTAGATGAGATCCCTCAGCTTTGTGCAAGACAATCAGCATACTCTGAGTTTCTACTGGAAGTACAAGCTGTGAGACACCACAGGTTGATATTTGCTTTTTTCCTATCTCAAATCCCTTTCATGCCCAAATCCACCATCAAGTCTGCTAGCTCTATAATGAAATCTAGCACTTCTTATTCCTATTTGAAGTTCTACATTCGACCAGCTGCATTGGGGTTGGGGTTGTTGGCGTTTTTTGCCACCTGGGAGAACAAGGCTACAGTAAGAAATCTGGCTTCCTAGTTTAAGCAGCCTGTGAGAAGGAACTGAATTATATTCCTTCTAGTACCTAATGATCATAAGCTCCATGCGCTAATCCTGCTAATAAAAGGCTTTGCATGCTAAGACTTGGGATCTTCAGTGACAGCTTCTTAAGCACCTAAGCTCTGTAATAATACAAACCTTTTTGACTGCTAGATGCTTGTTCAACCTTCATTTTCTTCCTTGGAAATTCAGTTCTGGAAAGGATTCCAGTTTAGGTCTTTCCTCAAAAGGCCATAAAGCACAAGAAAAGGGAACATGCTGGAACTGACTACACACATATATTCTAGAAGCAAGGGACTGTGACACCAGACAAAGCACTGCATGTCAGCAAAACAGATTTCAGACTGTCACCAGCGCAAACAATCTTTCCTCTTCCTTTATAACTGCTACATCCCCTGATAAAGTTTACAGGTATAAACCTATAAACCTGTATCACCTGATAAAGCTCTACAACAGAGCACTGGCCATCTGCCTCAGGCATACACTGCTAGACATTAATTCTCTATATTTAAAAAACAATTGTGAAGCCTTTTCAAGAGCATTTTAACAGTTTGGTGCTGACTGATTAAGACACCACCCTACCACTTAAGTGTTCAAGCTACTTGCATAGCAGACTGGAGAAAAATGAGCATCAACATGGTCATAAAGGACATGAAGATTAACATTTTTCCAGCTTAATAATCCTGTGCATTTCTTTCTGCATGATGCTGCCGGTTGAGATTCCAGTCTTTATAAACAACACTTCATTGCTGATGAGAGGAGAAATACAGAGCTGGATAGATTGCCACAGTCCTCATCCGACAACTTCCAAGATGCCAAAGACTAAAGTATTGATTTCTTACAGAACACAGTGTTCCCTAGTTTTTTTGTAAACAGCAGCGTGGCATTAAATCCCTTGAAAATACAAGCAGCATTTCAACAGAGGTTCTTCCCCTTTTCAGAAATATTATAGAAAAAGGAATTTTCAGGCCCATTTCCCTGGACTTGGGGCACTGGTAATTTAAGTCTGTGAACCAAAAGGCTCTATTTTGCTTGCAAGATAACACAGCCTCGTCTAGAACATTTTTATATGTTGTGTCAAAATTAAATACATCTGCATTTTCATTTTTGCTGGGCTTCTTTTAACAGGCTTACTTTTGATTCCCTGAGCCTTCCCCTTTAATGGGCTGAAAGGTAACTTCATGGGCTGGTCCATATGGGCCTTCAAGCAAAGGCCTGAAGCCAAAGATGCATTTTGAACTTAGTAAGGCCACTCATCTTTTGCTGGCCTAATTCAGTTTAGTCAGAAGATCCATCACTCTCAGGGCACGTCTGCTGAAAACAGATTTCACAAACAATCTTGGAAACTCAGGTCTGAAACCACCTACAAGGAAACCATGGCAATAAAGACCTCACTCAGCTGAGTCCTAAAACAAACCAAACCAAAGGCCAGGCATAAAACACCTCCCTCAAACTTCTTCATTTGAGTCCATTCCCTGAAGGGACACTGCTCAGCTGTGACTGGAGTATGGGATGAATCCCAGGCACTCCAGATCTTTCTGCCCATGGGAGGGGGAAGGAGTTAGGAAAAGTGCCTGTGGTGTTTCACGTAGTAGAAGCTCTGTGTGCTTACAGCATATGTGTACCTTGAATCTGTCTCACTGCACCTGTGGCTAACATAGTCCCCAGGCAGGCTAAGTCCTGCCAAAGTTTCAGGCCCAGATCTCATTCATTCCTGGTGACGGAATACTTTCCTGCACTTAGGATAGCTTTTCCCTTTATCACCATCTTAAGAGACCTTGCCCTTCAATCTCCAGCAGGGAACATCAGACTGCTACAAGCTGTCCCTACCACAGCTAGCCCTCCCACCCCTACAGAGTGGGGGTTAAAGCCATGGGCCATGCCTACAGCAAACCCATCCTTCCCTCAGGGTGAACAAAACCATGCCCATGACTTCTGCACACCACATTCCCCAGCAGGTTTTGCCACAGAATGATGGGGTGTCTCTGGTAAGAACCTGCTTTATGTCACAGAAGCAACATAACTGCAAATAAAGCTCAAAAGGCCACATAAATAGCATTCACAAAAAGATAAACTGAAATCCCTAAATCCCCAGATTGTTGGGCACACACAGTGACACATAATGGCTGAATCACAATTTATGAGTCTTAAATGCATGAGGTAAGGTACAACATGCTTGTATATAAAAGTGATTTTCTTGTCAAATGCGTAAGACTTGCTGCTTATAGGAAATAATGACTGAACTTCTGCTCATAATTTTAAAAAGCTGAATTGGGACACATGATGTTGTGTTTGTGTGGCTGCAAAAGTTATTTATTTGTCAAATATTTAAGGACTGTATTTCTGGACAACTTAATACTAGAGAAACTTCAAGTAAAGGAACATTTACTTTTTTGCAGCAAGCTGGTAAAGCAAAAAACAAATAAACAAACAAAAAAAAAAAAAACCAAAACAACTCAAATCCATATACATGTTATTCTGGAGTATTTGTTCAAAAGAATGAACTATTCCCATAGAAGAATTTATAGGTATGAAACAAGCTATACACTGCAATTTTCTGCATGGCAAACCAATTACTGACATTAATACCTGCCTGGACAAAATTTATCTAACTATTATGAATATAAAAGTAATATTTATTATATTTGAAAACAGGGGGGGTTTCCCCCAACTCTACCCCATAGATGCATACCAGCTTAGACTGAGACATTTAAAATTTCATTTTATATTGTAAAAACTGCTCTGATTTCAAAATTATTCGTAGTCTGAGATTCCTATGGCAATAAAAGCTAGAATTAAACACTGCATTAGCATTTGTTTTCAAGGCAAAGCATCAGAGCCCTCCCAGTAACCCATTTCCAAATACATTTTAAGCACAGTGCATCCAGGAACTACATCTGCCTTTAAGGGTACATTGGATACTTCAAAAGCACAACCCCATTGATAATGCTGGAAGTCTACTAAGAAATGCTGAAGATCTTTTCACTCAAAGCTCCTTTGAAAAGTGCTTAGAGGGCTTTCAGTTTCCCTTCTGCTTTCATAGAAAGAAGACAGGCCTCAATTTTCGCATGTTACTAGTAGGTTTTGGATGCTTACCTTCAGATATTTTGTAAGATGTGATTTTTGAGAAGCTTAGTACCTTGTGCACACAATAAACCTTTTTTAAGGCACTGAAACTAGACTATTTTGAAGGCACAGAAAATAATGGGCCATTTCTGAAAATTCAGCTCTGTTCCCCAGCTTTTACCTATTCTACTTGTTCTCTATTCCCTGGTATTCACCATCCCCTATCACATGACTCTTGAAATTCTCTCCCTGGCACCTAAAACAGATACCCTGCACTGGTAAAGACAATATAAAGTAGTCCTCTCCCCACTTATTTGCTGCTTTCCCCCAGTCATACCTTTAGAGCTGGTCAACATTTGTCTTCCAACTTCTAAGGGGTTTTTGTTAGAAACCCTTTGTTTTGCAGATCACAAAACTGGGGCAGGCAGTCCTGCTGAAGAGAGCACATGTGGCTCCATCAAACCCACAGCAGCTGGAGTTCCTCAAAACTTCAACAAGTTACAATGCAAATCTATAGTATTTTCCCTAAAAAGGTGCAAGCACATCCTCTTTTTTTTTTTTTTTCTTGACAGTGAAGATAAAACCTCTTGTCTTAAGTAAATCACTGCCCCTCAAAACCAAAACTCACTCTGGCATGAACAACTGCTGAAAAAAGGCACCTGAACCAACCACCTTCCATCACACCTTCAACTCTTTCCCCTTCAAGGAATCTCTTGGATAAATATATTTCTGCTCAAGAGAGAACACAGACACCTGGAAGCTGCACAGGTTCTACATTTAGGAGCAGATATGGATCCAGCTAACACTGCAAAGAAATTCTGGCTACACTGGGAAATGAGATGGAGAGCAAAGCTAGACTGCTCCCTGAAAACACAGAATGCACAGATGAGTCTGCTCAGACCTGCAGTCGCTACTGTCATGCAAGTAGAGTTTTTTTTCTTTAGATCACTCACTTTCCCATTCAGAACCATTTTAAGTCAGACTATGTGCTGATTTGCAAACCACCACAGTCAATTCTGAGTTATTGAGGATCTATTAATTTACAGCAGTACTTCTGAGTTTTGGCAGAATCCAGGAAACTTCTTTCCTGGTGACACAGACAAAAGATATTTGCTCTGGGACATTTTGTCAAGGAAAGACTAAAAAAAATCCTGGCTGCAGGCAGTGTGAGTGTAGCATATTATACAGCAGGACTATTAGTACAGAGTCTGAAAAGTGAACATACTTCAGACAAATCATAGGAAATCAAAGACTGAAGCCTACCAACATTTTGTAGAAAGTTAAAAACATCTGTCACTTGACAACTCTATTATCAGAAGAAAAACACTTCAGTGCTTACAGTGTTAAAGCAAGGGAAAGGGAAATACTGGCTACCAAAATGGGGATAAAAGAATTTACTGTCCCAGCTTGTGCACACATTCTGCTTTTCACAATACACTTGATTTTCTCTTTCATTTTTATGCTTTACTAAGGGTCAAAGCTTTGTGTATATGGCAAAATTAAATCACTGCTGACAAATCGGTGAAGCCAAAGGCGATCTCCTTTGTCTGCACTTGTAAGGAGAGACATCCCCTGCTCTGGTTCAGCTGCACCCTGTCTTGTCAACAACTGTCAGCAGTGGTTCAATTTAGTGCATCAAGGAGAGCCCAAACAATTTGGAAAAAGTGATTTAAGCCAAGTGGGTCCCACCCAGATCCTCCAGAACACACATTCAGAACAGCCAAAGCAAGAAAAACATTTAAAAATTATTAGGAAAATGAACAGTAAAAACCCACCAGATTTGGCAGAGGGACTGAAAGCATCTTAAGTTACTTTAAAGTTGTGACAAAAAAATACCAAAAAACCCAAAACAAACCACAGCTGATTTGTCAGTTCCCTGACTTCTGCAACTCCCCATTTCTCCATCTCTTTGTCCAAGGAGTCTTTTATAAAGAAGCTAGTGAGAAAATAAGTATCATCATTTAATTTATTTTAGATGAAAGATAATCACAAGTCTTATGAACCAGAAGAAAACCACCGTAGCTAATTTGAAAGGGACTCTGCCACTTGCCCTATAGAAGTCAAACCCAATTAATGAAGATTGTACTGGTGATGTCTACCAAAACTTTAAATCGCATCACTATTCCCTCTCACACTTTAACAGCCGAAAGAATTACTATCTGCTTGGATTAATGCAGTACACTGTCATTAGGCTGGCAATTAAATCCCATTTCTGAGACTGTGAGATCTGAGTCACCAACATCTGCAAATATCTTTACATCTTGTGTAATAGCTGGCCTCAGATCTTGATACACCAAAGTAAAAAGGCCTTTTTAATGCTTCCCACATTGTTTTGGACTTACAACTTCATGATGACAGCAGCTTCTCAAAACAGCCCATGAATCAAATTTATTACCCAGTTTGTCATGTGAGATTTTCTTAACTCTAAGCCAATAGAGCAACAACAAATCAAGGTCAGTGTTTATACTGCGTGAATAAAAATTAACCACGTGCTCAAAAACATTTTTTGACACAATATCAAAAAGGTATTTGATCTCAAGGACTTTTGACATATGCAGAATTCACTAGCTCTTTTACACATCTGGGAGTATCGGAGAAAACACCTCAAGCAACATTTCCCTGTCATGCCAGTCTGTCTTGATTTTAAAAAAAGAAAATCTGGCAGCCATTCTAGTGCTTCCAACATCAGTAGTTGATAACATAAGAAAGACAATCCCACTGCAGGATGACCATCCCAGGAATTAATTCAATCCCAAACAGTATCATTCAATATTTAAACAGATCACTGTTTGGTTTGTGGTAACAGCAGCACCACAGGAAATATTTTTGCCATAGAGGTCAGAAATGAGATGGCATGTTGCAGGCTTTGAAAACAAATCCAGCTCTACAAATCCAGCTCTACAAATCCACTTAAGTATTACCTTCTCCAGCCACAGAATACGTTAAGATAACTGTTTCGTTCCTTAAACTAGACCCTAACCATGGGGCATAATAAAATGTATGCTATACAGACCTAAATAAGGAATACTACCTTAAAAACTTCAGTAATCTTTTACTTCTTTGAGAGCTGCTTGCAGCACTTGCCATTCCAGAGGAGCAGCTGCTGTTTATGGCCAGGCCTCCTCAGGCACAGCCAGCAAACACACAACCTGACAGGACCCACAGGGAACACCCGGGGATGTGGCCTGCAGGGCACACCCGCAGGGATCCTCTGCCCTGCCGAGGCTGCTCTGCTGGCTGCTGCAGGTGAGCCAGGGCCATGCCCAGCCAGCCCCCATGGCCCTGGCACACAGCCCCGGCCCTTCCCTGCTCCGCACCTCCTTGATGCGCTTCACCAGTGCGTTCTGGTCAAAGGCCACGGCCTCTGCACACTGGTGGAGGTGGTCCTGGTACCGGAGGCACAGCTGCAGCACCTGCTGAGGGTCCAGCTTCTCCAGCTTGGTGTTGGTTGGAGATGTCTGCCCACTGAGGAGTCCTACAAAGCAAAGGAAGGTCCAGAGTTAATCTGACTGTTCATACAATTAGTTCATCTGCAATCCAAGAGACATAAGAACAAACCCAGTAGACACAATTTAGGTGGGGCGATGAAAAGCTAGTTCAGAATCATTTAAGGATGTTTTGAACTTATAGCAGTGCATAGAACAGTTTGCCACAGAGCTTGACCCTTCCTGACAGAACCTAAACAGACTCTAAATGCAGGTCCATAACACACATCTCCTTGGTTTTCAGTGATATGCAAGCCCTGTTTTTTCTCCTCCACAAGCAATCCTAAACTGGGAAGAATAAGCCCTCTCCTAATTTAGGTATGCCAGAAGAGGAAGGAGTTGAAATCTGCATTGCCAGAAGGGCACTGGAGTCATACTATTTTCACCAGACTCACGCTACCAAAACTAGAGCTCTAAAAATTCACTGGTCCACCAAAATAAACCTGAGTAAACAAATGGCCCGCCTTAAGTCAAATTATTAGGGGTGGAATGTCTGCATTTTGCCTACCTTGCCTTTTTTAAAGCTTCAGAACTCTTTTAACTTCTAAGGCTTTTCTTTATACTCTCAAACACTTAGCAATATACCTTTTTGTTTCTTTAATATGGAATTAAGATCCCTACCTAATTTCACAACCAGGTTTCACAAAAAGCTCACAAAAAAAAGACACTGGACTTAAAAGTGGGACACAAAAAATATTCAGAGGAGCAAAACTGCCTAGAGAAACTTCTCCTGCCCATTGTTTGTTGCCTATTTGTGCAACTTGAGAAAGTCTGCTGAGCTCAAGCATGTGTGTGCCACACTGACCACCTTCCCCACAGCAGCTGGAAAAAACAACACTAAGCTCTCGGGCCATCAATTTTTTGCTATTTAATTTAGTTACTTTCATTTCATTTTCCTTCAGCATGAGCACCATTTTTTTCTTGTTAGGACACCATCTGTGACAAACTGCACATACACACAATATGCTTTTCCCAAAACATCCATCAAGCTATGTAAACTGAATTCAGTAACTGCACGCATGTGCCCTCTGGGAGTCTCATTTTACAGACAGGAAAAGACATTAAAACAGCAAATGTAAGCAAGAATCACACTAAGCAATTAAAAAGTAATAAATGCCAGTTATTTGGATTGGAAATGCTCTTCTAAGAATGTACCTCAGTGGAAAATGGAAAGTATTTTGAATGGCCCCCATGCCAATTGGAAGCTACAACTGGTGACATCGAGTTCTTGCTAAAGGACAAGAACAAGATAGAAACCAAGAAGCAAGTCAGAACTATCTTATGAATATGAGCAAGTTAAACCTTTTTGAAAACATTTGCAGACCAAAATGAAAATAAAACTAGGGCAATAACTTCATCAAATATGAAGAAGAAGCAGGTTAACATTTCATTGACATTTAACATCTTATTCTCCCAGGATGCTCTCAATTGCTCTTCACACAAAATCTCATCGTAAGAGATTTTTAAGAAAGGTAATTTTGTTTTCCTGATTTGTCCACTACAATTGTGTTGCCTCAGTCAAGAGGTCAGGAGAGGAAACAAACCATTTAGTCCCAAAACTCTGTATTAACAACAGTCCAATTATTTTTTATGCTTTGGAGGAAATAATCTCAAACAAAATCTTAGATTCATCAGTATCAGTTGCAGATCTTTCAAATCTACTTTCAGATAAAGTACAAACTGTGACAGGAACAAACCCACGGAAGAAAGTAAGACTTTATAAAATTGTTTCTGTTTCATGTTCTAGTGCTTGCTCAGTTCGCGAATTTGATCTTTTACAGTATTATCTTGTCAGGATGAATGTTCAAATAATGTTGTCAACTTTTAATATGCTGAATGTTCACATAGGAATGAAGAGTTCACCATACACCTTGAGGCACTTGTCTTGTCTTTGCACTGATCAAATACATGATGCTATCAGACAACTAATTTTCTTTTATTATTAATCTCTCACCAACTTCAAGAGGAAAAAGAAAATTAGACACTGTTTAAGAGATTTAATTAACACAAAGTATGTACTTTGGCCAACTTATGCTGCTTATGAGAATTTTGAAGTGGAACAGGCCAAGGACTGTAAAATAAGCTAATAAAGAACATGCTACTTAAACTCATACTTACGGCCTTGTATAGGTTACATAATGCTAAAAGAAAAATTACTAAACCAATATAAATAAATCTTATTTCCTATCCGGAAAAACACAAGCTCGAGTGAAGGGAGACATTCCCTATTCAGCTGGAATTCCTTCTTAAGAAGGCAGAGGGAGAAATACAATCCAGTACAAATGTTTGGACTAGATGATGCTTGGAAAAGGATGACCTAGGACAGAGACCAGACAGTTAAATGATAAGGTATGTTTTTATTAAAAAGCCTTAAAAGGCCTTTATATCTTGGGCAGTACAAGACCCTGGCCAGGGCTACACCCAAGATGGACCTAAAATGGTCACAAAAAATGGATGACCAGTCACAAGGTCTCACACTTTAGTAAGTCTTGGTCCATCTGCATATTGGGGATAATTGTCCAATTACAGCTTCAGATTATGAAGTCCCATTTGTCTTGTTTTCTCTCTTCAGTCCACTGTTGTTTATGCTTTTGGGCCTGAAACTTTTAATGATTGTCCTTGGTCTCAAGCTGGAAAAGTAATTGTTTTGTCTACCCACTCTGTGAAGAGAGCTTACTGACACTTAATATGAAGCTCAGAACTACACACCTAGGCAGCACAGACTCTGGAAAATATGAAAGCTAAAACTTAAGGCATCATTTCTCCCCTTTAGAGGCTTGACAGGGCCTTTACTTTGTCAAGTCTCTATTCTAAATATCTACTAATAATAGGTATTTAATAACAGATAAGTATCTAAACAACAAAAACAAACATCATATGCTGCTTAAAGATAGACTATGGTATTATTCTGACTGATGCAGTAGGGAGGAACCAAAGGAACTGGCTTCTCCAAAGACCTCTGGGGTAATGCTGACAATGCCAGAGAACAATTTAGCTTATTTTCATCTTGCAAGAAAGGAAAAAGTACAGTAAACAGCCCAAAAAGGCAATGCAGCCTGGCAGGAACTCCCATTGTCAGAAAGTCAATTCACAATTATTTGCTGCTCACTGTAACCACTTACTAAGCATGCTATAAATATTAACATTTTTTACTGACATTCCCCTCTGCCCTGCTCAGGTGAGACCCCACCTGGAGCACTGCATCCAGCTCTGGGGTCCCAGAACAAGACAGACAGGGATCTGCTGGAGTGAGGCCACAGAAGAGACACAAAATGGTCAGAAGGCTGGAACAACTCTCCTCTGAGAAAAGACAGAGAGCTAGGGTTGTTCAGCCTGAAAAACAGAAACCCCCAAGGAGACCTTATCATAGCTTTTTAATATTTAAAGGGGCTTGTGAAAAAGACAGGCTCTTACCAGGGCCTTTAGGTGACAGGACAAGGGACAATAGTTTTAAACCAGGAAAATTTAAATTGGACATATGGAAAACATGTTTACAATGAGGGTGGTGGGAAGTTGTATGCCCCATTCCTGAAAGTGTTCATGGTAAGGTTGGATGGGGCTTTGAGCAACCTCATCTATGAAAGGGAGTGAAAGATGTCTCTGCCCATGACAGGGTGGTTGGACTAGATGATCTTCAAAGGTCACTCCCAACCAAAACCATTCTATGATTTAATTAATTCACTGCATTTTATTTTTTAGCAAATCTTATTTATATCAATATAATGTATTAGTAAAAATCTCTTCTCTTGAAAACCATTGCTTCCTTGTTAAGGCCTTGTTCCACATTTTGACCTCTCCACTGAACAGGGCCATCCCTCAGTGACTGGTCTACGTGTGGTTTGTAAGAGGATATGAAATCACATCTGTTGCAATAATATATTTATTAGGTCACTCTTACAAGTGCCAAAAGGAGGAGAGACAGAGGTCACAGAGTGGTTCAGACTCGCTCCTGAAACATCCAGAATTTGAATCTGGCCACCAGCACATCTCAGAGCAACCAACCACTGTGGTACTATCTATTCTGATATGAGAAAATGGTGTTCCTGTGATTTCTTCTGTGGGATTATTAGTCCTCAGCCCCCCAAGAGCACAGTTCTTCTCTTAAATGAAAAGAAAACAGCACAGAGAGCTTTCACTTCTCATTAAACGGAATACTCATTTTTCAAGCTGCTGGTTCTCTTCCAAAGAAGAGGGATCTGCTGGAGTGAGGCCACAGAAGAAACACAAAATGGTCAGAAGGCTGGAACAACTCTCCTCTGAGAAAAGACAGAGAGCTAGGGTTGTTCAGCCTGAAAAACAGTAGTATGTACTTCTCTTCCAAAGAAGGAACCATACCAGGAATCCTCTGTGCACTGTCTGGAGCCTTGGGAAGAGGCTGCTTAGCATATGAGTGACACAACACATCCCAGAGTGACAAGGAAGGGCTGCACAGGGTGTGTTGTGGCTGGGAAAACAGGAACAGGAGAACGAGAGAAGCCTCCTGCACAGCTCCAGTGCATGGACCAGAAGGATTTGGCAAGTACCTAACATTGCACAGTCCTGGCTATCCATTTACACCATTAAACAAGGAAGACCACAGACTCACTTTGTGCCTGCCATGATGATGACAAGACATCAAATCTCCCACCTACTCAGACACATCTGGTCAGTAAACAGCATGGCCAGGAGGTGACAAACAGCAGCTGGGACAAAGAAAGTCACATTTCTAAAGCACAATAATGCTTCAGAAAAAAACCAGCTTAATACACCAAGTATGTCATGAACACAGAAATACCATATATCACTACAAGGCTAGATGACCCACAGACTTGACAAATCTCTTATTGTTTCCATATTTCTTGGCAAGGCAGAGGCATGTTAAAACCATTTTCCTCCTACTTAGTCATCTCCTTGTTGGTTCCAGGTCAACATATACGCCCAACAAATCATATCCTACCGAGCAGAAGAAAGCTGTTAGTTTAAAAAGCATTTTTATGTCTAGAAGTGAAGTTCTTGAAAGAAAGCTTTTCACACAATACTTATTCTACACACATACAGAATATAGTACCCCACCACAGTTATATTCTGCTGCTTTAGTGGGCAATCCCAACAACACCTTGAGTGCTTTCCACCCTGAAAAGCATAAATATTTCTTTTTGACTTCTGTACTTCCACTTGCCAATCCCCTTTTCAACCAGTAACAGCAGGCATTACAAAAAGAAAACCGGTAGGTTGTTAATTTATTATTACAGACAGCAAAGCATATGATTTGTGGGGTCTCGTTACTAATTTTAAGGCCACAAAGAGTTGCTGTCATCAGCTCAACAACCTTTGAACAGAATATAACAGAGGACTTCAGAAGTTACACCTTCTTAAATCAGACCAGAAGTCTACCTTGCCCAGAATACTGCTTCCAATATCTGACAACAGTGGACATTTAGAAAAAAAAACTTTTCATGCCTCTGAAGTTATTAATAAAAATTTCAGGCAGAAAAAACTGTTCTCAGTGAAGCTGTGTATACTCAAATTTCACTAACCCTTTTTGAAAGATATACCTTTATCTACACAATATCCTAGACAGTAAGTATGATGCTTATTTACAAAGCATGAAAAAACCCTTCTTGCTTGCTTTACACTCTGTAGTTGTGCTGTGACACAACAGTAGTCTGAGCAGGGTGTACTTCATTCCAGCTCCACTCCTCTCCCATGTGTGACTTAATTTCTTGGATTGCCTCTGTAATACATTCAAACACCTCTAACCTGAGGCCTTAATTCCCTCTTTAAAAGCCAAGTCAATTCTTCTGCAGAGTATATTTGTCACACCTCTAAAAATGCAGTTGCTTTTAAATTGCTATCCCTTTGCATGATCTGCTAATCATCAACACCCTTTTTAAGAGTGTGCATTACAGTGTATCCCACATGTCATCACCTCTTCCCCAAGACCAAGGTTAAATAAAGCATCAGATTCCACACCATGGTTAGCAATAGCTTGTCAGCTTTACAGAGGCATTCCTGATGCTGGTACCAGTTTTTGGAGGTTTATTACAATGGATGTAACAATTTTTTCTAAAACCTCTTCTGTGAACACTTCTCATTCATCCTTCTCTGAAAATCTTCCCTGAAGACAATCACACAGACTCTCCAACAAGCTTCTGGATAACCTACAAAGCTTTTATTAAGTACATACAAGTAGAAACCCATTTTGAAGAAAATTTCTGTTCTGATTTTCTGATGACTTTCTATTTAACCCACTATAGAGTTTGTAATCTTTTGCTCTCCTAACACAAGTTTCTTTTTGCCTGGATTTGGGTTTTTTTTTTGTTTGTTTTTGAAGCATGGGTATCTTTTTGTCTACAGGTGTCTTCACACTGCTTTAACTACACTGCTTTTTCCTCTCCCATTCCTCAAACCCACATGTACTGCCTGAAACTTATTTCAGCCATTCCCTACTTCTCTTGCTACCCTCATTCTTTGATATTCCTCTTCATAAAATTAATCCAAGACAGTAAAAATTTTCAGCTCTTCTATTCCATTTGATTTTGACTAGATTATAGTTACTATAGCATATAATAATAATGTAGTACATGTAATAGAGTAATTTAATTTACTGTCATTAAGGCAACATTAGTTTCAGCTCAAAAAGAACTAGCATTTTTCAAGTCTCCAGGAATTTTTCTGTGTTCCAAGGATATTTGAAAACTATCAACCCCACAGCTTGCCTCATCAAGCATTTCTGAAGCTCTTAGGTAGAAGTTACCCAGTCTCGTCAGCTTCTTAAATAAAGTGGCCACAGATTTTGTTGTCTTCCTTGTTGATATTTGCATGGGAAGATAGTTTTGCCAGTATCTTCAAGATTCCTAAGTACCAAAAAAAGATCCACACAAGAAACAGATGAAATTACATTGCTAAAGTCCAACTCATGTTTCTTGAGTATTGCTGTTTGTACATGTTTGGAGGCAGCAACTTGTTGTTAGCTGAAATACAGAGCTCATTTCATATATTCTCCATGCAGGAGCACTTTGCTATCACCTACTGAAAAGAAAGAATTGTACACCTATGTGCAGCAGAATAAAAGGTATCAAAATACTTGCATATGCATATGGTAACATCTGTTTATTTAGATATATAGGACTCTTAATGACTAAATGTTCTGAATTATAATTGAGTACTTCCTCATTCTTGAAAACTAAGAAAAGACTAAATTTTTCAGCAAAGGCTGAACAGTTAAAATAACTTTTCTGAAGGTTGTTTTGGTTTCATTGTGAGATTTTTGGTGGTTTGGCTGAGGAAGGTTTTGTTTGTTTGTGTGTTTTTAATAACACCTGAGTTAGGAAGCATCAACATATATAAACTCAAATTTGAAAATTCAGGGTACCCTAAGAAAAAGGCAATCAGTAAAAGTCAATAATAAAAAAACCTGAAAAATTAAATAAAAATAAAATCACTACTATTCACCCAGAAATCTTTAAGCTGAAATGTGGATGACCACTTGATCTTTTACTCAGTGCAGTTAATTTTCTAAAAATCTCACTGGAAAAATACCTTGTACTAAAATACATATTCACTGTAAAATAAAAGCTGGCTTTGTCGCCTGTGTATATTTTCAATTCTTTTGAACTTTGGTGGGGGAGCACAATCACGGTAGGCAAACTGAATAGCTACTGTGTGAGAAAAGAACACATTTATATTGTTGCAAGGAATGTTGGCTGTAGCAGCAGATTTTCCCTCTACTTTGGAGTCGGTACCACGTGACCATTAACTTCTGTATGGGTGACAGATGGGCTGAGGACTCTCCTCTTGTCATATTGTTTAAGAGACAACTTTTCTGACCACAGAGCTCAAACATGCTCTCTATGTGAATTCCCCACCTGGGTCTCCTAACACTCTGTAAGTTATAGCCTGCAAGTTAGTCACCAAAGATATATAAATATCTGTCTTGGTTTGAAAGAGAGGTGTCTGCTAGGGAGGGCAAGGGCCTCCCTCGGAATGAAAAATGTAAACCCCCTCCCTCTGAATTATTATAATTCTGAAATCAAGGGGCTCTCAGGCAGAGATCTGGGGATAGGAATAACAGTTCTTTACTAGTATGTATAACAAGGCACACAAACAACAATAACTACAGCGTTAGCAACAAAACAGAACCAGGGACCCTGTGACAGCTTTCTCGGCTGAGACGGGAAGGGATGGAGGAGAGGCTTTGCTTCACAAACCCCTCGGGCAGCCAGTCCCGGTGCTCCTGCAGGGCTCTGAGGAACACTCAGCTGGAACAGCAGGGATGAGCTGAGATCCTGGGCTGGTGGCTGAGGTGGATCAGCAGCTCCACGGTGGTGGCTGGCACTGCCACACGTCCCGGCAGGACAGGGGGTGCGAGGCCACCAAGGAAGAAGAAGAAGGAAGAAGGAGAAGAAGCAGCAGCTCCATCTGGGTGATGGAGAATTCCCTTCTCTCAGCCACAACAGCTCCAAGAGTGTCTCACTCTCCAGCCCAAGAAACCAGCCAGACCCCAGCTGCCCCCACCCTCACTTTTTCCTGCTCCCCTTCCCCCCTGGGCCCAGCCAAACTCCCTGTGTTTCTCAAGCACCCAACAAATACCAGAAATCAGGATTCCCTGCAACTTATGGGCAAAATATTCCATAGGTGAGAAGGAACAAAATGAAGGACATCCAACCCCAAACAATATAAAATCACCTCCCCTTTTGTTCCTACACCATATGTCTTAAAAAACAAACATGAAGAGGATTCAGAACATTGAGGCTTCTATAAAAATGCAGCTTGCTACAATTCTAAGACCAACCCCCCACATTCTTACATATTTCAGCCTACTGAGGTCACATAACTTATATTAACGAAACTGTAATGCAGAGGTGAATAATTGCTGTCATTAATTAGTCATTAATGTCATTAATGTCATTAATTAAATATTAATTAATATTTGCATTAAGTAAATATTTGTTGTGATATTTCTGCTTTCCAATGGAGACTCATTTGCTTAAGACTTACATTCTGCAAAGATTTCTATATATTATTAGAGCTTTCTCTGTCACACAGGGATGGCCACACATAACCAATAATGTGCACAGAGTTTTTTGCACCACTGAAGTTTGCAGGTTCTCTAACATGATGATTTTTGCTCCATGCTTTGTATGAGCCATACAGCAGCTAGCACCATGGAGCCAGGTCACGACCAGGACTTTGAAGATTGCTGAAAAACACAAATGTCTCTCAACGATGCAAAAAATGCCTAAATGAAACCTTCCATTTTAAAAGTGAAGCTGAAAGAAACCATAAATGCTGCTTCATTTAGATTGTTAGGAACCTGAATGTTTGAAAGGAGAAAACGGCGCACCATCTGCAGGCGCTGAGATTTCAGTCTGGAGTCACTTAAGGTGCCTCTCTGCAAGGATGAGATTGCCCAGGGGTTACACCTTCAAAAAGTAGCTAGAGGTTGTCACAAAACTGGAAACCTCTTTTGAAGCTTCAGGTAGGAAAAAGGTACACAATATACTCTGAAGAAAGCACACAGCTACACTTCATCAAAAGCAGTCAAGATCCTGCTTAGTCCATCTCCCACTAACTTTCCACTTCTAGAGCACAGAAGTAATATGGAAAGAAAGTGGTTTTGACTACACAGTTGCAATATCGTATGGCAAACTTCCTGCAACAGACCTCAAAGTATAAAAATAAGGTATAAGTATAAAACAAGGGTGGAAAAAAGGACGGGGCTACTCATAGGGAAATGAGAGATGATGCTCTTGTGCTATGCAATAAACTGTATTTCCTGTACAACATTTTTCTTGAAAATGCACCAAGAGAGACCCAAGGGCTACCATCAGCTGATCATACAAGCACGTCATATCCACGGGCTACAGCTGACTCTGTTATCCTAAGTGCTCTGCATACCCAAAAACCACAAGACTAGCATCATCTTAAAAGATGACGAATTGAGGCACCAAGAGATTATATAGATGATTTATCTCAGCCCACAAGGAAGCTGCTGTCCCTTGGCCTGATGACTTCAGCACCAGAACATCACCCCTCTTCTCTGGCCCTCAAATACCAAACACCAGTAAGAAGACAGGCTGCAGAGAAGTCTCATTTCCCAGAGCACCACAAGGGCTGAGCATTGAGCATTGACACAGCTTCTCCCAAATAGATTCCCAGATATCTACTAAAGGTTCAAAAAAGCCAGAGCTGAATCAGTGGCTTCTTCCTTCTGACTCCCAAATTAATGCTCCATGGAAAGGAAGATCCAGCTCCCACCCTCCTCATCACTTGCCTCACCACAGCTCTTGCACAGAAAATCATTCACTCCACTAAAACCACAGACAACTAATCCTGTGGTTTTCTCTTTCCTCTAGGGTAGCAAAAGGAATCAGAGCACCACAAGATCAAATACTAGAGCTAGTGCCAGGAGAGGTGGGAGAGGGGGAAAGGACACAGGGGAACTTCTCAGTTTTAGCAGCAACAAGATGTCACTTCAATTATTTTATGTGTGCAAACCCTTGAGTGAGTCTCAGCTTTACATATCCATCCATCATCCTTAAAATAATGGGACCTTAACAATCTGTATCCCTCTCTCATTGCAAAGTTTTCTAGGCTGTTGATGGAAGAGAAATGGGACAGCAGGATCAAATAAACTCAATTTCTTCTAAATAATTTTTAAAAAATCTACAAGCTAAACCCCATGCAACTGATTTTATTACTAGTATTAAAGATAAGCCTCACAACAATCTTTATGTTATTTTAGGCAAAAGTGCACGGGTATTTATCCACATGACACAGCCCATACCAGCAAAAAAAAACCCCACCAAAATACCAGTGTTTTGTGGTTTAAAGAAAAGGTGACATCTAAATTTACTTCTAAGCACAAGGGCACCCACATAAAGCTGGGGTACATTTGCTGTTCCACAATAACCAGCCTGTGTACACACGCTAACCCCAAGTAAACAGTGGGGGAACATGTATTGTGCTACTTACATGAGCCCAGAAGTTTGAAGAAAATTAACAGACAGCAGTATTACTTTTGGGCATTTCCTTCAGTTCAGATGTAAATCAGAGTCTTGTTTTTAATTTATTTTCACAGCATGGCACAGAGCAAGACTGATCAACAGGCCATTTACTAATAGGTTCAGCAAGTCCAAGATTTCAGTTTTCTATGCATGGAGAAAACTTTTAAAAGTGGTAGAGAAAACCTTCACAAAAAGAGTTCCTTTTAAATAAGTAATTTGGTGAATGTTTTATCAATACTTTATAACTGCAAACCAAGCCCAATGCTGGTGCTGGTATAACCATTATTTATACACATGAAACACAGATTCTCTTCGGTACGTATCAACGCTTTTCACAGAATTACAGAATATTCTGAGTTGGAAGGGACTCACAACAATCATCTCCAACTCATTTACTTCCTATCAGTTTTGTACCAGCACAATACAGTGGACAGAACGATGGTACATTGCCATAATAAAAATTATGGCCATGTCATGCCCTTTGCCTATTTTTCAAGAGCACTATTTAAAATGTATATTAAAGAAGCATTGTCCAAAATATACTATTGGCATCTTCTAGCCACAGGTACTAGGAACAGTAATTTATCTCTACTATGTGCATTCAGGAAAATATAGCAAAGAACAAGAGTAAACTTGTAAATGCAACAGAGTTGACATTTTCTACTTTTATCTTTTTTTCTCACATGCAACCCAACTTATCACTCAGCAGTTTTGCTAGCAAAGTGGGCTGTCATTTCACATGCAATTTTAATTTGAATGACACTTTTCTTCTCTGAAGCAAAGTCCAAGTGGGGCTGAGGAAACATTTGATATATTATAATACATACATACATATCTCAGACAGCATATACTTGACAGAAATTAAGAAATTGCTCCTTACTTTTTCTTATAACAAGTTTAACTGGATTCTCTTGTTTTTTAGAGTAAGTGGTTATCTACTAAAAAGTCCAGAGGGAAACATGGAGCTGGCAAGATATTATAACAACTAAATTTAGGATACTGAAATGACCTAAAACCTAAGCTAGGAAGGGAAGCAGGCTAACAACACACAGACTATTTATTTCTGACAGTATTTTTAAAAAACTAATCATGCAGCATGGAGGGCCTTATTATGGCACCTAAAACATTCACCAGTTACACAGAAGTAAGTGGCCCACTGTGTTCTGTTTTACCTCTGTATTTATCATCTTCTGTCAAATACTGTCAAGCGCAACAAGCCTTGAAGAAAGACAAAGCACAATAAGGAACCCTTAGCATGAAGTGTTTTAAAATTCCCGGGGGGAGGGAGGAATAAAGCAAACTGCACCTCCTCAGTTTACATTCCTTTTGCACTTAGGTAAGTGAACTCACTAGTAAAAAGATTATGAAAGAGCATAATCTCACGATTAAAATAAGCTGCTAGTTAAGCAAGCTTTGAATACCTAATGACAACATTTGTGTGATCCTGTCCCTCTAGGTAACTGCAATCTAGGAGTACTGCTTTTACCAGCTGTAAGTAACAGCCCAAGGTCAGGAAGCCTGGGCACTTCTTGAGCCCAACTCAAGCATGTGCACCACTTCCCTGCAGTTAGAAATAGTCAGAATATAACAATTCACTCATTCCTCCATTTAACCCCTACAAAACAGGGCAGCTGTAAAAACATCCTCCGTTATTTTTAATTTTTCTATATACAGCCTGCTGATGGTGTGCTCACACACAGCATGAACCTATTTCCTATGTCTGTCATGGAAATTATCAGTCATTTCATAGCAAAACTTCACCAGAAAGGTTTTTAAATATGCAGCAGGTAGAGTTTTTCTCATCCTAAATCACATCTCCCTCAAGGTACTTATAAGGTCCATTACAATACCTATAAAGCCTTTCCAGCTGGAAAGTCTCCCAGCAGCTGGGAAAGTCTCCTGTCTGTGTTAAAGACACATTCTCAGAACTACATCCTCAGTAGACCTTGGGGTGCTCTCCCGAAAATGAAATTCATTTTGTTGCTCTGCCACCCCTCCTTGCCTTTCTTGTTCCAGTTCTGGTCCTAAGTTCCTGCACAGGTGGATTCAGCCCACCAACCTACCAGAAACTACCTACTTGTCACTCCTGGATTCTCCTCATTCTTCTGAGCATAGCTGGCTCACAAGGGGGCCAACAAGCCTCAGAAGCAGCACAAAACACAAAGCCATAGGTACGTCCTCCCTCCTCGCAGCTGTTAGATCGACTCTCCTGTACTGGGGATGACCTGGAGACAGACAGACAGACATTCTTCCACAGTCTGGGACAGAGTCTGGCATACAAACTTATAAAAGCACCTCCCCAAGCACAGAATTCACTCTTAGCACCATCTTCCTGCACTGTGAGGGAAAGAAAAATACATTGTGTTATGGATAATTACAGCATTGGAATACCACCAATGATTAGTACATGAGGACATACTAATACCAGATGCTCCTAATGCTAGAAAATATGCACAACAGCCAAATAGGACTAAAAACACTGAATAGTTACTCAGCTGCTGAGTTTAATATTAATATATACACACCCATTAAGCTCACTTTCTCTTCATTGAAACAACAACTTAGTTTGTGACACTGACAGCAATTAATTCTGCAGCTGTTAACAGAAAGTAGCTGTTCCAGACGCTGTTTTCATATCAGGTCCTACACAAAAAACTCCACTTTTCCAGTGATTTTAGCACTGCTTTGTTAAACAACACAAAAACAGACTAAGAGGTAGATTTTGGTGAAGGCCACACTTTTTATTGAAGTTGTAGGGAAAGAATTTTCATCATCTGGGAACATGTACCCACAGGAGTGATGACCGAAGAACCATTTTTTGTTCTGAAATTATGAAGTATTTCTTGTTCTTACTAATATAAAAACATACCACAGCATGTTGACTCCACAACTCCGCTCTAACAATAAAGGTTTAAAAGCAGTAAAAAAAACTGTGGTAGTTCAGACACATATGCATCTCTTCCTGGACTGGAGAGGAAAATATAGGAAAACCAGCTCTCCAGAAACACAAGCAACAGCAACATGTACCTACCTCTTCAACTTCTTTAAAATTAAGGTATAAAACAATTTAGAACACATTAAAACTTTATAGTCCAGAGCTGTGACTTCTTAAGACTCTACAAAAAATTCACTAGATTCTTAAATATTTTCATTCAACTGTGTAATTAATGAATGTGTGTTTTTCTTCCCCCTTCTTATGACTTCATTTAGGAGAGGAGGACAGCGCCTGCAGCAGCAGTTAAATATTTGTTTGATTCTAACAGCTTTCAGTAAAGGAGTGGAACATGCAACAAACCTGATTGTTCCTCCTTCCCAAGTTAAACTACCTGCACTTATCAAAGGCTCCAGCCAACAGAAACACACCAGCTTTTTGTTCTCCTTGTCCCTGTGCCTTGAGGGCTGATGCACCGTTCTTTGCTCACACCAGGAGCTGAGTCACTGCAAAGCTCTCAAGTGCACACAAGTCCAGTAAGGTCATTCACCAGCCTGCTCCCTCCACATCATGCTAACTGAGTATTCTGAACAAGACAGTGTGGTCTAGCAGGAAGTGATCAATGGAAAAGATTCCAGAGGGTCACAGATACCTGAGAGAATCCCATACCAAGAGGGTCAAATGTAAAGCTTTGCACCTGCTTATACTGCTGCTGCAGCTCTACAAGCCTGGTGGTAAGAGGCAGCTGAACACCTTATATTGTTTAACTAATTTGCGAAGTCTGAGCTCTAAACAATCCAATTCTTAAATCCTGTAACATTCTGAAAGAGAATGGCCCAATTCCCCACAAGTGCTCAGTATCCTGAAGGCTGTTTGATAACCACACGAACACCTTAGAGATGTTTGGATAGCTCAGGTTGCTTATAGCAACCTACGTATATGGTGAGGATGAGGAAAGGTAAGGATACACAACACACAAAGTACCTCACATCTATATTCCTAGAAGGCTCAGTACTGACACCTATTCCAGCCTAGGAGACCTCTTTTCTAGTTTAACTTGAGCCACTTTAGAAACAGTCTGCTCTGAGCTAGAATGCATGAACACAGAGCAAACACCACACAACTCCTATTCTTGTTATATGTTTTAAAACAATTTTTTCTTAAAACCCCTGTCACTTCTGTGCTCTGCAGGAGCATTCATATAGGGGATGATGAGCATGATGATAACAGATGTTTCAGTATAGACAACCCATAGATTAGACACTATTAAAAGATTTCCCATGTTTTTTGGTTTATATTTTAGAAGGTTCTTTGTTTCATTTCTAGGAGCAGTTTTTTCTAGAACTCTTCTATCACTACACTCATCATAGCTACATCTTTTGTGAGGTGCTTTCCAAGACTGCTCACCTTCAATTCACCAAACGCTACCAGTTGTTGCTTCTTGGCTACCGAGTGGTCTCTGCTGAAAGGCAGCTTTCACTGTTCTGCTGCCTATGTGATGTCTCTTTTTCTACAGAGAAAACTCTGCATTACTTGAAGTATAAAATATAATGAAGCTTTAAAATAAGGACATACAGAGACTGAGGGTGAGGGGATGTACTCCTATTCATTGGCCACGCACAAAAACTACCAGAGGTCACAAAAGCTGAAGTTCTTTATTCAAACAGAAATTCCCATTGAAGCCAAATGAGGTTTTGTTGAATGAGAGCCACAGGAATAAGCCTGTAGTACACTCTGGACTAGGAGCAAGTCAAAGCAAATTATGCAACAGCTGTCAGGAATCTGTGTACAGGTCTGCAGAGCCACAGTGTAGGAGGAGCCCTGGTCCATCCTTAACCTTTGTCTATTTATGTCCCAGCACTGAGACCCCTTCCAACAAAACAAACCATGCTTTAATGTATTTTTATTAGAACAATTTATAGCAAACAGCTAACTCCTCTTCCTCTCTCTCCTCCTTCCCACTGTTCCCTCTTCTTCCTCTTGCTGTGTTGTGCTGTTTGTGTGGAAAAAAACGAGCTCCCGCCCTTGCCAAGAGTGACATCAACTCATTCTTATCCGGTGATGTCCAGCAGAATCTTCTTCTGATAAACATTTGCTCAGTGTCAGAGCCCCAAGGTTACTGGCTGCATTTTGTTTTCATTGTTGTTTGTTTTCTGACACTTTGCTGCTTGATATACATTAAAATCTTCCCCCCACCAGCCCCATGTCTTTGACCTGGAGCCGAGTGAGGAGGTGAACAGGACATTCCTCACTGCTTACCCGGGTCTCCCACCACCCCCTTCCCCTGAAACAAAAGTCTGTTTGTCTCTGTGAACAAGAAAAAGCTGATACTGCAGAGAAGGGGGGGAAAAACCCCAAAAAAAGCAAAATAAAGAAAAAAAACCATGCACAAACATATGCAAAAAAATCAGGAGTGCAGACCTATGTCTTTATAACCTTAGGTTTCTTCTTTTTATTTTTTCCCCCCTTTTTTTTTTCTATAGATTTTCTTATATCCTTTCCTACAATGCTCTAAAGTTAGTGAAGAGCCATAGCTGATTAATGGACTAGTGTACCTTCCTCCCATCTGATGAAGAACCTCAGATGTTTTCTTCCTTCCCTCTTTTGTCCACCCTCTCCTCACAAGCCACCATCTTTCTGGAGAAAAGAGAAGAAAATGATCCTTTTCCGGGCATGTTCCCCATACCCCTTACCCAAGCTGACAATTATCTGAAGTATATCAACCTATGCCTTCAGACAATTAGTGCTGAATGAAATGCATTGCTGTCTGTCTGTGGGCAACATGGAGCGATGGATAATCTATTAATCAAGAAGCAAAGAAAATTTTGACAAAACCTAAATGGCTGAGTAAAGGTCAAGAGCCCTGAAATGTCTAGCAGTGAATAAAGACTGGAAACAGACACCTTTTACCCTGAGTTGGCTCTTACAATTCCATCACAGAGAAAGCACTCTACAAAAACTTCAACTTACAGGATAATGGGTATGTTGCAACTATAACTGCAACCCTCCCTACCCACATCATTGGCAAGCACCATTTGTACAGTTATCCAGAAGGAAAGGTCTGCTGTAAATGGAAGATATTCTGCTAGCACCAACCTACTGCCTCCCATTTTTCTAGGAAATCCTAAAATCTCCTCCCGTGTTCAGGAAAAGGCTGCAGCTGTTCTTAACAGCTCGCAAAAACAATGTTCTTTTAGCTTATATGCGACACAATGAACCAGAAGTACCTTCAGAAAGAAAGCAAAGAGAAAAAATTTAGTTTTGAATATCACCATGAACATAGCCCAGCTGTATTAGAGCATTGGAAGTACTGAGAAAAACCATCACAGGAAATGATTCCCTGCCCTGCCACCATAACTTAGAAGCTCCTAGAAGGAAGAAAGGCAAGATGACAACACGGCTTTAAACAAAGCACAGGAATCCAGTGATAAGATAGGCCAGTCAACCTGTTCTTGGGTTCTCCAACCTTTCCAGTTCTTAGTGGTGTCTTTAATATCACTTGCTCCTGCAAGTTCACAAATCCCAGTGGAACCTACTGCCACAGGGTTACCTGCGACATCCTCTTACATAACAGCAAGCTCTGTTCTTGTGTGGTTCCCCTTATTATTTTTTCTAGTTCATACAGAAAATGTTAACAAACAAGACAGTTCCTCCTCATCATGTAATTTTCTAAATTGCCTTGACTGCTTTCATGGAAGTAGGCAAGTAACAATCATAGTCAAGATCAGGCAAGAAATATGTTCTCAGACCATGAGGAAGTAACATCCAGGCTCTCAAATTAACTTTAATCAACAAATGAGACTTTCTAATATCAATTTTCATTGAGAAGGTTACCATCTTTTAGAGAGGTGTTTTGGAAGATCAAGGTCTTATTTCCTCTTTTCATAAGTCCTTTTGAAATTGTAAAGTATTAGTAGCAGCTGAAAAATAAAGTCATTGAATACAAATTTTGCAAAGTAGTGTGCTTAATCTTATTGTGATCCCCTCTCTCTTTCCAATAAGATAGCCAGCTTAAATAAATAGAAATTCTCCTCTTGCTTTGAAGGTCTGATAAAATGCTACACCACTAGTGCAACAGATTGCTCTCAAGGTTATCCTATCCCTTTCTATGACTAGAAAAGCAGATGTACCAACACCTCACACAGAAACACTACAAATCTTTAACCAAACATGAATAATTATGCCATAAAAACCCTACACAAACAGAAACTATACATACCAGTCTTAACATACAATTTCAAAAAAAGACTGATTTTCCAGAATACACGAAGAATATTTTTAGCACAAAATTGCTTACAAGCATTTGCATTGAAACATCTTAACACAGTTGCAGAAACATATCTTAACACCATGTCCAGACTGAGCTTGAGAGGAAAAGGGAGGGAATGCTTTTGGAGGGATAGAAGCATATCCATACAGACAGCAATGCAGTGGTTGTTTTGCTTCCTAAAGATGAAACAAGCCCTGGCTGACAAGTAAGAACGCAGCTTCATAGGAAACCTGGGTACCAGGTCCCACATGTGCTCATTTTAGGGTCGAGTTCTTTTCTAGGGTATCTTCTTTATGGTGTTTGAAGCATTTGTTGAGTATTTCCAGTATCCAGAAATAGGATGTTTCATCACAGAAATACTGACAGGACCACAAATTCCCAAACTACCTTGACTATAATAAACATCTAATTTTAGTGGCATTTGGCTGACTGACACCTCCCTGGCTGGTTTGTTTCAACAGACAGATTGACTGCAGAAATTGCCAAAGCTGTCCTCCACTACACCCCAATAAGGGAGGTGAGAGTTGCAATACAAGAATATCTATGCCTGTGAACAAATTAAACACATCTTTTTCACAACAGGAATTTAAAAACATATAGCAGTGCTGTCTCAGGGGTTTAATTAGCTTGAAATGAACCCTGATAACAAGACATCTTATCAGAAGCTTTGCTTTCAACAAAACCAATTAATATCAATTGAAACAGAACCAGCTGAGATAAACATGTACATAGCATGCATAACCTTGAGGTCCACAATGCCTAATAATTAAGTACTGGATCATTTCCCATACTGAAGAGAGAAAAGTTTGTATAAATCAACAATAATCAAAGGAAAGTTGTTCTCCTATGGGGACAACAAGGGTTTGAATCCAGTACATTTATTTCAGCCAGTTGTCCTTGTGAAACAGAGCCATGGCACAGCTCAGGTTTACTATGCAGCTTTCTGATCTCCAAACAAGACTGTAAACTTTTCCTTCCTAACATTTTGACTTACTTTCCTCCAAAAATGACTCCACATTTCCAAAGTCTCTTACAGACAAAGGAAAAGCTAAGCCACAGCTCATTAGCAGAATTCCCACCCAAAACCATACTTACCCACCTCTTTTCCTCTCCCTGCTTTTTTGCAACCTTCTGTCTCTGTCTCTGCATTACTATTTCTTACTAGTCTCCTGTTTCAAGAAATATTTATCTAGACCTTTTAATCAGCAATGGTTCTACAGGTCCTTACTTACTGATACAGATTTTAACTTCATACAACCTCTAAATAGGCTGGAGAAAAGTGAGGCAGATTGAAAACTGGCTGAGCTGCCAGGCTGAAACAGCTGTTGTAAGTAGAATGAAGTCCAGCTGAAGGACAGTTGGTGGTATGACTCCAGACTACGATACTGGGGCCAACACTGTTTAACATGTTTATAAATTACTTAGATGAAGGGACAGAGTCCCCTCAGCAAAATTTCAGATTATACAAAATAGCTGATAACACCTCTGCCATTCAGAGGCACCCTGACAGGCTAGAGAAATGTGCTGCTGGGAACCTCATGAAGTTCAGCAACACTAAATGCAGAGCCCTGCACCAGGGGAAGAGCCACTCCAAGCCCCAGCTTTGGCAGGGGGAGAGAGCAGCCTCACAGAGAAGGACTCACAGACAGATAACAAGTTGAACATGAGCCAACAGCAAGCCTCTGCAGCAGAGGCAGCCAAGAGATCCCAGGCTGCACAGGGAAGAGCTGCCAGCAGATCAAGGGAGGTGGCCCTTCCATTCTGTCCAGCACAGCCCAGTGCTATGTCCAGTGCTTGGCTTCCCATTAGAAGGCAGGCATGGACATGCTGGCAGTAAGTCCAGTAAAGTATCACAGAGATCATTAAGGGGCTACAAATCTGTACCACGAGGGGAGGCTGAGTGAGCTGGAAGCACCTGACGGGAGGCAGTAAAGGAGTCAGGATCTTCTCAAGTATGGAGTGAAAGGATAAGAGATAGTGGACAAAAACTGAAACACATAAACATAAGCTTCTTTTGTTGTTTGTTTTTTTTATTATGAAAGTGATCCAACAGTGAAACATGTACCCAAAGAAGCTGGGGAGTCTCCATTCCTGGTGATACTCAAAACAACCAAATGGCGTCTCGGGCAATCCACTTTTGCTGACCTAGCTTTGTACAGGGAAATTGAAATAGGCTGTATCCAGAGGTAGCAGCCAATTTCAGCAATTCTGAGCAATGGGCAAAGACAAATGTTAGGGTCTTTAAGGGCACCGACGACTTGTAAACAGTGCTTATGTAATTTCTTCTGCTCTTAAAGAACATTTTATAAAACTTCTCAGTGCATTAGCCCTTTGCAGTAGGATCATTCTGTATCATTCCAACAAAGAGCTACACAGAAATGCTACCACAACAGAACTTTTAACTTAACTTACACCGACCTCTAACTCAGTATTTGCATTCTGCCTCTTTTCTCCCACTTGGTTAATGCAAACTGGTCAAGTGCAGCCTGGGTTGGAGAAGCAGCAGAAAGGAGCACATAATTTGCACTCTGGTATATGGCCATCACCGCCTGCGACCACAGAATGCACATATTTCTTATAACGTGAAAGGATGCTTCTAAGAGCATTTCAAATTCATTCACAGGGCCAAATTTCTTTCTTAGTTACTGAAAAACTGAGCAAGCTCACTGTGGTCAGGACACAATTTCAGGCTATCATAATTACTGTACATGTGAAAGTGTGCATGCAGCCATCCCACACACTGAAAGGCAGTGCTACTTCTGTAACTACATTGCAAATTTCAGGAGATGTAGTATTTTTTCTTTCAGCATTAGCAAAGTTATAAGACTATCTCCTGTACTTCTAGATATGCTGGCTTCAGAGACCTTGAAAACACATGTTCTTCCCATACTTCTCCATTCTGATTTTTGTCTACAAAGCAAAATGTCTAAGTGGCAATTTTTGTGGTTAGCATGCAACTATTCCATGCTTGTGACTGACTGTTATTCAACCAGAACACTTCAATCCACATCGAGTCTTTACTTAGACAGAACTAAAGTAAACACAGGCGTTTCAATTTAAAATTTCTGTGATGCCCACGTAAGTTCTTCAAAATCATGCATGACTATCATCCAAACTTGTTGTACACAGGAACACTCCCCCAAGGTCACACAGGAACAAGCTACAACTCCACTCCTGCATGAGTCATGCACCTCCTGCCACCTGCACCCACTGGCTTCAACAATCATGCAGAGCTTGTCTTTTCAACAGGAGCAGCTTCACCCTTCTCTCCTCCAAGTGAAGGGCATGAAGCCCTGCTCTGGTACTCTCTACCAAAAGTATTCCAAGATCTATGACTGAAAGCGACTCATTTGCTTCATTTAACCCAACCTCCCACCTCTCAAAGCACACCAAACTTCACAGCTATTCATCTCCAATCTACCTATGTTCAGTCTTTAAGAATGCACTCTCTTCTCCACCAGACTAACACCATAATACATGTTTGGCAGATTCCACTGGTTTTGAGACCAGAACACTGTCATGTCTCAGTACAATTTAAAAAGGAGAAGCAAGGTCTGAACATTTCACAATAGCACCTTAATTTCTGTGCATGCTTTAACCAATCTGTTCTGGTCTAACCAGGTGGTTGGAGTTGAGGAGTTCTGTCTGCATCCTCCAGGTTTCACTGCAAGAGTTCCATTCAAGAGGGTGGTGATGTCAGCAGAAAACCTGGAAGAGAGGAAGCAGTTTGCATCCCAGATATTAACCTTCACCCAGCCACTGCCAGACACTGAGACAGGCTGGAAACACAGAATAGAAAACCCTAACACTGGAGAAACAAATCACTTCTCAACTATGGCTGCAGCACAAAAACACAATGTAAAGAAAACTCAAGTTTCTTTCTTTAACAACAATAGGTACCATGTCTTTGACTCACATCACTGAAATGATTTTAAAAATGGTGACTTTCCCTACAGCCAAATGTCACCCTCCTCACATCCATTAGACCATATGCTGCAAGACTTCATTCATTCTTTCACTCGTGGTGCTGTATACCCTGAAATCCTGGCAGTTTCTTTCCATCCTATTCTTATTTCCTAAGGAAAATTTTTAAAACTGGTAGAAGCATAGGGTAAAATCCTACCATTTAATTATCAAGAAATTATATTGCTACTATAGGAAACATTAATGAGAAGCCCTTGACAATATACTGCCCTTCTTTGCCACAGGTCTTCCCAGCAAGTATAGGAAGAAAATGAAAATTCTGCCCTTTTCATTTTTATCCAAAAGCAATGGAATTAATCCATAAGATTTTTTGCTTGTTTTCTTTTCTCTTAAAATGGGGAGGAAAATAAATAAATAAATAAATAAATAAATAACCTCTTGAGGATGAGGACAGTTCATGGAAGCCTAAGCTCAAAAATTTAAAGTAAGGGTATAAACCCCCAAACTTGTTTCTGCTTTGAATTTGTTTTCAGGGTTGCTGCAAGAAACCTTGTATTTCAACATACAAATTGGCATAAAAGGTAAGCCAATTTAAGTGAAAGCTGCTGTCCTAAATCCCCATATACAACCCAAATACACTATACTGACCTCTCCTTTACATCACTTTTGCTTTTACAGCTAGGTGGAAAGCTAGTTCAGGGAAATGAGATTGAGAGAAAGCAGTGTTATTTTAGAGAGGGTAGGGTTAAGTTTTCAGTTGGCTCAGCTCCCTGTCTGGCTGCACCAGAGGCAGGGATAACACAAGGGAGTAGAGAAAACAAGACTGCCTTCAACCAGCTTTAAGCTCCAACTGAACTTGGCAAGCAAGCTGGAAGGTCAAGAGATGACCTGCTGTGCTCATGCCACTCCCTAAAGACCACTGCAGTGCTTGAGGTGTGTACAGTGCATATGTTTAAAACTAAAAAGTTTGTGAAGAAGTACAAGTCAATGCTGAACAAGCAGTCAAAGCTACAGAGTTCAGCATAGACTCTTGCAGAAGATACAGGCTGAGGTCTGGGGGAAGTGCACAGCCTGAGCTCAGGGACACACTTAACAACTTTATTAGCTGAGAATGATTCTGCCCCACTACTCTGGTTTGAGACTCCCTGACACTGCCTCGCACTGCCTAGCACCCAAACCTACTCCTTCGCAAGGCAGTTTGGGTGTTCACAGTGATGGTATTACTGCTGAGGGTGTATGTATCTTCCCCTTCCACAAACAGCCCTCCCCTAAGATGCATAAAACCAGGAGGTTGTAACTGCATTGCAAGCCAAACCTGCAAATTTAATTTTCCAGTTCCCCAAAAGCCTCAGGCATAGTTTTGAAAAAGAAAACTGCCAAAGTGGATCATATCTAGAGGACTGACAAGTGCTGCATCACACCCTAAAAGGAATGAATAATATTAATCTCATTAATACTCCTTAATATGAATATTAGGAGTCCAGGAATCAGCAGAAGACAGGTAATCTTGTTTGATACCTAGAAACTATCACAGACTCAAAAATGTAAGGTTTGAGACTCCCTCCAAAATGTTTAGTAATCATTTATTCTGACAACACCCTCTGTTCCTAGCCCCTAAGCAAACATCCAACTCTTTTTTGAACCTTGTTAAATTCTTGGCCCCAGCAGCATCCTGTGGTTGACTGTTCCAGCATCTAATTGCAATTCCAAACTTCTGGAGCCGTCTGCCGCGGTCTGTCTCACTTAAACACTGAGCCCACTCCACCCACGTGCAAGTGAAGAATGTTCCTGATAATCCTTGTGAACACATCTGCTTCAGAGCAGAGCACTGCCTCAGTGCAGGTCTGCATCAGGCCTCTGAAACCCACACATATTAAACTGCCAGGAACTGCGGGAATGCCAGAAGGAAAAAGTCTATGGCAGACTAATCCCTGCAGCAACATTTGGAAGAAGCACTTAATCACTATCCTAAACAAAAATAAATAATGCAAAGGCAGAAAACAGGACAGCTGAATAAGAAAATATTCAAGCAGTTAATAGCAGGGAGATACTCTGGTTCCATCAGAGCGCACCTGAATTACAGACTGTGCTCTTGTAACACATCAGTCCCTCGAAAACACAGACCAAATGTCTCAGGCACATATACAGACTCATATTGTTTGTATCATCTTCTCCCCTGCATCCTGCACATCAGGGAATCCAACTGTACCGGCCAGTTTCCAGAGTGAAATCATATAGTCTGCTATCAGCACTATGAATTTATATTTCCAGAAAATCCTGATGTCATACCCTGAGAGCAATTATCAATGAGAAATTATTGACTTCAATGTCAAGTTATACAATCACTTAACAGAGGGAGAAATACAAGAAAATAGCCAAGAATGAACAGGATATTCAAAGTCTTTAAAAATAAAAAAGAATTTAAACGAGACTTTGATAACCAGAACTTTGGCCAATTGTAGTCACGGCAAAAAAAACTCTAATTTTATTCCACTAGGGACTTACTGTCAGGTCCAAATTTCTTGCTGTAGTTTGTTGGTAAAAATAAATAGTTCGGCTGAAATGGACAATATACACATGTCTGACAATATAAATGGCAGAAGTATGATCTACTAGACCTATTTCACTCAGCAAATGCTGCAATCACATGTGGGAGCCATGGCTTCATCTAAAGGTATGGATGCACCCCAGAGTCATGAGCAGCAACAGCATGTGTGCCACGGGATGCCCAAACGCACCTGCCAGGCTAATGCCATCAAGAAGCTAAGTGCTCTGTGAAACATGATTCCCACCAAGAGAAAAACAAGGAAAGCTCTTTTATCACACCTGGAAACCACAGTTTCATGGCAGGTTAGTTGCCAGCGTGTTTCAGCACGTCACCCAACCAAGTGCTGGGAAAAGTACAGCAGAAAGTAAAGAGAAGGGACCGGGTCATCAAACAGCAACACTCAGTACCAGAGGAACAAAGCCTTGGCATGAAGCTCCATCAGCTCCCTCCTAATGGTTAATCACTGTCACAAGTCGTGGCCCTGCACCCACCTCCTCTCTTGTACCAGCCCTGGCACTTGTCTGACAGAGCAATAGACCAAAAGAGTTCTCTGCCATGTTAGCAACACAGATCAGTTTCACAGAGGGTGAGATGAATGTCAGACTCAGTGAGGACGGAGGGATGTGCCAAGGAGGAATGTGGGTGGGTGTAATCTCCTCCTTGGACTGGAGGGAATTATTACACTCAAGCTACACTGAGGAGCCACACTGTCTCACTTTGCCTTGGAGGGAACATCAGCCTCTCTTCATCAGCCTCTCCACGCAGTGTTCCAGTTATTTACATTATTACCATTATCATAGTAACATCCAGTTAGGACCATTTTAATGTTCTCCCATCCATCCATCAGCACAGGCAAATGAACCCCATGAACCCTAGGTACAACCTGCATAGAAGTAGTGAACAACAGTCCCAATAATACCCACCCTACAGGGAGAGTCCAAGCCAAGCACTTTCCACACACAGGCCAGAGGAATTTTGCTTTCTGCAAGCTTTCAGAGCAAATACCCTTTAAACCTGCAGTTCTTCAGTGGCAGCCACACTTTAATACAGGGCTATATGTTGCAAGGCAACAAATATAATTTTGATAGGAATCAAACATTCATCTAAGAAGGGAAAAAAAGGGGAAAAAAAGCAGCATGGTTCCTTATTTTATTCTTCCATATCTTCCATGAGAGCTAGTTTACCAGATGTGGCCAAAAAAGCAAATCTAATGCATCAGTCTGATCCCTCTAGTAAGAAATTATGCACCTAGAACATTTCTGAACAATACTCTGGGCATCCTCTCTGTGCAGGGATTGATTCAGCCATGCACTAGGATAGCTGCTTACTCAGATACAGAGATTGCATTCACTTTGCAGAAATAGCTTCCTTTCAAAGACATCAGAAAACAAGTATGCCATGACTGTTTATTTGCATTTGAAGCAGGGGACAGTAAAAATTCAACTTTGTCACTGTGTTTTAACATAGACTGAAAAGGGACAGATAGTCATGGAATAAAAGACTGCAGTGGTTTAGAATGTTCTTAAAAGTAAAGTGTTTTGTTGTGTTTTTTTTTTAATTTAACTGTTCCCAGAAGCAGAGATGGCAAAGCACATCACAGGATTCACTTTTATGTGTTTCACTGCAAGATGCCAACATCCCAAAATAAAAAAATTAATTAAACTGAGATATGTCAAAGGTTTGTAAGTTATTCCACCTGAGGAACATGTTTCTCAATACAGAACAGCTTCCTAACACAAACCTATGGTTATTATCCCAAAGCAGGGGCACAGAAGTTCAGTCAACACATTTCACATAATTTTTAAAAATAATGTTAGCTACAGCATCTCCTTTAGACAGAATCATTAACTGTAGAACAAGAGCATGCCTGAGGGCAAGTATCATGCCAAACTCCTTAGAAGAGCAGAGCTCTCTGGGGTTACAGCAATTAATTATCTTCTACATTGTAACAACAACAAAAAAACCCACTCACAAAAAAAATAAAAATATCAATCTTACAATTTCTTTCCCTTTCCAGGTTTGGGCAATATGCCCTCCTGGAAAGAAGAGGTCCTCTCAGAATATTTACAGTGTCACTTCACAAGAGACTAAGAAGGTAAGGCAGTGAATTAATCTGTGCATTTTACAACTGGTTAACTCCTACCTACATGAAGACAATAAATGCCTTTAAAATCTTATAGTCTTTGATGGAATCATCCTCCTCTAAGGGCTTTTCAGTGAAGGCACAAGTGTCCTTCCAAGGACAAGAATACTGAGGTGACCTTCCTAGCTCAGCTCCAAATAAAAAGCTGCCACAATGAAACTTGAAGCCATTTAGAACATTAGGGCATATTGTTAAGTGGTTCTGTCTTTTGCCCCAAGGAACATATAGTTAAAGAAGAATAAGGCAAAGAAAAAAGTTGGTACTGTCATTTGTCTTACTGCTTCCTAACGTCAGAAGTCTTGATGACCCATTTCTGCCTAATGGTAAATAATTATGAAAATGAAAACCAGCTAATTAACTTTTTTGCTTTTCTACTGTAGTCAGAAATTTCAGGTCTCGTTTCAAAGGCTCACCGCTGAAACTGAAGCTAAAAAATAAACTGAACTCAACAAAATCCAACAAGGCACCTAATCTGTTACAAAATCATCTGTCTTGACCCAAACTGTCAGCAAAACTAAAGTTTTTAGGGTAGTAATGCAGCGCATCTCCATTTCCTGACCTGTTTTACAAGAACAATACCTACACCATCACCTGTGAGAGAGCAGCTCAGATGAGGGCCTCCTCCAGCTGCAGCAACCTCGGCTCTGAGTGTCCCTGGTACTACAGGGAACTCCAAAGGGAACAGCTGCTCCTTCACCAATACACATCCTAATGCAGTCTTATTTTAAGGATAAGGCTTTTCAGATAGGCAAGTCCTAAAATGTCACTGTGAAGGAAAAAATACAGAGGAAGAAGAACAACGCAGGAGTCTTTCAGCTCTCTGATCCTTAAGGATTGAAAGAATATTTATTCCTTTCACAAGAAAAAACTTGATAAGAGTTTCTTCAACAAGAGTTGAAGTTTAGTATAAACATGAAATAAGACACTATTTTAAGGTCATTTATTACATTTCCTGTGGAAGAAATACAAAGTTTTCATTCAAGCTTAAAATTTCTTATCACTGTTTCATGACCAACATTTTGGCCGGAACAAGTCTAGTGTGTTAAATTAATAAAATTAGTTACAAGGTACAGTGAATGCCAAACTTTGATAACTGGGACTTAAGGGAAAAAAAGGCATTTGTACACAACTCTGTGCAAGTGAGTACATCCTGGCTTAATTTCAAGAGAAAATATCCCACAGCTGAGAATCTAAAGTGGGATAGCAATAGTTCTTACCAAAGTTTAATGAAAGAGTACTTAAGATTTCACCAGTAGAACTCTCACTCCTCCCTGAACTTACGGACACAGTTCTAAATGGACAACAGAGTCAACAGTGCAGAGAGTTTGTTATTGTGATTACTTTACCACTACACAGAGGGAGTAGAAATGTACTGACAGAACAGTCAGCATCAGTGTGTTAAAGCATGTTACAAACTCGAACTTTGGCACAGATTCTTTCCCTGGTGCTCAAAAAAAGGGATCCAGCCCCTTTGCTCACTGCATCTCACCCTGTATTACTTCTGCTTTTTTGGCTGTGCTTGCTCCATCACAGCACGGCACGAGGCACACACAACTCTGTGGCTGAGGAGGGGGACAGCAACCTGTCTGCCCCTCAGCCCATCTGCCCCTCAGCTGCACCGCATGTGCATGGCCAGGTGTTGGGAGCAGAAGAGGCTACAGAGGTGGCTTCTGTCAGAAGCGGCAGGAAGCTTCCCCTATGTCCAGCAAAGCCAATCCCACCGGCTCCAGGAAGCTGAGTCTGTCAGGGATGGCTGGTAACATCTCTAGCATAACAGATTTACAGAGGAAAAAAGTTATTGGGTGGAAGCCATTGCAGCCAGAGAAGACCAGGATGAAAGCATGTGAGAGGAACAGCCCTGAAGACATCCTCCTTTGGAAGGAGAGGCAGAAGACTCCCCTGTGTCCCTGCAGCCCATGGAAGTCCACAGGGATGCAGAGATCCACTTGCAGCTCCTGGAGGAGTCCACACTGGAGCAGGGTGATGCTCAAAGGAGGCTGTGACCCCCTGGGAAATCTGTGCTGGGACCTGCACAATGGAGACAGGAGTCCACACTGGAGCAGGTTTGCTGGCAGGACTTGTGACCCTGTGAGGGACCCAGATTGGAGCAGCCTGTTCCTGAGGGACTGCACCCCTCAGGAGGGACCCG